>NC_080854.1:29938267-30563267 GCF_030435755.1 Ochotona princeps
AAAGGAGATTCAATTTACTTTACGGGAATAAGAAAATCTTAGAACTCAGTCTTTCAGATTGGAGAACAATGGAAAATCAATCTGGGTGTTCATTTTTTCATTTTTAAATCAACTAGTGTGTGCCTTTTGTAGGTGAATTGGAAAAATAAGAATTCCTACAATCTCGAAGTTTATATGTATTGATGGAGACGTAGCATGCATACACCAATATTAAAATTGACCAAGCAAATTATAAATCCATGAAAATGGCCCCAAAATATCCGCAATGTTCTCTGTTCACTCTAATATGATATCGCATCAGCATTCAGCCTTTATCCGATCACTAGCTTCTGCCCTATAACATAGCTCCTCCTAATATTTCTTTTTATATTGCTTATTCCAGTTTTGTAAAGAAAAACTAAAACTTTGACGAGTTGCCCTCTTTCATGACACTCCACAAACCGCATGTAGGAGGACCCGTTCTACGCAGGGGAGCATGGAGAATATATGCAACCATCACCTGTATGCATGATGCGAAAAAAAAGTCTAAATGGTTAAGTAATTGGATGAAATAATCTGCATTTTGAGTTTTCTGGCAGAGAGGATGACTCATAGCAGTAACACTGTCAGGAAGCTGGGCCAAGACCATTTTCATTGATCACCTAAAACCTGAGCAGATGCGGAATTTCCAGACCTTCAGACTCTTGTTGAATTGAAAGGAAGAAGAAACTATTTCTTCACAGTGTTAAAGGAACTGCCAGAGAATTTTACTGTGAATTAAGGATGCAGACCACAATGTGTGGATTTAGGTATTTCCAACCCAATTTCTGAGATTGCTTGCGATCAAGTTCCTTCCACGGTAAAGTGAAATAGGCTAGGTCCAACTTACAAAGTTATGGTGATGATTAAGAATGGAAATAATGTATACAAAGAGCTTAGCAGCACCTGACACTGAGTAAGAAGGAATGCCTTAATTAACAGATCCTGGTGTTGAAATTCTGTGTTCATCAGCCGCCCGATCCACTGCAATGCCGTCATTAGACTCCCTTCTTTCCAGTCCTGCCCCTGTGCCTATGTCCAGGGTACTGATCTGCTTGGCTGTTTTTGCCATTTTTCATTCCTTTCTTTCAGCACATTCTGAATTACATACATATTGCATCCTTTGTTCTAACATAACTTTTTGAACAGTTATCACATCCAAGAGAAATCTGTATTTTCAGTGTTTTTTTTTTTAAACCAAATAGAAAAGTAAATTTCCAGACCTGGCACTGTGCCCTAGTGGCTAACATCCTCTCCTTGCATGTGCCAGGATCCCATATGGAGGCCAGTTCTAATACCAGAGGCCCTGTTTCCCAACTAGCTCCCTGCTTGTGTCATGGGAAAGCAGCAAAGGATGGCCCAAAGCCTTGGGACCCTGCACCCACCTGGGGGACCTGGAGGAGGCTCTAGGGTCCTGGCTTCGGATTGGCTCAGCTCCAGCCATTGTGGCCCCTTTGGAGAGTGAGTCAAGGGACGGAAGATCTTCGTCTTTTTCTTTCTCTGTATATCTGACTTTCCAATAAAAAAATAAAACAAATCTTTAGAAAAAGAAAGAAAAGTAAATTTCCATCTGTGTTGGATTCTCATTGTATTTCATTGACTAGGTCCTTTCTAGTTCCTGAAGAATGCTTGCTGTGTCAAGTCCTGTCTGAAATGTTTATACTTATTGATCTATTGCAACTAATAGTTTCTAGCACAGATACATGCACATTCATACTGGTGAACAGCATATTTTGTGTGAGCCTGTTTGAATCCTATTTGCTTTAAATATTTGGGTGCTGTTTAATTCATTTCAAGTGGTTTTGGATGGCAGCCATGGAAAGCCAGGGGGCTTTTCGGCAGGTAATCAGGAGACTCTTGTCCTCCTTACACTGTTTGCTCGCTGCCCAAGCTTTTCCATGGCAATGAATCACACAGGCTTGTGTCTGGCCTGCTGTGCTTTTAGGAGCTCTGCTTGATCAATGAGCAAGTTGTGCAAATAAACAGATTTGAAAAGAATGAATTTAATAGACTTGAAATCTCATGTAGGATTAGTGGCAAAATGGTCTGTTTAAAGACTCAGAATCACAATAAAGCAGAAATTTTCAAAGGGTGTACTATCTCCTGGGTCAGAGTCCAAACAACTTGCAATTTATTTTACAGCTCGATAAATAAATACGTTCAAAGTATTTGTTCCATATTCGAGAGATAACTTGAAAACAAACTACAATTCTCCTGGGTCCCTTTTTTCATGGTGCATTCAGATTTATTTATTTTTTTTTTACCTAAGTAGCATAGTGTTTTTTTTATAAATTGTGTTTTATAAATAAAAGAATCATCCCTGCATTCCCAAATAGCTCACTCGCAGTGACATTCATCAAAGTGTGTTTTTATTAAAGTAGCATGTATCCGCATCATTTTCTCCCACATGTATTCCTACCTTATTTCAGCATAATCTGTCTTCAGTGTTGAAAGAGTTAGTTCATGTTTTGGTTATACATTTAAGGAGTTGGTGCAATTGTTAAGAGTTCAGATTCTGGGAGTGCAGACTTTCTGGAGTTAATCTTAAGGAACCAACACTTTATGGCCCTGAAGCCAGGCCAGTTTACATAACTTCATCCCTCATGTGACTATAAGGTTCCGAAATGGCTCATGTGCTATTATGACAATAACATATTTCATTCTCACACAGTTTTTTTAAAAGATTTATTTATTTTTGTTGGAAAGTCAGATATACACAGAGGAGGACAAATAGAGAGGAAGATTTTTGTCTCTAGATTCACTCCCCAAGTAGCTGCAACAGCTGGAGCTTCAAGGATCTGAAGCCAGAAGTCAGAAGCAGCTTCCAGGTCCCCCATGTGGGTGCAGGGTCCCAGATCTTTGGGCTATCCTCGACTGTTTTACCAGGAAAGAAGGAGGGGACTGGATGGGAGGCAGCGCCGTCAGAATTAGAACCGGTGCCCATATGGGATCCTGGTGCATGCAAGGCGAAGACTCTAGCTACGAGGCTCCCGCGCCAGGCCCTCTCGCCCAGTTCTTACAAACCTATGCTGCCTTCTGTCTAAGGTCTGGCATTTTTGGTCTTGGAAGGGAATCTCATGCCTAACGCTTTATTGATAAATGTCTTGCAAGAAAGTAAAAGTGCAATAAAATCCCAAGTCCCTTAATGTTTGATCACAAGATAAACACTCTGTAAATACGTATTACTATTATAGAATGGAAAAAAGTTTGAACTGTGGGAGATACCCCTGGGTCTGTGCCTGCTCAGCCTATGTGGGAGGTCATAGGCACACAGCACACTGTGTCTCTGCGGGAAGCCCTGGCTATGGTTTTGGCTAACTGAGACCTCAACCTGACCTGTCATTGGTCATGCATGTGGGAGTGGTGGACTGCTACTCAGTCTTGCTTCTCCGTCCTTGGACAAGCTGTGCTAGAACTTCCTTGATAAGCTGGTGTGGCCCAAACTGCACACCAGCCTACATTGTATATGTGACCCACAGCCTCACAGCTGCGGTGTTTAGCGTGACATATAATATGATTGGAGGGTCTAGAGAAATAGCCTTTAGCCAATGACAGTGCCATTGCTGGGTGGGAGGACTGTTGGGAGCTGCCCCTCCGCCTTCCCCTTTCTAAGTCTATGTAAGACTATGCTTGCATGGCAGTAAATGGATGTGCTTGATCAGTGTCTCCAGTGTGGTGGTACTCACTGTGGCTGAACACCATCAGCTCACCCCCTCAGTGGTCGCAGGGACCTGCTGGTCAAGGAAAGCCCTGAGACAAAGCTTCATTTTTTTTTTAAAATGATGCTTACGTAGTTGAAAAGGATGCAACGCCCATGTGGACCAATGACCAGGTGGACAGGGTAGAGGACTAGAATAAAGTGAGTATGATGATTGTTTCCAATTTTTTTTCTTCTTCTTCCTGTATTTAGAGGAAGGGGAGAGACAAAGGGAGAAACCTTGCACAACATGCTAACTGCATCAGTACCCAGGGATGGTGATCTGCCACCCAATGTTCTACCAGTCTCCCTAATGTGGATTATGCTGCAAGATAATTGGTTTCAATAGTTCTGAAATGCTGTTGCTATTGCTGATCCAAGGATGAGGAAATGCTCCCAAGGTCCATTGGCTCACATAGTCCACCTTAGGCTTTCAGTTCACCCAGATACCTGCTGTCAATGCTTGGCTGGGATAGTTGTCCAATTTCTTCTACTTCCCTCCTCTGCTCTGGTACCAGATGTCCTTTGCAGGCCTCAGGAAGCTGTCATATTCTCCATGTGCATTTGGGCATGCCATCCACTGCAGAATCTTAGGCCACTGCCTGTTCTAGCCTGACCCACCCTCACGCCTGGTTGTCATGCTATCCAGTGGGAGTTGCAGCCCATCAGAGAGGTGCCCACACTGTCCCTACCGAGCACCACTCTCAGCTCTGAATCTTTGACTTTCCAGGTGGTTCTGCAGTCTAACTTGACAAGATGTGCCTTTGGTCCCAGCACTTGCCAGCTGATGCTGTGGCAAAGTCCAGCCAGACTGTACTTACTCTGGCTCATGCATGCAACAGTGGAAACAGTTTGTTACCCCAGCATAGTTGTCCCCACTAATGCAGTTTATATGCAAGCCAAGAGATGTTGTAGTAGCCCTGTGCTGGTCTGGTCAGCCCTCAGTCCCAGTTAGGCTCCACAGTGGGAGCAGTGACCCAGTAGGGAACCCTCTGCTGCCCCCTTATGGGGATCTCTCCAACTTCCCCCCCGCCCTGGGTCTCCTGTTTGCTGATAGGTGTAAGCAGCCCGGTCTGGCATGGCCTGCCTTTCCACAGCCCTTGCCGGCAGGTGCTGTAGCCTGTCTCAGTCCAGTCTGCCCCCAGTTCCAGTTCATGCTACTGGGTTTTGCAGAAATTTATTATAAAATTTTCAGTATAATTAAGCCAGTATGAAACCAGCAGCAATATAATCAGTGTTTATTCTTTATTCCATTTTTTAATGATTGATTCAATGTTTAGGTTAGTTAGACCTAATGTTTGGCTATTTAGTAACTTCATTTACATATGATCACATGCAAATACTCCCATGCTGAAAGTAAAATGTATGCTTTGGGGCCCAACTCGGTAGCCTAGTGGCTAAAGTTTCGCCTTGCAAGCACCAGGATCTCATATCCTTGCTCTGGTTCATGTCCCAGCAGCCTTACTTCCCATCCAACTCCCTGCTTGTGGCTGGGGAGGGCAGGCCAGGAGGTCCCAAAACATTGGAAACCTACACCCACATGGGAGACCTGGAAGAAGCTCCTGGCTTCAGATTGGTAACTTGGGGAATGAATCATTGGACAGAAGATTTTCCTCTCTGCCTCTCCTCCTCTCTGTATATCTGAGTTTCCAATAAAAATAAATAAATCTTTTTAAAACAGTGTATGCTTTGTTTTTAACTAATTGATTTGATTAACTGAAGATAACTTGCAATAAAAATCACACACATATATGATTTTGAATATTGGGCCATGGATTTTCATCTTACTAGAAAATGATTTCATGCTTAACAGATCACTTGTGGACTTTCAATATGAAAAACACAACATCCATACTGACGGAGGAGCAATTAATACATACTTCAGGGTTTATTTTATTTTCTATAACAAAGATAAACCCATTCAATTAAAAAGATAAATTGTTTTGTTTGAGAAAAGAATTGGGTACTGGAACTTTTGCACACAAATATTAGTTTTATTAACTTCTGTCTCTTTTGTTTTTCTTTTTACAAAATTGAGAAAACTCTTGAGTACCCAAGATGAGTGATTTCATGTGAACATTGCCCCCACCAGGTAACTGTCTGATCTGTATGCTAACGCACTCTCTTCTTGCCTGTCCCACGTGCAATCCAGGTTTTAATGCCACAGTCGGTCCCTGGGGGACCACGTGGCACTTGATGGGCAGCCTCTTTCGCACAAGAGGTGAACAGTAGCTTTAGGCAGCGGTCAGAATATCTGCAGTCTGACTACGAACCTTTCACAAGCTATCTTGTGGGGAAGAGTCCATTGTGCTGTTACAGGAAATCCTTTAAGTAAGGCTGCGGATTTGTTCAAAGAACTTTGAGCATGACATTTAAGACTTTAAAATAACTACATCTCCAGTTTATATACTATCTAGCTTCGCTTGCTGGCCTGAGTTGGAGATGCAGGGGTAAGAAAATGGAGTGGAGCAACTACCTTGCTTTTTCAGACCCGTCCCTAAGAATCTACTCATGTATTTTCATAGGTCCAGAGTACATAACTGTAGGTCCTGAATAGTCCTCCTGGGCCTGTAAAGCTGAAGGTACACTGACAAGTGTCATATGAACTCAGCACATACATAAGTGACAAGGATATTTAATGTCGCGAACCTCCCCCAGTTGCCCACTGATGAATGATAAACAACACTGCAGTAAAATCAACAAACTTTAATTTTATGTCCATATAGCTATGGAACAAAAAAAAATCACACACTGCATGATCCCTATGTTGGGTTTTCTATAAGGTATCAAATAGGAAGACTTACAGAAATAGGAATTTTCTAATGGATTTGCTGCTGAAATCATCTGGAGGTTCCTTGGCTCTGACATTTGAGCTTGGGACTGGCATGCCTTAATGACCACACCGATGTGCTTGTAACTGCAGTACCATACATGACCTCGGTGTGACTTGGGCTTTCTCACAATATGGCAGCCCCGTGATTTATGTAGCTCTCAGGGATCAAGTAACAGGAAGAAACTATGTACTGTTCTAGCTCAAACCCTTTCAAGCAGCAGTGCCACTTTTGCTGAACTCTCAAAGCAACCAGAAGCCTGACCAGATCCAAACAGTGAGAATGGAGGCACCAATTTACTATTGGAGGGTAGGCAAAGAATTTCTATTTTAATTGCCACTGAAACTAATTCGAACAAAAGGTATTTTAATAATGTCATAAGCTAAAGCTACACGTTGATAGTAATTCATTTTTTTCTTCTTTTCCATTCCTGCAAGAGTAATTCAGATGCAATAGCATCTTGGGCATATAATCATTGGCAAATATGGGAATGTTTTTCTTCTAAGACTTTGATTCTGTAATAATTATTCATGTATTCTACACAACAGTGGCAAAAGAGACATGTTTCAAAGTGTAGTGAAGATAAACACAGAATTTAAACAAATTTCCAAAGATAAAAGAACAATTCCCAGGTAGAGAGAAAGAATAAAAAATAAATTTCCAATGTACATAGCATCTCAGTGATTTTACATTCTTCTGCCACAAGCCGACAACTATCTTACTACCACAGCGGGGGGAGATTCGGGTTGATTTTCATGTCACAAACATACATCTGGCAGATCAAAGACACAATGTTAAAATGCATGGTTGTGTTTGATGTGTAAGTGACAGGCTTGACCTACTGTAATGCCACAGAATTCTTTCCCTAGAAAAAAGTTTCATGCTTCTGCACTTAGTAACATGAACATTTTGATGAGCTCTTAAAAGCACCATTTTGTAGTAATTTTAAACTCGTTTAACCATAGCACAACCTTATGGGAAGAAATATTAATACTGCTTCAGTTGACCTAACTGGGACTGAGCTATGTGAATCACAGATGGAAAAAATAGCATTTTTGCTTATATTTTCCTGTTAAAATATTTTCATTGACAGTTTGCTTTACAGCAGAGGGTTGGGACTAATTGTTCTGCATAAAAAAAATTACTTTCCTTGCAAACAGACAGTTCTTCTGAAAATTGATTTGGTGAAAAATATTATACCGAGGAAACTGTTAGCTCAGCAATGCTTTACAATCTTTTCCATCCTCTCATTCCCAGAAATGAGAATATTACTTTTCTCCATGGCTAAAATACAAGGAAAATAGCATATTTTAGATGTTTAAGAGTTGTCTTTTCAAATCTATGAAGTAAGAAGCATACTAAGTAATCTTAATTCTAATATTTTCTAATTATGACTTGATTTCATATCTCTATAACATATTGTGATTTTGTAGTAAAAGTTTATTCATATTCTTTGCATTGTTTTATACTGAATTTTGTAGTTTTCTTATTTTCATAGGAATTATTTTTCATTCAAGATAATTAATTTTTAGAATTGCAAATATTTCTTCATTCAGTATTTGATTTAGGCTTTATGTTGCTTAATGTGGATTTTTAAACTTTGAATTTTGGCTTTGATAAACTTTTCATTTATGGCTTCCACTTGATAATTACAATGGTTTGGGAGCTAAAGTTACATGATTTTTCTCCTATTGCTTCAAGCACATGTATTATGTGTCTAAAGTGTTAGTCCTTTTAAAACTTATTTGATGTCATGTTTGAATAGGAACATTTCTAGCTGATTAAACAAAATATTACAACAGCTTTCCCTATTGCTTCGAACTACATTTAGCACTCCACCATGTATGGTTCTGCTCTGTGTGTGTTAACTCTGTCCTCTGTGTATTTTCATATCCCTATTTTCTTTTGATCCTGAATGTATTTTAATGTGTCTATTGGTAGTTTATATTCCACCTTTTGAGAACTGTTCACGTGCTTTGCCCATTTTATTATAACCGGTTGGTTCATTTTGTTGCTGGTGAGTTGCTTGGGCTCTTTACGGTTCCAACATATTAACCCTTATTCAGTTGCATCATTTGTGAGTAATTTTTCCATTCTATCAATGGCTTCTTCTCTCTGTTGAGGATTCCCTTTGTAGTGCTGAAGCGTAGAATGATGTGATCCCATCTGTGTTTTGTTTTGATTGTCAGTGCCAACGGGGTCTTTTCCTATCAGATTTCCTGTACTATTCTGCTTGAGTAATTGATGGTTCAGGATATGCATGTAGATCCTTTGACCAATTTGGAGTTTTATTTTTATAAAGTTTCAGATGGAGATCTTGTTTCACACAGACTCCATTTTCCTAGCAGCATTTGTTGAAGAGACTGTCTTTTCTCGGGGGACTGATTTTGGCTCTTTGTTGAACATTAGTCAGGGTAGGTACATGAAGAAATTTCCAGGATTTCGATTCTGTTTTACTGGTGTACATAGTTTCCAAGTTTTCAAAATAGTAATATTTTAACCAGTGACTTTTTACATAATAATATAATAATATAGTAATGAAAATATTGTGGTGCTGAAAAATGTATTCTAGTGTATCTGTAATTACTTTTTTCAGTTTTTAATAGATAAAACTTGACCCATAATGTTACCTAATAATACATAATTTGCTAATAGGCCTTGATTTCCTTTTATACTTTAGAAATGTTCATTATATTAATATAATAGAGATCTGAAAATAATTAACATAGTGGCATATTAATGTGGTTGTTCTTTTATAGGCTCATTTTTCTTTGTTTTTGTTTTCCATTTTTGTATTAAATGGCATAACGCCAAAAGCCTGTTATGAATCTATGCATCCCTTGTATGATACCATGGATTAGTTCACATTCAATCAAAACTTAATCATATTTTCTAAGCAAAAATGAATATTCATTCTTCCTTATAGTCATTTAATATTTGCCAAAAAAAAAAGAGAGAAAGAAATAGCAGAAGTGTCCCATCACACACAAGCCGTGACTACTGTCATGGTGAACTGTGTTCCACTCACTTCTGACTTACGTGTGGATTTTCCTCACTGAGCATGCTGGAGAACTATCACTACCTACAACTGACAAAGACTTGACAAGGAAGAGTTGACTACACATAGCTTCCCTCATCTCAGGCATCTGCCATAAGAATGGGTTCACAGGTGTCCATATACCTGTCCAAATTGGTTACAAATTGGGGATCCTCACAACTTTTTTTTTTCAAGCTTAATGATTGAATGTAACAGCCTACTAACTTCCAGGAAACGTTTGTTTATGTTTACTTGTTTATTACAATGTCAAATATTGGCATGAGAGATCCATGGGGCATGACTAGACAGATTCACAAAAGCTCAGGTGAGTTTCTCTCCCCCTGGGAGTTGAGGCTCACCGAACTAGAAGCTCTCCAAGCTGTCTATGATTGGTGAAATCAGACAGTGGATGAATGCCTAGACCTGTAGCCCTTCCCTGCTCTCCATACTTTGTAGGTGGAACTGGAAGTGTCTGAGTGTCCGCGCTCTCGGATAAACGGCCTGCTGAGAAGCATCCCTCTCCTGTTTCTCTCTCTGGGCTGCCTAGTCCATCTCATTAGTTAAACACAGGTAGCTCTCAAAAGGGACTTCTAAAGCAACCAAACGCCAGCCTATTACTGCTAAACTTCTGCAAATTAGAAGGGTTTTAGAACCCTGTACACTAGCTGTGAAGACTAAATGTATAAACTGTTGGTATATTACGCTATCACACCCTACAAATACACATACTTTCAATATCCTTTTGAAATGCCTTTATATTTCTTGTCAAGGAATGCAAACATGACTTGTCTTTTTTTTTTCTGTTCCTTCCACACCCCGCATTTCCTTTCCTACCTTGCATGTCTGTAAACTCATTTTTGCAGTAAAGAGAAAGGGCAGGAGTCATCAATGATGAGACCTTTCCCCTGTTTTGCGAACAAAAACAGGATGTTATTACTTCAGACAGTTTCAGATTTCTGCGCTGTAGTTGGCTTCTCCCTCTGCACTCAGGATCACTTTTATTTTTTGTGATGGACTTAGTGTCTGATCTAATTATCTACATAGTCAATACCTCTGAAGAATCGCATTCTGCCCTTGCAGGTGTGTGTTGTGAACCCCTGCTACCATCTTGCATAGCATTGAAGAATATTAACTCTCTAATTTCACATCCACGTTGTAACCATGATAGGAAAAAGTCAGTTTCTTTGCTTTGCATCCAACAGTACTGACAGTATGTACGTCACACAAAATTTTGAGCCATGGGAACTGATTATCGTTTACACTGAAAGTTTCAAACTCCTTTTTGTTGCAGCTTCAATAGCTTTCCTTTCTCTCTGGCCTTTTCCAAAGAAACCAATCTTTCAACATAAACATTTTTGTTGCTCTTTTAGTATTGGTCATCGCACATGAGTTGTTCATAGGATTTCATGTACTGGAAGTGTGACTAGCGAAGTTATGGTTGCATTCGTATGTAAAATATAAAAATAGCTTGCACATGCACAAACACTTCATCTTTTTCTACTTCAAAAAAAAGAAAAAAATAGATGTCTCTTTTCTATCATTTTCTTTATTTTTATACCCTTCCACAGTGATGGGTAAAAGGGATTGATTTTCTTGAGAGTGCTTGGATTCTTTCTGCTGTGTTTCTGACCGAATGTTTGGAAGGTTCCTCACGTTTCTTCGAAGCGTCCCACTCTCTGGGCTAACACTCAAGTCCATTAGGATCACTCATCTCAGTTGTTCCGTGTGCCTTAGTGCCTGTCTTTGCTCCGGGTTGCGACCACATGTCATCTCCCTGTTTGAATTTTCTCTTCCCTTCTGGGGTTCCCGAATTATGACACAGTGTCCTTGCAGGTTTCCCTTGCAGCCCCTGAGGAAGTGTGATGCTCCCCTGTCTTTAAGATATGCTGAAGTATTCTGCCTTTGTGCACTGTGTCACTACATCTTATGCAGTTATTGCATTTTCCATCACTATCCACTGGCCAAGAATTTACAACTTAGAATAGGTTATTAGCGAAAAGTTCAGCTCTATAGGCCTCACTTGCAAATGAAAAGTGCCATTCATCAGGTAAAGTGAGGGGAGGGCATTAAAGCAGAAATTCAGAAAACATCTCTAAAGAAGTTATGACACTATCTCTATACATAATTTGGGTGAGACTCTTGTTTGATTTTGTTCTCTGGATGTGATGAGAATCCCATCTCCAAAATGGACTGTGGCCTCCATGCTACAATAAAATGACTTTCTTTAAAGTGACTGTGTCCTTTGGGTCACTCAGTCCACAGACATTCTTTAGTTTTCACCTGCCTTAATCTTCAGAGCCTCCCACATTGTTGTAGCCATAGCCTTATAAAAAGAGGAAGTGCGCATGGTGCCTGCCCGTTAAATGCAACCCCTCCTTCAGAGGCTCTGCTGTTTCCAAGGCTTTGGCTTTTACAAAGCGTTCAGGTGTTATTGGTTGTTAATAGCTAGACATAATGTCCACATTTTTTCATCTCTCTATTTGCTGTCTTCCTGAGTACCCTCACGTACACCTTTAATTATCATCCAGAATCAATGATTCTTAAATCTTAACTCTGAGTGTAACTCATCCTCTGATTTCCAGGGCAGTAAATCTAGGTGCTTCACCCACCCATGGCACAATTTATAAACTCCGAAGCAGATGCGATTCCACCTGGCCACATTTGAATGTAGAATTACCATCTCCACCACCAAGCACCCAAAACAGGCTTTTCTATTAATGCTGGCTTCTAAAATAAACCTTTAGTCATTCACTGCATATTTTTATATTCATTTCACTTCTAAAATGGTTATTGTATTAGCTCAGGCTACTGTCCCAAAATGCCATAAGGTAGATATCTTATCCAAAAGGTGTTCATGTCTCAGAATTCTTTTTTTCCCTTGAGGAGGAATTAATCCAAGGATTTATTTATTTTTTGGTGGAAAATCAGATTTACAGAGAGAAGGAGAAACACAGGTCTCCCATCCATTGGTCCACTCTCTAAAAGTTTGCAGCAGCTGAAGTTGAGCCTATGCAAAGTCAGGGGCTTCTTTGGGTCTCCCATGTGGGTGCGGGTCCCAAGGCTTTGAGTCATTCCATGCTGCTTTCCCAGGCCACAAACAGGGAGCTGGATGGGAAGCTAGACTTTGCAGAGGGAAGATCAGTCCACTGAAGCACCATGCAGGATCCTTGAGGCAGGGCATTTCGGTGCTGTTGGGAATATTCATTTTCCAGGTGGGGCCCTTATTCCTGCCGATGTGTCACTGTTCCCCTCTGCATTGCTGTGTGGTACAGAGACAACTTGTCTGCATTTCTTTGTTAGTAATGCAAGTTATGCCATCCTGCATGCACTACCCTCGTAACTTATTTTAGCCTAATTATCTCCCAAAGGTGTGACTTCCCAACACTGTCAAACTGGAGGTTACTGATTCAATATATGAATGCAGATGGAGAGCAAATATTCACTCCATAACAGATAAGACCTCCTAATGATGTCTGTGTGGAATCTTACGTTTAATTCGACCTGTCTTTGACAGCCTCTTTCAAACCACCATCCTATTGTATCTGAGCATATGATAATCTCCTCATTATTCCTTCCCCATTGTCACATAGATAGAAGGGAAAAATTAAGAATTTAGTCATGATGCTCAAATTGACTAATATCTTCCCATGACTTCTTACTATTTGAGGATCAGAACATTAACTAAAAAGTGTTGCCCTAAGCCTGCACTCACATGTCCAGCTTCTCTACACAGCTGACACCTTGGCCCCCAACCTTACCTTCTCACTGTCAGCTTCCACAGTGTCCTGATGCTCACAGGTACCTTTAGCTGTCTGAGTTGTACCTGGAGTTTCCCTCCTGTTCCCTGCGTGTTAATGTAGTAGATAACTCGCTCACCCCACTGACTGTACCATCTCAGATGTCCCATGAGGATGCATGCTCTGGCCACAGTGGCTCCTCTGTGTGTCTTCACTTTACATTTTCTTTTTTTTTTCTTCCTAGAATTTTAGAATATTCTACATCAGTGCTTGTTATTGTGGTATTGATTATTTTTTTTTTTTATTTTCACTCACCCCCTGGCTTGTAAGATTCAAAGAATCTGGGTCTTTTTTTGAGTGTTCTTACCTCCTTTATTTCATCAAATCCATCTGAATTGATGAGTGCATCATGCGCTGCCCTCAACATGTTATATTTTCTTTGCACTGTGCTATAACTGCTCTCTTGGGGGATTTATCTGTCTCACAGTACTTTCCTTACATTGATTGTAATGTGTAGCACTTATTAACATGTGTAGAAATGTTGATTGATTACTTAGAAATACCTTAATCAAATCCATTTGCAAATCTGTAACAAAGAGAACTTCCATACAAGAATGCACTGAATAGTCATATCCTGAAGAGCAGAGAAACAAACAAATCCGCAGAACATAAGTTTGTAATATGGAGCTTAATGGGGCGAAGGCCAGTGCTACCAGGTCCTTCAGGAGAACGTGTTTGTTTTCACCCTGGGGTAATCTAAACCTGCACAGGCTTGTTTTTATCCAGGTAGCGGAGATACTTTAAAAGAATGATTGCGTGTTGCTGACTAATTTGGGTTCCAGTTCACTGGGATATATTTCATAGTGTGTTATATTTCCTCAATAAATGTAAATAACACCAATTTACAAGTAACACTTTTTGGCATTTCCCCCTTACTGCATCCCATTTTGGCCACAGTTACTGAGCCACACAGGCGCTGAATTATCTCTTGAGAAGAAAATAAATTATTCATATTTGGAAGGTTAACTGAGATGTTCATAGAAGAGAAAGTCTCCTAAGTGGGCTGCTGTGGAATCCTTCAACAAGAATGCTCACTGAGTGACCATTTTTCCCATGTTGATGTGTGGAAGATTGAAATGCCATACACCTGAACAGACATCTTTTGAGCTTTAACATACTCTATCATCTCTCTCTCTCTCTAAAATGTGAAATGGCAGAAGTGATGCTGACCAGGCACTTATTTTATTTAGTTGATTGCGTTAAATTTTGCTGTCACATTATATCCTTGGAGCAATGTATTTGCATACTAGGAGTTGTACAGACTGACATCAAAAGATGATATTCTTACTTGTGGCACAATGTCAAACACAAAATCTTAACCAAATTAATTTGCCCTTATTTTCGTTCATATTATTTTCTGAAAAACAGTGTGCTTTTTCTCCCCAATTGAATTTTAAATCATCTTTGGTATCAGCAATCTAATGCAATAACAATTTTAGAAATAATCATAGAATTTGGGCCCGGCGGCGTGGCCTAGCGGCTAAAGTCCTCGCCTTCAACCCGCCAGGATCCCATATGGGCGCCGGTTCTGATCCCGGCAGCTCCACTTCCCATCCAGCTCCCTGCTTGTGGCCTGGGAAAGCAGTCGAGAACGGCCCAATGCATTGGGCCCCTGCACCCACGTGGGAGACCCAGAAGAGGTTCCGGATTCCCAGCATCGGATCGGTGCGCACCGGCCCGTTGCTGCTCACTTGGGGAGTGAATCATCGGATGGAAGATCTTCCTCTCTGTCTCTCCTCCTCTCTGTATATCCGGCTTTCCAATAATAATAAAAAAATCTTTTAAAAAAAAGAAATAATCATAGAATTTATCAAAAAGTTCCTTTATGATCAGAATGTGGAAAACCACTCTGTATTTTTACTTGCCTTCCTTTTTAAAAAAAGATTTTGTTTATTTACTTGAAAGGCAGAACTAAACAAAGAGACAGAAAATTGACAGAAAGACAAAGGAAGGAATAGTCAATCTTTGTTTTTAAAGATTTATCTATTTTTATTGGAAAGGCAGATCTGATTTCCTGGAGAAAAGAACAGAGAAAGAGAACTTCCATCCACTGGCTGACTGTCCAGATGCAATGAGCAGAGCTGAGCTCAGCTGATGCGGAGCCAGGAACTTCTTCCTAGTCTCCCACGTAGGTGCAGGCTCCCACAGCTTAAGGCCGTTCTCTACTGTTTTCCCAGGCCATAGACAGAGAGCTGGATGGGAGGTGCAGCAGCCGGGACCTGAACCAGTGCCCAGGTGGGATCCCAGTCATTTCAAAGTGACGATTCAGCCATCGTGCCATCACATCAGGCCCGGCAATGTTCAATCTTCTGGCTCACTCCCTAAACTCCTCTGATATGCTGAATCCAGGAACCTTGAACTCCATCCAGTGCTGCCACGTGGGCAGCTGAAATTGGAACAATATGGCCCTCATTCACCGCCCCCCCAGGGCCTTTAGCATGGGACTGGATTAGCATGTAGTGTTAACATAGAAGTGGTGCATCAGAAAATCCAACGTTGCTCTTACGGGGTGCTGACACAAGAGCTGTTTTACCTGGCATGCCACAATAGGGATGCTCATTTACCTTCTCAGATGTGGTATGCAGTCAATTTATTAAGGTGACTTCAAAACTTAAAAAAAAAATGGAATGCTGCATACGAGGAAGGAAGGATGCACTGGATGTTGAATTTCAGCGAATGCCAAGAGCATCTGCTTGCTTCTCTGCGAGACTATTGCTCTCATTCTGCGGTGAATTCCACTGACGTGTCTGAGGCTAGCTGAAGTGACCCAAATAACTGAACAAGGTGAAGCTCATACATCACAGAACTCAGTTATGAAATCAGGTCAGACCCACCGATTCCAAAGATCGGGTTTCTATTTTGATACCGGTGTGTCATGTCAGTGTTTAGCCCCCTAACCAGATATTAATATTGTCTTCTGGAAGGAAAAACTTCACTCTGTTCACTCTTGTGGTTAGCATTCTAGCCCGATAAAATATAATTAAATTTACCACTATGAAAGATCATTAGTATATCACTGCTTGCTAGAAGGAAATGGAAATTTTAACTCAGATGAAAATCTGCCCCATGATTGACCATTGTTTGCTAATGTCTTCTAGAAGAGGGGCATTATTCCAAGAGGAGCTGTCAAAGTCTGGTAATTCATGAATAAATTCAAGACTTTTGTTTAACATTTAATCATCTTCCCATTGTTGAAAAGCAAAGTTCATAGGATCAAATAAAACCTTTTTAGAATAAACTTCACTGTAAAATAGTAATGTATTTTGTAACTATAAGTTTACCTACATTTTTCTAACCATACATGTGCTCCTAATCATTAATAGTCAATATAGACATTTAAACTAAGCTCAGGAAATATAATTGATACTATAAAATTAGTTAATTTACTAAGTTTAAAGTTATATTTATATGAATAAAAATATTGCTTTGGAATAACTGGAAATTTGAATTTTCTTTTTCATTGAACATTGAATCAAACTAGTTTAAATGAGCTTTTCTCCCCTCATCAAATGAATTAAATGAGTGTCAAATATTTCTGACAATTTTTATAATGATAGGAAATAGAAGTTCTGATATGATTTTCATTTGTCTTAAGTAGAAAGCAAGTCAGAATCTAACCTTTCAACATTGCTAAAAAGCATGATTCAAAAATAATAACGGGAGATTATATTTGATGCATTTTGGAGTAAGTTATCTTTATCCATGTTGAATACATGCCAGGTTATTAAGTGTGTTGTTTTATCTTAAAATAAAATTGAAAATATTATTCCTAATATTCAGTGAATGGTTAGTTAGAAATAATATTTTCAAAGCTTAAGAAATAATTTAATATTTTGATGTAATATGTTCGCTAAGTAGATTAACTAGCAATACACCATGACGTCATCATGTATTAAAGCAGCTCATCTCACGAATAAGGCTATTCTAATTAGATCAGTTAATTCTGGTTAAGGAACAAAGAAAGTGAATGTTATAAAATAGAAAAAGTTAAGTGTACTGTTGACATTGATTACCTTTACAAATTATTTAAATTGTACTAATGCATTCGTTTGTAACCAGAACACACAGTGTGTCATGTGTAAATCTATAGAAGTGTGTTTAGTGACAGCACTGCTCATGTGTACAGTACCTATTCAGAGAAATGTTGCTGCAAGGCCCACATAAAACAGACATTGCTTTTGCACTGATTGATAGTTTCAGCAATCATCCTATTCTTTTTTTTTTTTGAAAAATAATTAGTTAATTAGAAAGCCAGAGAGAGAATGAATCGCATCCTCTGGTTTACTTCCCAAGTGCCTGGGTTTTACCAGGCCAGATCCAGGAAGGAAGAAATCAGTCTAGGTCTTCCGTATGGGTGGCATGGACTCAGCTCCTTGAGCTGCCATCTGCTGCAACTGGCAAGTGCTTTCTCAGGCAAATTAGCAGGGAGCTTGATTAGAAGTAAAGCAGCTAAAAATTCAACCCATTTATAAATGGGATGCTGGCATCATAGGCAGTCACTCACCCATTGTACAACAACGCTGGACTCTAGAATGTATTTTTGAAGATGTATTTGTTTTATTTGAAAGGTAGATTTACAGAAACAAGGAGAGAATGGGAAAGAGAGAGGAGACAGAAACACACATGAAGAGAGACCATTCATCCACTGATTCACTCACCCAATGACAGCAAAGCATGGAACTGAGCTGATGTGATGCCAAAAGATAGAAGCTTCCCAGATCTCACACCTGAATGCATGGTCCAGGAGACCTGAATCATCCTCCACTACTTTTCCAGGTCATAAGCAGGGTGCTGGATCACCAATGGAACAGCCTGGACATGAACCTGGACCACCAATGAAGATTAGCCTGTTAGGCCTCTATAGTGGCCCCAGAATGTAACCTTTTAGAAAGAATAGTAAAGAAAGTCCTAAGCATTGCTAGTCAGTGCTTAGATCCAGACTGTATGTCTCCATTCATAAAATGCTCTTGACCATGATGAACTGCAGAAAATACAATATAAATATACATGCAGTTTGTTATCTTTCTCCTTGATTCTATGCAAGCCTTCGTTTAGATAATTATCCAAAGTCCTGTCAGTTAAACACAGATTTATGATCCAAAATCTCAGTTTTCTGTATGAAGTTATCTTTAACTCACAGTTAAAGTTGTCTAAAGCGTTGTTAAATATTAAAAGCACATACATACAGAAAACAAAGTCAGCCAGATTTTAAATTTACCTGTAGCTGGTGTTGGCTAACTCTTTCTTATTATCTAGATAGATAGATAGATATGAAAAGCTTCTATAGAGTGGCTCCTAAAAATGGGCAACTTGCATAGCATTTCAAAGGCCTCCATCCCATGTTGGTGTGGGTTGACTCCTGGCTGCACTGCCTGTTCCAGTGTGCTGCTAAAGTTGTGTTGGAAGGCAGCAGGTGATGGCTTAAGTACTTCCCTACCACCCACAAGGGAGTAAGACATGGATCACATCTCTGACTTTCAGTGTCTCTGTTGCCCAATGTCAGCTGTTGTAGGCATTTTCAGGAACTAACTAATGAGAGTGCTCTTTCTATTCAAATAAATAGTGACTTCAATGACAAACTATAAATAAAAAATACATAAAAATATTGCAATTATAAATTCATGTAGTGGTAAACACATTGTAACTAATTAATCATCCCATTTACTCTTCAGCCTTATAATGAAAAATTAACCAAATTTGAGGAATGCAATTATTCCAAATTACAAACAAGTTACAGTCTGCAGGCTCATTTGTGTGCCACTGTTGGAATTTGGAACATATTTCCTCATAAAAACTGGGTGATGAATGTGGTAAGGATGTAAAGCCAATTTGCAAGATTCTACCTAAATCAAAATGTAATTAAAATGCAGCACCAGGATTATTATACAACCTCACCATTATTTATCCAACTGTTTCTTTGGGAAGCAGTTTCCAATTTCTAGCTGGGAAATTCGAACACTTCGACATAATCTTTTTTTCTGGATCACCTATCATTTGCAGAATTACTCAGGCCTTTTCCAATCCCATCTTTAGGAAGCTGCCACTTCAATAATATAAACTAAGGTCATTTGTGTTCCATGTGCAAACAACTGTTAGCATGAAATCATTTGCAGTACAAGCTGTGTGGATCAGTCTTCCTCTGTATTGTGGTCATTTCGCATAGCTGTTTTAGAAGGAAAGTGAAAATTCCATCATGTTCTCAGAACATACCACCTCCAACCCCACAATTTAACTTGTATGTTTATAAGTTTGGGGAAGCAAAATCAGGTAAATTAGATTATAATCAAATTCTTTTTTGAATATCAATACCCACCAGAACTAAAGATACTTGAAAGTCAAAACTGTGTCATTTGTTTTTTAGACAAGAAAAGAAAAATCCAATACTCATGTATATTTTACTTAGCTTAAGTATCTAGCTAATTTACAACACTGTGGTTAAACACAGATAAATAATATCCTATCACATTGCCTAAGTATTTCTGAGTGAACTCATTTGTAGGCTTTCATTTTGTGATGAAAAATTTCATCAGAGGTAGACATGTATATTTTTGTCTTATACCCTCAATGCCTTTCCAAAAGCCATTCTTCACAAATTCCCTGTGTTTACACTAAGGCGTAGATTTCTTTTATTGTATGTACTTTTAGGTGTGTTTGTTTATGGTTTAGAACATCATCTTCTATGGAACCATTTAGCTGCTTAGCACACAAAAAAATCATTTCATTGTTATCCATGTCAGTTGTTATATTCAGGATATGACAAAAATGACATGAAGCAAGACCCTGACTTTTCAGAACACACCTGATGTTATCATCATGTGCTTTGGAAAATCTTTCCCAAGTGCTCTGAAACAAATAGTGGATGGGGACATTCTCTCTTTCAAGACATGGGAAATCTCGATCAAGTTTTGTCAACATACCGCAAAATGCTGCTGAGATAATTTACATTTACACATCCTACACGTCCTTCAGAAACCAATACAACCAACTTTACTTGAATTATTGAAGACACTGACATGAAGCCTGAAGCTCCTGACAACAAGCTTATGCAGCTCCCTAAACTGTCATTATTTTGAGTGGTAATTACTGAAACAGTCTATATGCTGATCGATTTATTTAAAAAAATGCATGACCTTGCTCTCACTTCTTCTGTCAAACACAGTTAAAGTTAGGAGCTAACAGAACTTCCTGTCTCCTCAATCTTATTTGAAAGGAAAGGGAGAAAGAAGATGCTATTCTAGCTGGTAAGGCCAACCACTACAAAACTAAAATCCCAACCAACTAGCATTAGAAATTCTGAGCAGTGAGGCTAACATAGTAATGTAGTGGGCAAAGTTACCATATTTAATGCCAGCATCCCAGATGAGTGCTGGTTCAAATCCTGGCTGCACAATTTCTTGATGGTTCCAGCTCAGTGTGCCAGAAAAGTTTGCAAGGCTGAGTGGAGACCAGATATCAACTTCCAAGTTCACCAACATGGTTGTTACTGGTCTTCTGCTCATTGATTGTTAGATGAAGTGTCCTCCTACGAACACACATACAACACCTTGACCACATGAACTTCTGTAAGGCAACTCACATCAGTGTAGCTGGAATGCTTGAGAAGGACTGACTCAGGTGGGAGACACAAAGAAGAGACAGCCACTGGGAAAGCCTGCGGTAGCCTAGTCAGCAGGGATGTGCCCCAGAGTTTGTGCCATTTGGTCTTACTAGAAAAGAGCTGCCAAGATCCATCCACAGCTCAAGGATGGAGAATGAAATGTAAAGTATTAGTAATGTCTGGTTAGTTGTTTTTTTTTTAAAGACCACAATACTCTCATAGGCTGCTTTCATGTTTATTTTATGTGTGATAATACATTATTTCCATGGATTTTTAGGATTATGTTAAAACTAAAGTCCCTGTCACTATAATAGTTTCGTAAAGGCTGTTTGTGAATTAACATTGAGGTATTGTAACATAAATGTTTTCAAGTACTCAAGAAAAATCAAAATATGTATTTGAGGTTAGGATACATGCAGAAGGGTTACACTGCCATAGAGTCACTCTGAGATTTACTATTACTTTGGATCAAAATAACTTTAAAATTTGCTTATTTGCTTATTGGATATGATTCCAGGATTTATATTTAATTTTTAAAAATTTTTAATGTCTTATAAAAACAAATTTTAAATGATAAAATGGTAAAATAAGTTATTACTTATCTCACAAAATGCCATATTAACTACTTAAACTTCAAGTATTGGGTTTTCAGTTTGTCATAAGTATCTTCATTTAATATTTCAATTGGTATCATAAAATATATTCTATAGTGGTGTTTTAATATATTCTATAGTGGTATTTTAATCCTTGTATCAGTGTTTATTTTTAGAAATTAATAGATACATTTCTAAGGCCATCATAGTATGTATTTGTTCCAGACTCAGAAATCTGTTTTAAGCCCTGAAAATATCCGTGCCATAGACTGAAGACTGTCTGCCTTAGCCCTTTCCCCGTGCAGTTTTTGTAAGAAACTCACAAATAGGTAGACAAATGAAAGACTAAAGAGCTTACCTCATGTTCAGGTAAGGAGATATCACAGAAACTTGAATAATGGTGATAAAGTGAAAATATAAAAATGCAGTAAGAATTTTTTATACTCATCAACATTTATAAAATTTAGTTATGTGAAATTACCAATGGCCTGTGAGACATAAGCATAAAATATCTATTTTCTAAAGCACAATATATTGATTTATATTTATATTTGCATTTATATTCAGTCTTTGAAAGAGTGTCTTACAAAGGTTTCTCCATTATATAAATAACAATGAATACAGTATCAATGGAAGATAGAACCTATTCAAAACCAGTCAATAATATTATCACCAAATCAAATACGATAATTCTACTTTTCAAATGTTATACAAAAGGACATTAAATCTCAGAAAAATTAAATATGTTTTCTATGGCATGAGATTATAATAGCCACTGAGGTGTTTAACCTGATCTTGACTCTGCTTTGATTGCAGAATTTATTGTTCATTCACATGATATTTTTGGAAGACTTCTCTTGTACAAAAGTTTTATTAATAATTTTCTATATTATGTATTATTCTCAAAGAAGATGAAAATATAGATTTCCACAAAAACATGATGGCTTATAAAAACTTAGTACTAGATTTTGTCATCAAAATTCAGGAGGATAATAGAAAAAGAAAAACCATCCACTAACACTGTTTTAGGATTGTTGAAAAATAGAAATCAATCTTTCATGCTTTTTCCAATTATATGTATATTTAACTGGGCTCTCAGCATACATGATATATTTTTGAGGTCTTCGCCGTGCTGTCATCACAAAATGTTACATGCACAATGCAGCATTTTTAATTGCGGAAAAAATGATGATAATGTATTTCTAGAACTTACTCATCTTCTATGATTGAAACTACCCAATTTGCAGTAGCTTTCTACCCAGACCCAATAAACACCTTTTCATTCTGTTTCTGTGTATTTAAACATGACTGGGCACCATAAACTTCCTAGGTAAGATAATTAATTAGTAGAAATACCCATTGAAGCGATTTAAGTGCTTTAGTTTGGTCATATGTATTTTGCTACTGGTTTGTAAAATAGAAAGTACTCATATATTTTAAAAATTAGCCTTTATTAGAAATATGACTTACAAATCTCTCTCCATTTTCTTGGGCATCATTTAGTTCTATTTTAGAACTAAAGATTTTTCATAATTACTAATGGATTTTTAATATTCAAGTGGGAGCAGGGTCCCAGAGTTTTGGGTCACCATTACTGCAAGGCAAGGATTTAGCCTCCAGGTTATTGCACTGGGTTCAGGAATTATGATGTTTAAATTTAACATATTTTAATATATCACCTTATTTACATGTTTTATTTATTTTAATTGAGTTTAAGAAATTGTAACATTTTATGGCTAAATGTTTCCTTGCTAAGATTTTATGATGTACATTTTGATTAGGAAGATGCTCTGTTGGATTTTTTTTGTTTGTTTTTAGTTTTTTAGCAGTTCTCACAAGCAATTTTCTCAGTTTTAAATGAAATTTTGATTTGGAATAAGTGTGGGTTTACTTGTGAAGAGCACAGAGAGTTCCCACATACCCATTAACTAGTTTCTCTAACGGTACTGTCTTGAACATTATAGTGCAAAACCAAATCTGGAGAAATGGTAATGATACAAGAAATCCACCAATCTTCCTCAAATTTCCTCATATTCACCTATACTCATCTGTGTCTGTGTGCTTGTATGTAGTTCAGTACAATTTCGTCACATTATGGTAGTTTCTTATGACTGCTGAACAAAAAATCACAAATTTATTAGCTTCAAATAACAGAACTGTCACTGCTGTGGAGCCCAGACACCTAAAATCAGGATGCATATTACATTACTCTTTCTCCATCATTTCCAGGGAAGGATCAGTCTTGGTTTCTGGTGGAGCATGTCCAGCAACATCTTGAGCGGCCAACCAGATCTTTGTCTTTTCTGTCTTCCAGTGGCTGAAATCATTTCATGACAATGTCTTTATCATCTTCTGTGTGGATGATCACCCTCCACTGCTCTCTATGGAAGGCATTTTGGTGGCATTTATCATTACACCAAAACTCAACAACAAAAGTAATAAACAAAAAATTATCTCATCTTAAAATTATTATCCATATGTGTAAAGACAATTCTTTCAAATAATGCAACATTTAAAGACATATTCAGCATTGGAATGGAGGTCACCTTGTGTATGCAGTAATGATGAGACACAGAGTTCAGGGGCTGCAACATGGATTTCTTGATGAACATTTTGCCATCTATCAAATGTAGGTTCATTCTTCACAAGCAAGTTCTAGAAGACTCCCTCTAACTTACAGAAACCATTTAAAATATAGTTTTTTATTTAAAAATCAGAGTTTGAAGAAAGAGAGATCTTTCATCCACAGATTTTTCTTCCAGATGGCTGAAACAGCCATGGTTGGAGCCAGTCAGAGGTTAGGAGGCAGGAGTTTCATCTCTGTTTCCCATGTGAGTGACGGTGTGAAACACGTGGATCATAGTCTGCCACTTTTCTCAGGTTCTCAGCAATGAGTCAGATGGGAAGCCAAACAGCCTGCATCACTGGCTTATCCATGTCACAGGCCCATGGATTCTCATGCTTGGATTTCCATGACCATCCTCACTTCTGTCTCACCAATTTTCACCCTTGGACTCTGTCCCTCTGGCAGCTACCAATATCTTCTTACCACTAATGTTTCCTCAATTGATCAATGTTATAAAAGTGAACTCACATAGAATCAAACATTTTCAGGCTGAGTTATTTTTGTTCTCTGTAACTCCCTGATGATTCATCTAAGTTCTGTGTCTGTCCACAGAGCATCCTTCTTAACATTGAATAGTTCTCCATGGTGTAGCTACACTGCATATGTGTAAGTTAGAAAGACTCAGTAATTTCTAGAGATGGGGTATCTTATATAACTGGTAACCATATTTCTGTGCAGGTTTTTATGTGAAAATAACTTTTTTTCTGTGATCAATATCCAAGAGTGAAATTGCTGGATTATTTGCAATTACTGGGAGGTTTTGAAGAACTTTGTTATTTTGAAGGTGATTTGCTCTTTAAGGCTCAGGATCTTTGAGCAAAGAAAACTCAACTGCATCTAATGCTTTGCTACAAAAATTACCCATTTATAAAAATTATAGCCTTGGACAAGATCAAAGTTAGCAATCACGGCCTCTTCTTCCACACTCCAAACACTTACATTGGAGGCCATAGCAAATTCAAGCATTCCATCAAAAATATATCCATTTCAGCTCAAATGCTTTCTCAAGGAGAATTTTGGTTCTATCCTCTGTTGTCACCTCCATTGTAAACATCTGCTACATGTTACTACAGTTTGAGTTGGAAGTCATATATTCTCACAGTTAACAAAATCTAACCGTAGGTTGCGCTGAATGATGCTTCAGGGAGTATTTTGAGCCAAGGTTCTATTAAAATGGTGACATTCAATAATCTACCTTCAAACTTAAGGTTGGCATTTAGAACAAAAATGAATAAGTAAGTTTTCAGTGAGGACAGAATGATTTGTGGACGCCACCTGGAAAAAATTCACCTTCAGGAATCTGCAGGGCTGAACCACCAAACTCATCATTCTTGTTGTGCCCCTGAGAAAGTCTTCAGGCGAAGGTGGCATAGTGATTGATGACTTTTTCATGTCCTCTAGCGTTTGGCATGTCTTCAAGAAGTCAGAAATGTTCAGAGGTCAAATGTGACTGATTTTCTAGCCCTAACATGCTTGTTCAGATAGTTGTGGCAATAAATGGGAATTCATTTCTAAACAGCGATAGGACAACAGAAAATGTGCAATTTTATTTTTTCCCAGCTCACAATACATATGTATTTTCTTAATCTTCCTCTAATATTGAAAAAAGATATCTGTAGAAAACAGACAGATGGAATAAATGGGAACTTAAGGGATGCACACTTTTTTCACTTCAGATTCAAGTTATAAATGTTGAAATCCCCCAAATTTTGGATGTGGCCTGCCATTTGCTGAATCCTATGACATTATATTTTGTCATTTAATTGATAATGTCAAATCTCATTATAATACAAAATAGATGTACATTGAAACCTAAAGATTAACTTCAGAGAAGTTCATAATTTCTAAGCTAGAATGAATCCACGTACATACTGATCCAAACGTATCACGAGGTTTTCACCACAACACAACACCTGAGGCAGCAACTTATGAGGAGAGATTTATAAATAGCTGATGGTTTTGGGTGTTCAAAGGCACAAAAAGTGCATTGGTTTGTTACTAAAGAGGACCCTATGGCAAACAGCAAATGGCTCCAGTGCATGTTGTAATGAGTGGTCACATCTCAAACAAGAAGAAAGCACGGGCGGTGGGAAGCATTTTCCTTTTTAACCACCTTTTCCAAAGGCGTCATTAAAAGGATCATAGCACCTGAAATATGCTTCCAATCATTTAAGAACATTTTTCTTGGGCCTTAGCATCATGTTGAGTATGAAACATCAATAACAATGTACATTTGGGAGCTCAAAAAGATAAACTGAATTCAAACAATGGTAGTTTTGAAAAACTACAAAATAAGATTATCAGGATTTTGTTTTTGAACAGGCTGTTTCAGCATGAATAATTCCATTCATCAAGCACAACCTAAAGGAAGGGAGAATGTAAACCACAGAGGAGTGTGTATTGTATAAATGACCAATAGATTTTATTAGAACATAGTAAACTGACAATATTCAGAGGAATGGTCATGTTACAAACACTGGGAATATTTTCAACCATTCAAATTTTATGTATTGATTCCCGTACATTTAACATACATGCTGTGTGTACCCAGAGACAAAATGTATGTTTGCATGTTTGTTACATTGTCCAGTATTAGCCACATTTACACACATTCTAACATGTAATTGACAGCAGTATCTATAATTAGATATTGCAACATGTATATCCAATGCAATGCTAGCAATGATAATATCAAACTGTTTCTATACTTTATGGCTGGATAAATTCCACATACATGTCACAGCTGAACAATCTACATTTGTAAGACAGAGTGTGATATTTTATTTCGGTTCATTAGAAGCTGAAGCTGTCTGTGGAGATAAAAGGGTATCTTTGTAGGGACCTGATCAGCTGAAGGCAAACTTATGAAGAATATCTGGAATACTCATAATATTCAAGTTTCTGAGCTGGAGGTTGATTACACAAGACTTTTACTTTATAATGACAACATCGGGGTTTATACTGCATTTGTAAATTCATATATATTTTAGCATATATGTGGAATTTTTAAATTAACTTTTGTGACAATAAATACATATGCTCAAGATAGCATGAGTAGTCACCCCCCCACCCCCAAACAAAGCATTCTAAATCAGAAAATACAATTTAATTGGATCCAATAATCTGGAAATGTGTGTCAGAAATCAATGCTACTTCTTCCTATCAGGTAACTGAAATGACTCTTTCTCTCTCTCTCTCTTAATGTTTGATTTCAATGATTTCCTGACCACTAGCTTTCTTACTTATGGAGAATGTTCCTGTATAACTCTGGGTTGTATTCCTGTGCCTTTAGCTTCCTAAGATACCAATACTGAATGATAAATATGGCTCTGCTGAGGTGCAGGAAGAGAGATGTTTGTCGTGCCAGATAGACTTGAAGTCAAATTCCAGTTGTCAGTTGCTGCTCTGTCATCTGAGATGTTATCTCCTACGTGGGTTATTAATAACGAACAGAATTATGGGGAGGAATGATTTTTAAAGAAGGCATGAAATGTGAACTTGTTAATGATGATGGTAATAGCAACAGGGATACTCTTTCATGGAACCTTACCTTCTTGTATTTGCTTTACATGAATTAGCTCACAGCAAGCGTACCAAGGAAGCTCCGCTTTACGGAGTCAGAAGGAAAATACAGGAAAATACAGCAGAAGAGAAATGCATGAACTAGGGCATTCTAATCTAAAATCCTTGGTCTTAACTACAATGTGCTATCTTTGGAATTTAAATTATAGGAATTCTTATCCCCTTTTCTTAAGTAATAAGCATTTTATTGTAACAGAATATAATAAACTCAAATTTATGTGAAATCACATTATAGATTTTATATAACTTCATAAAGAGCATGTCATACAGAAATCTGATACCTTGGGAGTAAAGTTAATGTTCTGATGACATTGCAAATGAGCCGGATATAATTATACTCAGGGGTTATGAGAACCTCCCAAAGTGTGCTATGTTTATATACATTTTATAAGTGACAATCAGGGGACTTTGAGATAAGAACATGTGTCATCAGCCAGATAAGTAGTCATGAATAAATTAGGATCTGAATTTAGATATGGTAGTACAAGGATTTATTATTTAGCCACATTAAAATATTTAATCTTCACCTATAACACAATGAAAAGGGATATGGAACCTGGGATTAATTCATTGCCTGGCTTTCCATCTTTTTAAATTTTTTATTGTTATAATTATTTCCATAATATGGTTTTGCAAGTACAGGGATACACCCCTCTGCCTGTGCTTCCTCCGCCCCTTCCTGTTCCACACCCCCCCATGCCATTTTTCTCCCATACCATTACAGTAGGATAGTCCTTCAGTAACAATCCCAAGTCCAACATTCTGCTGTGGAAGTGTATAATGGCATTGTAGACATGGTAATGTCGAAAACTTCCTAAGCACTGGAATTCCTTTCTGAAAATCAATAGAAAAAATATTGTTGTTTCAATTGAAAATAATAAGTGAACACAAGAAGATCACTCATACAAATACTGCTTATTTAAATAATTGTTGGGTGTTTTCGCAGTTATGACATCATTATTTACTGCTTTCTGACTTTGCATTTGATCTTTGCAGTACTGTTTACATAATAAGAGTAGTTATGTGCATTACATTTGCTCCTTTTGGAAATATAAAAATGAAAATTTTTATTTTGATGTTCTGTATAGGATTTGCTAATAACAAAAAACGAAATGATTGATTTCAAGTTATAATAGGAAATAGTCTCAAGGGCAAAATAGTATTTTTGCCAAGGCCAAGCAGTGTTTAACATCTTTTCCACATTTGTCATTTCTTTAAGGACTTCTTAGTTCTCCTTCATTGTTCTCATTTTGTTCAATAAATAGATCTTTAAGTTTACCTTAGAGACTTGACTGCCAAAATCCTCAAGCCTGCAGTGGAAAAAAAATTGTTAGCAGTCTTTTACACTGTGAGTTGGTCCACAGCGGGTGACCTTGCTTCGTGTTTATTCTCAGACTTCCTAGTACAACAGAAGTTGCAATGATAGCTATAATTTTAACTTCCCATTGGCTGTCAGTTGGAACTATCTAGAAGAAGATGTACAATTCGTAGAATTTGCCATAAAAGGCTTAAAGATTATACATTTCAACCTTTTCAACTGACAACCTATGCTCTCCTGCATGTAAAAATAATCACATATTGAAACGAAATAAACACTTGATGGCCTCTAAACCAGAAAATAAGTTGTACTCCTCAAGTCACGTTTCAGAAACTCAAATGAAATTTAGAAAAGGATGATGTGAATAATAGCTTCATACTTTGTTATAATGACACAGTACAATATTAAGCAAGAGAATTATTTTATTATGTCAATGAAAAGCAAGTTTCTGCAGTAAACTCTATTCTACTCTTCTGCATTTAGAAATTGAGATCTATTTTTGCATTTGGAAGTAACAACTCAAATAGAATATACATTGAGACTTTAAAAGAAAAACTTTAAAACCTTCTATTTCCAGATTCCAGTTGATATAGTTTTCAAAACTCTAGTTAATGTTGAAAATATAACCTGTAGTATTATCTTCTAACAATGAGGGGGAACATGGAGTAAAACAGTGATGTGGATAAAATGAGAGTATAGGTATTTGTCTCTGTGCAAGTCAACTGTGCTTCTTATTTATTATATCATTCTGAGAAACATGGAAGAAATAAGAAATGCATTTGAAAACATTGTGTTGCGCAAAACAACTATGCCTCTCTTTCTAAACCATTAGAAATTCAAAATAAAGCTTACACCTAGTAGTCAGATAACTCACAAAGGCCCAGATAAGCCTGGGTGAAATTGTTGGAGGAGCAGATTGTGTGGACACTGAAAAGTTCAAGCCTTGTTTTGAAGAGCATCAATCTTGCAGGAGACAAGCATTTTTTTTTTATTAATTATTTTGCATTATGTGACAGTTTCATAGGCTCTGGGAATCCCCCCTACCCCTCCCTCTCCCCTCCCCCCTGGTGGATTCCTCCACCTTGATGCAGTATTACAGTTCAAATTCAATCAAGATTCTTTCCTTGCAAACATATACCAAGCATAGAGTCCAGCTACTTATTGTCCAGATGGGTTGAACAGTTTCTTGGGGAGACCATTTCTGGTCCGAAGTTAGAGCTGGTAGAATATCATCCGAGTCAATTAAGAGTCCCAATATAACATCAACAGCAATTTGCAATATTATGGAATTGACATGGTTTTGAGTAACCAGTATGTTAAAAAAAAAAAAAAAAAGCAAGTCCTAACCACAACCTATTGTTAGCTCATTGACATTTCAATTTTAGTTTATATACAGGACCGGCTGCTATATACCTTAAAATGGCTATAAGGTACCATTCAGCTGTCTCGTGTCTATTTCATTTTAGTCTAATGGTATAGCAGAGCCTTCCACAATTTGAATTCAAGCTTAGTTTCAAATAATTGTTTATCTTAGTTTCAAATAGTTGTAAGATAAACTCATGATTCTAAAAATTAGTTTCTAAATATTAAATTCCAAATGATTCTGGGGTAGGAGTAGAATAGAATCCTTAGGTCACTGCTTGGCATCGTCTGGATTTAAATCTTACTATTCCTCCTGTTTCCACCTTCCTGCAGTGCATATCCTATGAGGCAGCCAGGGGTGTCTCAAGTTCCTGCTGTCTCTGTGGATGAGCCAGTTGAAGTTCCAGACTCTTGGCTTTGGTCAGCTCAGCCTGAGCTGTTGCCATTTGAAGAGTGAACCAACAGATGTGGAGAATGTTTCTTTACTCTCTCCCGCTCCCTTTCTCTCATTGCCTTTTAGAAAATAAAAATAAACAATTCCTGTCACATCATCCAATTGATGTTATTAATTATGACTCAGTCATTCAGTGCTGAACAGGTAAGGTAAAGAACCCAACTTATTTAAGAAGACCTTGAAGTATTTTGACTAATTTGTTCACTTTTAATTTTCTTGCTTTATTTTTAACATGTTCAATGTAGTTCATAGATCCAGTTCTCTTTGTTCTTCCCTTGCCCCTTTCTCTCCCTCCCCTTCTTCCTCTTTTTCCCCTTGTCATCTCCTTTGAGATAATACATCTTTAATCTACTTTGCACTCAATAACTTAATACTCCAGTAAAGAAAGAGTTCAACAGGTGAAAGTGTTGGCAAGTGTTACAAACAATAACCAAGCCGGGAAAACAAACAAACAAACAAAAACTCATGGTATCTTGGGCAGGCAAGATTGACTAGATTCTTCTGCTCTGAAAATGAAGTCGAGATAGGAGTAAGGGAGTCTGTACCTTAGAACCCAGCCCTGAAGCATTTGTGGCCTGGGTTTACATTTGAATAGCCAAAACTGTTTTTCTTACATTATTTTTTATTGGAGTTAAAAAGTGAGGTGCAGTGAGGTGCGCTCTTGACCTGCAACCATTCAGCACTTTTGAAGGATCAAATATGGAAATTACACATCATGATAAGTGTTATTCAAAGGATTTACATGCTTTTTAGGTTTAAAAATGAATGCTGTACAAAGAAGATAGAAACTGGCTGGACAGAAACTGCAGGACAATAAACCCCAATATCTGATGCTATCTTTTCTACAAAGCAATCTGTATTTGTTCTGATCATGTATCTTAACAGAGCTTTGATCTTTAGTCAATATTATAGAAGACAAGGAAATATTTGTATATATAGATCACCTGTACACATTAAAAATGACAGTGAAATGACATGCCATATTTTCTTTGCCTTTCCAATTTTCAGATAATTTTTCTTAGCACTATTTGCTCTGCCCGCTTCTTTAATTCACATCCCTTCTATAATATTACTGTCTAGTTTAAGGCACCATTTAATAAACTCCCCACTCCTTTTGCCAGAACAAGACTTCCCTGGAGAGAAGGAAGTAATTAAGTGTGTGAATTCAAAGGGCTTCCCTGTAGTGCTATAGGCAGCATGCTAAGTCAGAGTAAATAGAAATTGTTTGAGATGTCAACAATTAGAGCATACAGAGTCAATAAGAATTTAGAGGTAAGATTAGCAATAGATAAGCCACTTAATAAAAAAAAGTACTGCTTTTGAGAGTTAATGGCATCTTTATTTGAAAGTTTCTGAGATTTTTGGTATATCACTCTGATCATACAAATGCTTCAAACAGGTTTTTCAATCTAATTTTAGATGTTTTGAATGTTGCATTAAAAATTCTTCATGTTTTGAGCAGATATAATTAAATGCTATTTAATGTGCCCTTCAAAATGAGACACTTCAATAATTTACTGCAGTGCATTCCACAGTGCTTAAGTCCAGAACCATGATTACACCAAATTGATCTCTTGACATTTTTCATAGCACTTCATTTTCGATGTAGTTGGTCTTGTACACATGCATATCAACTGAAAATATTGCAATTCAGAGGAGCTCTTGAACAAACTGTCAAATAAATCTATCCTTCTGGGCTTAATTCACTCGAAAGCTAAATCCTATAGATCTAATGGTAATCCAGATGAGTATAATTACTCCTCATTTTTGGGCTTCTAAAAATGCTCCTTGTTGAAAATTACTCAATTTGCATTCATTTCAATATGAGTGCATGATACTTGTTGTTTAGGAGCCTAATTTAAATAAAATCTAATTTACTATACTCAACTTCCCTAATATAGCTAAGGGTCTACTTGTGGTATAAGGTACACCTGTGTGTGTGTGGTTGTAACTTCTGAGTTACAGAAGTAATCCAACATTTGATCTTTTGTTTTTACATAATGGACATCCAATGAGAGGTTCATGGGGACATCTCTGGACATCAAGCAACTGCTTCACCTTCATCGCTCACATGCTTTACACTCATTCTACTCCCAAGGAGGCAGTTATGCATCACAACATTCAAGAAATCGGGAGGCTAGCTGTTTCCTGAACATCAGAATTTCAAAAGCAATCCCACCTGTCGATGTCCAGACACAAATCCATATCAATGGCTGATCCAGGACAGGATGACCACATGAAGATTCTCTCCTGGGTATGAAAAAAAAATCCTGAATAAATGACAGAAAGAAATTCTTAGTGCAGATTTTCAAAGGGTTGGCAGAGATTCAGCCAAGAGCGAGCAATGCTCTTGTCCCTTATTCTACATCAGCCATCTAGCTTTTCTGAGTGTGATAACTCCACATTGTGTCCCAACTGACATAGACACCTTGGATCAAATTGTTTTTTATGACTCACCCTTGTAATCTATTACCTACATGTACATAGCTCAGGTTTCAAATGCTCTTTCGCAAAATGTGAAAAGACTTCACTCTGGAATCCTTATCATTATTAATTGCTTGTTTTTATTATTATTTGAAAGGCAAATTGCCAAAAAAAAGAGAAAGAGAGAAAGACACAGGAAGACGGAGAGGAGGATCCCCACTGGTTGACTTCCCAGTGCCTGTAACAGCCGTGGTCAAGTCAGGCTGAAGTCACTAGCTAGGAATTTCAGCCTGGTTTTCCCGGCTGCCAGTACTGAGATCATGACATGGCACCTTCCCAGCAGCATTAGCAGAAAACTGGATTGAAGGCTCAGGAGCTATGTCTTACCAGGCTACTCCAGTAAGGGGATCTCACCCTGCAAGGAATGGCTTAAGCCGCTCTCCCAAAATGCAGGTCCCTGGGATTATGATTTCTTCATCAGAATGATTTCCTAAAAAATTGTTACTCATCTTATTAATCTTTTTGTATTGTTTCCATACCACAGTAAACCCAGCCGAAGTTATTCACAGGACCAAACTGAAGTTTGCCTTTCTTTTATTTCATTGGTACTGGTTACCGTGAGGAGTGTTCTGCAAGAAAAGGAGGCTGGCCATGAAACTCTCAAATTGGCTGTTGAAGCAGACCATTATTTTGTTTACCTGGCATGTCTTTAGGGTTTTTTTCCCCTTTAAATAAATGGTGGACTTTTAAATTTTGCTTTTATACAAACGTGTTTTCAAACCTACCATTCAGTTAACGTGGTGCATTATTGCAGTCAGTTTGTAAAATTGCTGAAGTCTTTGGTAATGAAGTGGCTCATCTTCTGAACATGCTTTTGTAAAGGTAGCAATTAATGACCATTGCATACCATTGAGTCTTTAAAAGGAATTCCTCCAGCAGCAGTGTGGCAATCAGCTTCACTGCCTTCCGAGGTGTTGACAAACCCCACCCTGTTAGTTACATATTGATCATTTCCTCGTTGCTATGTAATTGGGTCGGGGAGTACTTTGGTGTTATTCAGAGGTGAGGCTAGCTACTTCTACTTCAGATGTCTACCCCACATTAAGCCATGAAAGTCTCTTGCAATCAGCCATAGGTTGAAGAAGAGGGAGCACAGAGACTGGAGATTTTATCGACTGGATATAGATATTTCCACATTCAACCATATTCGTTTTCCAAGAATAGCCTGGGGTGTGGTGTGGCTTGTGGGTGGTTGCTGGGCCAAGAGGGTGTGGGAGAAACCATGGTGCAGGCAGAAGGCCAAATGTCAGTGGTATACCGGGACTCTAGCTTTCCCACTCCCCATCCTCAGTATTTTTTTTAAATAATGTAAGTAAACTCAAAATAATTAGTTGAGTTGCAGCAATATTTATCCATTCACTCTTGTTATGTCCTATGCAAACTAGAAATGTGAGCATTTCTTTAGAAAGCTATTTATGAAGTCTTATGAATATTTTACATGCTAATACATATAGTAGTACAATGAAATGTAATTCAACAGGCATATTTTTATTTCATTTTATGCCTAATGATCCAATTTCTCTTCAACAAGGATTAGAGATTGTTTCCAACAAGACGAAAAAAATACATAGTTAAAAATGAGCAAATTGTAAGCAAAGTTGAGGACAGTAAGAGGGAAAAAGGTTATGTGATTGAAAATTGGATTTCAGTTGTACTTTGAGTTTAGATTAAAAAGGAAACATGATTAGCAACTTCAGGATTGTTACTATAGAAACATGAAATGGTTTGATGTATTTTTAGAAAGATATTGTATAAGATATTATTAAAGACTTCCAGAGATCCCAAACTCAAGAGCCAAAGGAAGTTAAGCAGATAACATTAGCAAATAGGACTGGATAGAATGAAATTTAGAGCATCCTAAAGGTGGTGAGCAGGAGAACATTCTTTAGCCACTAGGCCATGCTGCCAGGCCCTGAGAACAAACATTCTAAGTGAGCATGAGCTTGCTAGCATATGGAGAGCATTGTTAAGCTGAAAATGGACCACGTTTCCTCAGATTTTCTTTTTTTGTTTGTTCAATAAACAATAAAACTGAATTTTGGCACAGAATCTCCAAATTTTTTACTGTAGGAGGATAAATTCTGTCTAATAACTTGCTGTGAGAGAAATGGCAGTAGACCCCTGGCTGATGTATACATCCTGTACTTCATCATATTGTTTCTGCAGACATGGGAGAGAATTAGTTCTGTTTCATATATTAGAAAACATGATTTGCTTTATTTTGACACAAGGGAATACACAAATGATAATGCACCCATTTTAGAATGGAAACCCGAAAATATCAAATCTGTCTTAAACTTTTGTTCAATTAGCAAGAAATTAACGATGGTATTTTTTTCTTTTTTCTTTTTCAATTTCTTGTCATTCTTCTACTCTTCTATATTACTTCATGTTTAACTTTATTATGTCCATGATATGTTTAACTCAAATATTTCTTTGCTCTAATTCATAATCAAATGTTCAATTACATGATGTAAATATACATACAGCATTATCCAGTAACAGATTATGACGACTGATCCCATACATTGATGTATAAACATCTTTTGTAGTGTATGAATTGGATTATCCTATTTCTCATAGCCTCCTCTAAAGACAAGTCATAAAATGACATTAAAAGTTTTATTGTGGCAATTCTGTATCTTTATTATCATTAAATCAGTGCAAATATATACCAGGTGTTTACATAGTGGTCACCTCATCTAATCCCATCAAACAGCACTACAAGGGGGGATGTTTTTCTTATTAGGAGCAGACAGAGTGCCGTTAAGCTGCCTAAACCCACTGAGTTAATGTGTACTAGAATAGAAGTTTAAATCCTGATCCTTCACATTCAACCATAGTATCTTTTCATTGTTGTTATAATGTGTAGATTTGGTACTGGGTTTGGAAAGAAAACCAGAGGGTTGTTTTTTTTTTTTTTTTTTTTGTAAGGAATAAGATATAAAGACAAAAGCAAGGAGAGAGACAAATGCAGAGTAAAAGAAGAATAGTATAGAGGTACAAAATAGTGTGATCATAAAAAAAATGCCAGAAATAGAAGTTTAGCTGACGGGTAGGAGACAGAAAAGCCAGCCAAGGAAAAAACTGAAGGACTTGCCAAATCGGGGATCTGCAGCTTGGGAAAGGCAATTTTCTGTGGTTTCTGCTCAAGCCTTGCTTACTGAGGGAATCTGATGATCAGTCTGTGTTAATGTGTGGTTAGATTACTTGCTATCTTTATTATCTTGCCATATATGCTGATATTATTGAATTTCATTAGATATGTAATAAATTACACATATCCATGAACTTCTTTAAATAATACTAGAGGGCTCTAAAGTTATATTTATTTGATACTGATTATTTGCAATCAACAAATATATGTTGACTGTCTTAATGCATGGTTGCATTCCAATTAAATCACATCAAGCACACACTTTGCCATTTCTAAAATCAGGAAGTAAATTATTGGTGAATAGCCTTATTTCCAGCTTTCATTTTACGTGAAACATTTGTGTTACAGAGGAAGTACTACTTACTCAGGAAGGTTTTAAACATTTAAAATGCTTGATGGGTAAATAAATGTTCAATATCTTTGCTATTTTGTTCTACGTTTCTTTACTGATTTTTTTTATCTGTTACTCTAGCTTTTTTGGATTCAACATAAACCTGTCTCAGTCGTATTCCTTAAAATGGCAGGTTGTGAATTTACGATTACTTATTTCTTCCTATGTATTGTCTCATTTTCTTTTTAAAAACTGTTTGTTAAATAACACTGAGTGAAACAAAAATCAGTTTTTATGATTATTATTTTTTTAATTAAGTACATCAAATGATATTACAGAAATGTGTTCTTCAGAGGAATCAGTGAGAACTGGCTAAATGTATTGTTTTATAATGCATTACCAATCTATATGTTTGGACTGTGTTGGGTTGGATGTATTGTATTATATTATAATGTATGAATGTATTGTATTGTTCAAATCCAGATATTTTTAGGAGTAGATTGGAGAGGTATGAATACTTATGTCAAGACTAAATGCATGCAACCGGACTGTCTTGTTAAATGAGACTTTGAGTTTCACTGCGACGGTCACATGGATAGAGGGTTCTACTGTCCATTTTCCAGGGGCTCTAAAGGCTTCCGTACTGGTTTCATACACGTTGACGTCTGCAGATCACCTGTGATTGATTCCTCTTCCCTTTGCACCTGCGGAGCACGATTCCTTTCCTTCCGTAAGTGACACAACTGTCTTGGCTCCTCCTTATGGGTGCTGTCCTTGGTTCTTCGCCCTCTGTGCCCCTCAACTCCAGCTTGCCTTTCCGACATGATGAGGCTCCGAGCAGCATCCCTGCAAGCCCGCTGACTTTTCCTGGATGCTGGGTTTTGTAAGGACACATTTCCTTCTTGACAGGATAATAATTTGATTATACTGATTATGTGTTCCTCGTGTACAATTCCCATTCTGGGCTGATTGCTCTCGGAGTTTTATTATAGAAACGCCTCAAGGCATAGTTAGTTTTGTGGGGAGGAAACACTTTGTGCCTTTTAAGAGACTCAACTTCTGTTTTCGAAAACAACAGCAGAAACTTCTAATCTGTGGGTTTTTGCCTCAAACTTTGAGAAGCATTTTGTTCGTGATGTTATAGTTGTTGTGTCCTCCAAGCATAAATTCTGTGATGATGTTACTTCCTGAGGAAGATAAGGCTAAAGTCCTCACCTTGTATGCACCAGGATCCCGTATGGTCACAGGTTCTAATACCAGAAGCCCTGCTTCCAATCCAGTCCCCTGCTTGTGGCCCGGGAAAGCAGTTGAGAATGGCCCAAAGAATTAGGACCCTGTGTCTATGTGGGAGACCTGGAAGAGGCTCCTGGTCCTGGCTTTGGATTGGCTCAGCTCTAGCCAATCAGGCCACTCGGGGAGCGATCTTTGGAGCTCCTACCAGAATGCTGTTTAGGTCACATTGCACCACAGTTACTGCTTCACAGTGATCCGAGTACAAGAGTACTTCACAAAACTCACAAAATAAGAAAATTAATATGTCTGCTCTCTCTCTGTGCAATGTCCAGTGCTGTGGGAAGTTTGACAATTGACTCAGCAAGCCCTTCTCTGAATGTCCCCACCCACGTTTGGCCTTTGTGTAAGAGAGGTTCTAATCAGGTGGAATTCACTCACGGGCAGTGAGTTCAGGCAGCAGGCCAGGGAATGCATTCCTCTCTTGCATCAAGCTGTGTTCTGCTTTCTATTCCTTCTATATTTGATATAGAGAAGCTGTCTCGGGAGGGACTCGCTCACTCCGGGTATGCTCTGGCATAGAGATAGTTCCTATCTTTCACGATTAAGCTAACCAACCCAAAGGCTCTGCCTCTGCCCTGCTGATCTGCCTTACCTAAGAGAAAAACAGAGAACATTTTTTCTTAATTTTTCATGTGCGTTGAATACTGTTACACATTGGAATTGTGGTGTATTGAAAACCATGCAAAAACGTTGTGCTGCTAACTTTGAATTCTCATCAGGTGATCCATTGACAACATTAAACATATTTATACCACTTACATTTCTAAATGTGTATTTACATGCTTTAAAATTAACATTATGAAAAAAGCATACTTAAAATTGGGCTACTTTCTCTGAGAAAATAATATTTCTTTTTAAGTTTTGTTTCTGTGATCCAACCAATGTTTAAGATGCAACAACGAATCTGACTCCCTTAACGTAGCTTAAGAGACATGCATAGGTATTTTTGGAAGCTACCTAATTAGCAAAGACTACATTTCCAAAATTTCAGCTAAGATGCTCAGATATTTATTATAATAATCTATAAAATCAACATTTGTATGGCATTATTATTTAAATATCTTTATCCTATATGCTCCGTACAAAGTAGACTGATCTGCACATATCATTATAGTCTGATTGCACATATCAAACTTTACCAGACAGATACAAGTGTGCTTAAACAGTGTTACATCCTAAAGAATATGCCGTGTGTTTTAAAGGCATTATTAGATATTCAAGAGATTTATTTATTTCAAGGGATAGAGTGACAGATGAAAGAGGGATAGAAGAGACATCTTTCTTCCATCCACAGGTTTCTCCCCACATTTCCAGAGTCTGAGGTGAGCCAACCAAAGTCAGGAAGCGGACGCTCCATGTGCCTCCCATGTGGGTGGCAGAGGCCTAAGCGCTTGGCCCTGTTGTCCTACTTTCCCATGAAACTTGCAGGGATCTGGATCAGAGACAGCATCCAGGTCTGGAGTCAGCACTGACATATGGTCTCAGTGTCACAAAGAGCACATTCATCCATTGTGCCACAATGCCATCTGCTGCACCCTCTTCATTTTATAATAGTTGTAGCATTGGGTATGTGTTGGCTGCCTCTCAGCAATGTGACTGAAGAACCTCAAACTCAGAAAAGTCTATTTGCTAACATGGATTCATGTGACCTGTAAATGGTATGTTGATATTACAAAAATAATTTTAAACAACATGGTGCTCAGAATTGTTTATTCATATTGTGGTCATCATCACAATCATGTTAAAATCTGAACGGATGCTACAGAAGCCTGCATCCTCTATTTCAGTGTCTGGTGTGACTTGCAGCTCTGCTTCTCATGAAGCTTCCTGCTAATGTGCTCCTGAGAAAGAGCAAGGCTTGGTGCAGGTGCCCGTGTTTGGGCCATGCACTGGCGAGGCCTGGATCAAGTTTCTAATTCCTTGCCCTGGCCAGGACTACTGTGGCCATTTGCAAAATGAACCACTGTATGGAAGATTTACGTCTCTTTTTGTTCGGCTTTTAGGAAACATAAAGAAATAAAATTTACATGTATATAAATTAGAAATTCAGAGGAAAAGCAAAATAGATGCTTCTTGTTAAACATATTTTATCTATTTCACAATCTTTTCCAATTTGGAGATACTATAAAGTTTAAATATATTCTTTTTAAAAGTGCATAAATTCAGTAAATATAAATTCACCTTCCCCCCAAATTATTAGCATATTGAGATATGATTATAAAATGCTTTATCTTATTTTAATAATAGATATTACAGATAATTTCATGCTGAATTTAAAAAGCAGCTTCATATTCCATTGTGTAAAATTTTCATAATCATTTATCTCTAAAAAATAAACAGACATTTTAAATTAATCTTCTTAAAATGTTAACTGGTAAATTTACCAAAACATTTCCACTTAACTTAGTGTTAAATGTTTTTTTTTTTAACTTTTAAGTGGATAATTTTCTACATATGTAATGCAGTATTATAAAAATATTCATGTTACTAAAAAGAATGTTTACAATATTTTATTCTTTCTTCCCATTGTAAATGGCATATTTTAGTAGCTTCAATTTCCACAAGTAGAATGTATTCAATATAATTTTTTTTACTTTGATAGAAACGGATACATTTTTCTCGGAATTGTTCCCCTGTTTTACAGACATAAGCCATATGCAAATGATCACACCTTCCTTCACAATCTTGCCAAATCAACTAAAAAGTCCTTTAGAGCTTTGTTTTTTCTTTTCTTCTTCTTCTTCTTTTTTTTGCAATGTAGTGGGTGAGAAATTGGATCTCAAAATAGTTTTCATGTCCAAGTTCCTTACTATGAATGAAGGTGATACATCCTCAGTGTATTTAAATGCCTCTGTATGTTTGCTGCTCTGAGTTCCTTGACTGCTGCCCAGTCCTGTGGAGGTGTAGAATTATTTGGAATTATGATTACTTTGCTTAACTCATTCATTCAGTGTAGACATTTTCACTTTGTTTTCTTTTATGGTTTTGCATATTTGAACATTTTTCTCCTGCATTCTATGGTTGTAGAGCTGGTAGTATAGTTGCCTGGCTTTTATTAGATTTGCTGAGCTGGTGTGATTTGCAGTGCAGTCTTTCTTCCTCTGCTGAGGCGCAGTGAGGTTCAGGATGGTTTCCTATGCACCCTGCATGTCTCCAGCTGTGACTTTTCTATAAAAATCAATGTTTACTGAGATTGGGAAGCAACAGCTCTGCTTGGTTATGAGACAGGCTGTTACCATGTAGCATAGGAAAAGATACTTTGGTCATTCCTAGAGCTTCCTGGAACCTCTAACACAGGATTTAAATTCTAGGAAAATTAATTTTTATGAATTAAATGTGTCATCTCTATATGGTGAAGCCCTACCTGTAACGGCTGTGTTTGCAGACAGGACTCTAAGGAAATGACTGAGCTTGAATCAAGTCGAGAGATGGAGGCTTGATGTCACAGAATCAGTATCCTTATAAAAAAAGAAAATCAGAGATTTTGTCTCTGTTCTTATATCCCTCCTGCTGTCTGCCTCTCCATCTCGCTCTCTCAGAACATGCAGTGAAGAAAGGCTGCAAGAGACATAAGGAAATAAGGAAAAGGTGGCCATCTGCAAGCCAAGAAATGAGCCACACCCGGAACAAGAACAAACTGGAAACGTCAATGTCCAGAACAGTGAAAAATGAAATTGTTATCTATTCAATCTAATCCATGGTGTTTTATTGTGACATTCCAAACAGACTAGTATAGATGTCTTTCATCATTTTATGAGATAAAGCAATGAGTTATTAATTTTAAATGGAATAAGAAAGGAATGTGAACATATATCTTGTGTTTCATATTAGATATTTCTGTGATGATTCTGTAGAATAAGCTCAGCTTGCAATAGTTTCAGAGGTGTTAGATGCCATTGGTTGTTGGAAAACATATATTTGTGTGTGTGGTATATATATATAATATTATATATATATGTAAAACAGCTCAACTGGCATCAGGGAGACTGTTATTCAATTTTCATTTATAGTTTATCAGTAGTTGACTGATGGGTAAATTGCATATGGGTTTTCACAAAGTGAACTGGGCAAAACAGTAAGTTTTTCAATAGGAAAATCAGAAAGCAATACTTGCAACCTAACTCAGCGCCAACCAGAAATATTTTGCTATGCCATGATTCTTACTGCATATACTGAAACACACAAAGGCTGAGTTCTAGAACAGATGATTGCAAGTGGAAAATATGTGAGAAGAGTTTAAATATAGCTCTTGCAACAAATGTAAAACAGAAGGACTTTGAGCCCTTATGACCCTCCATCTTGAGTGTATGTGTGTGATTGTAAATCCATATTGCTCAGTCCTACAGACAGATGCCAACCAAATGTTTGAGGTCCATGACCCCCCAAACTGATAACAGTTACTACTTTACTGAGAACAGTATCATTATTGACTGCATTTCAGACATTGTTACACCTGCGTTATTGGAGATATTACTTTATACATTTACTGAGTGGCTAGTATGCCATGTTCAATCGTGAGAATGAAGAGTCTAGCAGAAATTCTGCTTGCAGAGATGATGCTAATCTACTCAACCAGTGGCAGAACTCAGACTGAATCCCAGATCACGCTGACACCAAAGCCATTACGACCTGGTTAACCCAGCACCTGGCTTGCAGGTATGCTGTGTAGGAAGGAGAAAAAGGGCAACAAAGAAAAATTTTCCTATATTTGCGTAATGTAAAAAATGTATCTGAATTGGGTAAAAGCTGTGATTAATTCTTTTTTCTACTATTTTGCCAAAAGACAGCTTACTATCTTCATAAACATATAAAACTATATTATTGGAAAAAAAGACTGTCTTTTCATGATGTGTAACAATAAAATACTAGCACTTTATTAGTTAATAAATTAAACTTAGGTTTATATTTGCAGATTTGAAATTATTCTTTTGAATCAAAAGACTACTGCATGTTGATTGGCACAATATGTGCTTATAAATGTATAAATATATATATATTAAAAGGTGAAGTAATCAGTATTGATATTACTGTGTTTTTACAATTTTGTGATATGTGGTACTTGAAATTAACAATTGTTACTGATAGACATAAAACATACTTATCATTGCAAAATTAATTGTACAATGCCTATATAACTCTGAAAAAAATTACCACTTTCTTCCCTACGAACCCAAAAATATATTCATGTTTCCATGTGGAAAGGAGAACATAAAGTCATGGAATGAAGGAAAATCGTCCCCTTTTATATCAGTTTTATTGCCTATGATTTATTGGTTTTCTTTCATGAAAAGATGTCTTTTATTTTTTATAAAAATAATATAGTATTATAAACTTTTATAAGGAAATAATAGAACTTGATAACAATGAATGTATTTGGGTTAAATTTTAGACCAAAATGACATGCTTTTACTTCTTTTCAAAAGTGAATATAAAAGTCTAAAGAGTCCCAATAAAGATATATCAACTGAAAAGCTTTTGTGTTTATAGGACCACACTGTAGCAATTACACAAACAATGTGGAAAATTCCCCACATAGACATAACTGAAAGTTATCTAATAGATCCTGACATCTATTAACCTGTTTCATTGCTTTATATGTATTTTCTTTCGTTAGGATTAAAAAAAAGTTATATTTAAATGGTCAATAAGAGTTAATTGCAATGTCCATGGGGATGTTATCACAACCAGGAAATGCTTCTTTATATTCAAATTTTGAATAATAATGTTATGCACCAGGGCACCTATGTTACTCCCTAATTGCCGAAAGATATAAAGTAACATAAACAAGATAATGCAATAACTGGAAATATGTATAGCAAATTGCAAATAAAATCTCAATGAGTTTTCAGGTAATGAAAGTAACAACCTTGACTTTCTAAACTCTCTCAGAAAATTAGATACTTAATGTAAGTGTCAACATTTAGTAACACCCTGAAAACCATACACTTAATTTTCTTTCCATTTGTCTGAGTAACTTTAAAATAAGTGATGAGATCCTCTACCATATCTATGCAGTATTTTTATTTGCTACAAATCACTGTGTCAAAATAAAATTCCCCAGGTGCTAAAAAAAAGAAAAGCCACCTGCCTCTGTGGATTTGTGACAATTTCTGTGTTAATTTCTAGGGTGTCTCCTCATTTCCAAGGACAGGGCAATCACACACATTAAATTATAGGTTTCTTGTATCAAGAAAGCTAACAGAATACATTCAAATAGGGAAGACTTTGATTTCTTTCTAAACAAGAACAAAAGGATGGTGTGGGAAAAATAATCTCTCCTAAACTGTGGTTGATGTTCTTCCTATAAACATCTGGTCTTTAATTGTAGGATAGTCTAATACATATATGAAAATCCTTAATTTCACTTTTAAACAATTTCATCTTTAATAATAATTTAATAATAATTTCATCTTTAAATAAAAATAGAAGTGAATCAAATGCTGAGATGATATGCTTGTACATGAAAATAGTTATTAACACATTTTAGGGACTTGACATGAATCAAGAGTAGATCTTTTTTTAAAAGCTTATATGCTGATTATTACAATCAAAACTACTTTTGTATTAATTCAACATTCAGAACTGAAATCTCAGAAGTTAAATAACTCAAATCTCACAAATAATTTCCAAGAAATAGTTGCCCTGATTGTCACACTGTGGTCTATTTAAATTCAATTAGAGAAAACATGACACTCAAAAACAATTGTCTTCAAATCTCATCTCAGGCAGGCTGTTAAGTGCTTCATCCTTAGTATTCTCAGTCTGAAAGTGGTCCTAAGTTAATTTCACTAGGGTCGTGGTTTTAAGCACCTCTTCTAGTACCTGGAAGATATACCACACAGTCACACCATACGTGCACACTTATAAAGATACTCATTTCTAGATTTCACTCTAAATATTAGCGAAGTCAAAGCAGAGCACGTGTTGATAAATATGAATGCAGAAATTCGACACAGTTGGTGAATAAACTCATTGGCTTAAATGGTTGTTCATCATGCATCCTTGAAATACTTTGTCTTCTAGGCTTCTGTGTTTCCTATCTGTCCCATTGCACAATTATGTTTTATTACGTGGTCCTGACTTGGGCTGTTCATTCTAGTCATTTAGTACCTAGGGCTGCCTGTATGGCCTACCTGTTTACACATCCTTGTTCCCTGACATGGCATTAATGTCTCAAAACTTTAATTTCCCTTTGTGCCCTGCATGCTCTCCCCTTGGTATCATTGCCTTGGTTTTCACTAATGGATTTGAGAGACAAGAACGTAGGAATAATAGTGCAGAAGTGCATTGGCAACATCCAGTGCCAGGAATTGGTCCATTGTGTAAGCACGTAGCTTGCTGTACTGAAAGTGAAGTGAAACACACTCCATGAAAGAAATGGGGCAGGCAGAGAGCACATGGTTTGGGACTGTGTGTCTAAAATATGAGTGGCATTGGCTAGTAATGTGGCCTTGATGCTCATGATCAAATTTTATAGTTAGCATCTGGAGTTACATATTGTTAAGGCTCTCTGCTCCTGTGACTGCAAATTAGAGTATTCTAGTTTAGGTGTCCATTTTATCGGGATATTTTAACCACAAGTTAAACTATGAAGTGGGCGATCTTGAGGGGATCCTGAAGACAGCAGGATTTTGGATTCACCCTAGAGGATGGCCTTGTGGACCCTCCCCAGTCTTTTACACATAATTGTCTCCCTGACATTGTTACCTTGGTCCTCAATTCTGAAACGCGTGTCTTGATTTCATACTCAGCAACAGCAGGATTTCTGGTGTCCTTTTGCCATGGTACCTCAACTCTAGAATGATATCACATGATCACATGAACTGAAAACTCGGTTTTCTTCTGGGTGTGGAAACAGAACACCCGTGTACATGTCCAGCATTGTAACTTTTCAAGAAGGTTCCCACAGAGCTGGGTTTGATGTCATTTTCTCACACGGCTGATAGTACAGGTGGTAACAGAGATGCTGGGGGTTGCTGAGAAGAGAGCTCAGGTTCTTGTTATCCGGTGGGCCTGGCTGATGCTGCTTAGTAGCCTCTCTTTTCAAGGGGAATGACAGGAGTGTAGGATGAATACAATATTCTGGCTGTATGGGGTACTCCCAGAGGTACTGATGTCTGTTCAGCCTATTTAATGCACCGTTTGTGCCTACCACAAACTAGATATGTGGGAGCCAAATAGTGTGTGAGTGCCTCCAAGAACCTATGTCACAGCGGATTAATACCAGAGGGAGTAAGGGAAATGAGATCCTTACCAAAGAAAATCTGGACCCTTCTCTAGTTAGGAAGATCCACAGATGGGTTACAGGACATTTTAAGAGAATATGTTTGAGTAGCCCTCTAGAGTATTTATTCACTCTACTTAGTAAATATCTGTGCAAAGCTGATGCTTTTCACATATTCAGGTACAAATGCAGAGTTAGGAGGAACATCGAGCAGCAGCGAAATATGGCTTGATCAAAGCATGCAAATTATCTCACAGATCTGTCACTAAAAGCAGAAAAAGATCAATTCTGTAATAATTCTAAGTAACAGTAAAAAATATATTCAACAAACTCAGGCAGACTATGCATTTAGACCTGGAAGGCCACCCCTCATTTATAGATTGGTTGTAAGACTTACTATTATAAACTCCACCCATTTATTTTAAAATGTGTATATATTCAATGTAATGTCCATCAAAATCCCTGTGGATTGTTTTAATGTAAAAAATACTAAAAATCCATGTGAAACCATAAAGAACTCTGTTCATCAGAGATAATGAGAAATAAACCAGGATAATTCATGCTTTCTTATTTGAAAATATTTTAAATGTTTAATAATAAGAAGTGTGATCCTGGAGTAAAATCAAATATACAGAAGGGATATTTCCCTTACTCCCTCTGGTATTAATCCGCTGTGACATAGGTTCTTGGAGGCACTCACACACTATTTGGCTCCCAGAAGGGAACAGAGAAACAAGCTTTAAAGTAAAGCCATGCATGTTTGGTTAAAAGATCTCCAGTGAGCCGTCCTGGGAACTGGACAGTCTAATAGCTGATGTTACAGGAACTACAGGTCTACATGTAGAAAAACGGAAGTGGATTTTTATCTGACACCACCCACAAAAATCTACTCAAACGGTATTAAAGACCATGATCCAATGAATAAACTGTTTTTATTATGCAAGATTCATAAGTTATAAAATTCTATTCAAAATTGTGCTTAGACTAAGAATATTGTATTGTACGGTGACAATTTTATGGAGATAAATCACAATAATGAGATGTCCTGTGACTTTGTTACTCTACATCCTGTATGTGTCTGTGATGTTATTACCTATTCCTTACTTTCTAGAACTTTCCTCCCCGGATCATAGTGTATCTGCTTCTTTAGCATCTCATGCTCATCGTCACTAAGAGATCCTGCTTCTGCTGTTCTCTGTGTTTGGAATGGTTTTTCCTCATAGCTTCCCATTTAGCTTGATCGTAGGATTCAAGCTACTCAAATGTTACATGCATGAGAGAAGGTTTTCTTCTGACCACTCATGATATATACTAATTATATATAAAAATATGACATTTATATACACAAATGTATGTTTATATTATTTATTATTTAACTATATTAAAATATCTACTTATATGTATACTACATATACATGTATATGTACATATATGTACTATTTTTAACACAGTTTAACAGGAAGAAAATTTATTTTATAGTCAATCATTTCTAATATTAGGGTGGTGACTAGTCCATTATAAGAGTTCTCTAAATCTTTGTTGAATAATGAAAAGTAGTTAAATGGATATAACATTATTTTAAGCTCCATTTTTTATGTGAAACTTTTAAAATACAAATAATGCCCTCTTTTAAAATTTTTCTTACTCATTCAAATGGAGAGGAATGCTTTTTCTCATTTCAAAATTACCCGTGATTTGCACATCTCATTATTTTCTAAGTAGTGAAAGATAATACATAAAATGAGAAGGCATGATCAGTGTAATATAGTTGATGCAGAGTTTTTAACGCAGCACAAGATTCTCTTTGTTTATATGTATCTTGCCTGGTTAATTAATGTTACCTTCATTTCTATTTTCCTGTCTTTGCTGAAACAACAAAGAGAATAATTTATACATAGTAGAACCTGATACAATTTTCATAAATACATAAATAAAAGCAAAAGAATGTGCATGCAATAGAGAAACTGAAATATTTTGATTCATATTGGCATTATTGTATGTTAGCATTCATTGTCAAAGCATATTAAAGTTTAAAACTTCAGGCAAGGAATTATTTTAATGTTCACCCTATCAGAATACTTCCAAAAACAATAATGTATCTTTATCTTGTTTAAAGAGTTCCCATCCCACTGGATAGTCCCAGAGTAGTCTTAATTGGCCTGTTCTATAATTTCTCCCTTATATGTAGTTGTTACACTATTCTGAGACACAGAGGGACTGCTTGAAACAACCTTGTAACTTTTACTGTCTGTCCCAGGAGCTGTAAAATCTCTGTGTAGGAAGAAATTTCCCTTCGATTCCTGTATTTCAGCTTCTTTTTCCTTTCATGTGAATGGCATTTGAATCTTTGTCTGGTAGATGCCGTTTTATTTGATTTCTAACTCAGAGCAGGCTGCCTTTTGTTGCCCAGCTGTGCGCAAGTGGGTCATGCAGTGTAGATCCCATCTGTCCCAGGCAACTTTCGTGAACTCACAAACCCGCTGGCATAGTGATGATCTTTGCTGTTGTCCTGGCCTCATGGCCTTCCCTTGGGATTGGTTACTAGTGAATTTGTTTCACGAGTCTGATAAAATAAAAAGTATAATAAGAATTTATCAGGAAAAAAATGTGTTTAAGTGTTGTAAAGCAGAGAGTATTGGAAAGGCCTGAAGCAATGTATGTAGAGTGGTGGAAATCAAAATTTGCAGAGACGGAACTAGAATGACAAGCATCCTTGAAGGATGAGTAACATGTTCATTAACTGAAGTTGTGTCTTTGAAATGAAGCCAAGAGAGTAAGCAATGGCATATGAGAAAGCCCTGTGTGTTCAAAACATGGCGATCATTCAAAGACAGAGCACAGCGATTGTATGGCTTATGAAAAAATGCTATGTCACACGTGTAATCAAAATTTATTAAAATTGACAAATAGGTTCTAATTGAAAGTACAGTGCTTAAGTGATAGAGTTTTTATGACTTAGTGGAATAGAAGAACACTAACCTTTGATATTATAAAAGACTCCAAAGTACAGTCTCCTGGGCTAGCATTGCATTCATTGCACACGATACCAAATTCTTGGGGTTAAAAATGTGGCAACGTAAGAACTTGTAATCAAGGCTATCATTGTACTGGTGGAAAGAAAAGCTGAATCAAAAGGAATGTAAGTGAGGGGTGGGGAGAATCCAAGTACCTATGAAACTGTATCACATAATACAATGTAATTAATGAATTAAAAATAATAAAGAAAAAAAGAAAAAAAGGAATGTAAGTGTTATGAAAAACTAGACTTAGAAAATAATTCACATGTATCTTTAACACATTTTTTTCTGTTTGAACATTTAATCAAACGTATTTATGCATTACTGTTAGAAACACATACACAGCCTCTGAATTGAAAATATTCTTTTTGTGTAATTTGTTTTCTGAAGTTACTTCAACTTATTGTTTCTTCATGAAACTTGTCATACGCCTGGTATGCTTACAGATTCTTTACTTTTTAAATACTTTTTCACATAATCCAAGGAAGTTTAAAAAGTCTAAAATAGGTGAAAGGTTTGAAATCTTCGCTGAAACACATTGGATTCTGTCGCAGGGGTGACATTAAGAAGCTGAGGAATTTCAAGGCGGTGTAAAGGGATTCGATGGAGCTGAAGCAAGTTTCCACATACAGAGAGGGGCACTGCAAGGGTGTCTTTGGAAATGCATTGGCTTTCCATGGGCATTGCTTGTGTGCTGTGCTGTGCATCACATGGACTCAGCGTAGCACACCATGTCTGACCTTGGTGTGAGAGAAGGTTTACAAAAAAGAGCCCCACATGTTTTAATATTTAGGACAAAAATGTTCGAGAAGACTGACATCAAAATTAGACTTCAGAGATTGAGCAGATCATCATCATCTTCTTCTTGTGATATTACCCCGGAATTTACCTTGCTTCTGTCCTTCCTCTTATATCTCAAGCACTCATCTAAATCCATTGCTATGAATACGCTGTTTCAGTTCAGTGGTTGTTGAGTAAAGGTTAAATTCAGCTCTTGCAAAAACATAATGTGGCTTTAGAAAGACAGAAGTGCTTCTTCTCCTTTCTCCGAATTCCAAGGAAGATAACCCTGGACTCATACCAGTGTAGTCTAACACATTTTCTGGAACAGAACTGCTTAGTTCTTACTCGTTCAAGGTGTTACACTCATTCTTCCAGCCAACGGGCTCCAGCTACAGCAGTCAGGATCCAAGTGGCATGAAGAGAGGGAAGGGAAAAGAGTAGACTAGACACATTCGCAGACATCTGGGAAATTGTATATATATATATATATATATATATATATATATATATATATATATATATACACATACATATATATACCTATGCTATTGGCTAAAATTGAATAATCTGCCATATAGAGCTACAAGTGAGGTTAAGTAAAACCTCACTTATATAATGAATAATATGTAATGTAATATATAATTATGTAATGGATAATATAATACAATTACACAAGTTATATAGAGTGCTCAGTAATAGTTAAGTTTAAGCCACTAATATATCTACTCCATTAACACATTGTGATTTTTAAGCCACAGTAAGTAACCATGTTGATCTGATCAATGAAATCCCATCTCATGAAACAAATACATTTTAAAAAGTGAATTTTCCAGGATCACATTAATAAAACCTAAAATGCCTGAAGTGGAAACAGACATTTTTTTGGGGGGAGGATGTTACAAAGAAATTAAGACTATCTGCTCATTGCATTGATATATACAGTCCATGTGTTTATAAATGTATGAGTCATTCTGCATACCATATATGAAAGAATGGAGCACGCAAAAACATATCATTTGGTGGCATTTAAAAATCTATATCTAATTTATTTAAATAATACCTGCTAGGTATAATGGAGAATAAAATCAGCTCCATAACAACTGGAAATAGTTCTATAAAATTTGCTATCACTATTGTACATTTTGCTGAATATTTAAATGATGTCTTTAATTTCCTCTACATAACAGAATGGAACTTAGTAAAAGGACTGTATTTTTGATGAAATAGAACTTTATTATCTAGTACTTACACTGTTTTTAATAATGACAGGATTTTAAGTGAAAGGCACAGTATTTTAACTAAATCAAAGCAAGCTTTTAAAAGTTCTCTTGTAACACACTCTTATAATTAAACACTCTGAATTGAAGCTTGATATTTTTAATGTCACTATTGCTGTATAAACCTAGAATTAGGTCATCAATTTTCTTTCATTTATTCCCTTATTCAATGAGTGTTTACTTAGTGGTGCTTCACGAGTCCATACAGGTTTTGTAAAATGCGTAAGACTTGGTGTGACACCTGAAAACAAAATCTTACTCAAAGGAAAAAGAATACAACACCTACCTTAGTAATTAGAATGCTGGTCTATTGCAGGAAGAAAGAGATTAGAGGAATATTACGGTGATTTATGGGAACAAGCAAGTCCATTGAGTGATGATGACCAGACATTCAAATGAAGGGTTTGAGGCTTTCCCCTACTTGCAAGCTACTATGTAAGGCACCCAGTTTTTTGATGCTGTCACAAAGAAACAAAGTACTTTAGTACCTGAAGAACAGCAAGGAACATAAATTCTCCTGGGTCCCTGTGCTACATAGGGTCCCAGGAAGCAGTCAAGTCAGTCATGAGTGTCTCTCTCTCTCTCTCTCTCTCTCTCTCTCTCTCTCACACACACACACACACACACACACACACAGTGTGCAGATTACAGCTAAGGAACCTTTGGCTTTGGACTCTGTGAGCACACCTTCCTAACCTTTGCCCACGAGAAAGATGCTATCTGAATAATCCAGTAAGAAAACAAACGTGCTTCTGCCCTGAAAGCAGATTTTCTTACTGGCTTTACAAGCACCCTTTGCAAAGATTATGAAACAAAACTGGCAAAGCTTCTTGTTCATATCATGTGCAGAAACATGGAGGACTCAAGGTGAATTTTCTCCCCAGACGGCAAAATCCTTAAGGAAAAATAGCCTTTAATCTAGACCTTGGAGAATAGGTTTAATTAAGTGGAGTTAAGCAGCAAAAGCTTTGAAGGCAGACACAGAGGAATGGCCTGTAGCCGGGAGGAGTCGGGACACGCCTCGGTGCTGTTTTCAGCATTATATCAATGAAAGCTAAATGTATATTTCCAGTGGAAAAATTTTTCTTTGGATTTTTTTTCTTTCAAAGAACCACAGTTATGATTGTTTAAAACAGGTTTATTTCATGCATACATATAAATGCATATTCCTAGGTTAATCCAATGCAACTTACTGTGCTTGTCATTAGCGAAACATTGAGATGATGCGAACATCCCAAAGTGCTGACTCTAAAACTAGGAAAAGATTCAGGAATCAACCTAAAAAGAACTGGCAATGCGATTTGGAGGGGCTTCCACAATTCTGCACGGTTTGTAGGTACTCATTTTTTAACAGAATGAGATCTATTTTCTCCAGTTGACAAATCAAGAATTGAAACCTAGAGTATTAAAGAAATGGATTGTCAATAGTTAGAAAAATGGTAATTACAGCAGAAATTATAGGTAGAAAAATTCAGGAATTTGCATTATGTTCCAACAGGATAAGACACACTCTTCCAACATGGTCCAGCCATGGTCCAGCCATGGTCATTGAGGATATTTGGGGAATGATTCAGTGTATGGAAGATCTCTCACTCTAGGTCTCTCCATTTTTCTCTGTAACATTGACTTTCAAATAAATAAATAGTAAGTAAGAGGCCAAATGCATTGAAAATTGAACAGAAACTATACTTACCACAAGGCAATGAACCCTATTCTGTTAATCATTAGATCACAAATGATTAGAAACCACACTGCTAGGCTAAGGTCAGCCACGTGCCTGAGTCTGTATCATGCCAACAGTGGGAGATAGGACCATAACCAGCAGTCCAATGTGTAACTGCAAGAATTTAGAAGATGAACCTACAGACTAATATCCTGAAGGTGAAGTGTGTGTGTAGTAAATATTCATTGAACTTGAAGAAATCCACATGTTTCATCAGTACCAGAAATTTTCATCTTTTTTAATGATCCCAAAGTGGCAGCATAACACAGATTCTTTATCTTTACCTCTACCTCATGATATGATAGTTTTAAATAATCCATTATGAAATGGGTTCTAGTCTTCTACCACCTGAGAGATTTACTGTTGGACAGTTGAAAACTCTCCTTCTGTGGGGTGAATATCAGCCTGTTTTTTGGCGTGTCTTCTCCATATAACCAACAGAGTAAAGAAGTCCAAAGATAAGAATCTTCTTCCATAATTTATCTTAGTTGACATTTTCTATTTAAGCTTTGGTTACTATAGTTAAATTCATACCAACTTCATGCAATGCCACAGTTTCTAAACTGGAGGAAATTACAATTTTATTTTTAGGTTTGTGGAATACTGTTTTATGCTGTTATCCCACATTGATGAGGCAGGGACTCACCTAAAAGATACCTGAAGTATTATGAGAAGGAGCAAAATAAGTTTTTTTAATAAGCAGAAAATATTTACTAGGTTTCTTTGGAATTCTAGGATGTTGAAATAAAGAACCAATTAGACAATGTGGCATTGCAGCACGCTTTTATGCTACCTTTTGCGATATCTCTATCCCGTATTGGCACGTTTAGGCTAGAGCTGCCCTTCAGACCCCACAGGAGAATTCTGCTACTGTAAACCTTGGGGGCCGTGCCTAAGGAGTTGGAACACTGCGCTCACACATGATTTCCATGTGGAATTCCAGCATTCTAGGATTCAAATGATGCAGACCCAATTTTTTGCAAGTGTTTGAGAAGTGATTCTATGTATGAAAGATCTCACTTTCTCTCTCTTCTCTTTGTTACATTTTTTTCTTTCCCAAAACCACGTGCCTTTCAAATAAATTAAATAATAAAACATTTGACAAATAAGGAAACTCTAAGAAAGTAATAGACAATGGAGGATGTTACTGTCATTTGGGGGGAAAAAACAGCAATAACAACAAAAACAGGAAAATTCAAAGACCAAAATATCAAACAGTAACATTTGGTACAAATTCTTCTCTTTGGGAACAACAAGGCCTCAAGGGCTCTTGAAAGGAATTACTCTACCCAAGATCTCTAAGAGGCTAATGATTTAACTTGCACAATAGGAGTAACATTGTAAGAAAATCATTTGGAAATGATACACACCTATTAAATTGTGATTTCCAGAAAAAAACTTGGGTGATTGAAAAGAGTATAATGAAAAGTTGTTATTCATAAATGTTAAATGTTACACTCAAAGAATTAAATGTACTACCAGTGTGAGTTTTCTAAAAATTGAATCTTTGAGGTCATGTGTTCAAATAAGCGGAATAATGTAAATTTTTCTAGAGCTTGAGAGGGTTTAATCCTGTCAGCAAGCTGACTTTGGAGGCAGCGTGGAATCACTGAACAGTGTGGACAGGTCTCCCTCACATATTACTTCATACAATTATTTGTTCAGAAACTATGATTTTGTGAGTAACATAGATTTTTATCAAAGATAGTTCTGTGTTTTCAAACTCTTTTAGCAACCTTGGCCATGGCAAACAGTAAATATACCTACTAGAACAATGTTGGGTAGCCATCAAAATGGATGGTGGTGCTTAAGAGCCAGGCCTAAGGAGTGCAGAGTCCAAACAGATGAATGAGCCAGAGCAGCATCACACATTGGCCTTTGCAGTGGTGTGGCTCCATGGCCTGAAACGCACACTCTGCCCCTGGGCTATCACGGCTGCTGAGCCGGGAATGCTGAATCTGGGCCTTGTGAACAGCACTCCTATGAAGAATTTCTCAATTGTTTCCATGGTCACCCCACATCTTTTGCCTCAGGTTGTAGATCATGTGACTTACATGCATATATCATTGGCACAAAATACAATGAAAATAAAATGTATTCATATTGGTCCTCAGACATGGCTTGTTGAAAGTTTGGGTGGAGTGCAGCATGAAAACAGGAAGGATGAACGCATGTTTCTTAGTCAAGATATGGGGAATCCGTATCATGTATTTCTACTGTATTCTCCTCAGGGTGTGGTTTTAATGCATGAGTTGCATTCCCCCATGTACAAGCTTGTGGTAGCACAGGGAGTTTTCCTGTTTTAAATCTATCCTATAGTAAATGGACTTATCTTTAAAAGCACATTAGTGATGTTTGCATTTTTCTGTTATTCCACAAAGCCATGTTTCCACTGTGTTTAATCATCATAATTGATTCATAAACATAAAATGCTTTTATACCATAAAATACACTAATGTATTCTTTCGATAACACAGGAGATGAACACTGTAAAGAAAACACTCATTCTACATGTCTGTAATGCATCTAAGAAGCCACTTTCTGCACCTTCTGCTCATGAATTATGCTTTGTTAAACAACTTAGTGTAAGGGGCAAAGATGTTAATTTCATTTGAAAATCTCACCAAATGGTGTGAAATTATTGAGGAAAAAAAACAACGCCTTCTATATATTCATCAACTTGGCTTCCAAAAAATATAACTAGATAAAGTTTTCTTGTTTGAAATTCATGACATGAACATTAAGAATGATTTAGCAAATAAAAATGATACCAAGTTTTCAACAGTAATTTGTTAGTCAGATTGGAAAGTGTGTTGCAAGCAATTATTCGAGCACCAGTTTTAGTATACAAGGACATTTTTAACTTATAAAAATTAGCTGTTTACTTAAGTTCAGCTTGAATGTAACTTCTCAAAAAAGAATCTAAAACCAATCTAAATGACTTCCCAGTGCTCTTACCAAGTTGGAACTAGAACCATATTGCTCTCTTTTGTGTCGGGGAGTATTTGCAACACTTTAATTGAAAATAGTGAACGATATGCTTGCTTTCACAAAATATTTTAAAATTTAAATTTTACATTTGTCAGATGTTAAAATTAAATTCCAAACTTAAGTTAAACCCTTCTTGTAATGCTCTTAAAGTAAACATTAATTTCTTTAATTTATTCGAAGAGGCACTGATAGGCAAAAATACCCTGTTTTGGATTCCTGTGAGATTGTCATCATTAATATTCTATGAGCATCTTTTCTCTTATATAAAAGAATCACAATATAACATCATTTATATCATCACATAATCATTATAATCCAGTCAGATATTCATTTCTCTTTGTGCTAATTCGTAGGGGTGAATTTTTTAAGTACTGTTTCATGGTACAATTCCATAGGCATTGGGATTTCCCTCCCACCCACAAACCCCTCTCCACTTCTGATTTCCCCTCTAGTTTCACAGTGGGTGGTTCTTCAAGAACAGTCATAAATCCATGATTCTGTAATTGAAGTGTTTCCTAACACTGTAAGAATGGAAAATGTTGGAGACTCCAGCATTCTACTGTCAGCATATATTCAAGAACTTCACTGGGAGTTCATCCTTGATCTCCATGCACAGATGCATAATGTACTGTGTCTCCTCATCTGGACATGTCCGTATCTGCCACACTTCTAGTATGCATCCCCTTAAATACATTAACGGTTGATTAAAACATTAATACATTAATAATTCCAAATTGAAACAAGAAAGAGTCATTGCATAAGATGTACAAAGCAACCCCTCAGTCATATTATCAGTGCATCAAGAGATGCTTAAAATCAGAGATGAAGGAGAAATGACTCCAGGTTTCTGCTCTTTGCATCGGTCATGACACTGTTGGCATATACAATAGTAGAAATCCTAACTTTCTGTTCTCTAGGTATATTTAGAAGTTTTATTTGGGAATCTACCTTTATTCAACAGTAGAGTTGCATCCTGTTGATTTTCTTTGAATCCTGATATTCTGGTCTCCATTATATCCTTTGTTTGTGAGGATAGAATGTGTATTTATTCGTCTGTGGTTTTTGTTGTTGTTGTTGTGGTTATTTTGTATTTTCAATGGAAATTGTCTTATATTAGTATGAACAAATGATATTTGTCCTTTTGAGATTCACTCGTTTCGCTTAGCATGATGGACTCCAGTTGGGCCCATTTGGATACAGACAATAGAATTTCATCCTTTTTTAATGGCAGAATAGTAATCCACAGAATAGATATACCACAATTTCCTTATCTAGCTCTCTTCAATGGGCATCTAGGCTGTTTCCATATTTTTGTGATTGTTGGTTGTACTGCAGTGAGTACAGAGGTACAGATTGCTTTCTCATCTGTATGTATCATATCAGATCTATTGCATATATTCCCAGAAGTGGGATTGCTGCACTATATGGTCGGTGAATGTTCATTTGTCTGAGCATAACTCGTAATGACTTCCAGAGTGGCTGCACCATTCTGAAGTCCCACCAGCAACACAGCAAGGCACCTTTTCCCCCACATCCTAGCCAGCAGGTGTTGATGGTAGTTTTCTGGATGTCGGCCATCCTCACTGGAGTGAAGTGGAATATCAGTGTTGCTTTTATTTGAATTTCTCCAATAACAAGGGAGCTTGAGCAATTTTTTCATATGTCTGTTAGCCATTTAAACCTGTTCCTTTGAGAAATGTCTGTTCATTTCCTGCTCCCATTTCGTGACTTTTTGCTGCTGTTGTTGTTGTTACGGTAGTTTTGGAGTTTTAATAAATCCTGGACTTTAGTTCCCTGTCTGCTCTGTAATATGCAGAGATTTTCACCCACTCTATTGATTGCTTTTTTACTCTGTTAATTGTTCCTTTTGCTGTGAAGAAGCTTCTTAGTTTGATGTAGCCCCATCTGTTTGTTCTGGTCTTCTTTGCTTCTGATGCTTTTTCTAGAAAGTCTTTGCATGCTCCTATATCTTGTAGAGTGTTTCCTACATTTTGTTCTAACAATTCTGTGGATTCTGGGTGTAAGTTTAGATCTTTTATCCACTTAGATTTGATCTTTGTATATCACAAAAAGTGAGGGTCTTGTTTCTTACTTCTGGGCTGCTATCCAAGTTTTCCATCAGTATTTGTGGAAGAGGCCTTCTTTCTTCTCTGGGTTGTTTTCTGTTCGCATGTCGAAGATTACATGGCTGTACATCTGTGGGCTCTCTTCTGAAGTTTCTGTTCTGCTCCATCAATCTTCTCTGTTACTGTACCAGCATCAAGTTGATTTGCTTACTACCCACCTATAATATGTTCTAAGTTCTAGGATCGTGATCCCTCCAGGTAAATTCTTACTCTTCATGAAAGCTATGGGTATTGGTGGTTTCTTGTGTTTCCAGAAGAACTTTTGTATCATTTTGCTCCAGCTCTATTATGAATGCTCTTAGTATTTTAATGGGAATCACGTTGAGTTTGTACGTTACTTTTGGTAATATGGACATTTTGATTCTATTGACTCTGTCCATCCAGGAACATGGTATATTTCTATACTTTTTAATGTCTTCTTCATAGGGGTGAATAGTATGCAATAAAAAGGTGATTCATCAAATAATTCTTACTAGAATGAATTGCCATTTTTAAAATCAATGTAATTATGCAAACATACATAAATATTAAAACTGAAAATTGATATGTTAGATTTCTTGGTGTTTAGGATTTGATCATTTCAAGGTTTTGCTTATTTCTACAAAATCACCTCATTTGTATTGAGATCTGTCACTCCAGTCTTGATTTGCTGTCCAACTGCATAAAAACATGTTCAAGTCATTGCCATTTAATTAAAAAATAAAAGCATTGCCCTTGTGCACTTTTTGTCATTAGTCTTTGTTTTAATTTTGATTTCTTCTTTACACAATGGCTAGAATTATGTGCTCCAGAAGTAAAACCTAGTCATGTTTTCTCCATGATTTAAAATCTGTCTTTCCTTTGCATAAAATTCATATTCGTGTTCCAAAGGAAGAATATATGAAGACTCTCACAAAGCTATGATAGACAAATTGTGTTTTTGTTCATACTCAGATTTTCCAATGAGTTTTCCAATCCTTTCCCCAAGCATAGAAACATTTTTCAGGTTGTGAACCTTAGTGTTTCCTTGCTTCTGGTATTTCTTCTATTTTACTTACAGCCATTTTATGATGCTGTTTGATCGCTGTGATGTTCCGTGGCAATTTTTCAGATCTTAGAAGAATTTTGTTGAAGTTCAGTTAATCACATATGCCGTGTAACTAATCTGAAGCATATGCAGTGAATTTATATCTAACCACAAACTAGATTATCTATCTATAGTTGAGATTTAACAGCACAAATAGAGGAGTCCATGTTACAATGTGTATGGCATATGTGTTTGCATACATTTTTTGCTTAACAGCATCCCACTGCAGAAAAATATAATTTGCAATCAGATGAAATAGTTAAAATTACTGTGTTTTGTAAAGCATATAATTTTCTCTGTTCCTATTAGGAAGAAAATGGTTGCCCGTGTTCACCTACTGTGAAGACTTGGAATCAGAAAACTACAGCTTTGGTTCTCCAAGTATTTCAGGATGTAAACATGGTCTGACCTTTCCCTGATGGGCAGTGAAATCATGGACGCGCTACACAATTTACTTTGGGCTGTCCTCTCAAAAGATACTTTGGCTTGTCCCTTGGGGAATCACTAAGCATTGTAGCTGACAAGGAAACGAGGCAGAAGTGTGAACGGGAAAGTTGTCTTACAATGAGAGTTACGAGCACATCTTGCATCTGCCCAGTCCTGGTATGTCTCTGTTTCGTGCAGCGGTGTCATGGAACTGCTCACCATAGCTCCATCAAGGGGACCAAAAACCAAACCAAACACATCGAAGGGGAAACCGAAGTCCACCATCGTCCCAAGAGGGGATGGGTGTGGAATCAGTTCTTTGTTTTAGAAGAACATATGGGACCAGACCCCCAGTACGTTGGAAAGGTATGTTGTGCCTGGATTTACTCTTCTCTTGGTAAAGTGTGGGGTGAGATGTGAATAGAATTGGCTTAGGATTTGAAAAGATGTGAAGCATGAAGTGAGTTATGTTACAGAAATCTATTTGTACTAGGTAATTCAAGATAATGATGCTAAAGAATAGCATCTCTTTGTCCTGGACATTGGTCCGTGTATACTGGACTGACTGTTCCTTACTTGCAGTTTGTTCTTTCTCTCTCATGCAAAACTGACTGCTTTGAATGCACGAATAAGTAATTCCATTTTTCAAAGTATGAAAATATATCAATGACTATCATGTCACATATTGAAACATATTTTGATCTACCACTATTGGGCATGAGGTCAAAAGAGTATACTGTAACACGAACTATCTTAGTTGTTACAAAGATGGATTCATGACGCAGCTTTTGAAAATGCAAGCCATATTTTCCCAACCCCCAAATTAAGTTTGGTTAAAATATTGGTATATTTTCAATATAGATTAAATAGCTATTGTAAGCACAAGGCTTTGTCAAAGTTATAAAAGAATGCAATTGTCAAACAGGTAGTATTTTCAAACAAGTTTTCTGTCTCTCAAAACTAAAGATTATTAAATTGCTTGCTATGCCCTTCAAGAACTGTTGGCTCAGAAACAAGGGCAGTTGATGGCCAGTGAAGTGACTCCAGCATGGCGTAGGGAGAGGAGAGGCCTACTTTTGGCTGACTGCTGATACCAGCAAGCAGTACACTTGGTGCTGTTCAGTAACTAAGGGGGAACCAGAAAGGGTCAAATTATACTCTTCGAGACTTCCATTTTCCCCACTGACTAGATATTCTCATTTTAGCACTGTTAGTACTAAAAACGAAAAAGATACTCCAACCAAGTCACGGTGCCTCCCTTCTGTGTGGGCAGTGCAGCTCACAAGCCATCTGTTCCATCCCTTGTCCAACACTGGCTGAGCTGCAGCTGCGTTTCCCCACACAACACAGAATCCATGGGGTCAGGACTGAAAACTAAAATAATTCAATCAGGTTTGAATGTGCATATTAAAATGAAATAAAGGCTTCCTATTCAGTGCATTGTATATTGAATAGCCTAGAGAATTATTTTTATGTGAGATTCAGATGTCTTCTCTACAACCTTAAAATGTTTAAAAAGGGGTAGGATATTATTTTCTTTAATTCTCCCCTTGGAGTAAACCAAGAGGAAAAATCATTGTTATTGTTGAAATGTTTTTCTGAATTTTTTTCTTATTTTAACTTAAGGAACAAAAACTTGCCTGAATATATCCTATACATTATTATTATGTATTAAATCATCTCTAAATTATGTGCTATACCTAATACAACATAGATTTTGTGTGAATAGTATTTATGTTTTAGTGGAATTTTGACAAGAAAAGGAGTCCGTATGTGTTAGGTTGAATTATATTTTTTATGATTAATTAATTTATTTGAAAATCGGATTTACAGAGAGAAGAAGAGTCAGAGAGAAAGAGTTTCCATCCACTGACTCACTGCCCAAGTGGCCACACAATCTAGAGCTAAGCTGATTTAAAGCCAGAAGCCAGAAACTTCTTCAGAGTCTCTGTGTGGGTGCAGGGTCCCAAGGCTTTGGGCCGTCTCGACTGCTTTCCCAGGCCACAAGCAGGGAACTGGGTGGGAAGTGGAGCAGCTGGGATATGAACTGGTGCCCATACGGGATCCTAGCAGATGCAAGACAAGCACTTTAGCCACCAGGCTACTGCGCAGGCCCAAGAGTTGTTTTTTTATTTTTTCAAATATTTCGGACAAAGTAATTATGATTTCTTGAATCCTCCGGATAACAAAGGGAAAATGTGAAGGGCTGACACATGCCTCTTTCCTTGCCTTTATTGCTCTGAAATATAGATTCCATATTTCAAAAAAAATAGAATGGCTTTTAGAAATAAAATGTCCAAATTATGCTAGGAATACATATCACAGACTATCATTTGTTAGAAATTTTTAAAGCAATTGAAAACTTAGGATATGGGAAATATAAGTACACATTTATTATAAAGTAATTCATTCTTTCCTGGGCCACATTGCTTAGTCATTAGTCACTGTAAGGTAAAACACTGCATTACCTCTTTTCCGAAAATCATTTAAACACTAGAATGAGCTAGTCTATTTTTCATTTTTTAAAAGTTAGACAAAGGTGAATGAATTCCATAAAAAGAATAATTTATTTGAACTGTCACATGCTTCTTTTAATCTGTGTCATATGCTTTTCTGTCCTTGGAATACATACATTGACTCCATGGATAGAAGCTCTATTTAATGCAAAATCTAAAACTAGCAAGTCACTCTATTTACCTGCCTCACTTCTCCCTCGTGTGTGTATTTGAGAAATATGACTGTTATTTTATTACTAAATTATTCTATAAATTTCAATGTGTAGTTTAGATCAGGGGTAATTTATAGTTTGTGTAAAATCCAAATTGCATTGTCTAGATGCTAAGATAAGTTTTGCATTTACTTTTTCCCCTTTTTACTTTGGTGGAAGTTTCAAAAGAAGATTTTTTTTATCGAATAACTGGTCATTACACTAGATTCAAATTTCCGTGACTACGAATGATGTTTTACTGAAGCACAGCCCTGTTGATTTGTTTATGTATTATGGACTGTTTTCATGTTGCAATGACAGACCTCAGCAGTTGCAACATAGGGCAAATGACCTACAAAGTTGAAATCTACCCAGCATTGACTATACAAAATGTCTGCAAACCCTTGAAAATTTGTATACTTCACACAGTATACTGGGATACCTTGGAAGCAGATTCTCAAACTGATTTCTCATTGAACTTGTATATTCAGACCAATCACAATGCTATTTGTGAATAAACAAATATGAAAATTCCAAAGGAAGTGAGCCATGATGGGCAATATTTTTTTGCAATGTTCATGGATGAAATACAGAAATCTCTGTAGTTAAACAGTTCTTGTTCTAACAGGAATCTTTTCAGGGGCTAATAACACTTTCAATGGTGAGACTTGCTCCGGAACTAATTTAATTACTGTTTACTAACTATGGTATTATTGATGTTTTGTGCTAGCGTACAAAATAATGGAGTGAAGGTCCTCGCTGAACATAAGTTACAATAAAGGTAGTTGTGGTGCTTGTAAGGGAGGTTTTTGTTTAAGTATTCATTTATTTATTTGAAAGGCAGAGTTGCAGAAAAAGATTAAGATCAAACTTCATGTGCTGGTTCATTCTCCATTTAGCCTCAGCGGCCAGATCTGGGTGTGGGCACAGGGGCCCAAGCACTGGGGCTGCCCACTACCGTCCTAGGAACATAGAAGCATTAGATGAATTGAACTTGGAACAGCTGAGATTTCAACCAGCTCCTGTAATACATGTTGTTGTTGCAGGCAGTGGGTTAATACATATGCCACAACACTGACCCTAAGTCTGTGGGATTCTGATTCAAAGTTAAGTGTTTGGCACAATGACTAAGTTAGCAAACGCTCCACCTCCAAGTGCAAGCATCCCATATGTGCTCTGGTTCATGTCCCAGCTGCTCCAGTTCTCATCCATACCCCTACCTGTGACCTGGGGAAACAGTGGAGAATGGCCCAAGTCCTTGGAATGCTGTACTCCAGGTAAACCTGGAGGAGGTTCCTGGCTCCTGCCTTCGCATTAGTTCAGCTCCGACTAATGCAGCCACTTTGAGAACGAATTAGCTAATGAGAAATCTTTCTCTTTGTCTCTCCTTCCATCTGTAAATCTGCTATTTCAATGAAAACAAATAAATCTTGCTGATTTTGGTTTACAGCTTTTCATTTAAGGGGAAGCATATTAACTTTTTAACAGAAACTATCATAACCAGTTCTGAAGATGCAAACCAAAGATGAACTCCCAAAGAAACTGTTAAATATGTCTTGGTAGCGGGATGCTGGACCCTCTGCCATTGTGTATAACTTCAGTGTAAGGTTACACTTAAATAATGGGGTGATGGACCTGTGACTGTTTATGGAGGACTGTACTATGGCAGTAGTATTAGGGAAATCAGTGAGGGGAGGGGATTTGAGGAGGGAAACCCCAGAGCCTATGGAACCTTATTGTAAGGTGATGATGATGATGATAATAAATCTTAAAAGAAAAAAATGGTGCAATGTCCCACCACCCAATTAGGTTTACAATGCTTTAAACTTCCAAGTGATACATGAGTGACTGTTTCCCAACAGAGAGGACAACACATGCGGCTAGGAAATCAATTTTGCAGATTTAGCAGATGACAAAATAATATATTTGCACTTGAAATTTGTATTTTTTATGAAAGGAATTAGTATACATATTTACTATTTATAGGAAATAAATCTTTCCTAAGAATTATGCAACTATTTGAAAGGCAGCAAAACAGTGATCAGGAAAGAAGCAGAGAAAGAAAGAGAATGAATAAATATCTCACTCTTCATTCTCTGGGTCCTAAACAGTAATAGCTAGGACTGGGTAGGGTTTCTGCCAGGACCTCAGAACTCACATTTTGTCAGGGATCCAAGTGCCTTAGCCATTGCCTGTTGTCTCCCAGGTTGTTCGTTAACAGGATCCGCATTGGAAACAGAGGTTGGGCTTAAATCAAGGCTCTTCAATGTGATGTACTGGCATCCCGAGAAACGCCTAAGCCGTGGCACCACCACCACCACACTTGCTCTAATTTTCCTTTTATTAACCAACTTTCATGGCCCTTATACCTATTTAGAACCTTGTTACTAAAAATCTTTATTTTGCTTTCTCTGTATGTCCATGTCCTATAGAGGTGTGTGAAATAACTCCACACTGGAGACAATTACTCCCAATTTGCTTTACTAATATTAACAATTAATATTCAAAGAGTAATGCAGAATTCTAGCAGTGTAAGGTAAAAAAAATGAATCATTTTCCCAAACTCTCAGATAATGGAAAGCAATGATGCTCAAAGCAGTTAAGTGACCTTTTGGTGCTCACAGGATTAGTTATCACAGTGTCAAAGAAGAAAATTTAGGATACTGATTCTTTAGCAAAAATTACTTTCTAGGATATAGAGCATGAAATTCCCCTCTAATCATCATTACTGCCATTTTTCTATATATTTTTAATTGACAGATAACCATTAAATCTCCTGCAATATTTAGTTCTATATTTTCTAGTTAAATGCATTATTTTCAGATCAAAAGTAGAATAAATCCAGGAAATAAAGAGTGAAAAGCTCATGCTTCCCAGAGAAAGAAATATGATAGCTTTAACATTATCATAAATTCTAATTAAAAATTAAGTGCATAGAACAGCTCAGTTGTCATCTAATATTGTCAAGATGACAATTTTGTGAACATTATGCTTTTCTGAAATGAGAAACGTTATGTATCAAAACATGACAGTTGAATTAAACAAATGACAATGTGATGAAAAGATATTATGTGAAATTAATTATGTCACCAAGCTCTTATGGATATAGAATTTTACCAGCAATTGCGTAGAAATTTAACTGTTTGGGTCTAGGTCTATAAAAACTGTGTATTTAAGAAAAAGTTTGATTTATTTTATCCTGCAGTTAGTATTAGCTTAGGGGTCCTTTTAAGAATAAATCAAATTTCATGTAAGGTTTACTTTATTTTAGAGACAGGTGAAATTTGATTGATAACTGTTATCAAATGTTTAATCACTGAATATGTCTGTTAATAGTATTCTTAGAACATTTTATTTTCATTAGTATAATGAGAATAGATTTCATGTATTTCAAAGGTACAGTTCTAAAAATATAATCGAGTTTCCCTCATCACCCCTCTCTCTCTCTATTTGCTTTTACCTTCATACATTTACTTAGCTTTTTACAAAGTCATAGTTTTAATCCACTCTATAATCACACATTTAATTCATCACTAACCATCATATTCAACATGTAAAAATAGGAAAGCTACAGTTCAACGTGAGTTTAAACTAGGAGTAAAAAAGGACAGTCCTTTCACAACATACCATTTCATTCCTGACGTTCCTCAATGCAAGCAGTTATGGTGCAGTTCAGATAATGTTAAGATTACGTATTCTATGCTACTGTACAAACTGATACGTGTGTGTGTGTGTGTGGTGTCACCCAGAGGTGGCTCTCTAGAGAGCGTTTCCGGAAAAGCTCCATTGTCTACTGGCTATAGATGGCAATGCCCAAAGCTCTAAAATTTTTGAAGATCTCTGAAAAACATTTTAATATGATTTCAAATCAGATTTTAAAATGACAGTGAAAGTAACTCAGCCTGTATTAATGTCTGTATCAATGTGATTGTGAATGGCAGTTTCTTCACTGGAAAAAAAAAAAAAGCACAACAAAGTTTTCAAAGGCAAAGAGGCCAACAGTGTGTGTTAGTCCAGATATTTTTTTCTGATTTAATTGTGACAACTAGGCATATGTTGCTGTTGACATTTAACTCATGGAGCCCAAGACTCTTTGTAAATATTCCACAAGGAACAAACTCATAACAACAACAACAAAAACAAAAATCCTCCAGCCTCAAATGGCACAAAATCTAGGGTTTCATACACTGTGTGTGTGTTAATAATCAAGTATTTCTATGTCTGCATACACATAAGTGTTGTATTCAGTTCATAATTTGTATCAGAAAAGTCAAAGCCAGGATTGATAATATCCTCTGGGTGGGAGAATTATACTGCTAGTTCATTTCTGAAATCTCCAAAATGGCCAGGTCTGGGCAGAGTTACAATGTTACTATGTTGATTATATGAAACTGCAAACCTGATTGAAATTCACATTTTTTTAAAGCTGTGTGTGTGTCTAGAGTCTATTCTCAAGCATGAATTTGAGTTTGGTACAACTTTTAAGTTTTTGTATACTCCTGCTTTGAAAACTGTGAGATGAATATGAACAAGTGATGGGAACAATGTTTTGCATGGTTTGCCTCCAAATAAGCATTGTGAGAATTATCCATGTAGAGCCATATATTGTTTATTCTGTTGACAACAAAATTTTGTCATAGTCTGAATAAACATTAACATTTAGTTCCTCTACTACTGACACTTGCTCGTAACTCATATTGCACAATAACTCTGAGACAAAACTAACATCATCACCTGTACCACAAGCCTGGTTTTTAATTTCTCTCAAGAATCTGGCGTGCAATCATCCTTGATACCTTATAGGCTAAGTAGAAAGATAAACTAATCGCTTCTTGGCCTTGTGGCTAAGATCAAGTGTGGAAAGATCATCTAATTTTCTTATTTGATCATTTTCTTTGGATATCACCCTTCTGATTCTGCAATGAAAAGAAACTCAAAGAAAGATACAAATGTCATGTTTGCTAATTCTCAGGAAGCATGAATATCAAACCCTTGGTGTACTTCATTTTCCCCTAAAGAGTAGGTCTAGCTGGGCCCAGTGGGATAGCCTAGTGGCTCAAGTCTTCATCTTGAGCTCGCCATTTCAAATAATAAGTAAACAAACTAACCAAGTCTTTGTGCTCCTGCATTCACAAGGGAAATGTGGGAGAATCTCCTGGTGCCTAGCTTCAGATCAGCTCTGATCAGTATGGCCATTAGAGGAGTGAACCAACAGATGGAAGTCCTCTCTATACATCAAATCTTTCAGCTAAAAATACATATTTTAAAAGCATCTAACTTGAGTCACTTACTCAAAATACTAAATGCTTACTAACTGAAATCATATATCCTTATGATTCTTGTTGGACTACTATTTAAGCTAGCCATAGAGCTAAATGAGGACCAACCTATAGCAAATATCTTGGATCTGATTTTCAGTGGCTTTTTGGGGAATGAGTTGGGATTGTGATCATGCATTGATGGTCATCAATCCTGCTCTTTAACATAAAGTTCTGTAGTCTTGGGCAGTGTTCTTAACTGCCCTGTCCACTATAATAATCTCTAGCTACATAAAGTAACTGAATATCTGAAATGTGGTTAATTCAATTGAGAGAATATGTGTTCACATTTTAGTACTTAAATTTAAGTAGCTCTTTGTGTCTGTCAGCTACATCATCAGACAAGAATGCTTATACTGATCAGGAAGGAAGCCTCCAGGGCCACATGTGCAGAATCTAGGCAGAAGTTCAGACACTTGTCTTGGATGATCATAGGTATACAGAGTAGGCATTTCAGGACAAACTCTAATAGGAAAAATATGTTTAAAAATAAAGAGTGAAAATATCAAGATTGTCCCTTTTTGTTGGTTTCAAGCGAAATACATTTCTATTGTTCACTTTATTTGTATGTTTAGCAGTATGGGATATATATATATATCCCTGTGACCAAAGAATGGTGATAGGCCACAGTGGTTGTAAGAGCATGTGATTTTTATTAATTTAAGATTAAGAGTAACTTTTTGGATGAGTAGGGACACTTTCTTCAATTAGCAGAAAGGCCAGTGTGTCAAAATTAAACTAAAATTGGAATCAGAGGCTTGGCAGCCCCGTGTAAATGCCACCAAGTTAAGTGTCCTTGTGTATGTCATGAATAACGTTTTGTCTCCTCCTTGACCTTTGTGCCATTTGGTGAAATTATGAAGTTCCAGATGAGCACAGATGTTGGTGTAGGTTAACTCACGTGCCAACGGCCTTCTTGTCTCAAAGGGAAGATGCAAAGCTTCCTCAGAAAGTGTCTCTAACTCAGGCAGGCAGAATTCTGTCTTCAATTAAAAGATCCATAAAGACGTATGCACACACATGAAAGATGTCCGGCATAGAGGTTAATATACTTTCATAACTCTATGGAAAACTTAATACATTTGGCTGTGTAATCATTTTATCTTGTCCATTATGTCTCTAAGATATCTGAAACACTCAACCTATTTTTTAGTGTTTACAGACAACTATCTTTCAACGTTTAACTTACTTCATTATCCACTAACTTGTTTTGAAAATGGGATTTTACTTATACGTATGTGTGCATCTTGAAAAGTAATGAATCATAAACTTGTTCTGGAACATCTTGTCTGCTTGGTAATTGCTTGTTCAGTTCATTAGCTGGTTTGCATGCTTGGGTTCTCTCTGTTGTTACATCAAAGTTATGAGAAGTATTAAACACATTTATAGTATCCAAGGCAGTTTTAACTATTTTTAATTAAAAGAACTCTGCTGTGACTCAGTGTTAAGGTGCCGATTGAAATGGCAACGCTCATGAAGGTAGTATCATCAGTTATGCCTCTGTTGCTCTGATTCTGACCCAGCTCCTTGCCATTGCGCCTCTGAAGGCAGCTGATGATGGCCTGGGTGACTTGAGCTCCTCTCACCTGAGTTAGAGAGCTAAGCCAATCCGAACCCAGGAGCCAAGATCCTCTTCCAGGTGTTCCTTATCATATTTGATCTAATTTCATAGATCCTTTTAATAGTTGTACTGCTTTTTTTAAATTAGTAAAATGATCATTAACAGTGACTAGCCTAGCACTAGACTTAGTGTGGATAACAAATAGCATAATTTTAGCCAGAAATGAAATCCCTGGATAACTGTCTAAATGTGAAGCACTTTACCCACACTATTAGCTTTGTCTTTACAGGAAGAGGAGCATCGTGCTAGCGATGGAGTACATGAGGGGTACACCACCAGTAGATGTTCTTTTACAGTAAAGGGAGCAGCAAAAGTGCCTCAAGAAATACCATCTTTATTATTTGTGCATTGCCCAGAGTAGAGACTTTGGAACACTCATATCATATGTACCACTGTCCTGAATAGCAAGCTATAAAAGTTGCTAAACTAAGAGTGGAATAAATTTGCAGAATCGTGCTTGTTATATATTGCATTCACAGGCAACTTTGTGCATAGTTGTCTAAATGACTTGTCCATCTGTTAAAAATGAAATGTCAGCCACAGTTGATGCAGATCTATTGAGCAATATAAAAGTATTTTTTAACACAAATGTATAGTCCTTCTATTACATTTCTGTCTGTGTTCAATTCCTGTTATCACACATTTTGTAGGTAGTTCACATAGAGTTATGTTTCATAATTCATATGTGGGACATATTTATTACAATGACAACCTTCCTAAAATGCCTAACAGAAAAAATGCTCTTTTGATCTGCAAGTTAATTGAGATCATTTAGAAAAATAGAATCAATAGGTTTTATATGAAGAGATAGATCACTTATTTGACAGATAAAGAGTGAATTTATTACAGAAATTGCCTCAGAGGATTACACAGGTTGAGCAGTTCTACTGTCTGGTGTCTGCCAACTAGAGAACCAGGAAAGCCAGTGGTGAGATTTCAGTCTAGCCTGCACACCTGAGATTGGGGTATTCTGCCTGTGCAATTTTGGCAGTCACAAATGAACAGTCATGCTGTCTGAGGGAAGGAGGGGACAGTGTCCTAGCTCCGTAGGAGAGACAAGGCTGGGTTGACTCTGCTTTGTCATCTGTTCAGGGTGATGCTTGGCCACTCTGGGGAGACTGCTCATCTTAACCAGTTTCCAAGATCAGTCTCCTCAGGACACTTCCTCACAGAAAACTCACAAATGGTATTTTGTCATGTTCAGATTACAGCGTAGACTAGCCCAAATGACACATACATTTAACCATCACATTAACCAGATAAAATGCCGAGATCTTATTTTATTGTATTTTTGTCATTTGTGCTGAAAAAATATACATTTTAAATTACAAAAAGTAGTCTGTTATAGAACACCACACAACAAAGTGAGAATGGAGCAGGACTAGGAAATACCATGCTGAGTGTTTCCAGGTATTGAATCGCCTCAGCTAGCGTAAATGAATAAGTAAATCTATTTCTCCTCCTATTTCTGTTGTATTTCTTGTGAGAATATGATTCACATTCAGGTTTGAAATGGAAAATAAAAATAGAGCTCAGTTTGGTTTCTGCTGTGTCAGATAATTACTTCCAAATTCTATAACTGCAAACCAGTTGGGACTGAACCTATGCTTTTGTTGTTGTGAAACTGAAATTGTGTCTTGTGCAGCTAAAGGGTTGGAGTGATGATGCTGGAAGTCACCTTCCCGCTTGGTGAGCATGAACGACTAGTTTATTCAATTGCAAGTGATGGGCACGCTGTTAAAGGAAAGACATTTCTCAAACATGTCTTCACGTAGCACATTATTTATATTATGGATTTCTTATTTTCAATACAAAAAAGCATACAGATCATTAATTTAACAAACATGTGATGAGCAGAAATGTCTGTATACGCATTAAGTGCAGTCATGACTAATAGCTCACTGTCATGTGTCTGGAATTTTTACGTATTAATATTTACTGCTGTATGCAATATCATCCTTATTTTCCCATGAGGACATTCTTGGTCAGGTTTTATCTGCTGTGACTTAGAGTTTTGTATTTCTAACCCAAAACTCTGTACAGGGTTTCAGTCCCGTGTATTAGACGTGAAATGAACTTAATGTAGATTCATGGAGACTTACCACTTCCTCAAAATTAACGTGTTCAAATCTGGACTCTAAACGCTCTCTGGCTTTTGCCCTGCTTCTTTACAGCCTGCTCCTTCCACTAATTACGCTTCCCTCCAGCCAGGTGTTCAGCTAACACACCTGAAAATCATTCCTGACACCTCCTTCACACTCGTCTCCCCTCAGGCTCAGTCCGTTAGCGAATTCTGTCAGTTCTTCATCTAAAATACATCGTGAGTCCATCTGCTTGTCTTTCGACAATCCTCTCTAATTGACTCCGCCATCGTCTTTGACCTGGACTGTTTTAGCAGCTTCCTCATGGCTCACCTCCTCCTGCCCCTCTTGCTCAATATAAACTCTCCATCCAGTTCCAAACTGGATCCTTACAGAGAGCTGTTGAAGACATTATAGGGATTAAAATCATCCCCTGGCTTCCAGTGCATTTAGATGACATTCCACATCCTCAATAGAGCATGCCCGGGTATGGATTCTTTTCACTATTTCACAGCCACCTGCTTCTTATATTCTCTCACAGAACTAACTACAGTTCTTTATAGAACGCGTCAAGTTAAATGCTGTAATTATTTCTGTGTTAGCAGCTGAATCCATGAGTGGATTCCAGAACTCACATGTACAGTTTGGATCATCTGCTCACTGTGTGCACCAGAGTCACCATGACATGGCCACGCAGTGGCGATTTTAGACAGAATTTTAGTAAAGGAAGAACAAAAAGGGGAGTTTAATAATTATACACAAAGAAAAGAATTAAAAGATGGGTTCCTATTTTCTTTGTTTATAATTCAATACCACGTGTAATATCGAATAGAAAAGTTTAGGATTTAAAATTTGAAACATTAGGAAGTGTTATGGGAGAGCATATGGAAGACTCATGGAATAGCAGATGTATACTGAAAATATATTAAGCTTATGAAAAGAGCTTGACATTTACTCAAAACCAGAAACAGCTGATGAGTTTGGCTGAAGTGAAATTCTATAATATACAGGTCTATTTTACATAGGTAGGTGAGTAATAACAATACTGGTAATTATATGATATGCAATTACATAATTATGCACAGCATGTAATTCTAACTCATGCAAATCCATCATATATACTTTATATGACATTTATGCCTATATTATGCTCATCTGCTATATATACATTACTTATTCACATAGGATTGCTACTATCACTTGCTTTTATTAAGATTACTTGCTTGAAACCCTAGAATTGACAGACAGGAAGAAGTTGGCTCTGGGAGTGCAAGTCCAGCAAATGCAAAGAATGTGAACAGACCAGCCAAGTGTGCCCTTCCTGTAGCCTCCCTGCATTCACAGAGTGACCAACCTGAGATGCTCGCTTCCTCCTGCTTATTTATCAATTTGTATTTCTTAGTGGCTGTCTTCACATTTTTACTGTAAGCAAAATAGTATTGGAAATAGTTTTTACTGTGGCTTCTTTATAAGGTGTTGCCTTTTGACATTACTTTTCCTGCCCCTTGGACTGCTGTTTTCCAATAAATGGACTACTACATAACAGATGAACTGTAATTATAGATGAACTATAATTATACATTTAATGATTATTAATAGTCACTTCATTTGTTGTGCCTAACATTTGCTAAGCAATTATTCTATGTGACACCTTATTCTAAGTACTTCATAAACACTAACTCGAATCTAACTTCATTGCAACACATTGAGAAAAGTGATATATTTTTTTTCTCTTTATAGATAGCGTAAGTGAAACTCCATAAGGTTAAGTCACAGGCTCACAGTCATCCAACTTGCAAATGAAATATTTAATGTTAAAGCTGACTTGGTCCGGCTGTCTTCACAGCCCCATGTGATGAAAGATTCATAAAGTAATAGTTCATGACAGTTAGAAGTGAAGAATGAGCTTGTTAACTTTGCAACAACCCAGTGTGGTTTCTTAGGGTCGCAAATGTACTTACCAGGCAGGGATGTGGATGCGAAGGCAAACATGTGTCAGGTACGTGTGATCTCTTGCCTATGCAGCCAAAGAAAGCCTTTTGCCTCTTGAATACAAATTGACAGATATAACCACATTTAGACCCTATCATTATCTTGGTAGGCAAAAACCTGCTCAAGCCAAAGTTGAGAAAAATAGGAAGAAAAGACAGGTAAAATGTGAACATTAATAAGCAAGCAGCATATCAGATTGTGACATCAATATATTAGTGTATATATATATATATATATATATATATATATATATATATATATATTTATGCCATTCGTATGAAATAGGACACAGTTCTCTATTCTATCAGATGTCATTGGTTTTACATAACTGCATGCCTTTGGCCATTGGAATATCAGTTAGCACTCTTGTCAATGATAGAGCAGAAATGCATGTTGTGATCAGAAGCCAAACCCAGCAGTCACCATGACAGGTGAAATGGATCTCCTAAGCACAGATGCTAAGGGGAAGTGGGCAAGGATATGAATCGTAATTATTAAGACTGCCAATTTTAGTCCAAATAAAATGTGAGGCTAGACCCAGAATATGTTCTTAGAGCCCCCCCAAAAAAGTTGTGTTAGGAAGCACATGCATTTGCATGCATTTAAAAATTTCCTTCCTAAGCAAACAATAGGAATGAGGACTGATCTGAACTAACTGATACAAATTTGATGGAATCTTTTGTAAGAGTCAATGTGGCTGCTAAGTAGGTAAATTCAACCTTCTTTACCACAGTTGCTTGGTAACCAATTCTCAGCACTCTGCCAGTAATAATATGTGAGAATTTGTCACCAATGTAGAGGTCTAATTTTCATATACCTTTCCCCATAAGGGAGAAGCTAAGAACATCTATCAGATTTCCCCATTGCTATTAGCCTATTTTAGGAAATGGGTCATAGAAATCAACAAGAAAAAGAAAGACTGCATCCAAAAATTGGTAAATATTAGTGCCTGCTTAATCCAATAAGAAAGAAATAAATATTTCTTAGTTGACATACTTTCAAAAAGCAGTTTCTGAACCCTAGTTTTGACCTTTTATTTGCTGAATGCTACTCCTATTCATTTGTTATTTGTTGAAGATATCTTTAAATCATTTGCTTATTTTGCCTCATGCTTGTTTTGTTCTGATTTGTGCTGTCTTTGCTGACTGTATTTGTTTTGTCTCCTTGTTTAAAATGTAAGTTTCATAATTGTTGTTTAGGTTTTAGGCTTGGTTGCATGTTCTTAGATACAATTCAGTTCATAATTCATCCATTTTTTGGTCTCATTGATTTTTATTGAATTCTTACAGATATCATTGCTAAGATGTGATCTTATCATTCATTCATCTGGAAATAAATAATCTTAAATAGCAAACACAAAGAACCACAGAAAGTACTTTGTTAAAATCTAGCCTCTTGCTCAGGCCCTGGAAGGTACCATAGGATGACACAGATGCTTGGTTCTCGGTCTTGTTTTCAAAACCTGGATAGAAATTCTGGCTACTAGATTTGACCTTGAAAGTTGTAGAGAAATCTGTCTGCCACTTCACTCTGCAAATGTGCACAGCACTTAGATTTTGAGTAAACTTAATTTAGTATCCTGAAACTCAATCTGAGCTCCTCCATGATTGGGAGTGACCCATCTACTTGAGCCATCACCTGTCCCTTGCTGCTCCAGGGTGCCCTCAGCCCATTCGCAGGAAGGTGGAGTCAGGTGTGTAGCAAGTCCTTGAGTTCATGACATCATATTAAGATAGTCACACATTCTCACATACATGTAAATGAGATAGACCTAAAAATCAGTGGAGAGGGTTGGAGAAGGATGCTGTGGCTTCAATTTTCCCAGAAAAACTCGTATTAGATATCTTACCCACAGTGAGGTGCTAAGAGCAGAGGGCAGGTAGACCTTTTAGGAGGTTGTTGGATCATGACAATTTTGTCGTCATCAGTGTGTTAAGCCTTTTGTGGATCAATGTCGGGTTATCATTGAAAGAGCTTTGTTAAAAAAAAAAAGCCAGCTATTTCTGACTAACTAGCTTTGTTTCACCCATGATGTTCTGGGTTAACATGGGAGAGAGATCAGCTGGTTGTCACGGGACGCAGCTCTCAGTTTTAGAGTCCGCAGTACCCAAAACTGCAGGAAATATTTCACTTGTAAATTGCCTGCTCCATGGTATTCAGCCATAGCAAACTCAAAGGAATTCATGAGGAGAGGCACTGAGACGACAGACCCACACCTGGCATTGCACAGTGACGGAGGAAGTAGTGAAGAGTGACCTCATGAGGCAGCCTTGCTCTCAGGAGTGAGATTGTCACGTCAGAGCAACCACAACTACTTCTGGCTTACTGTGAGGAAAGACTTTTAGAGCAAGCTTTGTGATTTCCCCCTACTCTTGATGTTTCAGAAGAGGTAAACCTTTTGCTAACTTACATGCTTCACCATGTTTTTCTCTCTGACCCCATTCATTTTGCATCCATAGCTCTAAGTACATCTTCTTTACATGATTTTATCCAAGTGTGCCTTCTAAATAAGCAACAGAATGGCTCCATTAGCTGAACCTACCACACTATCAATTTCATGTTCTTTTGCCACTGCTAAATCTGCCTTCATGTTACAGATGAGAGTGCAGATTAATTTGTAACAGTGACACACAGATCAGCAACAAGTTTTGATCAGAATTTGTTCATGTTAGCTAGGTGGAAACAAAGTTAATGCAGCTTAGAGCAGCAACTTTGATTCAAATGCATTTCACATCTGAGAACCAAATGCCATCTTCAAAGTCTCTGGCTACACAATGTACTAAATTAGTCTCAAGGGTACAGAGACATTTGGAGAAATTAAATATTTTATCTCAATCAATATTGATCCATTATTTCTGCTGACAAGCTCCATGGAGTCAGGTTTAGTTCTGAAGAGCTTTCCTGACAAAATGAGTAATTATTCTGCCAAAAAAGCAGAAAGGTTTAGGATGCCCGTTCTGTGTGGAGCTATATTAGAACTAGCAGAATGCTGTGTAATTAGGAGTGCAGCTTGTCCCAGAACTTGGTGGGACACTGATATTTGTTGCAATTCTCAGTCTGCTGGGGAAGCAAAGAGAGAGAAAATGAGTTGTAAATCACGGTATAGATAAATGTAAGTGCCCTGAAGCCCTTGAAAAAATTTTGCCATGATTAAGGACCTCCATTATTACTCTGATATGTTGCCCCCGCAGTAGAGTAATGCAAATGAATGATACATATTTTATTTGAGAACTATTTATCTTTTGGCCCTGATGCATAGTGAGTCAAATGATAAAGCTTCTATTTTCTTTTTTTTAAGATTTATTTATTTTATTATAGTCAGATATACACAGAGGAGGAGAGACAGAGAGGAAGATCTTCCGTCCGATGATTCACTCCCCAAGTGACCACAACGGCCGGTACGCGCCGATCCAAAGCCAGGAACCAGGAACCTCTTCCAGGTCTCCCACACCGGTGCAGGGTCCCAATGCATTGGGCCGTCCTCAACTGCTTTCCCAGGCCACAAGCAGGGAGCTGGATGGGAAGTGGAGCTGCTGGGATTAGAACCGGCGCCCATATGGGATCCCGGCACGTTCAAGGCGAGGACTTTAGCCGCTAGGCCACGCCGCCGGGCCCGATAAAGCTTCTATTTTCAATTTTAATTTGATAATAGAAATTTAAGTAAATGGGTTGTTAGGAAGTTTGCCCACGGCTCCTGGTAAAATAAAAAACAAAAGGGGGTGTCCCTTTCAAAAAGTATAATATAATATTTTGCTTCTCCCCTATTTTGCTCCTTGGAGAGGCAAAATATCTAGCAACTCCACCTTTAGTTTTATTAGAATAATAACTAGGCAGTTAGGTGGGGCCCTTCCCACTTCCCTGGATGTCCAGTTTTATCATAAAATAACAAGGAAGTCTCTGAAAGAAAGCAAAGTGCTTATCATCCCCAAGACTGTGCTTGACCAAAGTGCCCAGCTTCATCCTAGGAACAAGGACGTGCTACCTGATAGTTCAGTTTATCACGAGAATGAAAACTTTCTGGTTACATCCATCTTTTGGGTTTGTTTTGAGCAAGCTAGATAAGATTGCAGATTCCTGACTTTTGTTGAGTTTCCTCCATACCCTCTACTGATCTTTTTTTTTTCCCCTTCAAAAAATATGCTTAAAAGACACCACTTCCTCCATTTGCTTGAGTCTTTCTTCTCTTGGGACCATTCCCCATGCCACAAAAGTTTTCTGACTTAGTGAATTTCACTTCACTCACTGAATTTGCCCACATGGAAACTATTTCTTTGTGCAAAACAAGAACCAAAGATATTTACATTCTTTGTGTCGAATTCCTCTTAACCAGAATATATCAATATGTAGACATATTAGATTTATTGAACAATGTATTTGTGTGTTTTTTCTTCTGTGAACATTTTTAAAATATTTATTTGAAAAATTACAGAGTGAGAGAAAGGGACAAAAAAAATCCATCTACTATTTCACTCCTAAGTTGGCAGCAACTAAGGGCTAAGCAAAGCTGAAGCCGGGGAGCCTGGAGCTCCATCCGGGCTTCACAATGAATAGCAAGCATCCAAAGAGTTGGACCATCTTCTGCTGCTTGCTTGCCTCAGGACAAAAGCCAGAGAGCTAGATAGGAAGTGGATGATCATAGACTCAAATTGTCACTCACGTATGATGCCCACATAACAGGCTTTGCCACTGTGCCACAAAATAGCACCTCAGAAAGTATTTATGTCTGTGAATTATCAGGTGATCAGGTGTAATGCATTAGGGTATGTGCCACAGGGATCCTCTTGAACTCAGAAGTATAACATTTTTAGTATGACATTAGAGCTTGTATTTGGCTTTACCCAAAGCCAATATGAATGTAATTTAAAAGTAACTATAAATTATCTCTTAAAATTATGAAACTTTATTAAAATTTAAAAATGGTAGCCATATTGAAGTCAAAGACAGGATAAAATTACAGTAAATCTACAGGAGGAAAAGTTAATAGGTTTTGTCTCTAGTGAGTTTATATCTGTTGAGGGAAAAATCATTGCAGGCTCAGGAAAGGTACTGGGACAGAAATGAAAAAACAGTCAACATGTAACAGGTTGTGATGTGTTGCTGTTCCATAGATTAGATAAAATCAGAAAAAAAGAATCTAGAAACAGTGTAAAGGATTTCCAATATAAAATACTTTTTCTTTTCCTTTTTTTTTTTTTAGATAAGTGTAGTAAAATGTATTTTATTTTATTTATTTTTTTTTAATTTCTTTTTTTTAATTATTTATTATTTAACTTCAGTAATTACATTGTATTATGTGACACAATTACATAGATACTTGGGTTCTCCCCACCCCTCCCCAAACCCTCCCACCATGGTGGATTCCTCCACCTAGTTGCATAACCACAGCTCAAGTTCAGTTGAGATTCCCCCATTGCAAGCGTATACCAAACATAGAGTCCAGCATCTTATTGTCCAGTCAAGTTCAACGGCTTCTTAGGTATACCCTCTCTGGTCTGAAGACAGAGCCAGCAGAGTATCATCCCAGTCAATTGAAAGCTCCAACATACCATCAGCAAAAATTTACATCATTATGGAATTAATTGACATAGTAATGAGTAACCAATATGTTAAAAGTAAATGCGAGTTCCCAGCCACCTTCTGTGACCACCTCACCTATACTTCAATTTTAGTTTATACACAACATATAACATTCAAAACATAACATGTTATACATAACATCATATCTTAAATTAAGGCAAACATGTGGTATTTAACCTTTTGGGATTGGCTCATTTCCCTTAGCATTATGGTTTCCAGTTTGGCCCATTTGGCCACAAAGAACTAGATTTGAAAAATAATATAGAAGATAAACAGAAGAATATAATGCAAAACACAAAAATAACATGTGAAAATGAGATATTTTTGACTTACAAGAATGGAAAAAGGTTTTATGAGAAATGATAGCATAATAAGGGTTGCGTTACTTCTTGCTGACAAGGAAATAATATATTTTTATGCAATTAGGGTCAAGACGGTGCAGCAGGTGAGTTTTTATGTAAACTACATGCAGCTAATTGATGAATACCTTTTTGAATAGTGAAAGTGATAATGTGACATATGGACAACCCTGACTGCTGTTTGTAAAGAATGCAGTGACATAAACAATTATATTACTTTTTCAAAATCTACTTATTTGAAAACTAAGGAGGCAGCATGAGAATTCTAGAGAGATCTTCCATTTTTAAGTCATCTCCAGATGACCCTAAGAGCCACATCTAGGCCATTCCAAATCCAAGAGCCAGAACTGGAAACCCATATTTGTACATGTATGATGGGACCTCCAAGCACATTGGTCATCTTTCTTTGCTCTGACAGATGCATTTGCAGGAAGCTGGGTGGGAAGCTGAGCAACCAGAACCCAGAATAGCGTTAAGATATGGGGCACCAACATGACAGTCTTCAGCTTAGCAACCCAAGACTATTACTAGTTTTTAATTGATCCTGTAGGAACTTGGGTCTGTTTCTTCAGGTTACCCTCCTTCTGTTCTTTAAATTATGCAGCAATAGCTTTTGCTCATTCGACCTGACTCAGATGTCCATTATTCTGGGAGAAGTATTGAACTTTGATGCTAGAAGCAGAGGAGCTGGCAAAGACCTTAGATATCTTGTAGGATTTGACAGAATGGTGACACAAAAGTACACTATAAGAAAGTCTATGTTTTTGTAGATACAATGTTTTTTTAAGATTTATCTTTATTTTGGAAAGTCATATATACAGAGAGGAGAAGAAACAGAGAGGAAGATCTTCCATCCTCTGATTCACTCCCCAAGTGGGTGCAATGGCCAGACCTGAGCTGGTCTGAAGCCAAAAGCCAGGAATCTCTTCCGGGTCTCCCATGCATCCAAAGGCTTACTGCATAGCCCGGCCTAGTCTAGTCTGTCCCCTGTTCCAGCTCCAGCTAGTGCGCGCTGCAGCCTATTCCGTTCCAGCCTGATTGCTGTCCTGGTTCTAATGTAAACGGCTGGTTTTGCAGTCTGATCTGGCTCCTCCTACCCCCTGCCCTGGTTCTCAAATCTGCTAGTGGGTGTTACGTGATGGCACAGACTGGTCTGTCCCCAGACCTTACCCACATGTATGCTGGTGAGTATTGTAACCTGGCATGGTCTGGGCTTTTCCTTGCCTTGCTTCTTGTGCTCATCTGCAGGGGGTGCATCCCAACAGAGGAGTTCCCCATCTCCTCCATTGAGTCTCCTCCCAATGACAGTTATTGTTCACACCAGTGGGTCATTGACCCAGGATGACTTTGTCCAGCCCCTGTCCTGACAAGAACAGTGGCCTTGTTCAACCAGCCACGCCCATTCTGGTTCTTGTTGGTTGCTGCAGCCCAGCACTACCTTGTCCACTCCCAGACACTGCTTTCATGTACTTCAGCAGGAGTCAAGACCTAGTCTGGCCTGTTCTGCACCCAATCTGGCTCTCATGAGCACCAGTGGGGGCTGGAGTTAAGTTCAATCTGTAGCTCAACAGTCCCACTGTGCACCCAAGTTGGTGCAGTCTGTAGCCATGTACAGCCATGCCTGCCTCCCTCAATCCTACTCTCATTCTCATGAGTGAGAACCCCAACATAGCGGGGGAGCCCCCTTAATTCCCCAGCAAGGCCTGACTCCTTGAGAAGTCCTAGGAGGAGCCAGCAGAGATTGCAATTCCATGGGGTTGAGCCCACATTGCCCCCACAGATCCTACTATCAGACCCACTTCTCTCTCTTGTCCCGTCAATACCACTTTGATGTCAGTCCCCTACATATATACACATGTTGTGGACTTATCAATGGAAGTCCTGCAGCTGTAATTCCTAATCTGGGCATAGAAATCACAGGTCATCTCCCAGTGCCACCTGTTCAATCCCATCATCCCCTGTACCTCAAGACCCTGTAACTGTGAGGGTTCAACTCCGGGTGGCCTAGAGGCTTGGCCCAGCACCTTTGGAGCCTGGCTATAGGCATCCATGCAGGTCAAAAAACCCTAAGCCAGGATCCAGTGGTCCTGGAGGCCTGCCAAGCTTCCTTCCCACTTATTTTTTACTTTTCAAATAAGAAAATACAAAAATCAGAATATCCACATTATTCAAATTGCAAAGACATCATACTCCCAATTTTCTACTCATGTTGTCATACTTTACTATGGTACCATTCATCTAGGAAAAAATAACAGCATGTAGTTGGTTATTTGAATAAAATAAGAAGTTTACTTCTAGCCTTACTTTGGTAAATAATAATCTAACTATTGTATATATAACTGTTTTCTGAGAGTCCACAGACAATATATGATGCTCTTTGTTTTTTTCTTTTATTCCACCATTTTATTTGTACCGTTTGATAGTAACATTGTCATTGCACCTGAATGTCTTTCCTCACTTGCTCTCTTGATCTGTCTTTCTGTCTGTCCCTTTTTCACCCATCCGTTTTCCCCTGAAGCAGAGCACCTATGATCATATAATTTACCCGGAGAAGAAGGAAGAGATCTCTACCACTTCCTTGCATGTCTCTTTGCTGTTCCTAATCTATCAAGAATCCTTTGTCCTCTGTATACGCAGTTTTTCCTCGGATCTGAAATATGTGTGATGTTGTAGTAATGGCTGAGGCTAGGATCTGCTTTAGAGGAAGGTTCAGAATAAAGCTTGATTTTACTTTGCTTTGATCCTACTTATTGTCACCCCCGTTTTTCACTCCATTCTCATTCATTTTACTGTGTCAGATCCACTGCTTAATCTATCCAAATTTTGAATCACATAATATACCCATTTCCAGATGGTATTGTTTTTTTCAAATGTCTGCTTCATTCTTGATGGGCTCTTATTATTTGAGCATCTTTGTAATTGCACCCCCATTTCTCATATCATTTTCGTGTGTTGTATAATTATTCTTTAGCCTGTACATCTGCAGTTGTGGTGATCAGAATCTGTTGTGTTTCAAATTTGTTCTCACAGATGAGGTCTGCCTTTCCTTGTGTTTTATAGTTTGGTGGTAAAGATATGCTTAGATTTTCTTTTTCCTTTTTTTTTTTTTAACAAATTGATTTGAAATACAGAGTTAAAAAGTGAGAAAAGTGACAGAGGGAGAATGCTCCATCACTATCACTGGTTTCCTCTCCAAATGGCAGCAGCGGCTGGGGTGGGGGCAGGGGCATTTCTAAGCTAGGAGCAAGAGGCTTTTTTCTTGGTCTCTCAATGGGTACAGGGATTCAAGGTCTCGAGCCATCCTCTGTTGCTTCCCTAAGTGCGCTTACAGGGTACTGGATAAGAAACAGGGCCACAGGTCCTCAAACCTGTGCCCATGTGACATGCTGGTGCAACAAAGCAGTGGCTTTACCTGCTCTGTCACAGCACCGGCCCCTAGATTTCGCTATCTTGGCAGTGTTGCCCTAGGTTTTATCTTGTTCTGTGGATTCTGCTTGTGCCTCAGTTGGTAATAGGAGGATGTTCCTGTTTCTAGATCACAGCTACTCAATCCTCTTCCTATAATGAGCCAGTCTCACGGTCATCCCAAGCATGCTCATCTTCATGATGGGTTGTCATGGGGATGCCCGGTTTTTCCAATTTGGTCTGGACCCACTTCTGACTATGGGTTTTTCCCATTGACTGGGACCCAGGCCCCAGCATCTTCCTTTGCAGCTCTGGATAATTTTTGTAGCCAGTTTAAACTACAAGAAGACACACTGACTGCTTTGTGCACAAGACACTTCTTAGTGCCCTGAAGGCTGGAAATCTGTGATCAGAGTGGCATCACTGTTGTGTTCTCTGGAGGGCTCCCTTCTGAGTTAGGCTGTGGAGAGTAGTAGCTTGCTAGATGGAATCTCCTTAATCCAGGGGTGTTTGTCCCATTTATGAGGGCTCTACTGATGATATAATCAAATCCCAAGGGCCCCACCTAATACATCACAGTGACATCAGAGAGGGGATAATGTGTTCTGTAAGGAGTTATTCGAATATCCCACCCTGGACCCAGCGCCATTTCCTCTTCCTCACAGCTCATGAAATTTGCACAGGTCCAGCCGTCCACCAATCGGATGTGACCAGGCATTTCACCTGAGAATCCTACTCTCAATCTCCCAACCCCGCCCACTCACCAATCATACCAAGGCATTCATCTGCAGGCACCAATTCCCTCGGGCCTGTCCCGGCCCAATCCAACCCCACACCTTGCAGGCTCACCTGAACATAAAGGGGCCCCAGGTGCTCCATCTTCCCTTTTGCCCGCTGCTCTCCCATGGCCCCATCCCGTTCCTGTCCTGCTGGAATAAACCTCCAAAGATACCTCGCTGCATCTGGTGTTTTCGGCTCACGGTAAAGAACCAGGTTGTGGGAATTGACTGTGTGTAATAATAGCATAAAATTAGTACTCTGTTTTAAATAACTAACATGTTCAACATAAGCATTTTGAATGGGGAAATACACATGCAGCCTACAATAGTTGCCAGCCAGTCGCACAGATAACCCAGACCAGCATCGATGGTTTGTGGGTAACTCTTAATCTCCGGATCTTGCACATTTTTCTACTTTAACTTTCTTACCACTCTTCGTTCTTCAATCTCACATTGTTTGGAGGAGTCTGGAAGACCATTCTTAGAATGTTTCTTAGACTGATACAACCCTAAACATGGGGCTGGCATTGTGATGTATTAAGTAAAGCCACCTCCTGTGACACTAACATCTCCTGTGGGTGCCAGTTCATATCCTGGTTGACTCACTTCCAAAGCAGCTCACTTGTAAGAGCCTGGGGGAAAACAGCAGGAGAGACAAGTGATTGGACCCCTGCAACTCTTGTGGGACACCTGGAAGAAGTACCTACCTCTAACTTCAGCTTGACCCCACCTGGGCTCCAAACCAGCTGAAGGAAAACCTCTTTCTGTCTCTCCCTCTCTTTCTGCAGCTGTAACTCCGACTTCTGAATAAGTGACTACATCTTAAAAATCAAAAGCAAAATAAAAACAACAAAAGCGCCAGCATCTCCTATGTTCAGGAAATGGCATATAAAACTGCAGAAAATCTTGCCTTTGTTTTTATCCTACCGCCTTGTTAATTTTGTGTGTATGCATGTTGTTTATGTGTGTCTAGGGTGCATGTACTTACTATTCTTTCTATAAGCATTGATCGTTCCAAGTTTTTGAAAATGTATTTAATATTCCTACATGTTCTTTAGCTTTAATTATGATGAATGAACTATTTTAGCTTTTTGGTTCATATATTTCCTGAAATGTCACTTTTCTATCAGTTATAGAGATCCCCTGAGTTTGCGTATGCTGAAAACTGAATTTTATGTAACTATCGTTTTTATTTACATTATCTTCTGTCTTAAACCCTTTCCCTTGGAGTGGGTGTTTGCTGTAGTGCGTGAAGCTGCTGCTTGGGCACAGACATCCTCTATTACAGTGCTGGCTTATGGGCAGTTAATCCATTTCTGATCTAGCTTCCCGCCAGCAGTACCTGAGAGGCAGTGGAAGGAGGTCCAAGTTCTTGGGCTCCTGTCATCTGTGTGGGAGAGCCAGAGGAAGTTTCTGGTTACTGGCTTCAGGCTGGCTCACTCCTACTGTTGTGCGCATGTGGCAAGTGAGCCAGTTAATGTCAACTGTCTCTGTTGCCGTGTGTGCTTTCCCTGGCTCTGTGTGGGTCTGCCTTTCAAATAAGTTAATATCTCCAGATCAGGGTGTCCTTTAATACTTTTGATGTATAACGCTTGTGATGTGCTGGTTCTTCCTTAACTGATTGTACTTCATGGAGTTTCAGTTACTCCTTGGGTGTATTACATGGAGAATTCTAGATGTAAGCCATTAAGATAAATGTAAGCCATTATAATAAAAATTTCTATCCAGATAGAATTGAGAGTGCAGAATATGAACAAACATGTAGAAAACCCTTGTCTTGAAGGTTTATGTTTTTCTCCAAGGTTATGGAGCAAGATTTTTTGTATATTTTTCTTCTTTTTCATTTTATAGTGAGAAACTATTATATCCTCAAACATAAGACTTCTTGCTCAAGTAGGAATAGTGGGTTTATTTTTTAGTAAAAAGGAAACAAATTTCATGTATTTAATATACATAATTACAAAAGCATAATGACACTTGGTATTTATTCTCTCATCTCCCAACCTTTCTCCTCCTTTATTTTTCTTTTAAATTAAATAACATACTTCTAATACCCTTATAACCACAAGCATGACACTCTGGTAAGTGCAGAAATCAATGAACAGTAGGAGAAAACTATTCCTCGAGAGTATTGACAGCAGCTATTAACTAACAATCAAATCCTAATATGTCAATTTCAGTCATGTACATTGTAATTTTTCTGCAATCCATATATTATCACAAATCACAAGAAACAAGAAATTTGTCTTTTGGAGATTGGTGACATATTTTATTTGCGTTTTTGTAATTGTGTAGTTTGAACACAAGTGAAAACTCTCCAAAACGCCCCAGTCTAGAGTGCATTGCTGATCACGTCCACTGCTGTGCTTAGCTACCACCAGCTTGATTTCTATGATTATAGCTTAGCTTTCTGTTCCCAGCAGAGTTACAGGAACAGAAGCACAGTTGACGTGTTTCTTGTGCGTTTGTCTTACCAATTCATCAGTGCTCCTTAGAGGCATTATCTTTTGCATCAGTAAGGCATGGTTGTTTGAAACGTTGAACCTGTTTTATCCCAGTTTGTTTGAGTTCAGAATGCAGCCATGGCCTAGAGGGTTGACTCTGGTTCAGGGGCCTTCACAAAGCTGTGATCAAGGTGTCAGCTGGGGCTATAATCACTTTAGAGCTCAATATTGCAAAAATTCCCTTCCCAGGTCACTCAAGTGTGCTTTGATAAGCCTCAGGTCCATGCAGGCTTTGGCTGGAGACATCAGTTGCTTGTCATGTGAGTCCCTCCTTAGGGCCTCACCTGCGGTGAGGCTTGCCTTCCTGGGAGGGAGGACTCCAGGAGCAGGAAGAGAGCTGGAGAGAATGATAGATGGTTAGAGCCAGCAAGCACAATACACATCAATATCTTTTTATAACCTATTTTTCAAGGTGACATCCCCTCACTTGTATCTTATGATTAGGAGTCACTGTGTCCCACCCAGACTCAAGAAGAGAGGGTTGAAGACTGATGTAAATACCAGGGACAGAACCCCTCGGGGCTGATTCCTCCAGCTGCCAACCAGAGTCTGCCCACTGACGCTTCTGTGATTCATGTTTCTCTCTGCACGATCACTGATCCCGGAGCGGACAGTGAGCCTAAGAGTTCAGATGCCTGTGTCGCACATCGCAAAAGGCTGCATTTGATTCTCAGTTCTGGCTCATGTTCCAGCTTTCTTCCAGCACACACCCACAGATAAAGTTGCAATGGCTTAGGATCGAGGCCCTTCCACCATGTGGGGGATCCTAATTGATCTCTCAACTTCTTTGCTTTGGCTTAATGTAGTCTCAGCTTTTGTGGGCTTTGCCGGACTGGCACAGCACAGCTGATGGGATAATGTGTATGTCACTCAGACTCTAGCACTGTCAGCAAGTCTAGGTCTGGGTAGTCAATACTTGCGGATGCATGCTTTTCCGCTGTGCCTTTTGATGTGTAATTCTGACATGTTGAGACAATGTATTTGTCCACCCAACACAAAGCATGCAATGTTGGGGTGAACACATTAAACCAGATACAAAGATGTTTAAAAAAATGACAAAATGGGAGAACATGAAGGAGTCACTGATTCATTGCAAAACTGAAATTCAGATATATATATATATATATATATATATATTAATTTGGGTTCAAAGCCATTGGAATTTTGGGTGTGTGGAAACATAGTTTCCTAGAGTTTTTACGGAATTTTGTCTATTTATTTTATACATTAGATTGAGGGCCAGGTGAGGTAGCCTAGTGGCTGGAGTACTCACTTTGCGATTGCCAGGATCCTCTATGGGTGCTGGTCCTGCTTCCTATCTACCTCCCTGCTTAGTGGCCTGGAAAAGCAGTCAAGGACGGCCCAAAGCCTTGTGACGCTGCACCTGTGTGGGAGACCCGGAAGAGATTCCAGGTTCCTGGCTTCGGATCAGTTCAGGTTCAGACGTTGTGGCCACTTGACGAGTGAATCAGTAGATGTCCCTCTGTCTCTCCTCCTCTCTGTATATCTGACTTTCCAATAAAAATAAATAAATCTATTAAAATGTTAGGTTAAATTAAATTATTAACATGTAAAAAGTACTGGGAATAATGATGAATAAATTGCTACGTAATATTTCAACCTTTATTTCTATCTTTCAATGGAATATTTAAAATATATTTCTTTTTATAAAATACATTTCTTCATAGAAGAATATATAATTCATGCAGCCTAATGTGATAATTTTAAGTCAATGACCTATCTTTTTAACATATCTTGAAGTCCTAACTGCAAGCAAACTTTAAAATGGATATGTCACCGTAGTTATAACCTCTTAAAGTTAATCTTCCCCAAGGAATAGAATATTATCTTAGTGAAGAACTTTGCCTTTGAGTAAAAGCTTTAAATTTCTGGTCCTGATCCTAACGCAGTTCAGAGTGAATAAATTGTTTTCCAGGGTTAACTCAGGCGATTCACATTAACTTCTTAAATGTCATAGGTTATTTCTTAACATTAAAAAAGAGATCATTTATTGAAGTGATGCCAGAGAAGTGTTCATTCTGCTTTATTCAGTGAATACACTTTCTTTTTTTCCCCGTCTCCTTTTTATATTTTTGTTCTCTAGAGAATGGTTAACACTATTGTGTGATTAAGAACACAAAACAACCTTCCTGCTTTATGGAAATATAACATCTTACCTTCAGAATGAGCGCATAACCTATTCTGAAATACCAAGACTCTGTGAATATGTTTCTACTCCTGAAAGTTTTGATAAGACTTACCACCGCTTCCTACTCTGTAGCACAGAACTGTCTATTGGACTAGTTTATTGGACATGAGTGAAACTGACTTTTACACATATTTCCATGTCAACCACTGTGAGCACCTCTATTCTATAACTGAAATAGTCATTAGATCACAACTAGTGTTTTTATCAACTGTTGTGTAAGAAATTTATCTGCATACAGAATAACTCAATGTTCATGCTGCAGCCTCTGCCCTTTCCTTGTAGTGGTTCATTGTCGCCTACACTCAAAAATGACAGTTCTTTATCATACTTGTCTGTCTATCCTGATTGTCTCCAAGAGTTTTCTAGCTACAGTATTTTGTCTGCACACCTGTGATTAGTAATCACTCATTTTATACGATCATTCCTTTATATTGCTTGCTTGGCAAAACATTGAGTAAAATATATGCTCCTCCAAAGCCTTAAAACCCACTTACTAAACAGTATAGATACAGTGGATATCACATGTGTCACTACGTTTTTGGAAATAGATAGCGTACAGGAAACAGAATCCATTAATGGATACTTTGCTGCTTTATAAAAGGGTGTCTGTATAATATGATAACCATTAAGCAATTGGTGATTGCTACTACAATGGTTTCTCATTAGTGTTACATGGCATCTAACCATTTCAACTAGTCTAGTAAGTGGTTAAGGAATTAATAAGATAATCATTTATATTATTGAATCACACAATGTGAATATTAACAACAAACATTTTCATAATTATTTTGGCATAACATTTGCTGATATTTTACATAATAGAGCTGCAATTCATTCATCTTACTGTAATTTATATTGTTTAGTTATAACTTCTGAAACATATTTTAGTGATTTATTATGTATATTAGAATCTATTTAGATGAATCATAACCTCCGAAAAATTTGTAATTAAGAATTTATTATTTGTGAAAAATGTTGTGAATGTTGGACCATGCTCAAACCTTTGACTCTAAAGACATACAACACTATTGCATTTTTATTTTATCTGAATTTCTTACACGTAGTATATAGTGTATACATGTTTTAATATGCCATAGGCTGACAACCTTACTATTTCTTTCCTGTACTTCTGTTACTCATCTACTTATGCTATGATTTAAATGTGGTCTGCACTTTCAACGGACCACGCGTTAGAGCCTTCAGCCTCAATGTTTATATGAAGAGATGATGGGATCTTTAAGGGGTGGAGACTTAGGCAAGGAAATCAGGTCATGAGGGCATTTTAAGTAGAAAAGGTTAATGCTGGCCTTGCAGGATGGATTAATTCTCATTACAGTAGTTTCCAGTAGGTTACCTCATTCACTTGACCCCTTGGGCAGTTATCCGTTTTTATCTCTGCTTCTCTCTTGTGATGTCACCCAGACAAGGGAGAATTCACTAGAAACTGAAGTCATGGGTCTGCCCAATACTGGATTTACTCCTGCCAACACTGCAGGCTAGTTGAGCATTTTTCTGTTTCATCAAGTACCCAGCATTATATATTTTATTATAAAAGCAGAAAATGACAAGCTTATAAACAATATGCATATTATAAACTTTTAATCCAAAACTACGTGATATAAAACTAGTTCTGCTAAAAATAATTTTCCTCCTATGTCTAAAAGTTGAGTCAATTGCTACCATTTTGCATCTTTCTGAAGTTAGTTTCTAGAAGGCATTAGCAATTTAAAAATATTTTAATGGTTGCAATTTTATAATATAGAATTCTAATGTTCATACAGCATAAAACAATTTGTGCTTTGTAGATGATTAATTAACTGAAAGTCAGACTTATTTAAAAAAAAAAAAAAAAGAAAGTAACAGCCAGAGTTACAGAGAGAGGGAGAGAGACAGATCTTCTGTCTGCTGGTTCACTCCGCAAGTGCCTGCAAAGGTCAGAACTGGGCCCGTTGGCAGCTGGGAGGCAGCAGCCCCCTTAGGGCCTGCCAGATACAGGTGCAGGGTCCCAACGCCTTGGTCCATCCTCAGCTGTTGCCCCAGGCCATAAGCACGGAACCGGACAGGAAGTAGAGCAGCTGGGACTGGAACCAGCTCCCATATGGATGCCGGAAGTGTAGGTGCCTGCCCCCAAGAAAACACGATTTTGATGTCATCTCATCTTCTACAAGGTTCATGGTAAGTGGTCTAGGAAGAGTCTTAAAAATAGCAGTTAAATGAACATGTCACTTTGCATCTGTCTTCCAGTGATGGAATGAGGAAAACATAAAATAAGTTATTCTGTTAATATTTTGTAGCTGGTTGTCTACTTCATAAATGATAAATATTTTCTTCTAGGTATTAACATGATTGTCAAGAAGTGTATACAAACATATTATTACCCTTTTCATGAATTCATTCAGGTGTCTCATTCCATTTCATCCTACATCTTTACAACAGTAACAACAGAAGAAACGATTTTAGAATGATTTTCTATATTGAATCTTGCTGTGTGATTTCCATTTTGTCCCTATTACTCTGTCTTTTGTATTTTGAAGTAGGAACTATAATTATTCCTGATGTACCATCACTTTTGTTTCACTTGTCCTTATTCAAAAAAATCTATCTTCCTATTGTATTGTCTCTTTCAATATTTTACCTTTTCAACCATCTTCTAAGTGTTCAAAGACTTTAAAATAAACCTTTAACATGTGCATGTTTGATGACAAGAAAACTGAAATACTATGTGAACAGCGTTACATTTTGTTTCAACATTTTTGAGTTAGAAATGAGGAAGAGGTGAGCGGTTGAAGTTATGTGACCAAAAAGATTCCTCCTGGAGGGTCACTGCTCAGATCCCCTGGGAGAAGCAATTCTGCAAACACATATTGGGAGGTCATAAAGCACCACGCTTCCTCCCAGTGACAGGTGCAGTGCTGGAGTCCATGAGCAACTCAATTGAGTTCTGATGTTTTAAGTTACAGCAGAGTGTCATATATGAGCTACAGAGAGCTTAAAAGCGTTGATGGATGTTGAGGTGACAGAAACAACCTGTTTTACCCTCATATAATTATCTGGTTATTTCTCTACTTAATTATGACTTTTCTAATGACTTTTCAAAGGGTATTTTATTATTTAATCCTAATCAATGAGAACTTATTAGTGTATTTGAATTGATTTTAAAAGGAGATGCATTTACTAACAAATTCTATCACTACTATTTTGAGCTTAGTTTTAAAAGATCAAAAATCTAATAAGAACCACATAGTTTGAGAGATAAATTTTGTAAGTTTAATTATTACTCTTATTTAAGCAATTGTAGGAATTATTTGATAAATTTGTGAAAATCAAGAAAAAATCAAGTTGCAGCAACTTCAATGGACCAAGAAATTAAACATATGGATTACTATAGAAGATGCAATTGAACTTGGCTAGTCTTGGAAATGAAAAAACACAGTTCCCGCTTTTGAAATACAACTATGTTCTGTAGCAGAGGCAAAAAAATGATTCTATTCTAGTTCATGATCTGAAATATTATAGATGCTGACTGATTTTATCATATTCAAATTAATACTCAAAAGTTATGTTATGGGCCTGGCATGGTAGCTTAGTGGCTAAAGGATTCATCTCACATGCACCGCGATCCCATATGGGTTCCATTTTAATAGCAGCAGTTCTACTTCCCATCCAACTCCCTGCTTGTGGCCTGGGAAAGCAGTCGAGGACTGCCCAAAACCTTGGGACCCTGAACCATGTGGGAGACCCAGAAGAGGCTCCTGGCTCCTGGCTTCAAACTGATGTAGCTCCTGCCGTTGTGGTCACTTGGGGAGTGAATCAAAGGACAGAAGATCTTCCTCTCTGTCTCTCCTCCTCTCTGGTATCTGACTTTCCAATAAAAATAAAATGTTTAAAAATGAAAGAAGCTAACCTTTTCATCTGGTAAATATTGATTAAATCAATACTTCTTGTATGTCATGGTGATGATGAAAGAAGGGAAAGCTAGTTAAAACTGAATCAAATCTAATTGCTAGAATATCAAATTATATTCTGACATAGATTTCATATAAATTGAGACAAAATTTTAAACTTTTTCTTCTAATGGAATCTAGCTGAAAGTATATTAACAGCAAAAATAAAAGTTGAACTGTGAGTGTTTCCTAAAGGATTTGTTCAACTTTGTAATTGAATCATCTTTAGAATTAAAAGTATTCTTTTCTTTTTAGAAAGCCTATACTTTACTATTTCTAATTTAAACTATTTTATTGTGATGAATTCTTGTTATATCAGGAAGGAAAAATAACTTTTAAAGATAAGCATAACAAATATGACATAGCCTTGACTCTGAACCACATGGTTAAGCTAACCATGATTCTGGCATCCATACAGTTTAATAATTACTTTGATAATGCAAAGGTAAAAAAATTGTAAGGCTGAAAGCAATGCTATGGATTGCTAGCCTTCCCACCAGGAACCCTAATTTTTTATTATTTTTTTTCTTTTAAGATTGATGTATTTTTTTGGAAAGTCAGATCCACGGAGAAAAGTAGAGACAAAGATCTTGTACCCCCAGGTTCACTCCCCAAGTAGCCACAAGGGCTGGAGCTGAGCTGATCCTTAGCCAAGAGAGAGGAGCCTTTTCTGGGTCTCCCACATGGGTGCAGGCTCATAGGCTTTGGGCCATCCTCTACTTTCCCAGGCAAAAAGCTGGGAGCTGGATGGGAAGTGAATAGGCACCCATATGGGACTGCAATACATAAAAGGCAAGGAGTTTAGCTACCACTTGGCTCTCGCACTAGACCCTTTAAAACACACACACACACACACACACACACACACACTTCTCAACTCTAGGTACTATACTATGTCCTCTAATTTTACAAAGTACATTCAAAGACATAATTGTCAACAAAAACTTTTCAGTAAGTCAAAAATCAAATGCACAGAAATTGTACAATCTATTACTGTTTGCCTTGTGTTAAATTTTTAGATGATAAAAGTTATAAGTTTGCTGATATTAAAAATGTTATATGCCCCACCAGTCTTGTTTTTCTGTTTATACACCCTGGATACTAAACTTCCAGTCCAGCTTCCTAAAGGTGCCCGTGAGAGCAGCAGGCACTGCCATACATGCTTGGAAACCGGGTTGGGATTCTTGACCTCCAGCTCTGATGTGGCCCCAAACTGACTATTGTGTCATTTCAAAAACAGGAATTTGTCATTTTGTATCTCTGTCTCTTTCTGTCACTATGACTTTCAAATAAATATAGTTCCTTGGACTAATGAATTAATCTTTAATAGAATTGATGTTCTGTGGTATATTGGAGCTTCTTTTATGCAAACTTTAATCAATAATTCAAATATCCAATAAATCATTGGACAAATCGCTTTCTGTTGTCACAGGTGTCAAAGGCAATAATGATGTAGCAGAAATTTATTTCCCCAATGTTATTACAGACAGTGAAATATTGACTCAGTGGTAGGACAGCACTGGCTATTATTTTCTTCTAATAAATACCAGTTACTGATTTATCATATCCATATTTGGATTTCTTTGCAAATGTCTATTCACAAAATAGAGAAACATGCCAGAAATATAAATGTTTACAGTAGCTTTCAAGAAGTGGGGAAGAGAGCAAAAGTCCTCGGGAAACCACATATTCAATGATGGAGAAGTAATAGCAACTCAATGTGGAGTTAGAACGCAATTACATGCTAAATGTTTATGTCTTTCCAGCTGCATTCCAATTCTGACAAAGGTGATGGGTCAGTCAAGTACATCCTTACTGGAGAAGGTGCTGGGACCATTTTCATTATTGATGATACCACGGGTGACATCCACTCTACAAAAAGCCTGGACAGAGAGCAGAAGACGCACTACGTGCTTCATGCGCAAGCGATTGACAGAAGGACAAACAAACCCCTGGAGCCTGAATCTGAGTTCATTATCAAAGTGCAAGACATCAACGACAACGCTCCGAAATTCACGGATGGCCCGTACATTGTCACTGTGCCTGAGATGTCGGAGATGGGTAAGGAAAGTTTGTTTTTACTCTTGGGGAGTTGACATATCATTTAAAGGACTTTTTTTTTTTTAGTCTTTATTCATGATTGAATCTGGAGATGTTTACAAGTATCTTAGTCATTTCCTATTGCAAAAAAAAATTCTGGAGGATTGAATCTAACGGTTTTATTCATTGCAGCTAATTCTAAGACAAGTAAGTGTTAGTATGATTTAATCTCAAGGGAAAAAGTAGAATGTTGGGAAATACCTGCAGATCTTGCAGATCTATATAGTTCTTTAATCAATAAAATTACACATATTGTAAAGCACGTATAAACATATTGAATGTGACATATTACATTAAAAAAAGATTCAAAATGTCTGAACTTTTTACCCACACATCTTTAAGCTTGCATTTTTGTCTAAATTATTACAGCATTTGGTCCAAATAATTTACATTTTAATCAATAAAAATTTGTAAATCTTTCTAATTTTTAAGATACCTTGCTTATTTTGAAACTCAAAATTATTCTGTGAATCATTTTGAATACCATATTTAAATATACAAACTCACATAAACAATTTTTAAACATCATTTGAAATTGACCAAGAAGAAATTAACTTCTGGTTCACCTGAATTCAAAGATGATTATCAATCAAAAAGAAAAAAAAAAAAGAAAATGAGCCAGTTTGTGATTCACAGCTCAGATCAACTGTGGCTTTCTACCACTTCGAGGCTTTTGTGGTCTAGCTACTTCATTGTAAAAGGAAACTTCTATTTTGTTTATTGTAAATACAAAGAGATTTAGAGAAGCAGAGAGAGGGAGAAGAGGAAAGAGAGAATGTATGAATCTCTCATTTGCTAGTTCAGTACCAAAGGCCTGCAGCAGCCCTGGCCAGACGCACCCAAAGCCAGACGAGGGCACTTCATCCATGTCCCCATGTGGGTGTCTGGGACTCTGCTCTTGCAGTCTTTACCTGTGTGTCAGGATACGTATCAGGAGAGAGCCAACTGAGAGCAGAGATAGGGCGACAGCCAGCCACTCTGCTGTGGGATGGATTGCGTCAGGTAAGAACCTACCCACAGAGCCAGACACTCACACTTCACGTAATTGTTACCTCATAGATGCATTTCTTAATATAATTAAAACGATGTTTGATTTTCATAGTAATTTTTAACTGTGAGATTACAGACTTGAGTTTATTAGACATTCTTTCTCACTAAGGATTTTGTATATGTAATTTTGCCACCTTTATATTAATATTATTTTATATTAAAGTAACTATAAAGGACAGAGCCATGGCACAGTGGGTGTAGCTATTGCCTACAAGACTGGAATCCTTTGTGGATGCCAAATAGAAACCTGGTTACTTGACTTCTGATCCAATTCCCTGCTAATGTTCCTCAAACGGTAGCTGACTTGGGCCAAATGTTTGTGTCCCTGCACCCAGGTGCGAGACCTGCATGGAGGTTCAGCTTCCTGGCTTTGGTGTGTCCCATCCTTAAGCCATTGTGGCCACTTGGAGAGAGAACCAGCAGATAGATGTCTCTTTCTTTGAAATCCTGTTTTTCAGAAAAACAAAATCTTTAAAAAGTTACTATAATCCACAATCAAATCCTTCTGTGAATTCGAATGTACACAGAGAGTGTTGTAACTTCTTTCTCTTCAGACTCCCAAACGCCAGGCCTTTCTAGTTCTCCTGAACCAGGCAGCTGCTCCTGGGAAAGCTTTTGGGGAAGCAGTTAAGCAAAAGAGATTTCTCAGCTAGTCTCAGGGGGAGAATGCAGCTGCAAAAGGGCTCCCTTTGGACTCAGAGATCAGGCTCCAAGGGCCTGGGAGTAGCGTTACATATACCCAGGCTTATTGGTCTCTTAGGAGAGTGGTGAAAGAATTAAAGAGCTCAGTACTGCAAATCCTGGAGGGCCCGTGAAGCACAGGGAGGATCATGGTAGCTGCAGTGGGCAAGGTGCCGGATGGAAAGAAACAAGCACAGCAGCCACCATGCAGGAGGACGGTGACACTGAATGGGAAGTAGTCATAACAAAATGCTTTCAGGACAACACAGATTTATCTGTATCAGAGCTTTTCTTTTTTACAAATAAATCAATAAAAATATATCAGTATATGGATTGAAGGCATGGATAGTCAGTGAGCTAACCAAAATGATTTTCTTTCTATTTCGAACATAACAGATTGGTAAAAAAAAAAATATATTGAAATCACAGAGCAAAACTGACAAATATGGACTGTGGAGAAAGATAAGAAACTGAGAGTGCATGCTAAAAGATATTTCCAGTGAATGATATCTAATCCCTGAGAACAGTAGTGAGCTGGCAGAAAAAGCAATGATGTTTTTCTTTTGAGGTCAATACACTGAACTTACCAGTTTTTAGTCTCTGAATTCATGCAATGGCTACTGGAATTACAATTAAAGTTGTGCTATTCCTGACAAAATTTAGAAAGTTTGATGATAAAGAGATACCTTCGCAAATTTTTACAATTCTGAAAAGAAATAATAAAAAAAAAATCCTACAAAGAAAAGTCTGAAACCTTAGATCATTTGTTCAGTCAATATGGATCCATTTTCTATGTAAAAGAAATATTGAAAGAACAATCCAGAAAGTATATTATCCACTTAACTAGTAGCACAAAGCTTGAGCAAACAGTTGAAATTAATCAGGTTAAAGATCCAAAGTAATGGAAAATTATGTGAAGAAATTAGTAACAGTGAGTCCAGAAACGTGTGTGTGTGTGTCTGTAAACGAAGACCTATCCATAAATGGGTACTTTTAAATTTATAATAATGTACCTTATGCATCTTATGTGAGAATTATGACATGTAAGAGAACTTCCATGGTAAGGGCTGAAGTTTGAAGACTTAGGGAACAAATCCAAGCTTACCAGCTTCCTAATTGAGGCCTAGGAGAGGACCCGGAGAACGGAGGACAAGCTGATACTCTGAGGTTCTCTTGCAGAGTTAACTATGGTTGCAGGAAAAAAAATAATTAGAAAATAATGGAGCTAAGGAAAATCATTGTCTCTCTGAGGTACTATTATATCAGAGAAGATTCTACTAAAAGTATAAATTTATGGAAATCTATGGAAGGGCATGTTGGAAATTTCAGTGCTATTTGTGGTTGAATTTAAGTGTGTATGTTTATCCTCATTATTTTGAGAAGAGAAATATAGAAAAACCATCCTAATAACATATCATTTACCTTGTGATATGAGTGTATGGGAGATGTATCAAAGGGAGAAACTAATTTTATACTATATCTTTAGAAAGTAATAGTTTCATTAACTCTAATATTAGAAATATATTACTATTAATAATGCAAGTTAAAAAGTAGCAACCAATAGTAGGGAAGATGAATATTACATGCTGATTTTTGAGAACATTGCTAATATACAGTCAATGGCTTCATCTAAACATTTTGGTAATTGTGAATTTGTAATGGCAGAGTTGGATAGTTGAGGTAAAAGCTATATGCCTCATGCTGTTGAAAATATACACTATGTTGCTATTTATGGAAAAAGCTGGCCAGTTCTTTACTGCAAGACATTTCAGGGTATGATGTCCAAGGTTGGGGAAATTTATAGGTGTTCTGTAATCCTGAGAGTGAGGAAATGTGCTGATGTAGGACAGTGTTCTGCCAGCTCTGTGGGACTATCTGCATCTATGTATTAAACACCTGTGTAAAAGGCACAAAGCATAGGACGTCTCCCTTTGCCACATGCACTGTTAGCTATTTAACTAACATTCAACTTTCCCTCTGATATTGTGAAGAGATCTCATTTCTGCCTAGGGCCTTCCTCACTGACATCAGTTGCTTTTATCTATGATGGGATGTATCATAATCTGGAACTGTGGGATGTGGAAATTCATCCCAGATTGTTATTCCCTGCTGAAAACACCATAGTTACAACATTTATTTTAGCCATGGCCATTTTCTTCATTTGCGGCTTGCAAGGCACAGGTGGTATGAGGCAACCATTTATTCAGTCTTAAAAAAAAAAATCCATCTGGCAAGACAAAGTATACAGCAGAGACAATGTTGCAAGCCCACAATGGACAAGTTGCAGGCAGGTTTGAGTATCCATCCAAAGGCAGGTGATGTGAACATACAGATAACTGGGTAAGGTAGTGCAGACAGGACCAGATGAATTCAAATCCTGAGCGGAGTTGAGGTGGGAAAGCAGCTGTGCCATGTTCCAAAGCATGACGCATCCTTCTCCAGCTGAAGAACAAAGTAAATAGTAAGAAAATACACAATAGCAGTGTTATCACCGAACTGTCTGGTGTTTCCAATTGCCAAGGGGAAGCAGCATGAATTTAAGTAAGTAAAGATTAAAACATGTAGATGTCAAATACTCAGAAAGTCATGACAAAGGAACAATGTTTACTATACATGTTTTCTTTAAGGTTTATTTATTTTTTATATGAAAGTCAGACAGAGGGGGAGAAAGAGAGATAAAGAGACCTTCCATCAGCTGATTCATTCTCCACGTGGCTAAAGTGATCAGAGTTGAGCTGGTCTGAAACTAGAAACTCCAGGCTCCCAGTTTCGGACCATGTGAGCTCAGGGGTCCGAGAACTGGCTTTCCCATCCACAGGCAGGATGCTGGATCAGAAGTGTAGAAGTCCAGATATTTCCCATGCATGTGCCTGAATATTCTGTACCACAGTTACACTGTCTAAACCAAATTGGAGACTATTCCATAAACATTTCCACCTTTTATTTTCACTTAGACAATATAAATCTTTTTAGGCCAGCATTCATATTTTAAATTAACTCATTAGGGCTGCAAAATATTAGTACATATATTTTTCTTAAACTTATTTTCATCCTTTAGGAAAGCAGACAGAGTTAGAGATAACTAAGGCCATGGCACCCAGAAAGTAGCCAATTTCTGTGTTCTCTAAAGCTAAATGGGTTAGCCAGGTTAGTACTTGGGTGAGTGGCAGAAAGACACCATTCATCTACTAATTCACTGCCCTGTTGCCCCAACAGCTACAGCATGAGTAGGCTAGAACCAGGAGCCCAGAGCTCCATGCAACCCTCCCCTAGGAGTGCCAGAGACTCATGCACCTCACACAAATTTTGAATAAGATGTGTGATAGGCTTATATTGGAATCCTAAAGCTAAATAGAGAGTCCCTTGTGTGGGTTTGCAAAGTCATCTTTAATCAAATTGCCATAGTGTAGAAGAGCAGATCTACAAAACATGCATTTACAAACACAGACATTCTGTGTGGAAGACACAATGAGGAACACTACTCCTTTCCTCTCTGTAGCCTTTAGTCCAGTTAGAGGTGTACTCTGTGTGTGAACACACGTATGTGCTGAGGGGGAAATAAATTGGGACAGCAAAGAATAAATTTCCTAAAAAGCTTTTGAAAGCACTCTGTGAGAATGCAGAGAAGGCAGAACTAGAGTGTCTGGGTTTACAGGATTTTATCAGATCATTGGTTCTTGTGTATTGACAGAGCTAAGCAATGGTTAAGGAGCCATGCCCAGTAATCGCAGTGTGCTGTATTAACAATGAGGAAAGTATGTAACATAGCTGAATATATCTTGTCAGGAAGAAAAGATGATATAGCTGAATATGTCTTGTCAGTGAGTAATAACTAACAAACAAAGCTTGTTCTATTCTGGATGCTTTATGAAGAAAGATGCAGAAATAAACTGAACTCGTTTTGAACTGTGTCTTCTTTTATCTCTGATTCATGTGATGCAATTTCAACTGTAACTTGGGGAATCATATCCCTCTAGGAGAGGTTTTTCAAATTTTCTGCATGACATTTTTGGGCTGGATGATTGTTTGTTGTGAGGAGCTGCCCTGGGCACGGTAGGATGTTTAGCAACATGCTTGGCTTCTATCCAGCAGCTCCTCGTAGCATCCCTCTCGCTACCACTCAGCTGTGATGGCCGTAGATGTTGCCAAATGCCCTCTGAGGGAAGAAGATCTCAATCGAGAATCACTGCCCCAGGGAACAATCAAGTTAAAAGAATGAAAAACAAAATTCAAAGTAGAAGCATGAGTTGGAGAATATATTTGTTAAATATATAGCCATGGAATCTCTTAACGATGCAGTCACACCGATCTCCAGAGCCTTAACGTTGAAGATCACATGAATTACTCTGAGTACTTACTGAGTTAATATCATAACGAAATAACTAAATGTTTGATCAGTTTCAAGAGGATGATTGTATATTGACAGAATGCTTTTTTGTAATATTTCTGAGGGCACATGTAACCTGGATTGGCCCATTCACAAATGCGCATTTGTGATGTTTTCCCTTTATAAAGCCTATATTGTCTGTGTTGATCATAACACGTTCTGTCAATTGTTCTACGGTAGTTTTCCATTGTTAAATGCGCACGTCTTCTAGACTGTCAGAATATTTTCTGCAACGGCACTGTGTACAAGTTTTCCAAAGCTGAGACTTGAAAATATAAGAAAGATTAATATCACTATCACAACAGAGAAGCGATCATATGAAATTACACCTGCTTTTGAAATCAGCAGTTAGGTGAATGTATGGTATTGCACAAAAAAGGAGGAGTAAAAGTATATTTGTAAACAATAGTACTGTTTTCCACAAAGAAAGGGTCATTAGGTGATTAAGACATTTACCAGTCTTGCAAAAACACATTAGCAATAAAAAGTATAAATGGGCTTAAATGTGTGCATCAGTAATTCCTTTTTTATAACAAAACAAAGAAAAATGTGTTATGTTTTAAAACAGATATATAAAAAATTTTGCAATTACATTTCTTTCTTGCAATTGTTCTAAACTTACTAGAAAATGCTTTCTGTCTACAAATTGCTTGAAAGAAAGTCCTCTCAGATTTGAAATTCAATTACACTGAAATAAAACTTCATATATTTGTTTATTTAAGATTTATTTTATTTTCATTGGAGAGGCAGATTTACAGAGAAAAGGAGAGACAGAGCTCTTCCATCTGCTGGTTCACTCCCCAAGTGGCTGCACTCGCCGGAGCTGAGCTGCTCTGAAGCCAGGGGCCAGGAGCCATGAGCCATGAAACTCTTCCGCGTCTCCCCGGCAGTTGCATCGCCCCAGAGCTTTTGTGCTGACCTTGACTATCCTCCCAGGCCACAAGCAGGGAGCTGGATGGGAAGCAGGACAGCCGGGACAAGAACCAGTGCCCACACGGGATTCTGACGCGCGTGCAAGGCGAGGACTTCAGCCGCTAGCCTACCATGCAGGACACACCACTTCTTTATGTTTAAAGAAGCATCTCCATGTGAAAACGTATAAATCTTCTGTATGTCATCAAAACAAAATATTCCTACTGTTAAATAACACTTAAAAGCCCTTAAAAAGCCATTGAAAAGAAAACCTTTTACCTGAATTACGAAAATGTAATTTACAAACTTGGTGGTTAAAGACGCTCTCAAACTCAGTCTTGCAGTTGAAGAAATGTTTATTGAATGATCCATAAATCCACAAAGCCCCTAGTCCTCAAAGAGATACTAAAATATCTCCACTTCCTGTTTTCATTTTCGCCTTCTAATCCCTAAAGCCGCACGCCTGTTCTATTTGCATCTGTATTCTTCGTCGCGGAGCAACAAGAGCAGGTAGCAGCTGCATTGAGTTTATTGCCCTGCTTCTTGGGGTACAGACTGTACTCCTCTCACACGTCCCAGGAGCATCAGCCTGGACATGTGCCAGAAATGTAGGAGCCCTTTTAACATCATTGCCCTGGGGCCTTCTTTTACGAATGGTATCATTTCAGTACAGTGAGATCCACACCAAGATTTTGCATGTTACTTGAGTATGCATGTCAGGACACACATCTGACTGGGGGCTGAATTGTCAACTGGACAAAACATGTCAAGTTCCATAACATTCTTTTTCTTCTCATATCTTTTCTTAGTGCCAGCCTTCGTGCTGAAACAAATCAATCTCATAACCTAGTGGTCCCAAACAGTTTACGTTTTCTGGGCGCACTGTTCTATGGGATGGGCTATTTATCTTCTGGTCACACACTGAGCTGTACTTATCCAGAATCGTGGCTCTTCAGGTAATAAGATGGATGGCCACACTCATGCACGGTGGTGGGTGTCCGTCATCAATCTGCTGCTTGGCCTGCGCTAAATGCTCTCAAGGCCCTAACCTCTCCCTCTATCAACTGCTCTCTTAGTCCAAGGGCAGCATTTCACAAGGTGTACGCATAAACCACACGTGTTTGTGACAGAGACTTCAGGAATTTATCTTCACATTTTGTGTTAAGGTGTTATCATAACTTTCTTACTGGAAGAATGATATTGGCTAATGTATTCATTATACATGAAAATGTAGCAAAAATTTATAGTAAATGTGTTGATGACAAAGTTATCTTTTAATTCCATTTTCTCGCAAACTTTGCAAGATCAGTACACTTATAAATGCATGACGAGCTTATCTACCTACAGTTGTATTTGAAAGAAATGTTGTATAGAAAGACAGTCTCTTTATTTTCAGAAAAGCATTGCTCTGATGTCCGCTCAAAATTTCTTATTGCTTTTTTGTAATGCTTTGTTCATTTGCTTAGGGATGTTTAGTTTTTTTTGTAGTAACTTTAAGAAGGACCACTTGCACTTTATGTCATTCTGATGCCTTGGCTTTCACATTTACTTTTTCTTTTTTTTTAAAGATTTATTATTTTTATTACAAAGTCAGATATACACAGAGGAGGAGAGACAGAGAGGAAGATCTTCCGTCCGATGATTCACTCCCCAAGTGAGCCACAACGGGCCGATGCACGCCGATCCGAAGCCAGGAACCTGGAATCTCTTCCGGGTCTCCCACGCGGGTGCAGTGTCCCAATGCATTGGGCCGTCCTCAACTGCTTTCCCAGGCCACAAGCAGGGAGCTGGACAGGACGTGGAGCTGCCGGGATTAGAACCGGCGCCCATATGGGATCCCGGCATGTTCAAAGCGAGGACTTTAGCCGCTAGACCACGCCGCCGGGCCCCACATTTACTTTTTAAATAAATTTTAGACTTGGAATTCTCTATCAACACTAGCCAATTTGCATTAGGAAAAAAAACAATCTGGAATGGACCCATTCTCCTTCAAAAGCTGGACATAATTCATAAAGTTTTTAAGCAATATATTTGCCAAAGATTTATTTCTGTGTGGACAGTCCCCGCTGTAGGAAATAGGAAGACAAAGCAAACCACTCAGATTTGGCAGGCCAGGAATTGCACTTGCATTACTAGTGGCTAAAAAGTCATAATTGGTTACATTTCCATGGTGCTGCTGGAACGTTTTTGCAAATTTGAATTTGAGACTTAGAATATCTCCTAATGTAAGGGATACCTTTTTCAAAATAAACATAATATTCTGGCTGTAAGATATTTGTCTTAGAACATACAAAGTGCCTACTGTAACAAGGATTGTTTTGATGATCAATTACTTTGTTTGATGTTATACTTGCATACATGTTCTTTTCAAAATGTGAAAGAATGGATCCATTCCATATGCTTTGTGTTTTTCGCTCTTGCAAATTGGAGATTTTCAAGTTGAAAATTCATAAATAGCAAATAAAGATGCTGAGGAATCAGCTATAAAATAAAATGCAATTTAGTGACTCACATAAACCATTGAATAAACATGAGCAAGCATGTTTTTTCTTAAAGTTATTGCACTACAGATAGTTGTATACACATGTGGTCTCAGTATTGTGCATACCCAGGCACGTATCTCAAGATAGGTAATAAACATAGTATGAATAAAAGGAACAAAGCAAACTGTACTTTTGATGGAGACAGTTATTTTTCAGTGTGATATTTTTTCTTATATTTTAGCATATAAGTTTCTGGACATAATTTGTTATTAAAATAATTTTATTTATCAAATTTTACTGAAATGAAACAATCTCAGTAATAATTAAAGTTATTGGTTCTTTTTTACAAAGCAAACAGAGCAAAACTAAAAATTGTATATAATTTTGCCATTGAAAATATTAGTCATTCTCTATTGCCTGATATTTTAATATTAGCAAACTCTAAAGTATTATAAATTGAATAGCATCTCAAAGCAATGATGTAACTGTGTTATATGCTGTTGAGTTTGCTTTTAACTAATTCAGACATAGAAATTCTACTTCTTGTGAAATGATCTGAGTTCCCATTCTTAAAGTATCTACTTACTTTTTAAGAGTCTATTTAGGTGATTTTGTTTTCCAAGGATGAGATAGTTCAATGATCAGACATAAATCAATTAGTAGATGAACTTCTGGGTTAATTCAATATCTTACCTTTTGTGAATTGAACTGGTTTAACATGGAAATACAGTCACTCTCTTAGGCTTATTTCATCTGATAAATTTAAAGCAGTGGAATGGGTGGATCATATTTGAGATTTTCAAATTTAAGAGTTTCTAACCTGTCTTCCTTAATGAATGCACTAGTTCATATTCCCACCAGAGTGGATTAGGTTTCCTAAGATCCATATCTTACCAGCATTTATTGATTTCTGATTTCTAAATGATACTCATTGTATATAATACTCAGGTGAAACATCATTATGGTTTTTTTGTGGTTTTTTTTTTTTTGGTTTTTTTTTGCATTCTCCTGATAACTAGTGAACCTGAACATTTTCTGTATGACTGTTGCCATTTGAATTCCTTGGAAAAAGGTGAGGACATGTCCTGGATTGCTTGTTCCCCAAACTCTTCATAAATCCTGAATATGAATCCTCTATCAGATACACAATTTGAAGGTGTTTTCTTCTGTCGGCTGCCTCCTTCCTCTGCTGTTTCCTTAGCGATGCGGAAGCTTCTTAGCCTCATGTTATCCCATTTGTTTACTTTTGCTTTAATTGTCTGTGCTTTTTTGGGTCTTTTCCAAAAAGTCTTTGTCTATGCTTATATTTTAGAGAGTGCCCCAAAGTTTCATGGTAGTATTTTGATGGAGTCAGGTCATAGATAATGATCATTGATCCATTTAGAGTTGATCTTTGTATGAGGTGCATGGTAGTTGTCATCTTTCATATTTCTGTGTGTTGAAATCCAGTTTTCCCAGTGCTATTCTTTTAATATACTGTCCTCTTTGCAGAGACTGATCTGAGCTTTTGTGGCAAAGATTAGTTGGTGTTGGATGTGTGGGTTGATTTCTGGGGCTTCTGTTCTGTTCCATCTGTCTTTGTTTCTGTGTGTGTACCAGGCTGTTGTGATACAGCTGCCTTGGAACATGTCTTGAGGTCCAGTATTGCAATGCTTCCAACTTCATTTTGTTGTTCAAAATTGTTTATCTATTTGAGGATATCTTATGTTTTCATGTGAATTTTTTCTTAGATCTGATAAGAATGTTTTCGATATTTTCATTGGGATCATATTGCATTTGTAAATTCCTTTTGCTGGTATGATCATTTTGACATAAATACTACCAATCCATGAACATTACACATTTTTTTCATATTTTGGTATTCTATTTTTTTTTCTGTTTTTCTGCTTTGTGCTTCAGTCTGTGTAGTACAATACATGGAATGTATTCACTTTATATAAATAAAAATATTTTATGTCTTTTAAAGATTTTATTTATAAAATAAAATCTTATTTACAGACTTACAGAGGGGAGAGACAGTGAGGGAGATCTTCCACCTGCTGCTTTTCCTTCCAGATGGCCACAGTGGCAGGAGCTAAGCTGATGAGAGGCCAGGAACCTCTGCCACTTGGATACAAGGTCCCAAGGACTTGAGTCATCTTCGGCTGCTTTCCCACGCCTCAGGCAGGCAGCTGGAACAGCCAAAGTTAGAACCAGTAACCATATACAATGCTGTTGCCTCAGGTAGAGGATTAGCCTGGTATACCCTGTGTTGTCTTCAAATAAAAACCTTTTTTTTTTTAAATCCCCTGAGACAATCTTTCTGCTACACCTCTTCCTGTTATGAAAGGATATTTCACAAAAAAACAATAAGTATTTCCAATATATATCATCATAATAATCTTGGTTAATAGCAGATTCTGAAAATTCTTGGGGCCCTGACAATATAAAAATTGGGTTAATTAGGGAAATCGGGCTAAATGGGTAGCCGTATTTGATAAAGGTAAATGTTCTGGCCACGTAATGGGAGCAACTTATTAAAGGTTTCAGAACAAGATTTTTAAATATTTTTAAAAGATGTATTTTGTTTTGTTTGAAAGACAGTTACATATCTGGTGCCTGACGCTTCTGCTAGGCCTCCCAAATTGGTTCAGAGGCCGGAAGACGTGGGCCGCCCTCTGCCGCCTTCCCAGGCACAGCAGCAGGAAGTTGAACAGGAAGTGGCGGCTGGGTCTGGAACTATCCCATGCAGGGTACTGGAGCCGCAGCTTCATCCAGGAAACCTCAGCCGCTGAGTGTGGAATGTCAGCGCTTCAGACACTTCCGTTCTGATAAATACACTGCAATCCTTCGCATCTCTTAAAATATTTCAAGTTTTATACACACATACGCACATGCACATCTTTAGTCATTCACTAATTCATTAATTCTGGAGGTTTTTTTCGTAACTTCTAGTTTGTATTAAATTGGAATGAGTGATAGAAGTTAATTGGTCCATTTTAGGCTAATTAATATAAAGATAATGCTAGGATTTTATGGAATTCAGTTAGAAATAGACACCTGATATCCTGTAAACCTGACTTATATATTATCTGTCTTATCAGCTGGTTAATGTGGATAATGGCTTGATTTTAGGCTGATCACTGATTGATGCAGAATATGGATCAATATATATATTGATTTATGTCTAGCCATTGTCCGTCTGTGTACTCGGTATTTGAAATCAAACCATGAAAAACATCGGAATTGTTTGTTTTTCAGATGAATATCACAGCACACTGCAATAACCTAAAATAATGATATAAATGATAAAAGCTGTAGATGAGATGATGCTGAGTTATATATGTTTCCTCAGAAGCTAGTAGGGGCCAAATACCTGCTTCCTAAAGTTAATGAAGTGAGAAATAGAGACTTAACCCATTTTACCTGTAATAATAAAAGTAATAACTAGCATAAATAAAAATAATAATGTACTTTACATTTCATGGTGAGAAAGAGACATTTAGAGGTAATTTCAGTTCATTACCTTCTCTATATTTCATTACACTGTATCACCATATTTTTCTACGGGAATAAAATGAGATAAAATAAATATCAGATAATAAAATCAGAATGTAATATGTGTAACCAGAATATAATCAGAATATATTTTTCAACGAGAAGAAAGTCAGATAATAAATTCAGAATATAATAAATATAATTAGAATGTAATAAAATCAGATAAAAATATGTGTAATGAGTCGTAATACAAAAGAGTGTCTACACTTTTTGTATGATGGATATTTTGTTTAGTGGTGGATCTTGTGAGAGCATAAATGGAAACAGAAAAGGAGGCTATACCACATGTGATAGTTTTTTGCTTTAACTTTGCAATCTTTCAAAAACTAGACATATATGTGTCTAATAATAATTTATAAAGAGAAGTTTCTAGCAAATTGGGGAAAATATATTCTCAGTAATTGAATTGTGTCATTCAATCTCAACCATTTGTGTATATTATACTCATATATGTATTATAAATATTAACATAAAGCATAAAACATATGCAACATCAATGTGCATCATACTAAAATGTGCAGATGTTATAATTAATTGCTTATTCAAAAACAGAGGAAGAGAAAGAGAGAGTTCCCGTTCACTATTTCATTCTCGAGTTTTTGAAATGATCTTACATGGGTCCATCTGAATCTAGCGTCCAGGAACACAATCTTCATCTCCCATGTGGGTGAGAGGAACACTATTACAGAGCTTTATCACTACATGCTAGCGTGTGCATTAGCAGGAACCTGGAGTAGAAAGTGCAGCCAGAACTTGGACCCAGAAACTCTGATATGGAATCTTACTAGGTTCAGATTTCCTATTGACAGCTGTTGTGTGCAAATAAGGACAAATACATTTCTTTCATTCACATTCCTTATGTCGTCCTTGCTATTGCAAACTGGCTTGTTTTATTTTTGTTTCTGCCTTTGATTAATAATTCATCTTCAATTGGTGCAGACCAATGCCATACTATGAAGTTATAATTTTAAATACTTTCAAAATGAAAAAGCAGTTTGTATATACATATAATGATTTTTGTAAGAAATTTACATAAATTGGGGCCCAGTGTAATGGCACAGCAGTTGAGTCCTCATTTTGCGAGCACCGGGATCCCATATGTGCACTGGCTTGTGTCCCGGCTGTTCCTCTTCCTTTCCAGTTCTCTGCTTGTGGACTGAGAAGGCAGAAGAAGATAGCCCAACGCCATGGGATGTTGCATCCAAGAAAGAGATCCAAAGAGGTTTCTAACTTCTGTCTTTGGAACAGCTCTGCTCTAGCCATTGTGGATTCTTGGGGAGTGAACCAGTGGGTGAAAGATCTGTCTCTATCTCTCTTTCTCTCCGTAAAGCTGCCTTTCCAATAAATTTTTTTAAAAATGTTCAAAAATGACATAAATTTAGCAATAGTTCAGTAGACTTAATTACTACAAAAGCTGAATTCTTCAGTTAGAAAGCACAGCTGTGTCATAAGCTAGTTAATAGGAAATAACAGTTTCTTAACCTCAAAGCATTATATTCCAATTTGCCAATTAAAGTAAAGCATTCTCTGGAGAGTTATTCCTAACACATTTCAAACATATAAAAAGAAAACCTTGGTAGAATACTTTTAAAAGTATTTAAGCACATTGTATCTTTTGTATGTGAAGGTGTTCTCTGGGTTAAAACACTGTTCCCTGAAGCAGCAGCATCTTGTGCACAAATCTCAAAATGTCTTCTTGTCAGATTCCAAAATGCTAAACAGTTCAATTTTTCTGTATTAAATACTACCTAGATTCTCATTCAGAAGCACTTCCATAATCCAATCCAGATTATAAACTAAGATTTGATGTTAGTGATTTCATATTTCTTTTAAAAAGATTGAAAGAGTATTTGGGAGAAGTCTTTGAATATCTCCTGTTATAATCAGAGTTCAATCAAGACAGTGAAGTTCATACAGTCCATCAATAGAAAGGTTTGTACATGGAGAGCAACTTCCAAAAACCATAGAATTGAGAAGTCAGATAGTGGATTCTAAGACAGTCATTGAAAGATATTCACTTCTCCTCAGCCAAGAGGAAGATGAAACCATTGAAGACACAGCATAACTCCAAGAATGACACCTAAAACTGAATGAGGGCAAAGAGAGAGAAAGAGGCAGTTTCTGAGTTCTAATTTTCCTTTCCTACTCTCAGTTGTTCAATATGGTAAGGAAGGCTAATCAATAACAAGCATTAAGTCCCTGTAAGCAAAGAAAGCAGCACAGTGTAGGAAACTAATCTTGGTGTCATGTGCAAATACTTTTAGAATGTAAGAACGGTGGCAATACGATTCATCCAGTAACTTGTCAATGCAATCAGTTTCTCTGTACAGACACCCAGAGAATTATGAGCATCCTACAAAGCTGCAGGGTTTTCTGACAATGTCAGGGCCTAGCAATTGCTTCCTCTTGAGTACTCTAGGACACACTCCTGTAACACAAACTATTTATTGGCTTGCTTTTGGGTTATGGAAGTGAAATACAAAGCTATGTCTCACAAAATAGATGAATTTTGATTAGTGCTACACATCATTTATAAGCATACACAGCAAAACAAAAAGGCATTCTGAATATTAAATAAAAGCCAATAGTTTATTTCAAGGTAGAGCAATTTTGAGGAAAGAACAGCTTGCCTCCAGATGCAGCTAGGTTTAATATTGAATCCTCGAATCGTCAACTCTACAAATTCTATAAGATAGAATTTAGTCAATAGATTCATTTCCTTTTATTGAACTAAATTACTTATAGCACTGGACTTCCCATATCAAGAATTATCAGTATACTGTGTTTCTTCATCTGTTTCTTCATCTCCTTCAGTTTAGAGAGTAAAATATAAAATTCACTTGGGCCATGTGAAATTTCATATATCATCATTTTATTTTAGAGATCTAATTGAAAATACACAGAAAATAATAGTTCATAATTTGAAATACGTTTGAGTAGAAAATTAGAATGTTGATTTTCGTTTTGGTGCTAAGCCCAGATGTCTCATAATTACAGTTCCAGGAGGATTATTTTTTAATCCATTGGCTGTTGAGAAAATGCTCAAAAGATTTATCAGCTAAGTAATGACTGAAAGCCAGAGCATGTGCATGTGAATTCTGTCTTCATGTACAAAATGGGTGTTAAGTTACACCTTAATGACCGCTGTCTTTCCACAGTCCCGAGGAAAATCATCTGAGGATTTAGATAAATGAGAGTCCTTCAGAGAGGTGTTCTCAGCCCTCTTAATTTTTCAGCTTATTTTGGCTCAAATTCTTGGTCAATATCATTTTCCTTGAGACTGCCAGAGTGGTGGACTAAGGCAGGACAATCTCAGAAATGTTTTGTATCACATTAAAAGGCTGTATTAAATATTTTAAGTTACTCTTTGGACACTTTCAAGAAGGTTCAATGTTCTGTCCTTCACTGATAATGCAACTCATTTATTTATAAACTAGTTGTACAAAAATAAAGCAAATGCAAAAGAAAAAAAAGATGCAAGACAGCCTCCAAAGGAAGCAAGACTTGATGTTTTATAGTAGCAGAGTATATTAAAATCTTTGCATGTGTTTTAATGTGTTTTTCAGATTTGTACTGAACATTGTCTGAGGTCATTATTCTTTAATATGGGGGTGGCTAAAAGTGTGTCATAGAACATTGATTGTGAAAAAAAAATATCCAATGATATACTAAGATACAATGTGTTTTTGGTTGTTGGTTTTAAGGGAAATCCTTGTGAAAACAAGAATTTTTCTGTATTGCTTTTAAAAGTTTGTCTGTCATGGCCAATCAACTACATACAAAAGGCTTTGATTTGGTGTTTGTTTATCAATTCTATGTGATAACTCAGGAATATTTCTATTTTAATGTTCTATTGTTATCATGAAATTTTAGACATCTTTCTATTTTGATGTGAATATCTACACCACAGAAGGTAAAAATTTTCTTTCAAGCTATGTACATAATTTGTACATATAGCATGAATTTTAAAAAAGATCCAATGTAAGACTTTTCTTAGATATAGACCAATGTTCATTTACTTATATTTTATCCAGATTAAAAATTTCCAATAAAATTGTCAATATAACTCAGTAATTTACTTTAAAAATGTCAAAAGCTAAATTACTCTTATTCTGTGATGCATAAAATACATTAAATATTGATTTTTACCAAATTTGATTTACTTATGAAATTAAACTTTTGGTTGGCTCATATATGCTGTCTGTTGTGTCACACAGCATAGGAAATGATCTCGCTTTTGTACCTTCAAAATGTTGTCCCAAATTTAGTGAAAAAGCAACCAGAAATCATGAGAATAAATGTTGCTGCTGAAACTGTGATACACTGTATGCATTTGCCAAGGGTGCCATGCTCATGTATCAGATATTGATGACTTACTTAACAGCAATGTGTTGTCTCACTGTTCCAGAAGAGAAAGGGCTAAATATAGATGTCCACAGAAACATATTCTTTCTGGACATTAAGGATACATTGTTCGAATATGTTGTGAAGGGAATGGTTGAAAGAAATGTTTCATAGTTCTCCCATTGTTCTGCTTGCCTGTTGGCATCATTTGACCTATGACTTCATCCTACAGATCTCTGCCCTCATCTTCATCCCATGGACTCCCAGTCTCCCTGTGTGTCTGTCTTCAGATTTCTAACTGGTGAAAGAATAACATTCATTATCTTAAGGGTCCACACTACCAGTCTGAACTCTTTAAGATATACGTATTTGAAAGGCAGAATTTTATTGAGTGGGAGAGAAAGAGATCTTTCTTCCTGTGGTTCATTTCTCAAATGGACAGACTGAAATCAGGAGCCAGGAATGCCATCTGGGTCTCCCGCATGAATGACAGGGATCGAAACATTTGGGCAATCATCCCCTGGCTTGCAATGTGTATTAGCAAGGAGCCAGATGGGAGGCAGAGCAACCATATTTGAGCTAGACATTGCTATTGTCAATGACATCTTCTTAAATAATTATATCTAACAAAACACAGTTTCCAAATAATGTCACACACTGCGAAGGACTAATGGCCAGGAACTCACCAGTTGGATGACAAGGATATCTAAGATTAAATGCATAAAGATACACTGATGAAATAAATATTTTAACTGTACCTAGTGTATTTAGGAAACTGTCACAGAATACTTGTACCAGCGACTTTAGTAACTTAAATAATGAACATTTACTTCTCACAGTTCTAATGGCTGGGAAATTCAAAATGAAAGCAGAGGCAGAGCCAGTGTGTGGTAATGGAAGGTCGTCTTCCTATGGTGTCCCAGTATGGCACAAAGGGTCAGAGCTCTCCTGGGCCTCTTCGACAAGGTTGTCATCTAGCTCATACGTGCTAGCTCATATGTGCTTTATTCTTATAAACTATTAGCGTTACAAAGTGTCATTTCTAAAGAGCATAATATGAGGGGCCAGGATTTCAACATACAAATTTTACAAGAATACAGAACTTGCATCTAAAGCAATGAAGACTTATGAAGAACCCTTTCTATTGTAAAAGAACTTAAATATTTTCTAGCTAGATTTCAAATGAAGCAGAAAGTAATAGATGAACATATTTTCCTTTGCCTGAAACTCCTTTATCAATATCCTTGCAAGCAGTGGTTGAACTACCAATAAAGGGAATTTCTCTTTCTTCCCTATGATTTATGTCCCCCTGCTATATTCTTTGGCATTCTGGCTATTTTTAGACTATCCTGTCAGTGTGTGTACGCTCCTTTCAACCTGCCTTCTGTGAAAAATGGCACCCTGATGTCTGCAGACACTGCCACAGTATATTTCAGGAGACAATTTGCTCCTCTTAGCTTCACTCACAAATAAAATTGCCAAGTATTCACCATATCTACTGTACAAAGATACATGTGGCTGTTAATGACCAAATTTTTGTACAAAAACAGTTGTATTTTTTCTCTACCTACTTCACTGTGCAACTTAAAATTTATGTTTTTATTTGAAAGGCAGAGAGAGATAAGCAGAGACAGAGATCTTCCATTTACTGGTCCATGCCACAGATGGCTGCGATAGCTTGGACTGCACCATGGATTAGCCAGAGGTTAGGTCTCCCACTTCATTGGCATGGGCCCACACAGTCGGGTCCTCCTTTGCTGCTTTCCCAGACAATTAGCAGAAACCTAGATGGGAAGTGAAGCACCCTGAACTCGAATCAGCAGTTGCTGTGCCGGAACCCTGGCCTTGCTGCGTCATTCAAAGCATCGATGGATAACACCATGCTTCCTCTCACTATGCGACTCTCAAGGCTCATTCAGCCAATTACACTTTTATGGACACAGGAAGCCCTATGCTACCATATTCCAATCCAACTTACTTTCGTCCACCCCTTTCCAAAACCTCTGGGAAACAATTTTTGTCCACTTCTAAAATGATAAAATTTCAAGAATATTCTATAAATGGACACTTAAAATACATACAAGTATGAGTTTAAGCTTTTTTCCATGAGTGTAATACTATAAAGATACATCCAAAATTTTGAAGGTATCAATAGTCTTGTCATTTTCATTGTAAGTAATATTTCATAGTATTAATGCACCACATTTATTAAATAATTATTCTTTTGAGAACATCAGGTTAGTTTTATGGGGCACTCTATTGTGAATAACATGATAATATTTATAAATAGGATATTACACAGAACTAAGTTTTCATGTATTTGGTATAAACACGTAAGTACTAACTACTGGACTGCATGATACTTGTATGTTTTATCATTCATGCATGAATGTCCCATTTTCTCAGCATCCTTGACAGCTATTAGCATTGCATTGTGCTTATCAGTTTATAATTCCAGGTCATTTCTAAGTAGGCATAGCAATTGTTTTCTGAGTACAGATTACTGAAAACCATATCTCTTCTTATACTCTCATGGTAGAAATATTATAAATCCAGAATCATATGTTGTTGAGACTCTATGTTTTATTATCTGCTAATTAGGACCATTATGTGAAAATAACATACTGATTTCATTAAATTTTCTTGGATCTCTTGATACAAGCTTGACTTAAGGTTGTCTAAATTTCAACAAGAAAAATCAATTTTGTAATTGAGGAGACATTGGATGCTAAAGCATTCAAAACTGAAATTTGTCCTTGTTTCGTGTGTGTGTGTGTGTGTGTGTGTGTGTGTGTGTGTGTGAAAAGAGTATATTTACAACTAGAGAGCTGGGCACAGCTTAGCTGAATCCAATTTTGTTGGCGGCGTGCAGAGCCTCCTAATCAGGAGGGAGCTGCACGCTCACCTTCCTTACTTCATCAGGGCTGGTCAGGGAATTGACGTTGGCCGCCATCAATGTCATAGAGCTTTTTCACAGCTTCTTTGAGCTGGTGCTTGTTGGCCTTGCCAGACAGAATGAACGTGAGTGTGTGGTTGTCTTTTGGCTTCTTCATAGCAGACTGCTGTTGGGGGGACTTGCTGATGGCATAGTGGTCAAGCTTGTTTGTGGGTGTTTGGGCTGCTGTGAGGTGGGCGGTGTGTGGATCTTCTCGTGGCTGTGGACAGCTTTCAGCAGTGCCTTCTGGGCTGCAGCGCCTGCACTCTGGCCTCAGCTTGACGGGGCAGCAGCTTCCTGCTTCGTCTTCGGCGCCATCTTGATGAAAAGCGTCGTCAAGGTTTCTATACTTATGTATCACAGTGAATGTCAAACTTCATGTTTACTTAATTGCAGTATTTTGTTTGATGCATATTTCAATAGAAATTTTGGAATTGTACGGAATAAAAAACTAAGTAACTGCTGTTAGATGATTCATCAAGCGCGTCTGAACAATAAATACAAAGACTTATTCATTAATTCTACTGTATTATGTATTTCTCAATAGATGTTATCATATTATAATTGCATGAGTTTTATTTAGGAATGACTACAGTGTAGATGCATCTGGTTATGTAAATTATATAGAATATAAGCATAATGATATCAGCATAATAGATTCACTAATGCTACCAGCTAAAGCATAGTATTTTAAATTGTATCAATTATTTTATAATGTATTTTAGTACTAAAAAATCAATGTCATAGTCATATTATTACATCCATTTTAGAAAGCTAATTATTCTAATATCATAAAGAAGCCACTAAAAGTATGAAACTAAATCCTAGGGGACCAATTATGAAATTCACTAATAGTTCAGGTAAGAATCAAAAGGGCTTGAATGAAGGAAAAGGACTTGATTTCTCTTTTTTGATACTGTTAATAATTCCACATCAACTTACCCACCTTAACACTTTAATCACAAAATCTTTCCGCGCGTGGCTTGATGAAGAGTTATGATGTCTACTATTTGTGCTCTCAGCATACTCTTGATTTAAAAATGCAGTTAATACCAGTTACACTGTCAATCCAACATAAGTTTATCAGCACACAGAGGACAACATTACAGTATCTGAGAGCAAATTTCTTTCAGACTTTCAATGTATGTGTTGGCAAGGGGGAAAAAACAGAATATAGTTAATATAGACACGTAAGAATTAAATTTGGCAGGATGCATCTGCTCTAGTGCTCCATCGAGATTCCAGTAAACGCATTTTCTGTGTTCAGAATAACCCTACTATAAGTGTATCACACACTAAAACCTATTTTCCTGAATGCATAGGTACCTCTGTCATACAGGTGACAGCTACTGATGCAGACGACCCCACCTATGGAAACAGTGCTCGAGTGGTTTACAGCATCCTCCAGGGGCAGCCCTACTTCTCAGTGGATCCTAAAACAGGTGAGTGCACCAACGTGTAATTCTCTGCAACTGTTTCAACGCTAAAAGTCTGAGTGGTACTGTGGGTATGGTTTGTCAAACTTTGTCTTATGTCTTTATCAAATCAATGGCTAATGATCTTTGATTATTTTGAAATGTAGTGTTTATGAGTGAAAAGATCCTCTTTTCATCCGATTACTGTTTATGGTCCTTGTTATGTTCCCTCAATGATCTTTTCATTTTTTTAGTTCCGACTGCAGAACATTAAACCTTTGATTATAATATAAATTACAAGCATTATTTCAAAAACTAAGAGAAAAGAGACAGCCGAGAGAGAGTAAGGGAGGGAGCAGGGCAGGCAGGTAGGCAAGAAGGGAAGGGAGAAAAGGAAAAATGATGAAAAAGTGTCATGTCCATGGAATTGAATCTAGGAACTAATTTGAAATGTTTGTAATGGATTAGAAAACAAATTGTAAACCAAATAAAACAGTCATCTTAAGGTAATTAATGTTTTTTTTCTATTTTCTCTGCTTCACAGATACTTTACACATTGATGCTATTTTTCTAAACCAATTATTATAATTGAGTAAATGAAGATTCTTTGTCATTGTTTTCAATAGTAACATTACAAATATTTTTATCAGTGAATGTTCTGGTAACATTAATATGTATTCTCTGTTTAAAAATATGGAGTAGCACATATGTAGAAATTAATTATCAATGGTACTCTTCTAATTCCATAATAGTTCTTGTTAAGAGTTTTGTACACATCATGTGACTTTGGTAATCCCATCAGCACACACGTGTGTGTGTGTATGTGTCTTTTGGGTATATTATATTGAGTGAAGTGGTATAATTTGAATTTACTTTCTGGTGAGCAAATTCTTCAGTTCTTATGCATTGTTTTCTAGAAAAGAAATGGAGGACTAAAGATATAAAAAATATTTTATTGAAAAATACATTTTCTTTTATCATCTTTCCAAACTCTTAGCCAAAATAAATGGTACTCAGTAACAGAGGGTTTGATACAACAACGAAATGCAGTAAGTATAAGAGTGCATGTCCTCAATGACAATTAATTGCTAAAAGTGTGCAAATATTAACCTATTTTAATTAGATAAGTGTTGATTAGCAGTCAAGGCTAGAGTTGCATGAAGAATTCAAGAATATCATTAATGATTAGAAGGTAGAACTGCAGTGGGCTGTCGTGTTCTAGTAGCCCATCGGACCCTTCCTCTTCTTAGCAGACATACTCTGATTCCAGTTTGCATGTGGAACTGCACATGAAGACCACAGCTCCAAAACTGAACGTAAAAGAGAACCACGTGATTATCTCTTTCTAATTATATAATTATATAGCCTACTGCTCACTACTCAGGGAATCTTGCTTGTGATTAAACATCCTTAGAACAAATGAATTTACTTTAAATTTTGCTTAGACATGAGTGGAATACAATACTGACAATGAAAAAGTAAAAGAAGTGCTGCTCTGAAAGGCACATAACACATGCAGAGGTGGGAGATCGCAGTCTCCATGGCTTCACAGCACACAGTTCATAATTCCATTTCATCATGTTTCCAGCCATTCTCATTGAAGAGCAATTATAGTAAGCATAGCTCTCAGACCCAGTTAGAATTGTGAGTGTATACTGCTCATATCATTCTTGTTTTAACTGCCTCATTTTCATTATGTTAAAATGCACCATTTAATGCTACTCTGAATTTTCATTGATGAGTTGACAATCCCCTTTAATGTAACCAGTTGCCAACTTCCTGTTGAATAAGTCAAGTATAAGCGGTTCTCAACACAGTGATAACTTGGAGCTATTGAGATACTATATCATAAAGAATTCATTTCATAATACTTGAATCTTTTTATGTTGCAAACCCATTATCAGTATTGGAAACACAACTCACATGCATAATTTATCATTTTAAAGATCATGAAACATTTATTTCATTTGCTCAATATAAAACAAAAGAGATGGACATTAAAAGTGGTGCTTTCATCTCAAGTACAACTCAAATGTGTAAAACACTATCGAAATAAGATGTAAAAGATACATTCTGGATATATTAATGCAAACACTTTATAACACTAGTAAATAAAAGGGACATTTTAGTATTCATATAATTAGCTGACCATTAACAACATAATAATGTAAGTGTTCTAAGAAATTCGTTTAAAACGGTCAGAGGACTGAGTCCAAAAAGAACCTGGAATAATGGATGTTTAATAATAGATGCTAAATTTTAGCAGAATAATATCAACTATGCTAAAAATTTGTTAGTGCCCGAAAGATGTCTATGGCTGTTTAAAACCTATGTAGTTTTTCTCATGAAGAAGTCAATTGCTACTCGGCTTATGTTACAGACAGAGACGCAAACCTGCCATGAATCATTCATCAGACATGGAATAGGAAAAGGCTGGTGTGCAGCTTTAATTGGGAAAGAAAAGTCATCATTATTTGAAAAAAATTGATAATTTAGCTGTTTCCTGAATCAATAATTTTATGTTATTTCTGGTAATTACACATACCCTAAGTTATATTTGTATCTATTTCAGAGAAATGTAATAAAATCCCTAATGTCTAATTCAGGAGATTAGGAAACCTGGGCTGAAATGTCAGGAAAAAAGAGGAGGATGCTCTGGTTTACAAAATCCTGATTAGAATTTGTTTTCAGTTTGCTAAAATGGTGATAATAGAATATTAATACATGATAGATTTCTGCATATGTCTAGATGTTTGTGAAACCCAAAGGTCTCTGCTTGTAAGGATTTTGTGTAAGGCACACTCTCCCTGTCTCATTTTGAATCATTTAAGAAAGAATTTTCATTAGTTTTTTTTTAATTGCTAGGGACTGTAACTGAAGGATTCCACATAAAATGATATGTTTTATAGTGATATTAGATATCTTTTCATTGGATTCTTTTTGTAGCTATTGCCTATTTTATTCTAAGTTATTTTCTTTTTTGCTCATTAAATGCTAGTCTTGAACCTTTGACTGATAATGTATGTTAAAATAGATTGTCTTAAAAATATTAGAAAAAAAAAGAAGGACTAAGTCAATTTAAGGAGACAATAGCTGTCTCCTCAGTTTACCAACCCTGGCGTGACAATTTGCTGTGAGTGGTGGCGAACACAGCTCGGTGCAGTGCTGGCCAGTGAGATACAAAAGAAGAAAGGCTTGGCAAGGAAGAAAGGAAAGCTTTGATATCTTTATTCTTCTTCATTCTAGCACCTGTGTCCTTGTTTCTTGTTGTTGTCGTTTGTTTACTTCTTCTTTTGGACTTATCAGCTTCTTACTTAAACATGTGCCACGTGAACTCATTGGAAGTAAAGAAGCGATTTTGTGATCCTATGCAAGCATGTGTGCGTGCGCGCGCGCGCGCACACACACACACACACACACACACACACACGGAAACCTTGCTGAGCCGCAGAAGCTCCGTGAAGTTTGGCTGGCTATTTTTGCATTCAGAAAGACAGAGCTGGCTGCTCTGAGCTCTGCAGACGGACGCATCACCTCCACAGCACAGTGCGGTGCCCAGGCAGGTGGAGCAGTCTCAGGGAGATGACTGTCCTTCCTCTCCACGGGAATCCATGGGCTGCAGATGAGTTGATGAGTAGTTGATGAGTAGTTGCTTCACTATTCCAGTACCAATTCAAAACTGAAAGAATGAGTTTTCACGTTAATTAATTGAAATATCATTAAGTCACATCAATTGTGGATACTTGGAGAAACCAGAGAATCGAATACAATTCTCTAATACTTTATTAGCATAAAGTTATCTGCAATTAAGTATATTATACTCTATGTTTACTATGTATGATGTGTTATAAATTTATATTTAAAAGTGGGAATTTTTTGGAGAGAGACCTTGTGTTAGCTAGCTCAGCTAAACATGATTATGATATATAACAACAAGTGTTATGTATATTACTTTTCCATTTGCTGTTAGTTTTTCCAAGCAAATTTCTACTTCTGTGGGTCCATCCATGTAAATTTTTGTCAAATGAATCTCTTATTTCTGAGAAATTTGATTATATTCCTAATAAAACAGGACAAGTGCTCTTTGCTCACAGGTTATTCCTTCTCTGCGTTAACCTTCTCTTCAGGACCTGGCCACTGTCCCATCACTCTTATTTTCCATGTGACTCCCCACATAGACCCTTACACCTGAGATCAAATTTCTAATATTTGTATCGACAGATAAGTTCTTGAAGGTTGACTAGAAAATTAAACTTTTATAAGTTTGGTAGAAAAAGATAAAATATTCTCACAAATTTTTATTTTTAGTAGTATTACCTAGTTACTTTCTGATATTTGCTTTTTTGATGGACTTTTATAAACATCTTTTTAAATTTCTTCTATTTCTGTCAATCATGTTAACCTTTAATTTAGAATTTTTGTCAAATGATTGCAGTAATAGTACTTCTTAACATATATTAAAATCTGAATATGGGGGGCATCGTGATACAATGAAATTATTAATGAGTTGCTAGGCCTAAGGAAAACTGTTTCTGAGAACAAAAAAAGCATGTTCGTCCTTGTAAATGAAAAAGTAATGTCTGCACCTTGAGAACTCCTGGAGCTTCGGCTCCGTGTTTGAGTCTCACAGAATGATTCGTGTCTTGTATGACTTACAGAAAGCAGCAGTATGTATTTCTATGGAAATAAAATATGACTCTGGGAAAGTGATCGTCAAAATGAAACTGGTTCCATGCAGTGCAGGAACTAAGTGCTCTCCCAGCCCCACAGTTCTGATGGCTTCCGATCTGGGAAGAAATTCGTGATCTACTTTCCAGGTCACAAATCAGTTTCAGCTCTCAGGGTTACTACCTTTCTTTGGCTTCAGGGACAAGCACCTGCCTTGCCCCATTGCTGCAAACACAGGACTTTTGAGGGAACCAAAATTTATCTAAAAGTTGCCTTAACATGAGATACAGTTATAACCCATTCTTGCAGGCTCCTCAAAGGAGCTGCAGGTGTAGCCTTCTCCTAAAAGTCAGTGAGATGCTCTGAAGGTATCTGGCTTGAAGCTCACCTAAGCCCATTCATGTTACTCCTTTATTGCCAAATATAAGTGTACTTCTTAAATAGCCAACAGAAGGTGCCAGCCCCAGGAGATGACCAATCAGCTCAAAGTTGTCACACATAAATAATAATATTGTGAAGGAGTAACTCAGGGAGAGAACAGGGAAGAGGAACAAGGAAAGTCTGAAGAGAACTAATGCAGATTCCAGAAGGTTGTGCACTGTGGTATGCAGCAGCTTTGTAGCATCGCAGCCACTCAGGGCCAACTTGGGAGTTCAGCATGAAGGTGGTAGTTTGCCCTTTATCTTCTTGAATGGGAGCTTTTGCTGGCTTTCCTTCTCCCATCAGGAAGGGCCTGCATCCTGTCCCCCGTAAAAAGCTCTTCTGTCTGGCTATTACAGATTGGTTGCAAGTTAATGCCTAAGAGCTTGTTTGCCTCAAGTTATTGTACTGAAATCATGTACGTTTGTTCAAAACGGCTTCACTTACACAAAAGAATCTGTATACCCTAAAGTAACTTCACACCTATTTTTAATATGTCATATGCTCTATGCATACATGCAAAATGGGAACTAAGGGTAGAGTGGCTAAGAACCACCAAAAACCTCATCCAACTGTCTTGTAGGAATACTTTTAAAGATTTTTATTTCTTTATTTGTTTATCTGAAAGGCAGGGAGAGGGAAAGGGAGGAAGAGAGCTAGGACTGCCTTCATCCGGAAGCTTTTCCTGAGTCTCCCATTTTGGTGCAGAGGCCAAGCAGTTGGGCTATCGTCTCCTGCTTTCCAGGATGCGCTATTGGGAATTGGCTCAGAAGTGGAACATGGGACCGTATGTGCACTGCTGACTCTGATGGTGCTGTCTCTACATACAAGGTTTTATCTATACCAAGTATATACAAGAGGAGTCTTTTTCCCCTAGCAGAACTGGCATTCTGTCACAGGACGATCAAACTTCACTTTTCTTTTCAACAGGTCAGTAACTCTTCTGACTGACCGGAGTTTTCTCCACAGCTATAAGACTCACAATTTAAATTTTATGAGAATATTTGGTAGGAATTTAGCATTTCATCATCAGTTGTCTTTACTGTGTCTTAATCATTTTACTTAGTGCAATCATTATTTTTGTTGCATTTCTCAATGCATTTTTCTGTTCAATCAACTCTTTGTTATTGAACTTCTCTTTACATATTTACATATACTTTTATCTTAAAAAAATGAGAATAATGCCTTTCCATCCATGTAGCTGCCGAAGAGGTGCCCTATCAGGTGCTATAGTTTGAACTACATTTTACTCCAAAGTTCTTGTGTATATTTAAACCAGAAATTCATTAAGTTAATGGTAGTGAGAGGGTGGAAACCTAATCCAATTAATGCACTTAGGAGCTGGGACTAACCAGAAATCTTTAGGTCATCTGAGGTGTGTCCCTGAAAGGAATTTCTCCCGCGGATGGCTGTGAAAGCCTGAATCAGCCTTGGCTGTTCTTTGTTTCTTTATTGGCCACATGGTGTTCCTCTGCACTTCTGTGTTGCTGCCACTTTATGTCATCATCTGGTCACTGCACTGGTGGGGCTCTTGACGCGAACCTCTGAAGCCAAAAGCTGATGTGATCCATCCTTCCTTCCCCTCCTCTCCTGCCTCCCTCCTTCCCTCTCTCTCACTTAGCTACCATCTCACCCTTCCTTCTCCCCTCCCTTCCAGCCTCCCTCTTTCCTTTTTACCTAAGTGCTTTAAGGTATTCGATATAATGACAACGATGTCACCTGTATATAAGGGTACTTCAAAAAAGTTTTTGAAAACATAAAAAGTTTTGCTGTACATACTTTAAAAAGAATGCTCATTTTTCCATGGATATTTTGATAATGCCTTGCTTATTTATCATTTTCCTTTGTAATGTGGTGATAACTAGGGAGATTCAGAGAGTGTGAGTCATGAAGAAGCTGTTAGGGAGGGTAGCAACACAGCTCGCCAACTCCTCTTGTGCTAAGAATATAAACACATGTGCTACTGGGAATATTCAGGTAAACAAATAATTTGTACAGGCCTGGGAGTCTGCTGAAATTACTGACAGCAAACTTTGCCATCGGCATATCTGTGTTTACAAAAACCCACAGGAGACAGTCATTTTTTGGCTGGGAAGCATTCATCCGAAGCAAAAATAACTTATGTATTAAGAGAGAAGAGGCTTTCTGGGACCCATCCTCCCCTTCATAGATGTTGTACCTGCAATTTTAGAATAAAGGAGAACCAAGTGTGCCCTGTACACGTCTTTGGAATAACCTCGTTTAGTATGTGAGTGGATTATACAGACACACATCGAACGTTTGTTATATACTCTGGAAGCATTTTTAATGTATTCCTTCTTTGAATGAATATTTATGATGCTGTGTATACAGCATTCTGTCTGCTGGCTGAGCTCTCATGGGCTGTTTTACTGACATATCCCTTGCACGCTCAAAATGCTTAGTTCTCTCTCCATCACTTGAAAACAAGTGGAGCAGCAGCATCTGTCATGCCTGTCAAAACGGTCCTTTGTTGTCCCTAGCCCCTTCAGCCTTGCTGTGTGTGTGAGTTCCTCTCTTGAGGTGGCTGCTTGATTGGTTACCACAGAATCCTGGCTGTTAGGAATAGCAAACCCAAGAAACGATCTTTTGTTGAAACAATTGATGGTTGACTACATGTAAATATAGCAAATAATCTCATTCCCTTGGTCTTCTCTATGTTTTCCTACATTCAGGGTAGTAGAACTACCTATAGGCATGGATTTGATTTTTAGAATTTTTTGAAATTTTATTTATTTTTGTTGGATAGGCAGATTTACACAGAAGGAGACACAACCATGTTCCATCTGCTGGTTCACTCCCAAAAGGCCACAATGGCCAGAGATGAGCCAATATAAGCCAGGAGCTTCTTCTCGATTTCCCATGTAGGTTCAGGGGCACAAAGCACAGTGGGTCTTTCTCCGCTGCTATCCTAGGCTACAAGCAGGGAAAGGTAGTGGAAGAGCAGGGACAAACAGGTGCCCTTATGGAATCCTGACACTTTCAAGGGGAGGATTTGACAATTGAACCATTGCATCAGGCCCAATTACTTTTCTTCTGTATATAGTATTTCTTTTTTTTGAAAGATTTATTATTTTTATTACAAAGTCAGATATACAGAGAGGAGATACAGAGAGGAAGATCTTCCGTCCGATGATTCACTCCCCAAGTGAGCGCAACGGGCCAGTACGCGTCGATCTGAAGCCGGGAACCTGGAACCTCTTCCAGGTCTCCCACGTGGGCGCAGGGTCCCAAAGCTTTGGGCCGTCCTCGACTGCTTTCCCAGGCCACAAGCAGGGAGCTGGACAGGAAGTGGAGCTGCCGGGATTAGAACCGGTGCCCACATGGGATCCCAGCGCGTTCAATGCGAGGACCCTAGCTGCTAGGCCACACCGTCGGGCCCATGTATATAATATTTCTTAAGCACATAAACTTCTATGTTTAGTGATGTGTGTTGCTTCAACATATTTTTACCTTACCATACATATTTGCAAGGCTATATTTTTAGGAATGTTAAAGGTGGAAATTATCAATTGGCAAAAGAGAGAAGTACCATGGAATGAGAGAGTGGATTATAATACACAATGCGAAAGTAATCATGGTTATATAAGGTAATTGTAACAAAAAGATGCTTGAAGATATAATTGTAACAAAGAGGTGTTCTCTGATTAGTTTCTCAATCTATCATCTTAGTGGACAATGAGTAAACAGCAGTGCGGTCACTTATGATTTGACTTTTGGGTCTGAGACTAAATTCCATTTTTAGACTCTTGGAGGTTGTCATTCCCCTTGAGCTCTTAAGGGAGTTTAACTTCTGGATGTGGCAACACTTTGGCTTGCTTAAAATAAATTCTGATTGGATTCTTATAATTGAATATGTCTATAGTGTCAGCTCACTCAGTCCTAACCTATTGCTGATTGCAGCCCCTGGGATACTGATTATGCCATAGATTTAAAACAATGAAATCCTCATTATTCTGTGTACCAAAAGTACAGTGTAATCACAATTTGTGTCCTTACTGTATAAGTATTCAATAGACAAAAGATTAGTTTTGAGACAGAAGGTCAGTTCACACACACACACATACACACACACACACGAAGATAGTTAGACACCTTTCAGCAAGTTGCTACATTGTGTTCTATGAATGATCTGAGAGGACTGAAGCATAATTCATTTTTCCATGCTACCTTGCACATAGATGTGCTTGCATTCAGTGCGTACACTGCACATCAGGACAGAGTATTGTGTTGCCACTTGTACAGTTAAGAGCAGCAGACAAAGCTCTGAGCTCGTTCGAAGTGCAATGCTGGAATGCGCTCAGCTTGAGCACTGCTTATTTGCTGTTTCCAAGCTCAAACAAGATCTCCTTTCTTTTGAATTTATCTTAATTATGTGAGTCCTTGAGTATCACCCACGTTATATCCTTACCACGTTATGTCCTTCACTGCATCTGACATTCATTTTCAACAAATGCTCAGTAACATTCAGCAAACAATTAACATTAGCTCACCCAAAATGCAAGCAGCTTTACTATGTAATGGGAATGAAATAAGATTATTTCCTTTATACAAACCCATAGAAACATCAAACATCTATATCGATAACCTGATTACAAATGCAATAAACCACCATCAAGCTCAACTGGAGTTGCAATTCTTAAAAAAAAAATACTTTTCATCATAGTCAGTAATTCATAAGCTTCAACTTTTCCAAAACCTCCTCTTTTTATAAATGAATTTCAGATATCTGTGAGACAGAATGACATGTTTATTGTATTTATTATTATATATTAGCTGTTTAATACATGGAAGTTTTTTCATTATGTACTATCCATTAGTTTAATTGTATCACTAAGAGCATTTTTTACGCCACTCACTCCATTTCCAGTACACGTCTTGTGATTTTGGCGTACCTTTTCATTGCACAGTAACTTTGATGAGTGTACACTCACGTTTCCTCAGAGTTTGAGCATTCCTGATGGCGTTAAGTCTGCAGTTGCATGAATTAGATAATTCAGGTTGCATGTATTTTATGTACACCTGTGGAAATTTATCATATGTGACACAAGATAATTCGGAAACTTGTACATTTCGCAGTCTTCCCTCTTAATCAGGTTAGGTTATAAGTCGTGTGTAGAAGAAATACTATGTATGGGGTCTCAGAAAGCTGTAGATGATAGACTTAAAAAGATGAGCTTACTAGGAGCCACCTGCGTGATGCTTCAGTGTCATTGCAGTGGTTTCTTTTGATTACACTCTGTTCTGTCAGTATCCAAATAATCTCCCTACACATGCTTTGCTCAAGATAGTTAGAAGGGAGATTCGTAAATGTGCTAACCACATATAAATGTTGTTACTGGTAATTACCATGGTTTAATTAATATGCAGGATATATATTGCATATTAGTGTGTGTATCTCCCCTCCCACCCCCAAAAAACATCAATCCAAGCCAAGCTTTGAAGAGCATCCTAAGGCTGCTGTTCTCCATTGTAACATGGAGATCATCTCCCGTGAAGGGGCACTCCAAAAGGTTGCTCAGAGTCTCAGGAGCCTGGGACAAGGAACACAAGAAGGGGCCGAGTGTAACTGCTAACGAGTGATGTTGCCTTGCTGGAACTAATGTCTCAGAAGGGTGCAAGTTGCTGCCGCTAGAAAGTCAACCAACAAAGCCAAAACGGGAGAGCGGACAGCATTGATGCAGCCAAAATGATGGGCCACACCACTCGGCTTAGGAAACAAGGATTTGGGACATTCCCCCACCCGTGTCCTACTTTACTGTCTCCCTCCAGAGTCATTTCTGCCAGAATCTGAGAGGCAGAAACCAGAGAAATACAGCTCACAAGCCTTGGCCTCAGCAAACTGGAAGGGCAATTATTAAGAAGGCTTAAACAATGTGATATTGCGTGTGGAAGTAAATGTGGAAAATTCACCCGATTTTCCTTTTAATTTCATTTGCCTATTCTTAAAGGAAAACAAAAAGGGAGGAAGGGAGAATATGGAGAGATGAGGAGAGAGAAGGAGACATAATGACGGCTTGCGTATAGTGATGAAGTTGTCAAATGCCTGAGAAGTCTGGCTCGACAACGCTTGTATTCAGGAGTTTAATCCAGATCACATCTCCACATGGGTAGCAGGGATACAGCCACCGCAGCCATCACAAGCTGCCTCACAGCGTCTGAAGTAACAGAATGTTGTAATTGGGTACAAGTTCAAAATTTCTGCCCAGGCTGTAATCTGGGATTTAGAAATTCTTAGTAGTCTCAGTAGTGTTGTATTGAACACCTGCTTCACAGCCCAGGTTTTAAATGATACAGGAGTGGCAAAATTATTAATCATAATTTTGAATAATCAGATGTTATATAATCATTAGCATATAAAGCTACAAAGATTTTGTATGACGTACTAAGTACTTGAGGACAGGGTGAACATTCCTGCATGATCCAGCATAAAGATTGATAATATAGCTGATTACATCGAATGTAAGTTCATTTTCTCTCTTGCATATCAACCTAGCTTGTTTAGGTTAGCAGAGCGAAGTGACTTTAAGAGGTCATTTAGGATGTCCCTCTCCATTTGCTTTATTCCTTAGCTGTTTATGAAAATACTTTTCTGGTCTGCATTTCAGCTCTTGGCACAGTGAGGCCTATCAAACTCCTGGCGATGTAGTTAATCTTCAGGTACTTTAAGAGAGATTGACACAACAGGGAAGTCTTTTCTTACGGTTTGAATAAATAGTAAAGAGGGATGATTGCATTGATAGCACAAATGTTAAGTGGCTATGAAGAATTTGAGTAGCAGAAATAGTAGTGCATCAGAAGGTTGGCTAACTATCCAAAATTTATATCTGTGCAATCTGACAGATTACAAAATGTTATTTGGGAGAAGTTTCAAACTCTTCCAATCAAGGATAGAATTTTATGTGTCTCTATATTTAGAACCTATCAAAGTTACAATTTCTGTCCTTTCACACCATGTTGTGTATGTAATATCTGTGATGACAACTAGCTGTCATTATAGTTAATGCAGTTAATAGGCGTTACGCCAGTGAGCCATATATCCTTAATGTTGTTAAAACACACAGATGCAAACAGTAACCTTCATCTGCAGCAGGATTTTTTTGAACAAAACTCCTATTCTCTATTGAGACAGAGAGTGATAACACTTTAAACATTTTGCAACAGGAATCTAACATTGAGACAAGATGTGGTTAAACACCTACTGATTTTCTCTTTTTTCTTTTCTTAGCAGTAACCTTGATATTAATGTCCCACTAAATACTCAAATGACAATCAATTTTTACTTAGTTTTCATACTTGAAAATCTCAAGTGTTAAGGTTACTAATCTTATATGTTTGCATTCCTTAATGAAAAACATTTGTTTTTGTATACTTATTGAATTTAAATGTTTCCTTACCAAATTCAGAGTGATGTATGCATATGAACTTAATGTTGTCTGTTCTGTTATTATTTTATAGAAAATGAAAGTCTTCATTGATATAAATATAAATAGAACAGGTTTGGTGCATTGCAGAGTTACAGTATGATTTCTTCTTGATCCTTTGTTTTTCCAGGATGAAATTGTTTACTTTTTGAGCAGAAGAAAAGCATGCACCATCAACAGTGATAATAATGGAAAGATCTGTTTCTCAATAAAGTTATATTTTTATACAAATATTGTCAGAGCCCTTGCAGTCTCTGCTCTTGCTAATACGTGAAAACTGAAATGTGTTGCGTTTTTTCTAGAGATGTCGCTATCCCTGTGGAGTGAGTCTTATGATAAGCTCCTCTTAAGTCAAAGAAGAAATTTAGGGAATCAATATCACTGACCTATAAAGAAAATTGTACTAAATTACTTGAACCTTTATTTACATTTCTGAGGATTAGAATGCTTATGGGAATCGTGCAGCTCCAGAGTTGTGAGAACCAATCAATGTGTTTAGCAAATCAAGAGGAGTGGTTCCTTCTTACACCAGACCTTCTTAGGAACAAGAACATCAGCGGGATAATACCTCTGAAATTGTTTATCCTGTAGGCAAAGAGTAGTTTATCACAGATTTACCAAGTTTATTTACAAGAATCATTTCAATCTCAAAGAAATTCTGTGGGTTTTATAAAATTGTTGCATATAATTCATAAGTAAACTGAAATATGAACAAATGAAAATACGTTCACAAGGTCACTCCCATAAATACTGTTTGTGGAATTCCAATTCTGTGCATTGATTCTTGACCTCTTGCTATTCTATCAGAAAATTTGGTCGAAAAGATCTTCCTGCTGACGACCAGCTATGGAATCAGATTCTACCATAGCTTTGGGTAACACTTCTCAACTACTCATACCATAACTGAGTAACTTGTGCCTCTCAGAATCTTTCCAATATTTCCATTAGCATCCTGTAGGGAGACATATAATGAATGTATCAGAAAATATTAATAAATACATTATACATGATTAATTGTAGAATATTCAGGAATTATTTATTCAATGCATGCCATCCTGAATGAGAGAAAAACACACACACACTGTAGGGCTGTATGGCCAGGGATGGAGAAGGAAGGATAGGAAAGGGGAAGCGGAAATGGAAGGATATGGAATGGCGAAGGAAGAGAAAATGAGGAAAGCGAGACTCTGTGTCCGTCTTCTGGTTCACTCCCATGATGACCAAAATGACCAGTGCTGGGTTGGGTCAAAGCCAGGAGGCAAAGCTTCCAGGCCTATCTTCCTCTGCTTTTCACAGACCAGTTTTAGGAGCTGCATGGGAAGTGGAACGCTGCAGATGTTAGCTGTGCATGTTATGCCATGATACCATCCCTCCCCACAAAGGGCTATCTGAAGGAATGCTCTTGGCTGAGCCTCTGTACTGCCTTTCTTGAACATCCAGTTCCTTTAACGTGTATTAGTTTGCAAAATTTACCTTTTCTATTTTATACATTGTTCTGCTTTTCTGGTCTTTAGCAATGTATGTTAATTCTGTGTTTTTCTGATGTAGTTTTTCGTAACATGAATTTCTACTATTAATCCATGGAAAATATGTAAACTAAGTGACTATTATGTAATGTTCTTAAGCTGATGGCATCTTGGCAGCACATACAACCATGTGGCCATTGCTATGATACATCCATCACCTGCAGCCAGCACTGGGGAGCTAACCTCTGCTATCAATTCTACTTCTTTGCTGCTGAAATCAGTTTTCTTTCCTTTTTTACCCCAGACTGTCATATAAGTGAAAACAATTTTTTTTGTTTCCCTGATTTATTCTGTTGCTATTCCTTTTAATTGCATTTTGATCCTCTTTAGTATTTCTTTTCTTCTGCCCATCTTGGGTTTGATTTGCTCTTACATTCCTGTCCCTCAGAGCAAACCCAAGATTAAACATTTGAGGTATTCTTGCTTCCTATATAGTTGGGTTTTGCAAAAAAAAAAAAAAAATCTTGATTGAGTGTCATTCTTGGGTTACCAAAGTTTAAAAATAGTTATTTTATTTTTAATTTTTTACATTTTTAATTTTCTTAAATTGAAAAAGTTAACTTTTGCTAAAATTGTTATTTTAGTCATTTTGAGTTTGAAAAGCTAAGTCTCATTATGAGATTGTCCCAGAGATACAAAATATACCAATCCAATGCAGTTTTTAGCCCCTTGGTCTCAAGGGACCATGTTGCAGTAATGCTGAAAGCGTTCTGTTCAGAACCAGAATTTTTGAATTCCAACAGGATAAATTTGTATCCCTCCTCAAGCATCCCTCATCCCTCGTGAGCTATCCAGGAAAGAGAAGAGTCAGGGGGTCTTAGTTGTTTCAAAGCCTAATCCTCATGGGGAGAAAATATTTTGTTTTAAAATTGGAAAATATATTTAAATATATTTAAAGTCTATCTAGTAACCAAAACAATCAATCATTTCACCTATACAGTATTTAAGAGAAGTGAAAACTTTAAGATTTATTTGTATTGGAAAGTCAGATCTACAAAGAGGAGGTTAGAAGGAGAAAGGTCTTCCTTCCATTGATTCACTTCAAGTTAGTAAGTATATTTTGATTAATTCTTACACATCTTTGCAGAGAAATTGCTGCAATCCTGTCTTGACATTGAATTTGCCACTTATCCTTTAAGACATCAGAATGACTCTGTGAAACCTCAAGATGTGTTTAGCTATCTTTTCTTCTTTACACAGTGCTACATTTCAATCTTACTCCATCTTGTTAGAAGCTCTCAGAAGAAATTATTATCTATGTTTAATTTTGGTGCCTTTTTTTCTATTTAAGAGTCTAAGCACTGCCATATTACAAAACTTCAAAGAAAATAAGTTTCTATCTTTACTTTTACTCTCTACATAGTTATCAAATAGGTGGTCAGTACAGTTGTGGATACACAAATGAGGGACCCTGAAGAGTTTGTGGAAAGTAAGCGTTTTGGGGGGAAAAAAAGAAAAGCTATGCATGGATTTTAAAAATGGAACAAAATAAACTTGAGCTTCATTTTTCATGGACATTTTCAAGTCACTTTTTGACAATACACTATCTTGTATAGTGTCAATTTCTATTTTGATTTATTTTGTGGGAAGGAGTAGCTTTTGCTCACTTTCTGCTTGGATTTTACACCTGTTTACATTCCTTCAGCAAATTGCCATTCAGTTGGCATGATTATCTTAAATTTGTCCACACATCTAATTTGCTGAAAACCACATAATATCATTATATTTACAGTTTCACTAATGTCAGATTAAATGAAGTTTGTTTAAACTCTGATATAACCTCAAATGATTGTCTGCAAATGGTCAAAGCTTGAATTTCTACATATTCTCTGATGATCTGAAATCACATTTTAAGGAATAGTTTAAGAGGGTTTCAGGGCTAATTATGAATTTTGTTCAGTTTGGTAAAGATAAACATTCAAATTATGATGATCACATTTTGAAAGGTCCAATCAAATAAAATTGAATATAACACCCTGACAGTAGTTCCAATGAAAATGTTGGAAAGAAATGCCTTAATTTTAATGTGTCAAGAAATAAGTTCCTCAAAAATGAATTTCCTGCTTATGTGCATGGAAGGTGACTCTAAGGGAAATTGCATTCATGTTGGTTATGCCTGAGTATATTTCACAGGCAGAATTTCAATTACTAAGGTCCTTATGTTAACGAGGCAGGAAAAATCTGTCAGGGAAAAAAAAGTGGCTTGACTAAATGCATCACTTCTCTCATGTTTCCAGTGTGTATGAGAAGAATCAATTTACTTTCATCTTGATCCCAAATAGAAGGAGCAATTGACTTTGGGGAAATCCTGTAAGACATATTGCTGACAGCGTGTGAGAGAGTACTTTCTAAGGATGACAGCGCATGCATTGATTTGGCTTGCAGAGACACCAGAATAACTGATTCTCTCAATCTTAGAGTGTAGCCCTGGGAATTTGCTGTCACTTTTCCTTGCAGTCTGAAAGGTTTATATCAAACATACAGGAAGGAAATTAGAAAGATGCTACCCAATGTTGCACTTAATTAATGTGACATACCCAACTGTAATTGAATATTTATAACTAGTAGACAGGGTCAACTTACACTATCTGTGAGAAAGACTGACACACACAGTACAGCTAGATTTAAATAATAGCAAACACATTAGTGGGCAAATCTAATACATTTATTAGACAAAGACTAATTAAACTATCCATAAAGGATACAACTTAGAAATACTCTTGTTATTTGGGAGGGAGGAAGAAAGAAAAGATTACCCCATTCATCCTGCATCTAAATATTTGCAATGGTTAAGGCTAAGCCTGGATGATAAAGAGCTGGAAATGAGATCCAAATTCAAACTCCACACTTCCTCCCATCTGATATTTAAACAAGTTTCATAACCCTCCAAAAATGTGTGTAAACTCATGTTATCTAGTTTCTTGATTCTAACTTCATTGTATCTTTCTTTTTTAATGACTTATTTTTATTACAAAGTCAGATATACTGAGAGGAGGAGAGATAGAGAGGAAGTGGAGCGGCCGGGATTAGAACCAGCGGCCATATGGGATCAAGGCGAGGACCTTAGCCACTAGGCCACGCTGCCAAGCCCACTTCATTGTATCTTATTCCATTATCTAAATACACTGATGTTCTGAAAGCTTAAGTAAACTCTGACCTAATTAATTTGTAACAAGATGCCGAACTATTTCTGTCTGATTTTGAAGTTTTACTGAAATTATCTTGGTCTTACAGTAAGTTTCTTAAGACCATTCTGGCTTTTTTTTCTATATCTGCTTATGATAGGTTACATCTTAAAATGAGCACAGAAATGTGTTGACAATTCTTAGTTTAGTTCCTGACTGTGCTCAAGGCACTCCCTGTCATAATTAGGGAAACAGAGAGAAGTTTTATCTTGTAATTTCAACGAATTTCCATTTTGGAGAGACCTTTAGATGAAACCCTGTCTGTGACTGCAATTTCTCTTCCTTCCTCAATTCATTTTGAGGCAAAACTGAAACTTTTTTTCTGCTTCTGCTAGCAACAGTCTATTCTGACCTCTGAACAATTATTCCTTGACCTGGACAGTAAAGCTATGGTGAGCTACCTCTAATCATATTTAAAATTATGCATTCTGCTGGCTATGAAGAAATATCTTGGCAGGCATCTGCTTGAACACTGCTTTTATTTTTTAATCTAAAGATGTATATTTTTTCTGGCAACTTTATTCCTATTACATTTTGAGAATAAATACTTGCTTCATTGATTCATTCTTTCCATATGCATCAGGGAATATATTCTACAGGGATAAAGAAGAACAGAGATCCTATTTGAAGGATAACTTCTCTCAGCACCTCGGTATATGCAATATAGCTGTTTTAACATGTATGTGAGATCTGTGGATCTACACTGAAGTTAACTAACAACAAATTAGGCGAGCATGTTAGGAACCTTTAAGAAAAACAACTGATTTATAATTTGTTTCTGTTTTTGTAAGTTCATCTTATGGATATATGGTAATTCCCACATAAATCCTACAAAAACTAGCAATACTAAAAAAATCCATTGGAATGTAAATAAATTTGTACAGCATGAGTAAAGCCATCTGAAAAAAATTTACATTATTCCTCTTGAATAAATTTATCGTTACTTCCATACAGGGCTTGTTAACAAAGAATTTGTTTTCTTAGGTCCTGAGCTAATGAAAAATCAGACATTTAGTTATCTTATTTGTGGTAATATTCTACAGGGTACTAAATTGTATGCATAAAATGCCTCTCTACTTAAATTTGCACAAGAAGATGCATGTTCCATGTTTCTTAATGAAATCTACTTTTCCCAACATTTTAAGCACTCGTTTGCTTTTCCCTCATGTGGGTGATTTCTACCCATTACAATTCATCTGGCTTCTAGCAGTAATGTTAGTGCCCACCCTTCCATTTGCATAATTAGTGCATCACACCAATTTATTCAGGAAATTTTGAATATGCAATACATCCATAGAAGATGTTGATTTAATCTTTTACAACTTCAACTTGAGTATTTAGTTCCCCATACCAGCTCTCAAACTTTAATATTTTTTCTGTTTGTTTTTTCCTTATCTTTTATCAAGATCAGAAAATCTAAGTTAAAAAATTGGGGATACAAGATTTCCAAGAAATTGAACCTTACAGAATGTGATTCCAATTAAACATGTAATGCTTATCCTAAAATAGAAATATTCATATTAAAATGTATAATTACATATGTACAGACATACAATACTAAATAATCACTCTCTGGGTTTTGGCAAACTGATTAATAGACGATGGAGCTAAAATCTCTGTAACATACCAAGTTCAAAAATACAAAATGTCAGTAGGTTGATAGTGCAGATAGAAAATGTCTATGAAAAAGTTATATAGCAAAGACAGGGAAACCTTGGAGATTTCATTTGCATGGATACTTGAATAATTCTCCAAACTATCAGGAAGCAGTTTCTCTTTATTTTGAGCATTCTGAGTGACATTATCCATATCCAGTTGCATCGGGAGGTACTTTAATTACTGCAAACCTTGGCGTGTTCTGGTGTCCGGAGTTCACAGCACAACCACAATTGACTCGTTCCCTCTGTGGGCTCTGCGGAGAGCCAAAAAGAGATTGCTCTTTTAAATTGCCTCTGCATGCTTGGGGTGACCTCCAGGGCCCCCCAGAACACATCTTAGGATAGCATCAATCTTCAGTTACTGAGGGGATTCAGGCTTTCTGTTCCCTGCCCTTAAGTCAGAGATGCCTAACTTGCTTGAGAAAGTTCTATATTCCCTCTGTCTCTGTTTGTGAGACCACAGAATGGATTTCCAATATATACAAACCTGTGATTTACTCTGAAATTAGAAAAAAGAACTTGCCTTAATGTATGCCAGTGTTATTTTCCTTTATTACAGTTCTTCTCAACCAAGAATATTTTTGAGTCTAAAACATCCATGATCTGCAATGAAATATTTCCTACTTCATTTTATTCTTGATATCTTTCTTCTTTCTATCATAAATTATATCGAAATCTATGGCCTAGATTAGCCTTTCTTTTCTTACTATTTTCTTTTTTGACTATTTCCTGGGAGAATTATTCAACATTATTACATCACATATTGATGTGGGTTTGTCAGTGTTGACTCTCTTACTTATTGTCTCTACTGTTTAATTAATTGAAATTTCAGTGTTGAATTTTATGTCTTGTAAAATGTTTTATTTTCACTTAGATTTAATTAGCATTTTTTCTTCTCCAATTAAGAAAATGACAAACCCATGTTTCTAATGGCTCATGCAAGAAAGACACTAATACAAATTTCTCTTAGAAAATCATGATTGCCCTTGAAAAAGCTGGAAGTAAAGATCATGAAGAGATTTTCACCATAAAAATGAAAAGTATTTCAGGAGACAAATACACTTACTGTGATTTGAGTGTTTCCTAGTGTAAATGTGTAAACAAACATCACAGGGCACACCTAACATATATAATTTTATGTCTTAGCTTAAAAGTTATGGCACAGTTATTTTTAACAATTCCCTTTTTCCTTATGCCTTATAAACTACCCAGCAGTAAAGTCCATCAATTCTTGCTTCACCATGTATTTTCCACGTGGTCACCTTATTCTCACCTGCACTTGTGTTCTCTTAAAGGACTTGTTCTGGGGCCTGCATTCTAAATTCTGGTAACATACACCTTGGGACAGAGCTGGCGAAGGCTGAACTTGGGTCATCAAATAGCTCTGTTTTCAAGTTTTTGTAGACCTCTATATTATTTTACATGTTTCCTGTCTCTATGTTCTTACCAATAGTATGTGAAAGTTCCTTTTCTATGTATGTTCTCTGACAAGCATCTTTTTTTTCCTGGCGGTGATCAATTTATTGATCTGAAATGACATAGCATTTTTGTTTGTAAATACATTTCTCTGATGATTATTCATTTTGGAGACGTTTCATTGACCTCTTTGCCTTCTTTTGAGAATGGCTTCTAGAGATCCTTTATCCATAATTATTGACAAGTCTGGAATTCCTGTTATAATTTTGCTATTTTCTGTTTTGTGCTTATTTTATTCCTTTTTCCCCCTTTATTGCTCTACTACAACACCAACAGGATGAGAGATATGAGTGTGACTATATGTCACTATATTCGGCATGTGGTTTTCTTGCCCTTACTGTCTGGGTGAAACTTCTTGCTAGTTTATGACTAACTATGAAAATTAATGAGACAATTTTCACAGAAGGTTAATGATACAAAACAATGTAAAACTAGTTTTATTTTAGTAGTTGCAATTTTATATAAATTCTATATCAATGTCTACAGATTTATACAAATCATCCTGCTTTTACAAAAACAATTTTGATTTAATTTAAAAAATATTGTTATAGTTATTGGAGTTGATGAATAGTACTATCTAGAATACATAATTGTCAGAAATGTTTAAATTATGTGATTAAAATTTAAGTAAATGTATTCCTATGATCAAAAAATTACATAAGCTTAACATTTCCAGAACATGGAAAATAAATTAAAACAATTTAATCATAGTTATTTTCTTTTAAGATTTATTTTATTGTTATTGCGAAGTCAGATATACACAGAGGAGGAAAAACAGGGGGGAAGATCTTCCATCCAATGGTTCACTCCCCAAGTGACTGCGACAGCCCAAGCTGCGCTGATCCAAAGCCAGGAGTCCCCAGGCTTTGGGCCATCCTTGACTGCTTTCCCAGGTCACGAGCAGGGAGCTAGGTGGGAAGTGGGGCTGTTGGGAATTAGATCCAGCACCCATATGGGTTCCTGGTGCATTCAAGGTGAGGACTTTAGCTGCTAGGCTACCATGCCAGGCCCATAAAGTTATTTTGGTAAAACATATTACACATGTCTTCTTGGAAAAGAAATCACATATTTTTGTAAGCATTAACCTACGATTCCTTGAGATATTACATATGTTAATGAACTAGGTTTATACATACTTCAAAACATTGCATTGTACATACAACTTTATGTCAATTAAGAAATAACAATTAGGAAAACTAGAAGATTCCAAACCAGGCATACTTGTAAATCTAGATGTTGATCCTTTTGTGTTACTTTTTTATTTTTTATTTTTCATGCTGCAGTTGTATAGGCTCAGGGATTTTTCTTCCCACCCTCCCAGTTCCCCAAGTATGCACTGTTTTACCCTTGGTCATTGTCTCAGTCTTGTATAGTTCTTCAATAACAGTTACTAGTCCTTATGCTTGTGTATAGCATTTATTGTCCAAACGAAATCAGACTATCTGAAAAACAGAATTTTTTTTTTACTTAGTGACTGAAAAGTATTCATTGAGTCAGATCTGTTTCAGAAAACAGTAGTTTATGGGTGACATGTCATAATTCTTTGGCACTTTAATAACAGTACCTTTATTATTTTCACAGAACTTTCTCTGATTACCTTCTGCTATCACAAATATCCATTTCCACTGAAATTCTGTGGCTTTAATTGGGTCAGAAAATTAGAAAATTACATAAGCTTCCTGTCCTGCTAATGTACAGTAAAATTTCAAAGTGTAAATTATTTTACAAAGCTTAGTAAAGTTTGAAGCAAAATAAAATTATGAGAAAAACCTCCACGAATGTTCTTTGGAAGACTGTTTTTCACAAACCTAGTTATATTACCTGTTCATCTAGGTACTGAGTAACATAGCAGAATGATAAAAAGTACGCTAGCCTGTCATCATTTTTATACACTCCCACAGGTGGCATTCCAAGCTTCTCATGTGCTAATTTCTTTCATGTGTGTAATAATCTTGTAATTACATAGGGACACATCACCCATGTTTTTCTACAAGAAAAAAAAATCATAGGAAGCAATTTGGTTAAAGCTATGCAGATCTTAAGGGCAAATTTGGTTTTGAGTCCACCAGTCTGTCTATGGAGCGCATGTTTTTAACCTTTACTCTGTATTTGCTGCTGCCTAAATTTCTAGAATAGGATGGAAAGCACCATCTTGATAACTAAACAAGGTTGCTATAAACAAAACATAGACTTATGTGTAGGTAGTTTATGCCACACATTATAAACAATCTTGCAGAGGCAGCTTAAAGTAATAGTGGATGAGAGGGAAACAGGAGCTCTTCCCTTTATGTAAGTGCTTATGCCTGAGGAGCTTTGGCCTAGTGGCTGCCAGGAAACACACCCTCATCTCACAGTAAGATGCATGGCTGAATCCCCAGTTCTGGGTTCTGTTTCCATTGTTCTGTTCTTAAGGTCTTGGGAGGCAGCTGTGATGGCCCCAGGAAGCGGAATCCTGTTTTGCATGCAGGAGATGTGGGTTGAGTTCTCCACTGTTGGCCCAATCTAAGACTAGTCCCAATCCAGGACTAGTTGTTGGACGCATTTGGGAATACAATTTCTGTTTCTCTGTAAATGTCTTTCTTTAGTTCTGTCTGTCTTTGCTTGGAAAAATTAAATAATAAAAACACTTCTAAAAATGTGTAGTCTACTAGAAGATTATTTCCTCAGATGGAAGGGGAGGCTTATTTTTATTTTGATCAAATATTTGATGTTAAAGTGTTCAGAGTGCACATAAGAATTTACTGGAGCAGGTCATTTTTAATTAGCATTTTCTCTCATTTCCAAGGATAGACCAACTTTGCCAGTCAAGATTGTAATTTAAGCATTGATTAGGATAGCCCATTTCTCTCTTTTTTTTTATTTAATTTTTCTTTTTTTTATTAAAATTATTCATTAATTACATTGTGTTGTAATTTCATAGGAACTGGGATTCTCCCCCCAATTCCCCACACCCTCCCCCCATGGTGAGCCCATTTCTCTTTAACCTAGCCTGGCCTCATTGTCTACATAAATGAAAAAAAAAAAAGAAAGAAAAAAGAATTCTGTTTGCGGTAACTTTGTTATATAATCTTTCAAAAAGCTCACACTACTGACTGTGAGCAATTCTATTTTGTATCTGTTCTCACAACTTATTTGTATTCTGAGCTTTTAATACTTCATAATGCAATCATTGCTCACTGAATTAATGGCTTCATTAAATGAAGTACTGAATTTTTTTTGTGCTTTATAATTTGTTGCATCTTGTCCTCTTAGCATGCAAAGTGCAATTGAAGGAAACAGGTTATGTTAATATCTGTAGACATAAAGATTCATTTGATATGTTTGTTTCATTTTTAAATTCTGTTACATCGTAGACACAAGATACAAAAATTGAGGACAATATGTGTGATAAGACCACATTATGAGAAAGAGACATCACAGAGATCAGCGAACTGAAGTTTTCTTTGCGTACACACCATACACACTGAAGGCCAAACAAGATGGCATGAGCTGACAGCACACTGGCCACGGCATCACACAGTGCTTGGCTGTTAGTACCTTTTGATAGCCTGAGAGCAGTCTCTGCAACCATTTAGGATGCTGGGACAGCAACCAACAGGCATTACAAAAACAAAGAACTGGATGCAATGTTTCTACCAAGGAGCATGCACTTAAAAACATAATTAGATTGGGGCACAAAATAATCTTCAGAAAAAAGTTATATTTTTAAGAATCTGCATCCCAGGTAGTTATAAATAATAATAATATGTAGCACAAGATGATTAACCAAAATTGCTTGGAAATTATGTTTAGCAAGTTTTATGCATGAACTGTATTCTTGATTATTGTGTATATGAATAAACACAGGCTTGGAGGTATATCAATGAAATTCCTGATGCTGTGTTATACAAATGTGATAATGTAGTTGGAATTTGGGGAAAATATGCAAGAGAGATGAACTCTGGGTTTAGGAATAATAGAAAGGCAGTAGAAACAGAAGAAAGCTGGCAACAATGGAGGAAAAAGCTCTACCTTTGGAGGTAAGAAGGTTGTTGTGCAATCAACCGGTGGTAGATACAATTCTAAATACCTATATAATTGGAATTGTATATAAAGTAGGTACAAGCTTTTTTCCAACTATTCTTTTCAAGTAGCTCTTGGCAAACATCTCATTTCAGTAGCAGGCCCAAATCCAGAAGCCTCAGACAAGGCAAGTCACGCCCAAGGTCCTTTAGGCAGGGTGGGGAGGGGCAGGAAACAGTGACATAGGAGAGAAAGAGAGAATGACTATGACAAAGGGTTTTTATAAGGAAAAAGTGGGTGTGTATTTCCATTATATTTTCCCCATTAATGCAGTATTTGTGCAGCTAAGTATATAAACTGCCTTACGTGCCTACTTCTGTTTTTGCTAGTTCTTTTTACTAAGAAACAGAATGGGGAAGCATTGAATGGCTAATGTGAAATGAAAAATGGCCTTGGCATGACTACTGAAAGCTACGGCTCCCTGTGAGATCCTGACCACTGCCCAACAACTCCCACAAAAACAAAACCAACTGCATGCGAGCAGAAATTAGGTAACAGAAGCAGTGGATTTGTAATAAATCCACATGCTGCCTCCAAGAATGTGACAATGTTAAGAATGCAAAACTGCTAGAGGGAAGATTTTATGTGAAATAAATGTTCTGCTTGGCAGGTACCGTACAGGATACAGTACGACAAACATGCCCCTTTTATAACTAATGTAAGAATGGCAGAAGTGAGAAATGGTTAGACACTGTCAGTTAGTAAGGTTGAAAATAAAAGTATGCTACCTTGATTATAATTTTGTTTTTCTACATTGTTCCTTCAGTTTTGTGACATTCAGTCTACTTTTAAAATGACTTTTTTTTAAATAAAGCAAACATTTATTAAACTATAATAAAAACATTCCATCAAATTACAAAACCTGAGCAAGAAAAACTTTTAAAATGTTAATAAGTGGTCTGTATTAGCATAACCTTCTAAATTCAGTTGAAGAAAATGCCGGATACCCCATATTATATTTTCTGAGTAACCTTGAATTACACCTTGCTAATATAAAGGAACAATTAATTCAACTAAAATCATACTTGTGGAAAGTATTGAAGCAATGTTAAATTCAGTATTCTAGCTAATCTTCATTAGTTTATATTCATTATTTATCTCAACTATTGTAAAAAGTAACTCCTCTGCCCCAGTTGGCAATGTTTTAGTATGTGGTTTAAGAGATAAAGATTTGGAAGAGTGCAGTTCAGGGCTGTAATTAGTGCTTTATTACGCTGGGCTAAAATGAGTTCAGCCCCATTCTTCTGTTAATAGTGGTCTTTAGTATCCTGTCTCCTCAACACAGAGCTTTCTAAGAAGGGCCAAGTGTTCAGACGCTCATCACTCTTTAAGGTGTGATATCTTCTAAGCACACAGAAGTCAAAGTGGCTATATGTTAACACTGCTTTAACTCATCTCCACCTTTCACTTGTTATTTTGTAAAGGGACTCTCTCCCGACCCAGATCCTCAAATCCTTAGATCGCTTGCTGCTCTTCTCAGTCCACTTCCAGGTTTTTCTGCTAATGAAGTAAGTTTGTCTCACATTGTAGTTTCTCCATTTCAAATCCAGCATTAAATTTAGGTTGGACTTTCACATATCTCGTTATGATATTTTTGACTGTAATTCATTCTGCTTAGACTTTGCCAAGTTTGCTTCGCAACAACTTAATGGATCAGGTTCTAGTTTTCAAAATGCCTGTTGGTTCCAAGATGCCATACCCTGTTGGTTTCTTTCATCCCAAGGAATGCTGAGCATATGTTGATTTTGTTTCCTCCCCTCTCCCAATATTGTGCCACTGGCATGTACCAGTACTAATATACATCTATTGCTTTGCTAATATCATCAGTTTAAATGCTATTTTATGTCACTATATAGACTCTTCATCTGCAGAACTATAGGCTACAGGCTAACTGACTATCTCTCCTAGCCACTTATCATGGAGCGTGTCCAACATGGAATGTGGGACTGAGGTTGCAGCATAGTGTGTCAAGTTGCTCCATGTGATTCTGTCATTCTGTGTGGCTTCTGTTTTGTCCTGGCTGCTCATCTTCCTCTCCAGCTCCCTGCTGACCTCTTTCAGATCTCCCACATGGTGCAGGGTCCCAAGGTATGGGCCATTCTCTACTGATTTCCCAGGCTATTAGCAGGGAGCTGGATGGGAAATGGAGCAGTCGGAACATGAACCTTCACCCATATGGGATCCCGGTGCTTTGTAAGGTGAGGACATAGCTATTGAACCTTTGAGCCATTGTGCTGGGCCTTCTTAAAATTCTTGCACATATATAACTACTACCAGGTTAGGCACAAGCAATTAACAATATCAGTATCTGTTTTTCTTATATATAAAATATTTAAATAAGTGAAAATAAAAGAAGATAGTTGTACTACTCCTAGGACTTCTACACTGTCAATTATTTTTTTCCACATCTGTGGAATACAGCTATTGACTTCATTACAGCTGCTTGCTCTGATTTGCAGCAGAGTAGGGCATTTCTGGAATGAAAAGTTTTGACATGAGGAAGACATTTTCCTTGCTTTCCCTTTGTAAGACAGAGTCAAGTGAAATTTGCAAACTCTTTTTATACATAATGTATCTCCAATATTATTATTGAAAGTTTTTAGTGTCAGTTTAAAAATTCCTTTATAAAGTGGGTCAGGCTGGTAAATATTAATCTCTAATGACTTCTGCATGCAGTTTTATATAACTCTTGCATTTCTTCCCAACCCTATCAAACTTCTATGGGAAAAAATTTAGGATATATCATGGTGACATTTAAAAATATTTATTTGTTTTTATTTGAAATCAGGGTGACAAAAACAGAGAACGAAATTTTATATTCCTTTTATTACTTCCTAAATGGGTGCAACAGCGAGGGCTGGGACAGGCTGAAGCAAGGGATCTGGAATCTCATCTGTTTCTCTCATATTGTTGGCCAAGTACTTGGACAATCTTCCACTGCTCCTCAAGGTGCATTAGAAGGGGCCTGGACTGGAAGCAGATTAGCCAGCATTCAAACTATTACTTCCCAACACTTTAGATCTATGCAACGAATTAATTCAATGTACAACAGTGCTGGTCCTGCTGATGATTCTGATACAGTAACAATGTCACGCTCCATAAATACATCCAGAAGCCATATTTTATTAATTGGAAACTTATGCTGTGCAGAAGACACCATCAAGAGAAGAAGGTAGCAGGTTACAGCCTACAGGGAAAAGTTTGTCAAACACACACTTGGTACAGGTCTAAGTGATAGTTAACGTCAGGTGTCAGTCAGACTGAATCACGGGGTTTTCAGATGTTGGAGAAGTATCATTTGTAGGTATACTTGTAACCTTGTTTCCAGAGAAGGTCATCATTTTAATTAGTAAAGTCACCTTCTCCAGTGAAGGGAAACAGCGTCCTACACCAGGGGCGGGAGCTTGGAGAAGGGAGTATTTTCTGTTGCTTCGCCCTAGTCGCTTGAGCTGGGCCCTTGATTCTCTCTTGCTCTCAGAATGAGATGTTCACCATCACTGTCACTCTCCTGATGCTCATGCCTTCAGAGACTGACTGAATTACATCGTCATCACTCTTGTGTTTCCAGAAGACCAACTGGCTGATGTTAGGAGTTCTAGCCTTTATAATAATTAGTTAGCACATTAATAATCACTTACTCCACTGAACTTCTATGTTTGCTCTGGGTTGCTTTTCCAGTCTACATTGGTATGCTGGCCACCTACACAGAGTTCTTGTCCTGACTCTAGTTCTTGGCCACTACAGCCCATGTGAGAGATCCGAATGAAGTTCCTGGCGCCCGGGCTTCTGCCTGGCCCAGTCTTAACATTTGTAGCCATTATACGGTTGAAGCAGCTGGCTATAGTATCTGTATTTATCTATCTGGAAGATTAGTGTACTGGGAAATAATGAAGGTATACAGCATGCATCTTTGCTGTTGAATAATAGGATTCCCATTATTAATGCTTTTCAAAAATTTCTTTATTATTTGAAAGCAGGTTAACGTAGTGAAAGAGAGACAGAAATAAAGATTTTCTATCTGCTCCTCCATTCCCAAATGGCCAAATGCGGAGAGCTGAGCTTATCTGAAGCCGGGGGCCAAGAGTCACCTCAGGTCTCCCACATCGGTGCAGAACCTGAGCCACCTTCTGCTGCTCTTCCAGATCATAAACAGGGAGCTGAAGTAGAAGAGGAGCAACTGAGACTATAACCAGCACCCATACTGGATGTTGGTGCTACAGGCAGAGTATTAGTTGGTTGAGCCACCATGCTGGCTACATCCCATTATTAATTTTAATATTTTATAATACATAAGTTTCACTTTTTTCTTTGTCCTATACTTACCATGTCTCTACACATTTATATTTCAGAAACTTTAGCTTGTGGAGCCAGTGTTGTGGTTCACAGGTTCATCTTCTGCCCTGAACCACCAGTATCGTATAAGGGAGCCAATTCTAGTTCTAGCTGCTCTGCTTCTCCAGCTCCCAGCTCACAACCTGGAAGGCAGTGGAGGAGATCTCAAGTGCTCAGGACCCCTCTCTCCATGTGGGAGACCCAGAGCAAGCCCCTGTCTCTTGGCTTTGGATTTGCTCAGCTCCTGTCTTTGTGGCTACTTGGAGAGTGAAGCAGTGGACAGAAAATGTCCCTCTCTCTGTTTGAAATTAAAAAATAATAATAATTGCTAAAGTTAATCTTCTAATGGTGAAATGGTTCACTACACTATTGTAATACCTTGGGGACAAATAGCAGGAGAGATGAGGGGAAAGGAGCTGTGTGACCCCCCCCATGCTTGAATGTGTACCATTAACAGAGAGAGAGAGAGAGAGAGAGAGAGAGAGAGAGAATGTCTCCCATGGATTTATTCCTCAGATACTTCCAATAACATGGACAAAGCCAGGCTAACGTTAGGATCTCAGCTTTTATGGATGCCCAGGGACTCAGGCATCCGGGTCTTTGCCTGCTGTGTTGCAGTGGGTGCTGTAGTGGAACGTGAGACTCAAGCCGGCCCTCTGACAAGGATGGGGGCTTGCAGGCACCAGGCTGAAGTGCTGCACAACAATGCCCACTGTGGGTATGTGTTTTTGGAAGATGTGATTTTATTGTTAAATCATTATCCTCCCCACCAGTGACACGTTCTGCGTCTTTTCAGGCAGTCCCTCTGTATGCTTTTCCATCTAGGAAAGGTACATCCTTTATTAAAATATTTTCATAAATCTTTGCTTGTTCATTTCTGCATCAGTTCCATTCCTTCTTGGGTAATTTTCATAAGAGATAAAACATTGTTCTTTTTAACCAGAATGCTTGAGGCTTTTTCATATGCATGAATTAGATGAATCATTTATTATCATATTATTATAATTTCGTTTGATAAGAGTAATTTTCTTTTCTGTTTAGCTTCAGGAAAGTTTCCTGATCTCTCTCAATTATATGTTCCCAATGTTTGAAATTTCTGAGAACTATTTTCTGCTGCCCGAGGCTCTCTCTCAAAGTCACTACACAGCCAATCAGTTCAATAAAAACCACAGTGGTTTGATTTCTGGATTCATCGGTCCTTTTCATTTTTAAAAAGCTAGCTTTTAACGTAGAGTATGAAACTCTGCTTTTTCTCTTGCATCAAGTAATTGTCTATAAAATGATTCCGTGAACTTCATGTTAGTAGTTAAAACTGACATCTTGCATTGAATCTCAGTAATGAGTAATCAAGTGTGAATTTTTGAATTAAAATTTATTTATTTGAAAGGCAGAGTTACAAACACTCAGATTAAGAAATAGGAAAAGAAAAGGATCTTAATGCTGCTAGCTCACTACTCATATATCTGCAATATTCAGGGTTGAGGACACTAAAGCCAGGAGCTTCATTTGGTCTCCCACACAGGCTAGGGGGCTCAGCACTTGGGCCATCTTCTGTTGTCTTCCCAGGCACTTTAACAGATAAATCTGGAAATAGAGCAGCCAGGAATTGAACCTACATTCTTATAAGATGCTATTGTTGCAGGTGGTAGTGGCTTAACACAATGTTTCACAATGCTGATCCCTCAAGTGTGGGTTTGAGTGAAGTCCTTGAAGGCTTTCTGAAAGTTGACGTAATTTAAGTATGTTTCTTAATATGAAAAATATATGAATAAATAGCTGATGCATAGAATATAGCTGATACTGATCTGCATCTTTGTGTGATGTATGTGTGTATCCTTGCATACGTTTGCATTGATATATAAATAAATATGCAGGTGTAAATAGAGTGTGTGGAGATAGAACTGAAAGAGACACTTACTTGGTGGAAATGTTTCTTTGCATTGCGCATTTTCAGTGAAATTTCTGAGCTGCCCTCCTAGAAACAGAAATACACATAAATGTGTTTATGTAATGTGTATTATGAGAATGTTGTAAAATTTATGATGCAATTGATAGGATTTAGCTAAGCCTGTTCTTCTGGCAAATGAGTCTTTAGCTTTCTTTCTGAAGAATCTAATTTATAGATTACCAATTTATGTTTAGAAGATGTGGTATTTATGTAAGCAAAATCCTGAGTTGCATGTAACATTTTACATCTCTTCATTAAATGCAATCATTGATCATGAAAACATGCGTTAAATATCCCCTAGGAGATATGAGGATAATGCTCTCCACTGGATCTCTAGGATCAATCCTGTACTTCACTTTTCATACACACATATACCTGGTTCTTGTTCAAGCAATTTTTGACAGACAGTTAATTTCTCTGTGTTGATTTATGTTAAAATGCCTCCTGTCTGTAACCTTTGTTGGAGTGTTCACTCACCTCCAACATCTTCCATTATCAAACTTTGACAATACTGCTAGGAAGCCATGTAAATTGTTGTGTAAAGAGGAACATTAACGTCTACTCAAATCAATGTGGCCATTTTAGCTGACACTTGAAAAGCGCAAGTTAAATGTTCAAGTTCCTATGAAGAAGGAACAAGCTCAAGAGGCTACAATGGCCCTGGAGGACTTTTCCCCCCTTGGAATGCAGATGGAGGAGAATTGTAATTTGTCATTGGTAGAATGGTTTGGGCCTTGGGGTTGTACATGACTGGAGAGTTTTAATCATGTTAAGTGTACACTTTTTCTCAAAATGGCAGCATTCTCTCAAGTTTGCTGTTTAGAAACCTGTGTGATTACTTATTTAATACATAACTAAGATTAAAAAATCTTGTGTTACAGGAGTTATTAGAACCGCCTTAAGCAACATGGACAGAGAAGCCAGAGAACACTACTCAGTGGTCATTCAGGCCAAGGACATGGCTGGACAAGTGGGAGGACTTTCAGGATCAACCACTGTCAACATTACATTGACCGATGTCAATGACAATCCACCACGCTTTTCACACAGTAGGTGCCCTTTCCTCGTTCTTCCAAGCTGTTATAATCTATTGATGTTAAAAAATGACATGGTGAATGGTGACTACATATTGTTAGTTTTCAAGTGTGACTATTTTGTTTCTGTGTTGAATGATCTTCATTTTTTTAAGGATTTATTTTTATCAGAAAGTCACTTTTACAGAGAGGAGAGACAGAGAGAAAGATCTTCTGGAAGTGGAGCAGCTCGAAATTCAAACCACCACACCTATGGGATCCAGGCATATGGAAGGCAAGAATTTAGCCACTAGGCTAACATGCTGCATCTAGGATCTCCCTGGTATAGACAGGACTAAAGAAATCATCTCTTGTCCCCTGAGCCTAGGACGTAACTGATGCTCTGGTAAAAGAATATTTCAGTTGGCATTATTATTAGCTAATGGAAATGGCGATTAATATTCATAATGACATCACACATTTTCCAGAATGGTTGTGTACTGCAGAAGTATTTGTGGAAATATTGAGAATTAATTCAGACATGAGTATTATACACGGACAAATTTTTCCAAATACAATTTCTCTGAACAAATGTCTATTAAAAATCCTCCCGGTAAGGCAGACACTGTGGCTCACTAACTTAAATGACAGGATTCCCAGCAAAATGACAGAGTGGCTCAATCCTCATCTTGCACATGTCAGTATCCTATACAGGCACAGGCTTGTGTCCTGGTTGCTCCGCTTTCCATCAAGCTCTGTGCTGTGGCCTGGGAAGTAGTTAGAGAATGGCCCAAAGCCTTAGGACCCTGCATGCCCACGGGAGACCTGGAAGAAGCTCCTGGCTCCTGGCTCAGCTCCAGCCCTTGCAGCCACTTTAGGAGTGAACCAACTGAGATGGAAGATCTTTCTGTAGCTGCAAAATCTGCTTTCCAATATAAATTTTAAGCAAGCAAACAAAAAACACGAAAGCTTGGATGCACTTATACCATGGTACTGACTTGCAGCCACATTTCTGTTTCATATCCAACTCCCTGGTAATGGGCACCTGGGAGGCAGCAGACAATGGCTCAACTATATAGATCCCTATCTCCCACATGGGAGAACGAATGGAGTCCCAATTCCTGAGTTTGCCCCGGGGCAACCCATTTTGTTTCAGACATGTAGAGAGTGAGCCATCAAATGGATAATCTCTGCATGTCTTTCTCTGTGTTGATCTTTCAAATAGATAAAGGAATTTAATACAATTTTTGTTATGAATCAATGAGACACATACACACATTCTGTTATCATCATTTGAAAGCAAGGTACCAATTATATAGTAATAGTAATGCTAATCATATGGTAATATAATAGTAATATGATAATATTACGCATACACACATCGTCATCATTATCATCCCAGAGTAAGCTGCCGTTAATATGGAGTTGCCTGTCTCAACAGCCATTTTTCCCTCAGGTTTACTTACATGTGGCCAGGCATAGTCTGAAAATCTTAAATAAAAAGTCAGAAAATGAATGATTCACAGGTTTTTAAATTCACACAATGCTGAGGAGCACACTGAAATCTTATGCCATCTTTCTTTCCCAGCGTGAGAACCACCCTTTGTGCAGCATACCCATGCTATATGCAACACCTGCACATTAGCCATTTTGCAGTCAGACTGTTAGTTATCGGATTCAAGCCGGGTACTGACAGTGATTGCAGTCAGGGAACCCTGATTTTTTTAGTAAAGTTCCCACAGGACAGGAGGGAGTAGTGATGAGCAGCATGGCAAAGAGAAGCTGTAAAGTGGTTTTTGGAAGTGAGCAGGTGAAAGTTCTCAACCTACAGGAAAAAAAAAAACCAATCGTGTGTTGAGGTTGCTAAGGTATACAATAGAAACAAATCTTCTATCCCTGCAAAGTGTGGAAAAGGAAAAAGAAACCCATGCTAGTTTTGTTGTCACACCTCTGACTGCCAAAATTTATGTCCCCTTTGAGTGACAGCGCTTTGTTAGGATAGAAACTCTATAAAATTATAGCTTTCTGCACAAAATATGGTTTCAGGCATGCACTGGGATCATGGAATATATTCCGAGTTGATAGGTGGACACTCCTGGGAAGATTGGATGTCAGGAGAATATGAACCCTGAAATGGAGACCACAAGGCACCAGCCAGTCAGGGGTGAGGGCCAGCTGTAAATGCTATGAGTCCAGAAGGAGATATTCTCAACACTCTCAGATGTAAAGTATATAATTCCAATATTGTTTTGTATTTATAATATAGCAAATACTTTGGATCTTAGTAATAAAATTATACAGATTGGTTTCCCTTATTTCCATGTTACTGATGATGTTTAAAATGTATACACACACACACACACACACACATATATAAAGAAGAATACAGTGCAGTTTGTCCTTAAAGGCTTTGGAGAAGTCGGTACTGAAATATATATTTTTAGAATCATCTCTTAAAACCAGTCTCCATACAGATCTGGCTTAGATATGGGAGAATACTGTCTACTTTTTTAATGCTTATTTTCATTTTATCTGATAGTGAAATAGAAAGACAGTTCTCTCCTATTTGAATGTCCGTTTCTCCAGTCCCTGACAGCGAGCACTGGGCCAGCCTAAAGACAGGAACCAGAAATGCAGCCAGACCAAATAGTGATTTAACTCCTGTGACAAATGCCAACCCCAATTCTGACTGTTGCAAAACTATGGTAAGATAGGTACGGCATGATGGCTCAACAGCTAAATTCTCATCTTGCAAGTGCCAGAATCTCATATGGGTACCGTACAGTTTGAGCCCTGGCTACTCCATTTCCAGCCCAGCTTCCTGCTTGGGGCCTGGAAAGCAGTGGAGGATATTCACATCTTGGAATCCTGCATCCATGTGTGAGACCTGGAGAAGCTCCTGGTTCCTGGTTTTGAATTGGTCAAGATTGGACCATTGCAGCCACTTGGGAGTGAACCAGCGGATGGGAGATCTTTCTGTCTCTCATTTCTGTAAATCTGATCTGACTACCCAGTAAAAATATATATATAAATCTTTAAAAAATGTAGTAAAACATTTTACTCCCTTCTTAAAGTGCAATGTCTTAACCCTTCCATTATTTTGATTACAAACCTGGTGTAAATTTCTCTGAAATTTGTATTATATAATTAGCCACGCATCAGTCTTTTTTTCCTTCATATTATAGCATATTCCTATGTTCATCTTACTTCTGTACATGTATCCCTCCTCTATGGCCCTTGCCATGGAGGTTTGATTTGCTTTTATAACATTAGGTGCTCCTAGGAATGCCCAATACTTGGTAAATGATTATTAAATGAATGAGTGAATTAGTTTAATTACTCTATCAGAATATTATTGTGAGAACAGGCAATTATTATTTTTTCTTTTTAAAAATATTGTATCTTTTTATTGTTTTATGATACACTTCCATAGGCTCTGAGATTCCCCCTTCTCCTTCCACAAAACTGCTCTCCCACTGTTTTACCCTAGATTATTACAATAGCATAATCCTTCAAAAACAGTCATAAGTTCATCATTCTGCTATTTAAGTTCATCATTCTACTATATCATAATCCTGACATTGTCAATATGGACAATAGCGGAGAGTCCAGCATCCTATTGTTAAGACAGATTTAACAGTTTCATTGGGAGTCCGTCTTTGATTTGCATGTGGAGATGTATACTGGAACATATCTTCACATCTCATTAGGACAGTCTATAGTCTCTATTATACAGTTCCTCTGGATGACTGCATCTGCATGTATGTGTACCTACATATCTATTGACTCTGTGTTTCACATGAAGGCTGCCCTGTGTCAGAGAGAACAAATGATATTCATCATTTTGGAATCGACTTATTTCATTGAGCATAATGGTCTCTAGTTTGGACCATTTTGTTGCAAATGGTAGAATTTCATTATTTTAATGGCTGAGTAGTATTCCACAGAATAACTGTCAAATAAATCAATTAAAACTGGTGCTACAAATAAGCTTGTTTTTTTTTTTTTTTATAAGTCCAGGTTGTCTTTGATCTATGCCACACATCCAACTCAAGCAGTAAGTTCAAGTAGTAATGTCATTTTTCTGTTGTTAAAGGGTAATTATTTAACAATCAATGATAATATATACTTTCTTGTATTTTTTTCTTGCTGATTTTGCTGTTTTGTAGAACATATATATATATACACATGTTTATATTTTTGGTGTTCATCTCATGACAATGAATTATATTTTCAGAGCTATTTTGACCCACAGTAAATTTCTATTTGAATTGGGCCCTGTATATCAATAACTGAAGATGTGATTTGCCAGCCACCATATGTCTTGCAAATGTACAATCAGACCTTTTATTGTGTTATTATAATGTGCTGTGATTTAATGGAGCTTCCTCTTTTAAAATATTGTTTTTGGATTTTGCATGTTTAACTAAAATGCACTTATGTGATGTTTATATATTTTTATAAATTTTACTTTGTAAAGATTTGTAGAACTATTTTTGTCGGTTTAAGGAATCTCTTGCTTAGAATTTAGGGGGCCCGACATGGTAGCCTAGGACTGAAGTAATCACCTTGCATGCACTGGAATCTCATAGGGGTGCTGGTTCTAATCCAGGAGGTCCTACTTCCCATCCAGCTCCTTGCTTATGGCCTGGGAAAGCAGTTGAGGATGGCCCAAGGCCGTGGGACCCTGCATCCATGTGGGAAACCCGGAAGAGGCTCCAGGCTTCTGGCTTTGGATTGGCGCATCTCCAGTGGTTGCAGTCACTTGGGAAGTGAAGCAGCGGCCAGAAGATCTTCCTCTCTGTCTTTTCTCCTCTATGTATATCTGATTTTCCAATAAAAAATAAATCTTAAAAAATTTATTCAAATGTTTCTTTGATCGTATGTATTCGTTTCTTTCCTCCTGGTTCTTCAGTTCATGCCAGTGAGATTTCTTAACTTTGGACCATCAGTCTGATTTTTCCATTCTGATTATTTAATTATTACTATTATCACTCTTCTTTCACATGGATATTTTTTAATAGAGTCTTATTACATTGCAACAATCCAGTTCTCTACTGTGGGTAGTCTCCAACTATTTTCAGTGACTGTTATCTATTAATTCTGCATTTTAGCACTGGCATCTTCGGTTCTATAATTTTTACTCCATCACTTGAATACAGATTATTGACTTCCACTTGCTTATCTACATGTTTTGTTTGTTTAACTACACATTAGCAACATGTGCTTAAAACTATTTTCAAATATTTTGTTTTCCTTATAACAAATTTATTTCTGGCAGACAGTGTAGGAGATAGGCAGTTCCTTACACTGGTTCACAGCCAAATGCTTCCGATGGGTTGCATGGTCTAGCCTGGAACTGGGAGTTGAGGACTCAATTCAGATTTCCCAGGCAGGATGCAGCAGCCATCACCTGCTGTCTTCCAGAGTTCATGTTAGCACATTCATGAGACTGGACAGCAGAGCTGGTTCTCAAACCCAAGCAGTCTAGTATGGCCACGGACATACCAACTACCAGGCACATCATCCACCATTTATAACTTTCATTTTAAAAGAAGACAGCGTGACAGGTCTCCTGTGACTTTAATTGACATTCTTTTATATGTCAGTCGATTTTTTTTCATGTGCACACTTAAGGATATTTTCCTTATGTTAGATTGAGATCTCTCACAGGAGACGTATCGGAGGAAACTATACAGGCTTCATATGCTTTGTCGGTTCCTAAATGCAGAGTTTTTAGGGAGTAAGGCATTCAGCAGGAACAAGTCCAGCAATTGCCACCATAATGGGCTCTCTGCAGTAAGCTTACTACCTCCGAGTGTCAGCCTGGCTGAGCGCCAGCTGTGTAGGGCGTGGAGAGGTCAGTGGGTTCTCTCTGTGTGTGCTCTGTTACTCTTCCTCCTTCATTCCTCCTCTGCTGTGAAGAGGCATATGAAGATGTTTAAAAATTAGGTACTTGCAGTCATTTTTCCAGCATGTCAAAGTCATTTTTTATCATGAAAAGACAGAATATGTTTTAACAGTGCTTTGAATAAAACCACTAGAAGGGCAAAATAAGCTATACTGCAGTGCATATGTACTCATGGCAGCAGAATAGAGCAGGCTGGGCATTTTATAAATTTTTATAAATTTTATAAATGCTGTTCTGTGTTTATGTGTAGTCTTTAGGCAACTGCAGTATTTACATTTATCTTATCCTTGGATTAAAAATATCACATACATGTCCTCACAAATTGCTTAATCATCAATATTCCTTAGGTCTTAAAATAGAAGAAAATTGCAGATCATTTATAAACATATATATATTTCACATATATGAAATCAGTACATGAAAATGCTCACATATGTATATAAAACATTTCCAGCATAAATATCCATGTAAAGTGATGAAGCAATTATTTAAAAACGTATCAGTGTGATTGGCATTGATGAACTGGCTAAGTCAGAGCTCAAAGTTTAACCTGAGAAGCATCTACAAACACATATATTGGCCTTTCACTTCCACTAATAACATTTGTGTTAAGAAGAATATTTGAATTTTTGAATAAATTTAACAGGCAGCTTTTATAGGTTGGGATTTTGGGTTAATCTTAAGGAATGACTTATTTGCTCACCTGGAAAAGTTACTGAAGCAAAAACACAAGTTCTTTTAAAAAGCAATTAGAGCCAATCCTGTCCTGGGAAAACGGTGTATTGAAAGGGACAAGCTCCAGTGAACCAAATGCCCTTTCATTATTCTTGTCAAACCTTCATTTCTTAACTGTGATTTAGTTAATCAGTAGCATTTTATTATGCAGTCTAAGAAATAATGCTAAAAGGATCACATAAGGATATGAAATTATAGCACATCCAGGAAGAAAAATATGAGATTTGTGTATCTATTTGTTGTAAAATTATGTAGTCCTGAAACAAAAAATGATGACTATACCCCTATTGAAGTGGTAAAAATGAAAAATGTGCCAATGAAAGAGGCTGTATCTTAAAAATTGAGCATCTATGTTAGGAAAATGAATCTTAATAGCATATTATAATAAGTTGACTACAAAGCTTAACAATACACATTGTAGCATGTATCTCAGAAAGTCTGTGTTATCTACCAAGTTGGTACGTCTCTATTATTCTGCAGAAGTTAGCTTCCTGCAGCCATGTTAAATGCCTCTGAAGGGTTCCCACATTTATGGTGCTCTCTTCTGAATGCTTCCAGTTCTAAACAGTGATAGTTGCTAATATCGTGACTTTATTTATCCTCACTGTGTGTCTGTGTGTATTTCAGTGACATTTCATGTATTCACCCTGTCACACAACCACTGCTAACTCCTGTTTCCACAGTTTTTTGTTTAGAAAATTGAAACTATTCATTTTATACTAACTCTCCCTTCCATTGCTTTGTTTTTGGTAACTGCTAATCACGTTCTGATACCTATAAACTGAAATATTTTAGGTATTTCATTCTCACAAACAAGACAGATTGTAAATAACTATACAGATATATTAGCATGATAATGAACTATGTAAGCTCTTCCCCTTTCTCCTTTGGTTTCTTGTTGTATTCTAAATTCTTGAACTACTGCATATGAACTCCATGTGCTGCTTGAAACAGAACCAATGCAATAATTAATAATTGAGTTTTTATTTATGACAGGAATGCAAACTTAATAGATCTCTCATCTATTGCTAAAAATGAAAGGCTAATAAATATTACATATTCAGTTATAGAATTTATTTACATTTATTTTACATGTATCCTGACATTTGTAGAAATGCATTATTTCATCATAAAATATTATCTTAATATTGTTATTTAAAATGGAATTCCTAGTATGCATAGCTTAATCTAATGTTCATTTGAAAACAGAGGTGAAATATGTATTGATTTTTATTGTAGACTATTTTATGAGTGTTATCAATGTTTCATATGAAATATTTTTCAGAGCATTATGAACTCTATGTCCCTGAGTCAGCTCAAGTTGGTTCAGCAGTTGGGAAGATCAAGGCAAATGATGCTGATACAGGTTCTAATGCTGACATGACATATTCCATCGTAAACGGTGATGGTGTTGGGGTTTTCTCCATCTCTACTGACAAAGAGACCAGAGAAGGAATCCTTTCCTTAAAGAAGGTAAAAAGAAAATACTTTGATTTTTCAGTGATCTCACCCATCTTTCAGTAGTTGACTTTTGGCAAAAATTTAGTCTGTGCTGTTGGGTCATTAAAATATTGAAGTCTCTCTCTCTCTCTCTCTTTCTCTCTCTCTCTCTCTCTCTTTGTGCTATGTGTCCATTTCAGTAATGGTTGGGTAAACTCTTCTTATCCTTTGTAGGAAATGTGTTTTTAAGGAAGCATTAACCGACGTGAAACACACTAACAATGTACCTTACGTTTGCTTGTGTGTTGTCTTTATGCAAATCTTAATGAACAATTCCAGCGATAGTAAATGTCATGCACTTTAACTAAAATGTGAATAATTAAGCTGTCATCAAAATCACAAACCGGGGAGTCTGTAAAAGCAGCAGAAATGGTCTATATGGCATTAATGATATTCAGTAATAAAACTAAATCATTTCTATGAATATTACTAGTAAAATTCCCTAATAATTTGTCAGCAATATTGGAGTGTTATGAACAAGCATCTGATGACTCACAAGGGAGCATTTTTCAAAGCTGTACTGTTCTGATTTTACAATTCTCCAGATGTATTACAAAGAGCGATTACAGTTGGCCTGTAATCTATAAGGGAATAAAAATAAAAGTAATATCTCTTGCATATTTAATCAGAACACAAATTGAAGACACAAGCTTTCAAAATAAGTTATTCTTTTATAAGCATATAGCTTCATTTCTTATAATACTGTTATTAAAAAAGAGAACTCTTTAATACTTTTGAAAGGTACAGAAATAGAAAAAAGATTCTTAAGTGAGATTTTATTTTTACAATATATTTATATTCTAGCTTGATATCCAATCATTGATAAAAGCTTTGCTCTTCCTGTGTCTGTCAGGATTTCTTGATCTCTTCCATGTCTTTAATTCTATTTTTAAAATAATAGTCTGTTTACTTCTGTTTTGTTTGCCTGTCCTCTGTCTGATTGTATTTCTATAAATTCTTTATCTTGGCAGATTATTTATCGCTTTGCTTTCTCAGTTTTCTTCAAATTCATCATGAATTATGTTATACCTTTTCTCCTCAAAATTATACATAAAGACCAATGAATGCAATTTGTATGTTTTCAGAAAAATCATGTTAATTCAATAGATCTCAGAACTTTCCGATAATAGATTTTTCATGAATGCCTGTTTTGTTAATAATGCTAGTACTCATTTTTCTAATCTGTAACACTAAGGAACTTTTCTTAACTAGTATAAAATCACCAGTGAGTTGGTAGCACACGTTAAGAGACATACCTTTGCTTTATATTTGGGAATTCATCAAGTCAGTTTCAGAACAACCATTAACTTTCTCCCATTTTAAAAAAAATTCATTACAATTTGTTATTGGGAAAAAATACTACTCTTTGAATATGTTATGCTGAAGTTCTTTTAAAAATATAGCAGAGTGCAGACAATTAGAAATGAGTTTCTAAATGTAACTCTGAATGCAGTGTCGGTGTTTGTATGCTGCTCGGTTTCAGCTTGGAAAGAAGAAACTGAGATCCTTAGAATCTGGATTCACATATTTTGATACAATAACACTACAATGGGGTAGAGACTTGTCATTTTATCAAGCATGCTGAGTGAGTTGACTGTGGAATATGCTGAGAGCAATGACTGAGAAATTTAATTCTAATTAAATTACACACACATATGTTATGTGTTAAAGTGAACCTATCATCTTTGTCTATATCTATCTAATAGGCATTCATGCTCAGTAGCTTTTCTATTTGTATTATTTATGATCTCATGTTTTACTGTTCATAATTTTATAGTTGCCTCTCGTTACATATGAAATTGTTTTGAATCCTACCCAAAGGGGTGCCAAGAAAAACATGAAGTATTTGAATATTTGCATATATATGATATGCTATTGTTTCCAGCAAGTGTATTCTCATTTTCAGAATGTCAAGCCTAGATCAAGAATGTTATAATAAAACTAAATGTTTTTAATCGTTTTAAACTATGTAACTATATGTGTCACAATATTACTACATAACGATAACTATAAGTTTATATATATTGCATGTCTTATATGCTAACTTCATTGTTCCATGAATTACCCAGACATGATCAAACCCTCATATCAGGCACTCTCTGAGAACAGAGCTTCCAATGTCTAGAAGTAGACAGGCATTAACATAACGTGAAATAGATTCCTGGACTAATAATTAACAATCTTCACAAATAGTTCCAGATATTGCTACTAGGGAATACAGGCATTTGATTCTGTCTGATTTTGAGGAATGATTGGGCAGAATATAAAAGATGGCAAGGGAGAGCATTCTGAGTTAAAGGAAGAAAATATACCAAGACACTTTTCTGGGCAAAACATGGTGTAATTAAGGAATGTATGACAGAGTTGATGTCTAATATAGTTGACTCAACACAAGTGAGAATGAAGGATACATTCTATAGATTGAAAATTTTGCCCAATGGAAATTATCTACTATGTTTAAGAAATATGATTTTATGTCAGTATTTCTGTTACTCCAGGCAAATAATAACAAAACAGTGCATTAGTTTACAGTGCATTAGTTTACAGCTGCCATTAGTTTACAGCTGCATTAGTTTACAGGTTTACTCAACTTTCATTATATTCAGCAAATGCAGAAGGTATTCATTGACTGTTAGGCTAATTTGGTCCATAGTATAAATGAGCTCTGTTGTTTATTTGTTGATATTCTATCTAGTAGATCTGTCCATTTTTGAAAGCCTGTTGCTGGTATCTATGCCTCTTTTTAGGTCTGTTAATAATTGTTATAAACAACTAGATATCGGGTGAAAAAACCCTCATAATGGTCATTTCTTGTTGAATCAATGTCTTTTTCATGTATTTTGATAGTTTTTATGTTATCGGCTATTTTGTCTGATGTTGTAATGGTCAAAGCTGAACATGTTTTATTTTCCATTGGTATGGACTGTGGTATTCTAACCTTTAACTTCTGCTCCATTGCGTATTTTTGGTAAGGTGTGTTTCTCGTAGGCAGCAAACAGAGGAATCTTGTCTTTTCATCCATTTAGGCAGTTTGAATTTTTCTTTGAGATCTATTTATTTTTACTGGAAAAGCAGATATGCAGAGACATAAGGACACAGAAAGATTTTCCATCTGCTATTTCACTCCCCAAGTGACCGCAACAGCCACGGCTGAGTTGATCCAAAGCCAGGAGCCAGGAGCCAGGAACCAGGAACCAGGAGCTTCTTCTGCGTCTCCCGTTGGGTGCATGGTCCCAAAGCTTTGGGCAATCTTCTACTGCACTCCCAGGCCACATGCAGGGAACTGGAAGGGAAGTGGAGCAGCCAGGACTCAAACCAGCACCAGTATGGGATACTGACATGTGTAAGGCGAGGATTTAGCCCTCGGCTACTGTGCTTGACCCAGTCTGCATCTTTGAATGGAGAGTTTAGGGCATTTTCATTACGTGTATTATCAAAAGGCAGCAGCTTTGTTCCACTGTTTTTGTGGATGTGCTTTCCTGATGTCAGCAGGGTGAGCTTCAGCCTCAATGCCTCCAGTGACTCTAGGGCAAAGCCTGCTGCCATTGTCTGGACCAGCTATCTCTGCTTTTACTGGAGCTGGTGGAGAGGTGTGTGCCAGGCACAGCTGACTGCAAAGAGCACTTCTGAGCTCTGTCCTCTTGACCTGGGGAAATATTCACTGTTTTCTCTTCTTCATCAAAAATTTCAGGCAGTTAGACTTCTGAAAAAGCAGTCCCTTCACTGCGAAGCCTAAATTAGTGTGGTTATGTTTGATCTAGTAATCCTGGATTTCCTGGATGAATTATTTCTCATAGATTAATCTTGAATCCCCAGAAACACCAATATTTAGGAAACAACATGAAGGTGGGAGGGAACTTAAAGACAACTTTCAGAAAATAGCCGAGTTATTTCACATTGAAAATTTCTAGAAGCTGAAGTCAGCCTTATGGCATAGTGGCTTAAGCCGCTATCGGCAAAGCTGGTATCCCACATAGGTGTCAGTTCAAACTGCAGTTATTTAACTTCCAGTTTAGCTCCCTGCTAATGTACATGGCAAGCAGAGAAGGATGGCCCCCCTGTCCTCATGTAGGAAAGCTGGGGAAAGTTCCTGATTCATGTCTTCCACCTGACCTTTGTAGCCATCTGAGGAGTTAACTAGCAGGTGGAAGATGGTCTCTTTCTGAAATTTTGTCTTTCCAGTAAATGAAATACATTGAGTAAAGAAAATTTCTTTTTGGGATTTTATAAAAAAAAATTTTCTAAAAGTTAATGAATAAGGAGGAAAGTAGTCATTCAAACAAATAAAATGCACTAGGAATGTAATTCAGGATTATTTATATTAGACTCAGCGTTGGAGGCAGAGAGATTCATGCATAGTAGTGATTATTATAATCATTATAATTCTGAGCACAATGACTAATTTAAAAGGCAAGGGAAGACAAAAATAATAAATATGCCATCATCATATTGAAACTTGGTAGTGACAAAGCTCATAAAGATTATGAAGGAAATTAGAACACAGGATTTTGTTTTTAAGTCTGAGGCTGTAGTGTCTTCTCTGCAAAAACATTCAGTAGAGAGAAGAAATCAGGATAAGGAAACAGTGAGTCAGAAAAGGACCTAGGGATGTTGAAAAGGTTTTGCATGGCATCTTGAGCAGAAGTAGAAGACAACGTGTGAGTCCGTGCCTCCTTCCATGAAGCAACTCAGGAACTGGAGGAAGGGGATGGCTACAATCGAGTCTATGATGACCTAGCTGGAGTGTGTGCAGGACGCGATGTCCCTGCCTATTGGACTTTATTAGTTCAAGCTGTCTTTCACTTGTTTCCCTAATTTAATTTTTCAATGTTTTTAAATTTGGAAAGACAAGGGATGACAGAGAGACAGAAAGAAGGATTTAAAGAACTCCCATCTACTCCTTCACTTGTCAAACGTTCTCAACATCTGGGGCTGAGCTAGGGTCAGATCTTGGATGCCAAAACCCAGAGCCAGTCCCCTTTATGTCTGGAAGGTAACCAGTGCTCGAGCCAAATTGTTATCTCCAAGGGTTAGCGTTAGCAGAAGGCTGGAGTCAGTCCCACGTGCTGTGATGTAGGATATGGCTAACTTCACTAGTTTAGGTCCACCTCAGATTTATTTGTTAGGGTAGTCTAGATTTCCTTGGATGTGCTTCAGTGTTTACATTTATATGATTTCTGATGTCTCAGAACATGATTTTAAACCCCAGAGTTGCTTTGTTATATGTTTTATGCTGTGGATAATTATAATTTTGAGAAGTAAACTGTATAACTAAAGTGGAGTTTAACCTTCAAGAAGTACTGATTCGGATGACAGAGAACGGATAAAATTATGCTTAAAAATCTGTTTCTTATTGAATCTCTCCAGCAGCTCAGCTTAGCCAGCAGGGCAGAACACCTAATCTCCTCAAAGATCAAAATCAGCACAGCTCTATAAATAAGCCAGCGGAAGCAGCTACACATTCCTGCCCATATCATTCTTTCATCAGAAAATGGCCACGTCAGCTGCAGTGGTGCGTGGTGTGGTACATTGTAAATACACTTTGATAACTTTCATTCATTGTTTAATGGAGCCTGACTGGGTGGAAAGGCAAAGAAAGATAAGGTTGAATGCCAAGTTGATGTGTTCTTTCCTCTGACATCAACTTTTGTAGCCAGGGACCTGCTTCGCCCCAGCGGCATTCTTTAGAATCTCTTTCAGAGGCCCTTTTATCAACATGTACTCCTTCAGACAGCTGTTCCTAGGACTTATTTTTTTCATCACAAATCAATAATCCTATCTCGATTTTCAGGTAATACCATTTGTAATACCACTATCCTGTTTCTGTCTTATTCGATTGCATATGAACTGCCTCATATTAAACCGAAAAAATTTAATTTTTCTTTTAGGACATGAAAGAATGGTTAGAGAGGTAATCACATTAAAATAAAGCATGACTATTGATATTACCATTAGGAGAGGTGTGACATTATCTCAACTCTGCAGTTGTGTTTGCTTATTTCAGCATTTCACAAAGTGATTATGGTCAGTGTAAAAAATAAGATAAAAATGATGCTTTCCACTGCATTGGGCTTATATAATCAATTCTGACTCACTGCCTTCTTTTCCTCCTAACTCACTTCTCTTTGCACCATTTTTTCATTATACTTTCTAGAGCACTTTTTTTTCTTTTCTGTCTTGCTTGTCCTCGGTTCTTGAATGCATTTAGAACCACACCCAGAACAGACCACACTGTATTATACATAACATGCGCGGCTGCCATCTTGCTTTTTATCACCTGCATCCACTTCTTTCTTTTCCGAAGGAAGGTCTTTGTTTTCTAAAGTTTATGTTAAGTTTTGTTTTTGCTTTGTTAAATCTCTGAATGGAGATCTTTGATTACCTTTTATGCTTGTTGCACATACCATTGTATGCCTTTTTGTAATCACTCTATTAAGAAAAACAAAGCTGTTTCATACCTTTTTAAAAATATTTTAAAGATGTACCAAACCCTGAAGATGTATTTTGACCACAAAGTATCAGTGGTCTAGGAATAGAACTCACACATATAATAATACCTTTTTCTTATGTTTTGATAAAACACCATTTTACCGATACACCTGCTTTCAGAAGGCAAGCATTAATGTCGTAACTATCTCAGTAACTGATCATTTTATGGTTAAAGTGACTATTTTAGATATGAAAATGTAAAAATAAACCCCATTCTTACCTGTCCACTCCTGATATTCAAAGCCTGGATGATGGTGCGGCAAATAAGTGGAGGAGAGATCACATTTCTTGTAGCTTAAAACAGAATTTTAGGTTCTCTTTATACTCCATGATTAATGGACTCAAACAATTTGGTAAATGATGATTTAAGGATTCTTGTATTCTGGTAGTTAGATAGTGCCTGAGGAGAAATATACTTGAGTGATTGAAGAGTTGATAAAAGTGACAAATAAGAAACAATTAAAAATTTCTTAAGATGTAAATATTGCTAAAATTGATTGATGGGAAAGATGATAGCCACCTACAATATTGTGAAGTGTTTTAATTATAAACAGGGAAGGTATTATTTTATATGCTAGGAAAAGCAATGATTTGTGAAAGTAATTACCAAAAGGAATATGATGAAATTAAGAAGCTAAAATTTAAGATGAGATCAGAGCCAACTCATTGACACTGAGCTGTTAAACTAAGATATTGAGCAGTAGTCCAACTGTATTGGGATGTGAAAGTTTTGCCAGAATCAGCACTTTAAGAGAAAAGAATTTTAGTTTCTTAAGTCTGTGAATCAGTGAATTTAAATATTCCAAAGACACTCAGAGTTCTGATAGGTGAATTTAATCAACTTATAATATTATTTTAAGTCGGATAATCAGTCCTTGGAAAAACAGTGCATAAAGATAGATTTTGATGTTAATCATGTTATATTCTATTAAAACATCTCTATTTTAAACCAAAATGTTACAGCATGCTAGTTATTACTGATGACATTTTTAGTAGGATAGTATTGTACTTAATGAAACAACTTACGGAGTCACAGCCCAAGTGCAGATCCCATATGTGATACTTAATAGGAACATCTCAGAAGTTTCTTAACATTTTTGTCCCATCGTATCATCATTTATGGGAGGAGGGGCAGAAATATATGTTAAAGAAGGGTAATGATTCAATAAGCTGATTATGTTAATTTTTATGACACTCTCCTGTTTATTCATATTTCATATATTATATGGACATTTACAACCATGTTTAGACGAAAGATTATTCACTCTCCCATTACATGGATTTATTTATTCCAAACGCATGAGCTTAGAAATGAGATAGATAAAATTCTTTCCCTTCGATAGAATTGGTAGATAAGAATTATAATGCCAGACATGGAAGGCTAATCATATTGAAGCACCCAAACTTTTCTGAGCTCAGAGATAAACGAGAATGTGAGTCCGAAAACTCGAGAAGGCAAGGTAAAGGTTTGCATTGAAGATTCTTAAGCATGTGTGGACCCTGTGAAACAGCACCTAGTAAACAAGAAAATGAAGGTGACCAAGACTTCTATATCTACTCAGATTACCTGTCATGTGCAGAGATTAGATGCAAATCATTTTGAAAATTATAAAAATGGCAAATATGATCTTGAGGCATATGACACCTAATCACAGAATCCTTCCTTGTCAGTAGTAAAGGAAACTGACGAATAAGGTCACTGGATACTTGAGGACCAGAGGGGTGGACCAGAATATAAAAGCATGTGCCTTAGAGAAGAAGAAATGTACTTTTGAAAATAGGAAATATTAACATTGTATCAAAGTCATAGATCCCTTTATGTGTAATAGGATTCAAAAATACAAATTATGGACAATAAGTCAAGAATTAGATCTACAATAAAACAGTGCAAATGCAAATGAAAAACAATCCAGTAACATGTAATAAGTGTGAAAAAATAAAATCACTATTTTAGTTGCTGTTTAATGTATGGTGTTAATACATAGTGTTAAAGGAAATGCAAAATACATAATATCGACATATAAAATACCCTTCACAATGAAAATCAAATTTTTATGTATAGAATAGAAATATTAGAAAAATAGAATGCAACACTACCCAAGATTCCTAAACAAACAAATTAAGTTTATAACTTTAAAGAAATATTATATGTACATGGGAAAATATGAAAAAAACATTTTAATAACCACCATAATGGCATTCAAATTTAGCTAATGAAAAGCATAATACCATTTGACATCATAAACTGATTAATTCACTGACTATCCACTGTGAATAAATTGTCTATTCATCCTGCAAAATAGCCACAACCTTTGGTATAATAATACATGCAAGAAGAAGAATATTTACAATCAGATTGCTAGAAGGAGATTTTTTTCACCAATTTCAGTCTATGACACACATTTTTATATGTGATTAATGGAACAATGTAATTAACTGATAGACTTATGTGAACCAGTCAGGTGGCGGCTGTGCTACATGCCCCGCAAGCTCTCGGAGAGCACCTTGCCTGTCCCACTGGCTGGTGGCTCCTGTCATTCCTTGCTTTGGGGTCACATCACTCTTATCCCTGCCTCTGCCCTGCTACCTCTTCCTGTTTTGTTGCCTCACCTGCAGAAATACTTGTCAGTGGAATTAGTGCTCACATTGGAAATGCAAATCGGCTTATCATCTCATCTTTTCCTATGTAGCTGCATGCATCTTTTGTCATAGGTGAATATTTTAGGGGGTCACTGTCAACCCATGCTAATCTTTCTTCTAACCTAAGAAAATTCATGTCCCTCTCATTTGTTACTATAAATGCTTCACTCTGAGCATCCCTAAAGTTTTCAATCCATTTCAAAATTAATTTTATATTCAAATATTTTCAGTCCAAAAGCTCTAAATCTAATCTCCATTTGATCTGAGTGAAACTGTGAATAGATTGAATCCTTGACCAAAAATATTCTGTGTTTTGGTACCTATTTAACTACAAATAAGCTATTTGCCTCCATGATACAGTGGTAGATGAGGCATAAAATAACAGTCAGCGATAGTGATAGTCCAATAAGTTCAAAGTCCAACCAAAAAAAAAAATGCCATTAGATTTCAAGGCCCCAATTTGATAGTAACAGTTTGTGATTGGTAATGTACTCTCTTCTTTCTTTTTTTCCCCTTTGTTTTGATAATGTCCTCTTTTCCTGCTCTGTGCATAAATTATGTGAAAACTCTTTTCCCAACAGAGGTCACTATCATTCCATAGCAGCAAACTGAAGTTTCTAAACATGAAACCTAAAGTCTCCTCTGCAGGTGGTGAGCAACAACGCAAGTCCAATAACCAGACATACAGTTATATGTCCCAGAGACGTGAGGTTGGTCACAGAGCTGAAAAAGGAGTGGAGTGTCAGCTCCACTGGAGACACCAGGGGCAGTAAAGCCCTCCCAAGTTTCGACATTTTATATTCAGAATCTCAAGTGAATATCTTTCTGTAGTTTCAAGTGACCCTGTTTATGATGGTTTGCAATGGCTGCTCACCAAAAAAAAAGATAAACACAAAATATCTAATAATGTAATGCAAATATTAAAGAATTTGTTAGTGCTAACATAAACCTAAACACCAGGCTAGTAAAACATGCTACAGCACAAGTGTGTTTGTTCAAGAAATGGTTGGATGGTTCAGTGTTAGAAAAACAAATATGTCAGGTCACATCATAGAAAAACAATTTTCGTGTATGTTTGCATATTTTAGAAAATATGCAAATATAAAATAAAAAACGAGCCTTTTTTCAGTGTTGGGAGTTGCCAACAAGTATACATTTTTCATTTGTTGTTACTTACTTTCCTTCCTGACAAGAGAACATGACTGACCAGCTCTGATCATTGAAATTGTGATTATTGTAAAATTATCACATGCTTTATAATAACATAGTTTTGTAATAGTTTATCACAAACTGAATTAGGCAACCAAGAGTTTATAAAATTTGGCAACGATGATCTTATCACTTTTAAGTTAGAGCGTCATGCTGTGAGATGCTTTTTACCTCACAGAACATGGGCTGCAACTGAGTTTTGTACAAAGAATCATATCCAAGTCAAATTATATAAAATGAAAAAAATAGCTTGTTACTCTCCTTTAGTATTTCTCCCTAAACATTAATAGTAGTGATTAATAGTAGTAGATCATTTTTGCCTACTGTCTACCTACTTCTCAGAGTAAGCATTGACTGATCATCTTGATACGCATGCGATTTTTCAAAACTAGAATTGTGTCACAGATCCAAAATTTATAAAATAGGCTGAACAGTGCCATGCCATCTAACCTAATGAAACCATATTCATTGGGTAACTGATAAACAACAAATTTCCAAGAACTGGAGTCTACACTTGCAGTCTTCAAGTAGCTCTCAAAGAACATTTTTCACAGTTCCTCTTTAGCTTGAGTGTTAATCAGTTGTACAATGTGATTGATCTTTACTATAATTCAGCCAGAAACAGCCAAAGGCATGAACAGTTGACAGTATAATACCGAATGAGAAAACAAAGCTTTCCTATGCTCATGTAGAGCCATTGACTGCAACCATGCTTATCAGGTTCCTCTTATCTGTCATGTTTATGGAGGAATTATTTTTGTTTTATTATGTGTTAAAGCAGGAAGATAGATGCTGTGTGTTGTGCAAACTCTCAGCTAGATATTTCATGTTATTACTTTCTGCTATGCCTCTTTTTATGTGTTTCTCTTCCAGCATTTTCCCATCAAAATCTGAGAAATTATAAATAAATTTCACTCTTCCTGCTGTAGTTTTTGATAAAATAATGTAGGTTGAAATAAACATACAGTTCCTGGGTAAAATGAAAGTTCACAGAGATTTCACTAGTTTCCCAAAAGGAATGATTAGTAAAAAACAAACAACAAACAAAAAACTTCTGTAAGATCTATTGAGGAGGTATCAACAGTAAATACTTGGAAAGCAATGAGGCAGTTAGAGTATCAGGAACATATTTATAATCCTAATATAGTATTTCTATATTCTTGGTATTATACGTTATCAGTGATAAATGTGTTTTATATTGTATGCATAATAGAGTACGTAATAGTTTCTTCCTGGTATTTCTTTATTTGGAATTTAGCATTATTGGTTTCTCTTCATAAATAATGTTGCTCAACATTTCCATTTACATTAGTTTATCTATTTCTAAGTTCTTGTCCTCACCTGTAATAATCTTCTCATTCCTTTGTGTATCCAGATGGGTCCTTATCTATCCATCTGCCAGTCCTGGCAAACAAGTTCATTAAAACGATTACCCCTGCCCTAGGGCAGGTGACTACATTTTAGATGATAATAAGCACAAATGCATGTGTCCACAAAAACAGCTCACGTACCAGCAGTATGTGAGTGAGTTTTAAGCAAATGATATCTAAATTGTCCAAGGAGCTGGGGGAAATTGGGAATAGAGAAACTTGGTGACAATGTCAAAAGGACTAGAGGTAGCCAAAGATTCCCTCCACAGATTTCACTGAAAGATACAAAGATGCAAAAACGTACACTAACGAATATATTCTGATGAATGATTTAATGTCCAGTGTTGTGAGAAGGGGAATGCTCAATATTTCTCATGAAGTTGATACATTGGATTTTTGTTTAATGTCTTCAGCACTATAAAACCAACCTGTGTAGCGAATTGATTGCAAATAATAATAATAAAAACCATGACTATCCATTGAGCATAAACCCATGTCAAGGAGGTCTCATGCTTCCCATAAGCAGAATGCTGAAGTTCAGCTCGAAAATGCTGGGGCCTTAGTGAGCCCATCTGCTTCTAATGGGCAGCAAGCGATAGCTTTTCAGAGGGCAGTGCTGATGCACGAATGCTGAGGATACCAGTGTCAAGGAAAGAGCAGGTGCAATACAAATGTCTTCTGAGTAACTATGTGACTCCTCAGTAACTTGGACATCAATGATTTCAAAATTTGCATCTGATGCGGATTTCCTAAGAAAACGGTTTCCAGTTGTCATGAGTGGCCTAACCCAGTAAAAATATGCAAGTAAAAAAACACAAATTTGTATTAAACTGAATTGGTCCAATTTTAAAATTTCTATTTTCTCATATGAAAACAAGTAGAATAGTGAATTGAACCAGCGTCATTTATAATACTAAAATCATTTGTTTTCTCTGGGGTCCAGCTTTATTTTCTCATACATTTTTAAAAATTGTTTATTTATCTTATTATTCCATGATATAATTCAATAGGCTCTAGGATTTATCCCCTCCCCTCCCCAGATACCCCCATACACTAATTTCCCCCATGTCATTACAATCGTATAGTCCTTCACAATCAGTCGTTAGTCCATCATTTTGCTAGTTAAGTGTATCCTGACATGGTAGGCACAGAAAGTGGCAGAGTCCAGTATCCTATTGTCCAGTTGTGTTGGCAGCCCATCTTAGATTTGGAGGTAGAGGTACACACTGAATTGTATCTTTACATCTATGTGTGATAGTTTCTACTACACAATTACTGTACATCCCCCTAAAGGAAAAGTCATGAAACAAAAACAATAACAGAGAGGAAAATAGAAAATTTACAGGAATGGGATGTTAAATAGCATGCTAGTGATTGAATAATGTGTTACTGAAGAAATGAAAAAGCAAAAGCAAATACCTTCCTGCTGCAAATGATGCTATTGTGTGACCTATGAGTCACTGAGGAAATTAGTAAGAAAAACAAAATATTTACGAATGAACATAAGTCTAAGCAAAACCATCAATCCCCTGAGACAGAGCAAAAACAGCACTGAGAGGAATATCAGCCTTGTGTTTTGTATAAATGTTGCCTTATAGAAGGAACAGCATGTGAATGCCTTTCCAATGAGAACCATGAGGCAGATGACTTCTTTCCTGTGTGTGAGGAGACTACAAGCCAGAGACCATCCACAGACAGGAAGAAGGCTCCCAGCAGACACCAAAGCTGCAATCATTTCAACCTGAATTTTCCAGCCAAAAAGGCTGAGAAAAATAAGATTTAGTTGTTTTTTTTTTTTCCCTTCAGTCACGATTTGTGGGGGAAAAAAATCTGTTCTAACAGCCTAAACTAAGATATTGAATCTTACAGGAAAGGAAAATACCACAGCTTTTCCACAGGGAATGGCATTTCTCTTTTCCTACCCAGAAAAATAAAGTGCCATGAGAATGAAGCAGGCTAGTGCAAAACAAGAGATAAAAGTAGGAAGGCGCTTGCCTTGCCCCGCTGACTCTCACAGACATTGCTCAGGGTAACCGGCTTCGGTCTCAGGGTAACCATCACCATTCCTCAGGATGATCATACAGGCATGGCTCTTACATCACATTCAAAATGAGAACTTGGTCTTCTGATGACATGCACTAATTCACCAGGGACATTTTAACATGCTTACAATCAAAAGTGAATTTCTTGAAGTCGTGGAGTCCCATATACATCATATTTATTTATTTCTAAGCAGTCATTTCTAATTTGAAAAGGCACCCCCTCTTGGGAGGTTATATTGCTCAATGTAACCTTTAGTCTGAGTTGCATCGTTTGTTCTTGTTTTGTCCATAATTCTCTATGTCAAACGCTGAACACAAGTGCTGTAAAATGCTCACTTAGTATTATATATGCTATAGTTAACCACATAATAATTAGACTAAATGTATGCAGACCTTGTCAGTTATTCTGTATCAAGTCCAATTCAATTTGCCTGACATGTATCATTACTGAAAGACAAATATCCTTTGGAAACCTAAAAAGTGAGGAAAAGAATGAAAATATTGAAAAAAAGCAGGAAAAAGCTTTTGGCCTTTGGTTAAGACTCTGTTAGCAACACCAGCAATTCATATTGGAGTGCAGGGGTGTGAGTCCCAGACCTCCTTGCAATTCTAGCTTGCTGCTCTCATTCACCCTGAGAGGCAAAAGGTGACGGCTCAGGCTGTTGGGATCCTGACAGCCAACCCGTGAGGTTTACACTGAGCTTCCTTAGCATCGAGTTGGTCCTGGCATAGCCAGGTGCCTAGAGAGTGAACTAGTGAATGCAAATCCTCTATCTATCTGTGCTGTGTACTCGCTCCTAACATACATGAATAAAACTCTTTTAAAAAGAAGATAAACAATAATGGCCTGGCCAGAAACAACAAAAACTAGCAAAAGAGAGAGGAGAGAGAGAGTGAGAAGCCAGTAATTTTTAAATAATGGTTCAAATATCGCATCATCATAAATGAAATGGAAAGAAAACAAGCAGATATATACATATATTTCACAAAATACATATATACATATTTCACTATATATATACTTGTTTCACAAAAATGACCTTAAAAATTCTATATAAAGTGTTTTGTTCATATTTCAAAAATAGGCTGTTTATTTGTAAACCTGAACATTCTTGAAATAAGGTGCAAGTTTAAACTAAATCAGATAACAAGAGGATGATCTCTATGGGCGCTGATGGTGGGAGTGTTGGCTAATATATCAGCTCCATGTTTGAATTCTTGAGGAAGCTCAGTACTGAGTTCCATTGGGTCTGAAAGTGATTTCTATTTTCAGTAGTGGATAAGTGTTTCACTCTCCCAACATCCTCGCCAGCATTTCCTATTGACAATGATTGTTCTAGCTGAAGTGTGGTGATACCTCATAGTGATTTGATCTACATTTCCTTGATGGTTACCAATATTGAATGTTTTTTTTTCATAGCTGGTCATAATTTTTTAGTCTCTTTTGAGAAGAGTCTATGTAAGCTCCCCACCCCCGTTTTTAAAATGTCTTATTGATGTACTTACTCAGTGAATTGTTAGCATCATCGCACACTCTGGGTTTCAGCCCTGTGTCAGATATAGTTTGTAAATATTTTATCCCATTTTATAGGCTGTCACCTCACTCTGTTCTTTACTTCTTGTGACATTTTATTTTTATTTCATCTTATCCATTTTGTCATTTTTTTTTCCTTTTGTTTTCATGCAGAGTGGTGTTCTGAGGTATTTGCTCTGGGTTTCGTGAATCGGTACTGTAGCCTGGGGATTTAAGTTTCTGGTGCAGTTTTCATTGACTTGCCATACAATCAAAGATGGGCAGGGTGAGCAGTCATTCTTTTCTCAAGTTTAACAAGTATCTGTTAGATAAGATCTTCTTGTGCGAGTGTGCATTACTGGCACTTCTGTTTAAAGTCAACTGGCTGTAAACCCTCTTCTGGGCATATGTCAGTAGGAAATGAGATCATCATATTGAAAATACAGTTACATATTCATGGTTATCATAGCACTGTTCACAAATTATGAATCCAGTCTAAGTATTTGGTAAGACAATACTGGATGCTGAATATGTGAGCATACAGTGTACTATTATTTCACAGCACCATGGCTGGGCCTGAAGACCAAAATGTTAAAAAAAAGAAGTCAAGGACTAGCAGACAGTACTTTGAATACTCAAGTCGTAAATGTGTGTGTTTGAAATGGGTAGCCTAAACTTTATGATTTGTCATTATACAATGTATATAAGCACCAAACTACCACATTGTTCTGCATACATACATTCAATTATTATTTGCCATTTAAAATACCTGAATTTAATTTTAAAGTAAATGAAATGAGACTAATTATCTAAATAAAAAATTATTTTATTTTCAAAGTTTTTAGAGCTTAGGAGGGATTTTGACGATTAACAATGTAAGTTGAAGAAATGGAAGAAAATCACAGAGTTTAAGGAGAGTCTCCAAAAAGCAGTATAAATTTTTTGACGGTATACCATCTTGGACCTTATTATAACTGTATTTAAGGATGTGCATAAATCACTATTGATTGAGATTTGAATCTGCATGGTTACTCCTTTAGATGATATTGAGACAAACTTTATAGCTTGTTTTAAATACTACCAGAATGACTTAACTGTATTGCCAATTTCCCCCCACCGTCACAGAGGCGAAATGACCATGCTTGTTTGAAACCTAAAGTAGGCCATAATGTTGGAAATTTTATTTTTTTCTCTACAGCCATTGAACTATGAAAAAAAGAAATCATATACCCTCAACATAGAAGGAGCAAACACACATCTTGACTTTCGCTTTACGCACTTGGGCCCTTTTAGAGATAACACCATACTGAAAATCATTGTTGGGGATGTTGATGAAGCACCGTTGTTTTCCATGCCTTCCTATGTCATGGAAGTCTATGAAAATGCCAAGATCGGAACCACTGTTGGCACAGTTTTGGCACAAGATCCTGACAGTGCTAATAGCCTAGTAAGGTATGGCATGTTTCAGTCTTCTAGAAACGTGAAAATGTTTACTTCTTCACATAGACACTCAATATGTAAATTAAACCTAAAATATTTTAATGTATGTGTTCTCTTTGTAACATGATGATATTATTGGGTAACTTTAGGTGAGTAATGTAGGCTTTACATGAACATAATTTAAAAGGTTTATGGAAATTTAGAAGCAAAAATACATTGTATTTGACGCAGATCCTTAAGAAATCTGTGGACAGGTTTCATAATATACATTTTCCATGTACTTTCTGAAAATCCCTTCTGTACCCATTTCTATCAACATATCCTTGACTACACAGATTAATTTCTGTACTTTACTTAGTGTGTATGAAAATAACTGTCAAGAATTGTAGATTTGCATCATCACAGATACTTTGTGACAGAGATTGCTCTGGTCATATCAGCTGTGTGGTTTTTATAAAATCCACTGTTCTGTGGAAGACAGAAAACAATATATGTTAACAAGGGTTAGGATGAGGATTCAAGGCACACTGTGCTTTGGCAATGCACCTGCACCTAGTAGCCACTCAATGAGTGCTAATGTTCTGAAGTAGTAGTGAGAATGAACACGGAACTGGACTCTGAAAACAGGGTTTGTTTAAATTTTCTTTATTTCTAGATGAATGCAGTTAGTCATGCAGTTCTGATTTTCAACTACCTAATATATGAAGTAGGAATGGAAATGCTGTGCAGACATTGTGATGAGATTATTTTAGCTAGACATAAGGAACAGCATACAATGGGAAGCATATAATAAGTCCTCAATAAATAATGTTTTATTATTTTAATATGCTGTACAGTAGAGACTATGAAGTCTTTGTATAAAATATTAAAAGGGTTTTTAAATTTTTTCATTTATTAAAAAATCATAAGGGCTGAATATACGTGCAAAACTCCCTGACTTTCTTATGTTGGTGTCTTTAGGAATCCTCAGGCTGTAAGACATTGATAATGTTTAATGAATTTGCCTGTTTTCCTACTGAATTCTTTATTCCTACTTTCTTTCATTTCCATCCACTTCAGCAAAACCAAAATGTATTGAACATTTGCTCAATACCTGTGTAATGTTCATAAAAGCTCTTCATTTTATTTTCTAAGCATCATAAAGGCTCTGCCACCAGTGCATACAGAGAAACAATTTTCTGTGCTGGGATGTTTATATTCAGTTGTCCAACCAGAGGAAAGCTTCATTCAGCATTCCATGTGTTTGGCTCCCAACAGCAAGAATGCTTTGCTAAATATATTGAAATGTAGCACCATAAAGGCTTACAGGTGACACATTCTTTATCAAAAGCAGCCATGATCTGGAGGGAATAAAAATTTTACCAAATTTATTTAATAAATCTTGGTAAAATTTAGTCACAAAATTAAAACCTAATAGTAATGTTTTCTGCAAGTTTTTATTATGGAAGAGAGAAAGTATAGTTATTAATTCATTCCTTCATATAAAGGGAACAGAGTCTATGTATGTCAGACACACAGTATAAGGAACATAAAGCTGCTACACACCTTTGCCCTCCCTCCTTTGCTTCTCTGTCCCTTCTCCTTCCATTTTTACATTTCTTTTTTTATTATTGTTTTGATGGCACACTTCTATTTCCCTTATAATCTCAAGCTTAATCCTCCACAAATTGAGAAATTCAACAAGTCATAAGCAGAAAGAGTACTTTTGCTCAATGGTATAGATAGGACTGTAAATGATAATCCTCAAAATGTTGGTTTCACTCACATTTTTGTACTTCATGTATTAGTTACAATGAATCAGGAAAAAAATATGTTTTTCTAGATCAGCTTATTTCACAAAGAATAATGGTCTCCAGTTGTATCCATTGTGCTGTGAAAGACACAATTTCATTCTATTTTGTGGCTGAATAGTATTCCATCCTGTATATACAACACGTTTTAACCACTTATCGGTGCTAGTATTATAATGTTCTTCATCATCATAAGGAATTAAACACACACACACACATAGATAAATACAGACATAATGAGAGGAAGGATTAAACAGTCACTTCACACCCTTGTGGAAGTCCAGCTTTCACAATCTGTACAGTAGGTCTTGGGCTGATGACCCAGAGATGATTTCTAGTTACAGTCCAAAATCGTTTACTGGCAGCATTTCTTCTGGCTTGGAGGAGGTGAATCTTTGCTTTGTTAAAGCCATCTACTCATTGGATTGACCACATGCATACCAAAAAGCAAACTGACCAAAAGCAAAACTAAATCTGCTTTTCTCAAAACTCATTGCTTTAAGTGCTTATCTCGATGTCCTCCCTAGAAGCACAAACTCACACACACACCTTCTCCACAGACACATCCAAAATAATGTTTACACAAATGTCTGGGCACCATGGCACAGCCAAGCTGATAAATAAGCTAATTATCAGACACTGTAATATGGAAGATCATGATTTGATAGAGGTGTGACCAAGGTCATACCTACAAAACGTGGTGGGAATGAGTCCCAGAGGACTGAATTGGAGGTCATGAATAAGGTTAATGAATATTCAGGTGAAGAACTGAGAAGGGAATTGAACTCCATTGTGCATATATGGAGCTCAGGCTACCTGTGAGTAATGACAATCCAGGTGGTGTGAAAAATAGACTAATATAAACAGGGTGGTTTTGTTATTTATCCTGGAAGCAGTGCTAATGTTCGCGATGGGAAATGAAGTAACCACAACATTTTCACTTCAGTGTAAAAAATAGTAAACATTACAGATAATTTGAAAAGTAGATTAAAGGTGATGAAAGGAGAAGAAACTGAAGTCTAGGGGCGACTTTTGTTGACCCTGTTGTACTAGCAAAGCCTCATTTTGTATGGAAATATTGCATCCCCTGTAGAGCTGGTTCTAGTTCCAGGACACAATTTCTCACCAGCAATTAATAGTGCAACTTGAGAGAAGGTTTTATTTCAGGCTTTTGAGGCTGAGGAATCCAAGACTAGGGCTTAGCTCTACTCAGAACTAGGGAGGGACTTCTACATTATTGGCAGGTTACTGTCTCTAAAGAGAACTTAATATAATATTGCATAAAGCAAGCGATGGTTCACTCTTAAAATTGGAGTGATGATTATATTCACAAAGGCACTTTGTGAAAGGTCTTTGCAGGAGGAATGTGTGAGTATGCAGAATTCACATGCATAAGTACATAGCTGTGTGAATATGTCGTTGTAAACGTTACAATCAGTGTAGGAAGTTGCTTCTAGTTAATTATCCATGATGTTATTAATTGCCTTAGCAATTACTATATATTACTAGAACATTTAATTGGACACTGCACGTTACATACAATATTCTAATAAAGGGTGATGCAAAGATGATTGGTACATTGTCTCCAAATTCTAGTACAGAGAATCATAAATCTGGTAGCATATGAATTATTATTTCTACTTTGTTTTGGTTAAACATCGAAAATGAAACCTGGTAAGCGCCCTTAAAATAATTAAGCTCCATGCTGCTGTTGGGGGCATAATTGACATAATATTTATTCCTGATTTTAATAAAAAACGTGTCACTCATTTGGGCCTCTAGGTGCAGTGAATTAAAAAAAAAGAAAAGAAAATGTTAACAAACACAAAAGCAATCGTACTTATACTTTCTCGGGGACCAGATGTTTGTACTAATTAAGGAAAAGAACATTGAAAAGGTGTGTCATGCATTGTGTCCTAGAATGCAATTATTTGCAGCCTTGTAGAATTGGTGATGAAAGGCAATTCAGAAAGGCTTCCTGGATTCAGTCTTTTGTATTTCAATTTTCTAAACTATTAGGAATACCATTCATATTTCATAGAGTCTACCATGTTCCAGTTTTGTCTTTTTATGCTCAAAATAAGATGGGCAATTTGTAGATATATAATCATCACCTGTTTTAAATAAGGAAACAAAATTAGAACTGTGCAATTTAGCCTTCAGAAATCTTAGATGTGTACAAGCTATGCTTACTTGCCTGAATGCCAAAATAGAATTGAAAGGAACTTCACAAATCAGCTGCTAAGAAATGAGCAACCTCCCTTGAGAAGCAGTACGTTGATATGCCACCTGGTAACACATGACTAAACGAAGCCATGGCTACTTACAGATTACAGTTTGACAAGAGACTATGCTTAAGTCTGTAACCCGTACAGATCTTAAACTTACATTGATTCTCTTGTGATAATGATGAACTGAAAGTTTATAAATCTTAAATGCCCAATTCCATATTTTTTATTTTTAATCCCTTCAGAACCAATGTCATCTAAGTGATTACCTGATGTTTTACTCCTAGAATCACTGACAGTTTAATTCCATTGCTTTCAAAGCAAACTGTAAATATTAATATTTTTAATAGTAAGGTAATACATTTTTGAAAGTTTATGAAATAAAATGAATACTGTGAAATCGAAAAGCAAGCAACTAAGAGTATTTCCATCTGTTATTTAATCATTGGTTTTATATTTTATGAACCTACACCGCTTCTTAATTTTAAATAATTGGTATTAAATTATTGCATACTTAATTCTTCCAATAATTTAAAATAATTTTTTCATGTTTCCATTTTCCCCTTTTCTGACTTTTAACTTTCTTAGTTTGTCATTAATCCAAGGGAGGTCATTAGTCCAAGGAAGTTAAAATCCAATTGTAACTCCATGAATAAGGACTTTGGGTCTAAGCAGTCCCCCAAACCTCAACTTTATGTTGTTGAATTCCTAAAGGAACTCAGTGTTCAACAAGAACTAACCAGTGAAATAATGCATGTCTGAGCATACAAGTTCCATGAGCTGCACAGCATGAACAGGGTTCAAGCAGGAGTGACATGCAATTGAGAAAATAAGAAATTAGACAAGGGGTCTGATGCTGTAGCCTAGTGGCTAAAGTTCTAACCTTGCATGCACTGGGATCTCATATGGACGCTGGTTTGTTACCTGGCTGGTCCATCTCCCATCCACCTCTCTACCTGTGGCCTGGGAAAGCAGGAGAGGACATCCGAAGGCTGTGGGACCCCGTACCCACATGGGAGACCCTGAAGAAGCTCCTGGGTCCTGACTTCAGATCAGCTTATCCCCTGCTGTTGCGGCCACTTGGAGAGTGCGCCAGTGGATGGGGGGGTCTCTTGCTTTGTATCTCCTTCTCTCTTTGTATCTGCCTTTCTAATAAAAATAAATAGAAAAAATAGAATTGAAAAAAGAAAGGAAAAAATGAGACAGACACATGATAAAAACCAGAGGGACGCCTCCTAGAAGAATGAGGTTGAGCCAGAAGGCTGGTTGCCTCAGTCCTTATTGAACTGCCTCAGAAATCAAGCTAAGCACTTGTTGTAGCACAGATGCTGATCACTGCATCCCATGCTGGTGTTAACCAGCCAATGCTTGATGATCAGGAAGGAACAGCATGACCCAAGTACGGAAATCAGTATGTGCCTGTTTCAAGGTTATCTTAAAGCACACAGTCTGTGGTCTTGGACCATTACCCAAGTGTGGAGCCTCATTCATCCATCAAAATGGTACATGCTCTGCCATATCTCATAAGGGTACATTGAATGCGATATAATCTAAGCTTTCAGATAACTGCATGGGAAATGGCCATCCAATTACTTGCCCAAACTCTCATCTATCTTATTTACTTTGCATAACCACACTGGCTACAACTTTGTTTTTTAACAAGTAAAAGCTCATCTGAATTGGATCTTTGTACATTGCCATCCCCCAGCCAACTTTGTTCAACATTTGTTTGCAGCACTTTCCCAATATCCGACCCATTTTTGCTTGTTAACTAGAAGAAATATTACCTAAAATGAACCAAAAGAAGAGTGAAAAGGCACTAGAAAATGTAGGAGAACATTCTCTTTCGATACGTTGGAGCTTTCGCTGACAGAGCCTCACCCTGCTGGTCCCCAGGGCTGGAGGATTCACCTGGACTTGCTCCCCTGACGGCCACTGCGAAATCCAAGGGAAACATGAGCAACCTCGGAAGCCCGAGTGTATCAACCGATATCACTTCTCATTGCTTCATCTGCAAAAGAAAGCCAGGGCCAAACCTAATCTGAGAACACACTATAAATTCCAACTTTAGCCCAAAATGCAATCTACCTACATGTATTGGGTTCCTCATTCCTTAATGAAACAAGTGTACAGCTAGACAAAGTGATCAATAAAATAACAGCACGCATCCATGTATTGGTGTTCATTTTATGGGTTTATGCCAATTTCAACTACATTGAAACCTGATGATAAATTCACTTTGACATCTTTTATGAACTTAAAATCATGCACATGTTATAATGCGAATTTTTTTTAATTTAACAATGTATTATGAAATTCAGAGTCACTTTTTAATTTTTCTTCTCACCTATCGATACTATGTTTGATTTATTTTTGGTGTTAGAATTTGGAAAGTGTTTTAAATTATTTTTTGAATTGGTAAATTCATTGGGGACTATTTAAGAAATTTTTACTCAAATAAAAAGAAAAATGTATAGTTAAACATTATAATATATATTTATTGATTAATTCCTTTGGATTAGTTGTATTTTCTTCATGATTACATCAAATAAAAGGAAACTTTGCTTTTTCTTAGATATTCCATCAAATATGATACAGAGGAAGAAAGATGTTTTAATATAGATGCCAATACTGGGACCATTAAGACTACGAGAGTTCTCGACAGAGAAGAAACTCCTTGGTACAACATCACAGTTGCTGCCTCAGAAAATGGTAATCTAACTTCCTTACATATGATAGAGAATCGTCACCTGTTCATGAAGTCTTAGTCTGTGATTTTCTTGAGAATAAAATTCTCACAACTTTTACGTTTGATGTCAGGACCTAGCAGTGTGCCAGGTATTGCGTGGGGCATCTTGTGCTTTCCCTCTTTTAATTGCAGTGTAATGGTGGAAAAGGAACTAACAGAAACCCTAGTCATCAAATTTGCATTTACAGTGTTTGGTTCTCCTCCAGTGATGAGAATAAACCTTTTATGTTCTTGAAAGTCAGGGTTGATGGCCTGAAGTCATCCAGTATCAGAAGATAGGTATTTCATATAAGGCAGTTTAGAATAAAAATAAATGAAAATCTACAATCTCGCTTGGATAATTTTATCATGATAACAGTCTTGTTTAAGCTTCCATTCACATTTATAGAACTTATCATAAAGGAATAACTCTTGGAATTTCAACAGCAAGCTTAATTCCTCTTCAAGAAAGGCACATGACATAAAACTGAGGAAGACTTGTCTCAACCCCTTCCAGACTATTGCATTGTGATTAACACCCAAGTTCAGAAACAAGTAAGCATCAATATAAATCTTTATCTCTGAGTCCAAAAAAGCTAGCAGTATTGTGTTAAAAGGAAAATGGACCAGATGTCAAAACAACATGGTTCTACTTTCTATAATGGGAAATAAAAATTTACCAATTATCCCCACTGCAGTATCCTGTGTGATTACATGTAATCTAAGAAATAATGTATAATACAAGGCGGCAGCAAAAAGTTCATGGAAAAATGTATGTTGTGAAATATCATACATTGATTTCAGAAGTTTTTGTATACAAATATTCTTCTAATTTCATTTTACAGAAACTTTGAAAAATACTCTTACACTGGAAAACAGAAGACATGTTAGAGTTTAGGAATACCACACACTGAAAAATAATGTTATGCAAGCCAAATTATTATTATCCCTCCCTCGAAAAATATCTAGAACATTGAAATTTTCCTTATTGGATTTTTTGAGATATAAATTATGCAATGAAAAATTCATTCTTTGGAAGTATAAAACCCAGGGGTTAGCGCAGTGGCTCAACAGGCTAACCTCCCTCCTGCTGTGTCAGCATCCCATAATGGAGCTGGTTCTAGTCCTGGGGGCTCCACTTCCAAACTATCCCCTGGTTATGGACTGGGAGATCTGAGGAGGACGACCCAAGTCTTGGGTGCCTGCAAGCCATGTGGGAGACACAGAAGCAACTTCTGGGTCCTCTGAGATAGTCTCAGCTCCAGACAATTTGGGAAGTAAATCGGTGGATGGAAGATTCTCTCTCTTTCTCTCCTTCTCTCTGTTATAAGTCTTTTGAATAAAAAATCTTTAAAGAAAAAACTGCATAATCCAATGTTTTCTAGACTATTCACAGATTTCTGCCATCATTTGACAATCAATTTTGCAATATTTTTCACTATTGTAGAAAAAAGAAATCCTGTACTCCATGATGTCAAGGATGCCCTTAGTCACGTGTCTCAGTAGTTTTCCTATTGATGAAGCTATAGATAAAACAAATATAACACACTATGCTGTGATCAATGCATTTCACCTAGCAAAATGTTTTCAAGTTTACCAGTGATACATGACATGTCCTTAATACTTGATTCCTTTGTATTACCAAAGACTGTATGGTATTTTCCCTTTGTCTTATAATAGACATATGTATTATTTCTGGATATGAATGATAGTTTATGAACATTGGATGTGGAAGTGTTTATATAGACATGTTTGCGTTTCTCTGGATCACTTACTAACTGAATATTTAATCATTTTATGACATGGTTAATATGGCTGCTTTCCAAAGTGGTAGTCTAATTTACTATTCCCGAGAAGAGTGGTACTCTAATTTCTACATTTTTATTCTATGTCTTTCATGTTGTTATGTTCCAGTAAGTGTGAAGTGAAGTAAAATCTGATGATTGACGCACTCCTCTACTTCTTTGTTACAGAATCAGTTTTCAAGTCATGCAAATAAATTGTTGCTAAATAGGAACACATTAAAACCAGTTAAAAAAATAAGAGGGTTGACTATATTAATACATTGAAGAAACAGTGTTTAGTAAATTCCTTCAACAACAGAATAAGTTCTAGAGATATTTCAGCCAGAAACCGCACTTTATATTCGTTCTCAGTTGCTAGCTCAGCCAAAATGATATTTTCATCAGGTGCAAACAAATCTGTAAAAACACACAAGTTTCCGTACTTCACAGAAGCTGTATTATTTGTGAACATTACTAAAGCAATGTATATGTTTACTAAAACAATGATGTATTTATGAGATTGTGTGTGCATATCTACATACCAGTGCAATGTAATACACACACACACACACACACTCACACACTCACTCATATACATTATGTACATATAGAGCACACATATTACCCCTGAGTAATGGAAAATAGGTAATCCACATCTACTAAGTAAAATGATATAGTAAATGGTAGTTTCATGAATTTTGTAAGTAGTAATTAAAAAAAGCCATGGAGACTATCTCAATATAGTTTAGACCTAATCATAAACAGGTGTACAGAAAGAGTGCTAGTTAGGATTTATGGCCAAGCTGGGGCACTGCAGTTACAGTAGAGCTCACTGGTGTACTGATGACATGGCCGAAGTGCCTCTAGTATTGTTTGGCACCCTCTCATGTACCACTGACTGTAAGTGTTCACCTAAATATCAGCCATTTTATCAAAGTGTCCTCTCATCTATATTCTGTTGCTAAAAATGTAGCTGCTACTTGCCCCAACTGGATTAAAAAATTCTTATTGCAGCATTTTTGGTCTTTTTTCCCTCTTTTATGTATTTCATTTTTATAGAGTGAGTATTTTTCACGTATTTCACAGCAGATTCATGGCACGATACGATTTCCTACGGCCCCATCTTTCCAAGGGGCCTGCCCTCCTGGTTCCTTCATTAGTATTCTTTGCTTCCTTTTTAAAAATTATTACACTGATGTAATTTCAGTTCCCTAAAGAGTCACAGGTTTAACCCTCCCTTAGGTTAATAATTCAACAAATACCAGGTGGGAAAAAAAGAAAATAAAATGAAACATTGCTCCTCAAGTGTAAACAATAACCAAATCTCAAAATGTTCGTTTCGCTCATATGAAATACATTTTGTTATACCTGTGTTTTAGGTCTCACACACAGAACAGAGGAAAGCATTTGGCATTTGTCTTTTGGGGACAGGTATGGGAATGAATGAGAGTGAATTATCTCTATGGAAACAGAAGCAGTGCTTCCTCAGTGAACAATCCTGCAGGAAGAAGCCGGTTTGAGAGAAGAGGGTGTTAGCATTGAGTGAGCAAGCCTGTGGGAGCACTTCGATGTGGTGCATTCTGCTGGCGCAATATTCGGCTCTTCTTTCTTGTAGTCTTAGGTTGCAATAATACTAAAGTTGCCACGTTACACGGTAAAAGAAGGAAATGTGTTTGGGCAGAGTGAGTGCTGCTGTTAATACATCCCCACTTTCTTAGCTACCTTCCCCATCTGCTGTCTATCAAACATGTCTGAAACAGAGATGACAGGTTTTCACATTTTATAGGAGAAGACTGGGTTTGTGCAGGATGGGACCCCTATTCCAGCTCCTAGGTCTGGGTTCAGTCCTTTATGCGCTCTCAGCATTAGGTAGCTATTTTTGCTAAGATCTATTTTGTTATTTATTTTTAGAAGCTTTACTATGAGGTAAATATATTTTTATGATTGAAATGATGGCACTGCAAATCCAGTAAGTTCAATGAGTTGTCTACAATCAGAAATCTAGAAAGCTTTATATTTTATTACATACCATATTTCATGGGGAATAATATTTTCCATTAAATGCTCACTTCATATTCTCATTGTGTTTAGCAGCGTTTCCTCTCTCTGTGAGGCGTAACACAGCTGTGGGGTTACTTCTGAGAATCAATATGGTATGAGACTGGACAGCTCTGGTCCATTGGCTTCAGCTGGGTTCTCTGCTGCAGGACTTAAAGAAGTTTGGCATCAGATGAGCTGTGCTCTCATTTGGTGCCTTTGGGCAGGAGTGGAGAGGATAGAGTCTCATTGCAGTCTCACTTACCTAGCTAGGATGCGTTTCCTTAGCTACAAGGACCGGGCCCACCTCTTTCCTTTCCCTGGGATAACTCTCTCCTCCTACAAGATGTCTGCATCGGGGTCACAGGGCAGCACTCTCAGCTTCCTAGGAGCTTGTATCCTGCTCGTGTCTGGAACTCCTTTATTTCCCCTCAGGTCACTAGCTAGAAAGAAAAAAATCCCTCTGCTTTCAATGGGACCAGTTAATCTTCAGACTTTAGATTAACTAGCAGTTTTGCTATTTTATTTAAATACATCTAATTTATGTTACATGACATTAATTTCACTTCAGTATATACATTAGTATTTTGTTGAATAACAGTGTCACAAATGCGCTGCCATATCCAGTATTCTGCTTAGCGTGGACCTAAGGTATCTTACAAAGATAGGGAATTTTCTTTTTGATGAATATGAATTTTTCATTAAAATTTGTATGCTTTGGCTCGATTTTTTTCTTTTCCTATCATCTATGTTTTTTTCCACATTTCTGGTTTTTTCGGAGACAGAGTTGTTCTGTGTACTTGTCATTCCCCAAACATCTGCAGTGCTTGGAGCTGAGCTGATCCGCAAATGTTCTTCCAGCTTTGCAAATGGATTCAGGGACCCAAGGACTTGGGCCGTCCTCTGCTGTTCTCCCAGTCCATGAGCAGGGAGCTGGGTTGGAAGTCGCGCAGCTGAGACTAGAACTAGGGTCCACAGGGGAAGCTGGTTCCGCAGGTAGAGGATAAGATTACTGAGCCACTAGGACAGCCCCCACTTTTTTCTTCAGAACCTGGGATTGACAGCTGCCTAAATCAGCTGAATCTGATTGTAACTTTCCACTTCTTGCATTAAATTCTTTATGATATGTGACTAATTTAATTATTCATGTTTGTCTTAGACTGTTATTTTCATGATTACCATTCTGGCACATTTTTAAAGTGGTGAATGAATTTTATCATGTTTAGCACAAAGCGCATGCTAATTTTTTCGCTCAGAATATATTCCAGACCATTTGCTGGGCAGTGTGACATTACATAAAGGCGGAAGTGTTGCTTTGCCTCCAAGGTATCTAACAAAAGATAAGCAGAGAATTATTTAATGAATAGCTATTGTCACAACAAGGTTTTTTCATAAAGACTCGAGAAACACCAATATTTGATAGTTTAATCTCTGTAGGAGAATGGCAGAAGGCGCCATAGAGAGGATAACGCTTGGGTTCAGTGTTGAGGTGAAGGATCACCTGAAATCTGCCTGCATTCCAACCATACCTGTATTGGAGTATGGGCACATGAGCAAACATAGATTAGTGAACATACACATACTGAATACAAACACACACGTATATCTCTTCATTTCTCTAGAAAATCTTTACTAATATGAACCATACTTAAAATTATGAGTTTTAAGCTTTCTACAGGCTAGCAGTTTGTGGTACAATGTTTTCTTGGGAAAATAAGCTGGCCCCAGCACTCTGTCATCCCTGCTATCATGAAAAAAACAAAAACACAAACAAACAAAACCAGATGGTTTTCTGCAGTGTATTGTATTGCTAAGCTGTAGCACGTGGAAAGTTGAGTCTTTAATGGATTTTTGACTTGTAATAATTCTTAAGGAGTCATAACTGTTGTAAATTAAAGATCACCTATATACTCATTGATTTTAAATGTGAAACAATAGGCTTTTATTTCTGTGATAGTCTTCACTTACTAATGATGTATGCACTACTAAACCTCAAGAGCATTGTGGGACTCATTTACGTATCTTTTCTTTCAGGAAGTAACTTTGCACTATCTGTTCTCTAATTTGTGAGAGTAGTACTTTATACGTTTCCTTCAGGTTTATGTCAATTTATGGGGTGCCAGTCTATTCTAGTATCAATAGCTCCTTACTGAACAAATTGAATTTTTTTTTCAGTTATTTTTTTTCAAGGCTGATAGCTTCTCAGAGCATTATATAATATATTTAATGTTACACAAGGAAGGGTATGCCTGAAATATCAAGATAGCAGAATAGAGTAAAGACACATTTAAACAGACGGAGAATGATTAGTCAGCAGGAAGCAGAGAGAGCAGAATCCAGGAAATAGGAGAGGACAGGCCAGCAGTACAGAGGCTCCGGGAGACTGACATACACAGTAAGACAATGGTGTGGTGTAGCAGTCACCAGACACCTCAGCTGTTGTCAGAAAGTGGCAGTCTGAACTCAACCACTGGCTTGAGCTCCACCAGCAGCCAGGTGGGAAAGAGAATTCACCGGGAGCTCAGGAGGCGAACCCAGGCAAAGAACTGACCATCCTGCTGGTTGGATTGATTTGACCAAGAGCAAGCAAAGCGCAGCAGATCCCAAATAGGTGATGCAGAAATGATGAATTTCATAGCCAGACACCCACCAGAGCATAATGGAGCTGGAGTGTAAACTACATGGAAACCATTTCTTGTAAAACTTGATAACTATGACTTCTTAAAAAACATACTACCATTAAGGAAAACAAATATGCAAGTGTAAAAATCTAACAGCATTTTACATGAATCTGAAATTTTGATACATTGTACTCTTGATGAAGTTGCTTCATGTTCTATCTAAAAACAATAAATCAACTTAGGGGTTTATTTTGTAGTTAGTATGTGTGATGATGATATCAACCCCAAAGAGCAGGAGAGTCAAACACAGTCAAACAAAGATATTTATATTGGGAGATAATTATGTACCTAAACATCTCAATAAAAGTATATGGATTTATTTGTGTAATTTCCATTAATGATTTCCATCATATCTGATTTGCCTTAACTAAAAAAAATTTTTATGATGATGCTAGTGTCTTTTAGGATTATTTTTTATGATTTTTAAAAAGATTTGTTTATGTTTATTAGAAAAGCAGATATACAGACAGAAGGAGATACAGAGAGGAAGATCTTCCATCCTCTGGTTCAATTTCCATGTGGCCGCAATGGCTGTTCTGAGCCGATCCGAAGCCAGGAGCCAGGAGATTCTTCCTGGTTTCCCACGTGGTTGCAGGGGCCCAAGGCTTTGTGCTGTCTTCAACCCCTTCCCCAGGCCACACAGGTCAGCTTCTTGTTTGTTTTCCCCTGGTGATAGGAAATAGCTTCTAATTTTGACATTCTTCCTTCTGCCTTCTTCATTTTATTTTGGAGATTATCCCATATACTTTTAATTTGCTCCACTGTATGCTTCATTTCTGACAAATCAGCTTTCATTTTATTCATTTCCAGTGTGACATTTTCCTTTAATTTCTTGAATGCCTGCTTTGTGTGCATCTCATTGTTGATAAGAAGCTTTATAACAATTGTTTTGAATTTCGTATCCCCCATTTTCTCGATGTCTTGCTCAGTTTACTGATGTTGGCAAACGCTTTTGCTCCTTTGCAGGGGAGTCTTCAGTAATATTCACTGTGTCTCTGTCTCTTCTTTGCCCTTGGTAATTGCACTTCTGTTTATCATGTTCTTCTCCTTGGGGCAGGTTTCTAAGCTGTGTTACCCACAGGTCTACAGTTCGATTTTACTTACTGCCGTTGGTACATGGCTCTTTGTTTGCAGTCATTTCTGCCACTCCCTCGAGTGACTTCCAGGTTTGGATTTAATGTTAGATTTCTACCATGGCCTTGGTAGCCTCAGCTTTTGCCTAACCACTCTACACCTCCTGTGATACCATGCTGAGGCTGTACTGTTGCCTGTACAAACTTTCTCCCACTTCCAGTTGGAGCGGTTCCCAGGATTAGGGAGATACCAGGTGTCCTATGCAGCTAGGTTTTTGGTGGTGCTGATCTTGCCATAACCTGTTGGCCATTAGGTCTGAGGACCACACAAACCTATTTTGACCTGTATGATGCTGAAGTCAGTATTATTTTCCCTGTGAGGCTAGTGTGATACACTAAGCTCAGTGAGTTCATTCCCAGCTCAGCACATGCATAGCTCATTGTTGTCCCTGCAGTCTTAAAGCCTTTGCCAGACTGTAGAAATGGCACCTGATGCACCACTACTAGAGTTCTTGATCTGCTGGCTGTCAGGTCTTAGGGCTACCTGGACCTATCTTGCATGGAACCTGTAGGATGCCACAGTGTCGCAGTTCACTGAGCCAGAAGTGAGTTCACTCATATCTCAGTGCATGTGTGATCCTGTCCCACAGCCTTTGCCTCTTTAAGCAAAATGGTGCTTTATTCAACACTAAGGAGGCAAACTGGGATGTGAAATCCACCGTGTTTTCGCACTGCCAGTCTGGGACCTGCTGCTTTGTCTGTGCTTCTGGGCAAATTAAACAGACCAGCAGAAGGAGCAGTTCTTTGTCTGAGTTTATCTCCTGAGCTGCCAGTGAGCTCTCCTTCCTGTCTGGCTGCTTGTGGAGTCCAGATCACTGTCAGCTGAATGCCGCTGGAGTAACAGTTACTGCAACACCACACCATTGTGTCCACTGCATTCCTGTGTCTGCCAGTCTCCAGGTGCCCCTCTGCTGTTGTTCTGTCCTCTCCTATTTCTTGGAATGTGCTCTCTCTGCTTCACACTGGCTAATGTTTCTCCATCTGTTTAAATGTTTCCTTACACTTTTCTGCCCAAAAATGTACATTTTAATTCTTTTTGAATATATACATATGTATTTTAAAATTTTATTGGAAATGAAGACATACAGAGAGAAGCAGATACAAAAGGAAAATTTTTCCATCTGTTGGTTCATTCCACAAGTGGTGACATTTTTTTCAAAAAAGATATGAAAACAAAATGTGTGTCATGCTGATTCAATCTTCAGCATTTAACTTTCGGAACAAATTCTACTATATAAAGTATATATGCTTTGTACAATGCCAGTGGGAGAAGACCTCATAGGTGCACTAGTGTTTTCTGTGAAGATACTGATGTAGTTATATGTTGCTTTGCTGTGCAAATGCAAGCTTGATGTCCCAATTTAGTTTCTGTCCCTCCAAACAGAACACAAAGGTGAAAAAAAATCACAAAATGGAGGAATGCATTAGCAGAACATGTAACTGGCAAATGACTTGTGACTATGTTGCATAACAATAAAGCACAGTTACAATATAAACATATAAAACATGACAAACATTTTAAGACAGATAACACAAGTAAGAAGTAAAATATTTTAAAATAATAGTATGTAAAGAAATTAGGTTAATCAAAATAAGATGCTATTTAAAACAAGGGAGATTGAAACAGTATTAGTAAACTATAAATTTTGAAAGTGGAACATTTAATATAGCTCAATGAAAAATCCCTGTAAATTACATAATCGACGACCACTTATGGGTACAGTTCTAAATTTTTATGCCAAAGATTTGGTAATTTCCCCACCTTATCTTTATGGGAAAGCTCTAGAATTCATCTATCACTAGCTAATGGGACCAACATAAAAATATAGTCAAAAATCAAACAGATGCAATAACTCTGGTATATTTATATCACGTAGAAAGTAATTTACTAACCATATAGTCGCCATAAGGAACAGCCTTAGGAAAAAATGTGTAGAGAGACTTTTCTGTGATATGGCAGATAAGGGCATCCACACATGGTAACATATTTTAATGCTAAAAACATGAAAACTGAATAATGTGTTATAGAAGCAAATAAATTGATGTGTAAGATAATTCTGAAAACAGTTACTAGTGTTCACTGGTTATAAAATGAAGTCTGAAGAAGGAGATTTAATTCTAGATAGCAGAACTGAAGACCCACTATAGCCATTTAATAGACCTGAGTGAGTTCTGGTATTATTTTGCTCAGTCTCAGGGTATAATTATATGTCTTTTAATGTAATTCGCTACTAGTCAGCTTAAAATTAGTGTAACATTATTTTGCTATCTTTAGGATGTTTTCAGAGGATAACATATACACTTGATGAACAAGAGAGGAGATGTGGAAGTGGCGGGAGAGAGGGAGAGAGAGAGAAATTTAGTTTCTTATTGCTTATTCTGAGTCTGTAGACTTGACATGTAAAACAAATGCTGTGACTTTTTTCTTACATCTCAGAATTAATGAACTTACTGAAAAAATGAGAAGACTGAGTTTAAAGCACATTTGAAGCTATTAAATATAATATTTTGATCTCTTTCAGAGTCTTATGTAAATTCCCTGCTAAATTCTGATTTCCATTTTTCTTTATTTTCCAAGTGTGACTTAGTCTCACACCCTGCATATATTTTCATATAAGAGGAAAATGACTCTTTGTGTAAAGAAGTTTACTTTCTATTTTCTCTGAGTTTATTTAGATTTGAGACCTTGAGCTTTTTAAACATTGTGTGATTTTTTTTTTATTGGATGCTCTGCTTTTCTCAGATTAATGATGAAATGAATTGTTCATGCCATACACTCTGGCAGCACACAATGAATTCTGACAAGTTTCTCCCACTCCAGTTCTTGAATAACACGCAATTTCCTTGATATGACAAAACATCATTTTAGCATTCATGTCATACCTTGGTGTTCATTTTTCATTTTTCTGTTAGTTAATGAATTCTAGTGAAGAGTGCCTTCATGAAGTTGTCTTTTGCCAAAAGTCCTGTTACAGCATATGGAGCTGGTGACAAGCTCCTGTATTAAGGAGATTTGTTTTAAACCAGGCTTCTAAAGTGTGCATGGAAACACTAAATACATTCCCGTGTGTTTTGCAGATAATCCTGGGTTGCTGAGCCATGTCACAGTGGGTGTTAGAGTTTTGGATGTCAATGACAATCCACCTGAACTTGCCAGGGACTATGATATTGTTGTCTGTGAAAATGCTAAGCCTGGTCAGGTAAGTTAATTGTTTCCTTCCTATCTGTTGGAAGAAAAACAAGCAGCTTTATTTCTAGTTTTCTTAGGTATAATCCCCCAAACCACCCAGTATAATTTTTTGTACTCTGATAATAATTTTATAAAGCTTTACGTGCAAAATAGATTTTTGAGAACTACGCAAAATGAATTTTTCACTGCATCCCAAATGCAGTTCTGACAAATAAGCTCATTACACATGATCCATCCTCCATGCTAGTATTGCTGTGTTGAATGCCTTACCCACAGCCTTGCCTAAGTGAGGAGGAAGCAGCAAATTCCTTGCCTCAATGAAGCTTACATGTTACCCGGGGGAGGAGGGACTTGCTTGGTAATCTGGAGGTTTGAATTGAGACGGTGAAGTGTGATTGATATTGGTGTTAAAAGACAGATGTTATAACATGAAATGTGTGTGTAGCTCTTTCATAATTGAAAGCTTCTATGAGTTTTTGAAGGACTCCCACATACCTGGTCTGGAAAGAGCCCATGGAGAAAAGCTTGAATGTAGAACATGAGTCCCATGTATAACCCAGCGTCCCAGGAATATGTCTGACATGCTTTTTTATGTAGTAGTTTTCTCTTTTATTTTTAAATCATATTTATCGCAGTTATTGGTACGCCTTTGACACAATACATAGAACTATTGATTTGAGCAAAACACAATTCATGAATCTGCCAGCATTCAGACCCAGAGGAGTTTCAGAGTTTCACCCAGTAGTATGGGCAACAAACATGTATGTGTGTATCTTTCATGCATTGAAGGCCTGTATAAACTTAAGCAAACATACTTTAAAAATTTCATTTCAACAATGTCAGATATAGAAGCATATATCTTAATATGTTCTAAACATACATAAAAGTATAATTAAGCATTCTATTAGGTTTAGATATTTAAATAAAAGTATTTGGAAATAATTTCTAAATTCTTAGTAGTAATAACATATTGGAAATACCATAAAATAAGAGAACTAAAACACATATCTTGCTAAAATAGTTGTGTTGAGCAATGGAATGAAAAATATCAAATACTGATAGAAATACGTAGGACAGTCATCTGGATCAGCAGTTAAATGCTTTGTGGTACATACACATTCCATGTTGAAATGTCTAGGCTCCAGTCCTGGCTATCTCATTCCAGCTTCAAGCTCACACGCACCTCAGGACAACAGGTTATAACCTAATTATCTGGGTTTGTTCCACCCAGGAGAGAAACTCAGAATCAGTTCTAGTCTTCTAGCTTTGGCCTGGCCCAACCTTGACCAAGGCATATAATTAGTGAATAAACCAGTGAATAGAAAATACACATCTCTGTGTCTCTAAATTAATTAAACGTTTAAAGATAAGAATATGGTTGATTTATGAGTCATATTAGGCTGATATAAAATGTATTCAGTTCCAGGGACACTGAGAAAGGTAATGGGACAGAAATATGTTTATAATTAATTAATTAATTAATTAAATAGAACAGATGTCACATAATGGTCTTGAGATGATTATGGCTTAGAATTCTTTGTAAAACTGATTGAAAACACCAAAACAAAGGCTGAAGCAGCCTGCAGGGTGTGGACCATAACAACCAAGTAAGCTGCCTGCCTGCAATGTTAAACTCATCTATGTGCATCAAGACAAATCTTCAGAACATCAAATGTAATAACACTTTAGAAATGCATAGTATTAGTAGTAAATACCATAGGCAGTAATGTAAGGATCTAGGGGGAAAACACTTGTCAGACTCAACACCTAAAAGCATGATCTGTAGACCAAACATTGGTGCATTGGACTTCCTCCATTTAAAACCCTGTAGAGGTATTTGGCATTGCTGTTCACAGACTGCTGCATACACTCTGTCCCATATTTCCATGCCAGGGAGTGAGTCCTGGCTCATCCTACAAATCCAGCTTCCTGCCAGTGCATACCCTGGGAGGCAGCGAGTTATGGCTCAATTTGTTGGATTCCTGTCAACCATGTGAGAGGTGAGAGTCCCTGAGTTCCCAGCTTCCATGATTTATTATTATTATTATTATTTTATAATACAGTTCCATGGGCTCTGGGATTTACCCTCTCGCTTCCAAAGTCCATCTCCTCCCCAACCCCGATTGATTTCTCCTCTGATATTACAATGAGTAGGCTTTCAGGAGCATTCATAAGTTCATCATTACACTATTGAAGTGTTTCCTGACTTCGTAGGCATCTGCATTGGCAGAGTGCAGTATCCTACTGTCAGGATGTATTCGATAGCTTCACTGGGAGTCCATCCTTGATCTGGATGCAGAGATGCTTACTGCACTGCGTCTCCACATCTGGACACGTCCTTTTCCACTACACTTCCATTCCCTTAAATACGGAGCCAGAGAACACAATCCACAACAGCAACATGAAGTTAATAATGTGCTACAGAACGACCAGTGTGTTGCTAGGTGATGAAAAAGAAAATCAAAAACCTTTTTGAAGACAATGATGCTGCTGCATTACCCATGTGGCAATGAAGAAATCAATAAAAGACTGGAAGAATTTGAAGAAATAACAATAAAAATAAAAATATCAATGCCATCAGATATAGGAAAAACAGTGTTGACATGTCTTGCTAAAGGTATAAGCCAGTTTAGACTACCCTAAAATCTGCCAAGTTCAGTAAAAATCATGCTTCAACACAATAAACTGCTAAATACTAAAATGAAAATAGACATGAGATAGCTGAATGGTATCCTATAGCCAATTTAAGGTAGATAGAAGCCAGTTGTACACAAACTATAATTGAAATGTTAATGAAGTAGTCTCAGGATGTGGTTAAAAACTCGCATCATCTAACATATCAGTCAGTCAATACAATGTTAATTAACCCCATAACGTTGGAAACTTTTGTTGATGTTATGTTATGGCATTTAATTTGTCGGAATGATAGTCTGCCAGCTATGTCTTCAGACCAGAGTTGGTCTCCCCAGGAAACTGTTGAATTGAACTGGACAAAAAGATACTGGACTCTGCATGGCACATGCTTGCATTGAAAGAATCTTGACTGAATTTGAACTGTAATACTGCAACTAGGTGGACGAATCCACCATGGGGGGAGGGCACAGGGAGGGACAGGGGAATCTCAGAGCCTATGAAACATTGTTACAAAATGAAATGCAATAAAAAAAAACAGTGTTGAAAGGGACATTTACAGCATCCAATGTTTACAATCAAAATGTCTCATGAATGATCTAGTAATGATTCTCAAGAAGTTATTAAAAAAAGACAAAAGTGAACAAGTAATGAGAAAAGGTAAAATTCATAGCAAAAATAATTGGATTTTAAGCCAAAAATCCACAAACTGAAACAAGAAGGAGCAAATCCCTACAAAGATGAGCAAAACAAACCCTCAGACACATTAACAAAGAGCATCACAAGAGAACAACCACTTACAATTACAGATGAAAGAGAAATGACTCCAACTTTCTTCTCCTTGGTCATGACAGTGCCGGCATAGGCAACAGTAGAAATCTTTTTTTTGTTGTTGTCTAGGTATATTTAGAAGTTTCATTGGAAGTCTACCTTCCTTCCACAGCACAGATGCATTCTGTTGATTTTCTTTGATTCTTGGTACGCTGGTCTCCATGACATCTTTTGTTTGTGAGGTTACAAAGCTTCCACGATTTGGGGTGAACCCAGAGTCTCTCTGTCTCCGTCCCTGCCCACTCCCTCACTTCTCTCCCCGGGTTCCTTCCTCTTCCTGACTTCTTCCCATCCTGTTTCCTCTTTCCCGCCTTCACCTGCTTCCTTTCTCCAGCTCTCTATCCCTCTAAAATAAGTAATGTAAACATTAATTAAAAATTTTTAATTGGTGACAGAGTAAAAGAACATATTTGAAACTTTTCAGCAAGATTATCTAGACTAGCAAGAAAAAGTTTGAAACGCAACAATAAAAAAACAGAAAATATAATATTAAGACCTTTGTCCAGAAAGGATATACCAAAAAAGGAAGCACTGAAAAATATTTACTGTACATTCATCTTACAGTAAGTGAAAATTAAAGCTACAATGATACATCATTATACAGCTATCAGAAGAGTTAAACTTCACTAATTGCAGAAGAAATAAATATAAGATCCATATAGACATTTTATCTGCAATTTTAGTACTACAGATGTTTAAAAAATTAAAATTAATCATAACACAGTATCATTTTTTCAAAAAATGGGGTACCTAGCAATAGCATCTGCCCTTGTTGGAAGTCAGTTATTTCCTTAATATTTAACAAATTTCAAGTGGTTATCCCCTTCCTTAATTAATCTCTTTCTTTTAATTCTAGGCAAATTGTATCATTTACATGTGATATAAGTATTCATGCATATGTTGACGTTGCATCAGATTTCATCAGGCATTATATATTTATAATGAAGGAGGTATAAGTACACTTTTACCTTGAAAAGTATTATTCTTTTTCATTTTTTAAAGATGTATTTTATTTTTATTGGAAATTGAGATATACAGAGAAGAGGAAAGACAAAAAGGAAGATCTTCCATCTGTTGATTTATTCCCCAAGTGGCCACAATCGCTGGAGCTGAGCCAATCCGAAGCCAGGAGCCAGGAGCCTCTTCCGGGTCTCTCATGTGGATGCAAAGTCTCAAGATTTTGGGCAGTCTTCTACTGCCTTCCCAGGCTACAATCCCTCTCTAATTGGATGGGAAGCAGGGCCGCCGGAATTAGAACTGGCACCCATATGGGATCCCAGCACTTGCAGGGTGAGGACTTCAGGCACTGTGCCACCACATTGGACCATTTTAAATTTTTGAGATAACATTTTTAATCTAATACATAGTCAAAGGCTTAATGTTCCACTTAATAGAGTGTAACAAATAAAAGGATAATAATTCAGCGAGAGCTGTAAATAGTAATTAACTGGATGGATATTCAACTTCACTCATAAAAATTTCAAAATAGTAAAAGATTCAAACTATAGTCGTATGTATCCTTAAGAGTATGTCTGATGAGGATTCAAAGCAAACAGAGTGAAGCGCTGCATTTACTTCAATAAACAATTAGTCTTTTAAAATTTCAAGCTCATGTCTAACTGTAAGAATACACTTTCATAATGTGTTTTCATAATGCATGCAACACAGACTTGTTCTGTCTTAGCCCCTTTTGTGGGATGTTGAAAATCTAAGGGAAAAAAAAAAAAAACCTTGCCCCTTCTCTTGACCCAATTGATGCTTTTCCTCATGATTATTTATATCTGATCCTGAATTTGAAATGTTGCTAGCATTTTTTTTAGCTTGTGACCTCAATTTTTTTGTGTTGCTATTTGATACCATCTACTTCTGGTTTATGTGGAACTCTCATACATCATTATCCACTGCACATGGTCATCTGTGCGTGTGCGCAAAAGCTGAGTTCTTTGTTTCATCTTGTGCATTGACCTCTGAAGTTTGTAAAACTCCTCCCAAAGGATTTTATGGAGCACGGACAAGTGCTTCCAACATCAGTAGAATGAATACTGCATTCTAAGTTTCCAGGTCTAGCCAAGGGTGAGACTTTATGACTATATGATGAGATAAGTCACAAATTCCTCCAAGTGTAACTTACATGTTTCCTTTTTGTGTGATAACATGCTACTTTTGAAAGAGCACATTTGAGACAATGTGCATAAAATTTGGTTAGTTTCACCACATACTGATTTTTCACTCAGCGTTCTTTCATTCCTGATTTTCAAAAGTTATCAAAAAATTCAATTCTAGGAAATTAAACTGAATTCTTACGATTCTTTAAAATCATGTACATATTTAGATTTTATTGGTGTCTTTAGTTCTGTATGATTTTAGTTGTAACAATAAGAAGACTGGTCAGATTTTGTCCTTTCTTGAGCAGTGATCTCCAATGTTTTATGGAAGAATAAAAATTAATGCTGCTGTTTATTGTTTTGGGCATGCCTATTAAAATAAATCAGTATAAATAGATCTGTATATGTGATTGAAGTGTTAGAGAGAACAACATTCTGACTCTTCCTATTTTGCAGTCATTGGCTCTTTTACAGCAATGAGATTTCTGGAGAAAACTATTTTGTTTGGAGGTAGTGGTGCAATGTAGACCTCCATTTATAAACAATAATTTGTGCAATGATTTTTCTGAAACATAGCTGTATTGCTCAGCTGTACAACAGCCCTGCCTTCTGTGACAATTGCTTTCCGAATTACATATATTTCTATCACAGAAACTGTGTCTCTAAATGCATCAGTATGTTGCTATGGCAAAGAGATTGGCCTTTTATGAAAGTTTAAACCACATAGAACAATGAAGTCAGGTCAATTCAGGTATCATTGTAAAGCGCAATAATGGAGTTCCCTGAGTCAATATTTTTTCCTACTCGGAAAAAGTCTCCTAAGCATTTGACCTGAAAAACTATGAAAACGAAAGTCATTCATGCATGAAATTTGAAATCATTTCCAAAGTAGTGTGAATTTAAAAGAATTTAGATGTGCCAAACCAGCAATCTTAAAATATAAAGGGAGTACTTCCTTATTTACATGGACTTTTTCTGTGTTCTTGTTTTCGTTTTCACTAGAAGTAAACTTGGAAAACATAGCATATAGTAAAAGAATAATCTCATGGTAAGAAATTAACCTGTGCCCTTATCATTTCAAATCTTTGTAGGAAAAAAATTATCAGATAAGTGGCTATTTATACTGTTTCAAAGGGCAATTGGTTTAACACATAAAAGCTAACAAGGTTTCTAATTGAATGTATACATAAGCTCTTTAATATAATATTGTGAAGCTGACTTACTGATAAATATTTTAAATCATCAGACATTTATTAATGAAGATGACTAAACAAGCTGTTTTACTCCAAAGAAACATGATATTTGGATTTGTTTTCTGAATAAAGTAACATAGCAATAATAGGTTTTAGAAAACAAACTGGAAACATGGATACATTTGTTTGTATCTATTCAAACCTAGGGTATCTATTAATTGTGGATATTGTAAAAAAAAAATCCTGGTACTTATTTTAAAATATCATCCAATAATTTGTTCTCCAATCCCTTTGCTTTTGTAAGGATAAATTTGTGCCTTAATGAGAATAGACAAAAATGTGGAAAAGCTTATAAAGGAAAAGCTATGCATAGGTTTCAAATAAATCAATATAAACAGGTCTTTCATTTCAGTTTTTATAGATTTATTTCTTTTTCAATGCAGTATGACAGAGAGGAAGAGATAGAGAAACAGAGTTCTTCTCTGCTAGTTAGTTAATTGCCCAAATTCTTGCAGCTATCGGATTTGGCCTGGCAAAAGCTACGAACCCAAACCAAAGGAGGTAGGTAGTAGGAACCCTAGTACTTTGGCCATCCATCTGTGAACTCCCTGGTGTCTTTGCAGGGAACTAGGTTGGGTGTGCTGAGGATTCAGTCTCAGGCACTCCAATAATTTATGTGGGCATTCCAACTGGCAGCTAAACCTGTTGTACTACAAAGATTACCACTTGGCACAATTTCTAGTAAACTTTCTGAAATACTCTCAAATTATTATCATAACTTTCAATGTAGTCAACTGCTATATGTTAATTAGATTAGAGGTACAACCTGGAGTGTTTGGATTCAATAAAAAAATGGGAATCAAACAAGAAATTGTGACATTATCAACCTTTTTCATAGAAAATGCAGGTAATATAGTGTATACAAATCATAGGTCTGACCACATGATAGAAAACAATGATGACAGAAGTGTAACAATGCTACGTATCTGCTAGAAATACCTATATGTCTGCTGGAAACACAAATTTGTATCTGCGTTATCTTCCCAAATATATTTTCTAGTGATAATATAAAGAGCAATGGAAGTAAAATGTTATTTCCCAATGAAAGAAAAATATAGTTAAAAAATTGAATATATCATTACAGCATAAGAATTCAAAAATAAGGCAGACTCTCATGATAGTGTTGTGGGAGTAATTTTCATAAATATTTTATGAACATAATAACCCCATAAATATCACAAATTAAATCTAACCATAACTACAGCATGACCAGCAATTCTAAAAGTTAATAGGTTACTCTCAAACATTATATGATAATCGCCACACTATTTATCATACAGATAAGCTTGGGAGTTTACTGACTAAGGAAAACAAATGCATTATTATGCGTGATGTCCCTGGTAAATTCAGATTTGAAGTTGTCCAATTAATAGCAGAAAAGATACTTTAGACCAAATTATATGAAGCAATGAACATAATTATATAAGTATTTTATGAGTCCACCAAGGTGCTGGTGCTATGCTGCAGTAGATAAGCTGTTGGTAATTCACAATTCCAGGGGCCCGAATTTGAGTGCTTATGCACGTTTGGCTGATCTGTTTCCAATGTAGCTTCTTGCTAACATGACCGGGAAAGCGGCAGAAAGTGACCCAAGACTCGGCCTTCCTGCCAGCCTTGTCAGAGACCCAAACGATGTCCTAAAAGAGCGTTTTACCAATGGAAACAGCTCAACTCTCAAACAATGGAATTGTTATATGGAAAGGGAGTTTTATCTGTGATACCAATATTTGAGCTGTCTCTTAACACATCCTGAAACTGAGTAAAACGTTCATAGAACTTTTATCTTCCAATGCATTGTACACACTATGTGTTCACCAATTGAATCTGGATATATTAAGCTTCTGGTTCTTTATTCCTTCCTTTGGTTTTTAATTTTTCTAACAAAGGAATTTAAAGAGGGAATTTTAATATTAGGAAAATATTTTTAAAATATTTATTTGAAAGGCAGAGCTACAGAGAGATTTTGTTGTTGTTACTGTTATTTTGTTAACACTTATTTGAAAATCAGTAACAGAGGGAAAAGGAGAGACAGAGAGAGATGCGCCTCTTCAGCTGTAATCTCCGGATGGCCACAACAGCCTGTCCTGGGAGGGAACCACCCGGGATTCAAAGCAACGCAGATATGACGTTCCAGTGTTGTAGGCAATGATTTAATTCACTGTGCTACACACTTGCCATAGCAAACTAATTTTAGTGATTAAAATACCACTTTGCCTATTCCTTGAGTATTCATGTCTTGACAGTACAGTGGACCTAGATATCATAGTTTGCTTTCTGCTTGGAATCACCTGCCTTGTTTTATTTATAGATTTGAAGTTACTTTGCTACTTAAATATGCCAAATCCAGATGTTGATATTTCTTTCTTTGGATCACTGGAGACGAATAATGATCCATAAAACACCAAATGAGCTTACCTTGCTTTGTCACTATTTCAGATACCTGGGCACCTCAGAAATTCTCCTGGATTCAGCTCCCACTTTTTTTTTTAAATATAGGGGCTGCATCATGATCTCAAAACTCTCCTAAAAAATAAAACATAAACGTATTTTAAGAAACCCACACATAAGCCTCCATTTCATCTGAATTGACTAAGTACAGTGTGCTCTACACCAACACTGGAGTGTTCATATTTGTGCAAGTCATATATCATTCCCCCTCAAACAGCTTTTCATGCAGAATATTGCAACTGATTGGCCCCCACAGTACTGTGGGTGATCAATTAGAAAATTTAGATGTTTGTGCTGTGATAGAAAATTAAGTGTGAATGTTTTAAAACTGTGACACGTATTTCCCTAAACTCTATTTCAAGGAATAAGAAGTTAGTTGGTACTTTCAAGCTCAACTTGAAATACTTGAATGAAAAGGGATTCCTTGAAAATCTTTTTCACAATTGAAAATGATATAGCATAATGACAAGGAAATAAGCCTATATTCAATTTATTATTCAGTATTTGTCTTTTCCCCAGGTTATTCACACTATCAGTGCCACTGATAAGGATGACTTTGCCAATGGACCAAGGTTTAACTTCTTTCTTGACGAGCACCTGCCAGTGAACCCCAACTTCACACTTAAGGACAATGAAGGTGAACATGAATGAATAGCTTTACTGTTAAGTGCCTTATCACTGCTTTGCCTTAACGTGGAATGGACTCAATCCGTTTTACTTTATTCTCATACACTCAGGAGCAGCTTGCAAATAGGCATTCTAAATCAGTTTGATGTTAATGTGTTATGATCTGTGGATAGCTTGTATTTAAAATTGAGCCATATGCACAAATAAATTTCATTGAATTTATTCAGAACCATCCCTTTAAGCAAGAAATGTACCCATAGTGTGCTCTTGGGCAAATTTTAAAAGAAATCTGAGTTGATACGCATGCTTAAGAGAACTGCTGTGAAGGCTACGAGGTAGAGAGTATTTAAAATAGGAAAAATGAAAAATATGTCCCAGAGACAGTTACAAAAAGAAATGCAGGCTTTGAGATCTTCTTCCATTAGTAAGTCTATCAAGACATGCCAGACAAATTATATTTGTCCTTGTGTTTATGAATATTTTCTGAAATATCAATAGAAAAATATGCATAATTACGGAGTATCATGGGCCTTTTAAATTTGTTTTTCTTTACACTACTGTATTATGTAGGAATAAACAGCCCCACAATTTAGTAACTATAGAAGATTCATCATTATTTAGATGCCATATTTGGCAGATTCGCCACAGCTGCATTCAAGTAATTTTTCATACAGCACAGAAAAGTTGGAGACCATTCACTGTGTGCAATTTTCTGATTAGCACTGCATTTTCTTCCCCCAAAATATTTGATCATGTTGCTTGGATATGCTATTTTTATGTGAACACTTTTCTCGAAATCGCATGGTGTACGTATGTTTTGCCAAAGACAGTTAATAGCCTTTGTATATACATCTGGGGAGACATTTTCAAGAGCCAAGTCACTAAATGACCAACTATGATAGCTTCCGCCCACCGCATTGATCCCTAAGCATCTCCAAATTGTCATAGCAATAGTATCAGAGTGTGCATACAACCATAAAAGCTTTCATATCTGCAATGCAAAGGTTTGTTTACTCTCTGATTTTAGAATGGTCTCTCCTCTAATTATTGTGCTTACAGGAGTATGTCCCTATGCCTGCTTGTGTATACCAAATTGTATTTAACATTGACTTACATTTTTCATTTAATCTATATCCTACTATATATTTAGTGCAGTTATACATGTGACATGTAAAAACAAGTTCATATTACCCTGTATCTCAAAAAGTTAAGTAATTTGGTAGAACATTAGCTTTATGTGTTAATATGTTAGCATAATATCGATATTATATAGATATTTAGATATAGATATAGTTATTCTCACTTTGTTGTAAAAAAATTTACAATAACAAATTAGGATAAGCTTGAAAGGCGGGTTAAATTCAAACTATTTAACCAATAAAGATACATTTCTGAAAGTGCATAGCAAAAGGAATCATATTGTTGCTGAAACAAAATGGTAACTTCATGTAAGGTTGTTACATCTGGAATTTTCCAGTTTCATTAACAATTATGTTTGAAATGTGTTGTGAGAGGCTTGAACGTATAATCATTGTTAAAATTCATACTTAGGCTATTTCTGTCAAATGTGTTAGCACTTTTAAAAGGGTTCACATGCAACTTTTTGACTCTTTTAGACACAGTGAATGCTTCCGTTAGCTATACTGTAGCCAGTGTGAGAAACAGATGGTTATTTAGCTGTAAAGAAGCTTGAAGTTATTTGCCTGAACACATTTACAAATTTTGAGAACTGATGCAATTATAAGAAACAAAAAACTCTTATCTTTGAGATTTAAAAATATAAGTTTCTGAAAATGAAGTATGTTACATGACTGCAAGCACACACAGGAACAAGCAGAATTGTGGTTGTTCTTTAATAACTCTTCCTCCTAAACTTCTGAGCCTGAGTGTTTCCATCTAAAATAATGACTAGGAATGGTAACCTTTAACACTGAAAGAAGCACGGTGACTAATGTTGCAATCCAGAAACCTATTCTCCACAAATAATGGTCTATAATGATGAAATTGAAGTCATGGTAGTTGTGTCCAAAGGAATGCATACATGCATGTATAGACAGCACACACACACTGAGTGACAGCACTAACTGTACATGGAATATCAATTTTAATTGTGTGTGTATGGCATGCACATAAATTAAAATATATAAAGTACAATTATTGCTTATGTAAAAACCATGTTGAATAATATCTTTAATAAAATTTACATGTGTGAGGAGAGAATACATATCAAATTTAGAAGAGTGGTTAGTTGTGTAGAAATGTGAAACAAAGTGAAGTCTGCAGTTTTAAATGCATTTTTAAATTTTTATGAGCAACAATTGTATGTATTTATTTTCTGTGATGTGACATTTCAGTACATGTTTATAATGCCTATCAATCAAAATAGTTTAATCAGTATTTCCCCTCCTTTAATATTAATTTAAGATTGGAATCCTGGACCATCTTTCCTCAATTTGTTCAGAATATCTAAAAGGTCATTGTGAGCTACATTCACCCTTCTGTGCTGCATAACACTAGGAACGTATTCCTTAAGTCTAACTCTGATTGTTATCTGTTCTCCAAACTCCTTGTATATCCCTCTACCACTCCAAGACTCCACTAATCACCAGTGTGTGTGGAAATCGAGCAGTTTTAGCTTTCAATCTGAGGACATGCAGTGTTGGTCTTTCTTTGCCTGAATTATCACACATAGATGATCTGTTGTAAGAGCCATCCATTTTGCTGCAAATCACAGGAATTCTTTTCTATTGTGTATATTTACATGCCACATTTTCTTTATTTGTCTGATGGTAGACACCTTGATTGAACCTGAATCTTAGCTGGTGTGGATAGAACTGTAGCACTTGAAAACAAAGTAACTGATGCAGTGAGCTCATGCATTTTGCTCCATACCCAGTGGTGAGGCTGTTGCAACATTTTGTCTTTCTTTTGCTACTTCAAGATCCCCATACTGTTGTCAATAGAGGCTATACTAACATAAGTTCCCAGAGTGAGTTCCCTTTTCTGCATGTCTTTGCCGACCTTTGTTTCTTTGTGTCTTTTAGATAACAGCCATTCTGACAGGCATGAAGCCACCTGATGAGAAGTGACGATGACTAGTTTTTCATTTATTTGTTGGCCATTTATGTGTCTTCTTTTGAGAACTGCCTATTCAGGTCTTTAGTCCATTCCTCTGGTTGTATTCGTTTCCTTCTTGTTGAATGTTTTGTCTGTCTATTTTGTATTTAATTTCTGAACAGATTAGATACTAATTCATTTATTCCTTCTTAGATAAAACTTGGGACTATTTTCTCCAAGTCTGTGAGAAGTCTCTTGGCAGTGTTGATTGTTTCTTTTGATATTCGGGAGTGTCTTAGTCTGATAAAACCCCATCTGTCATATTAGGGTTTTGTTGCCTGCCATTCTTGAAGCATATTCAGGAAAAACCTTGCCCACACCTCTGTCTTAAAGTGCTTCCACTATGTTTTCCTAGTAGCGAGTTAGTTTCATGTTCTATGTTTAGGTCTTTGATCCATTGGAGTTGATTTTTGTAGGTGATAAGAGACAAAGATTGATTTTCATTCTATGTTCTGATTTGCCAGCATCATTTGGCAAAGATTCTCTATTTTTTCCAATATATAGGGTTGGCAACCTTTTCAAATGTAATTGGCTGTGCAAATGTGCACTTATTTTTCTATTCTATATCAGCTGTTGTGCAGTTACCATGGATTTTAAGCTAATATAGCTCTGTAGCTTGCTATAATTAGATATTGTTATGATTCCAAACCCCACCCCACGTCTCCAGCAGGGGTGCTTCACTATGCTAGACACCTCGTGTTTTTATATGAATTCTATTAATTTTTTCCTAAAGTGTAAAGAGTGTCATTGGTATTTTGCTAGGTATTACTTTAAATCTGTATATTGATGTAGTATGGACATGTTAATGCTATCAGCACTTATACTCTGTGAACAAGGAACATCTTTGCAATTTAAGTGTGTCCTTGTTAATTTCATTCATTGTTGATTCATAATTCTCATTGTAGCAAACATTCACTTGTTTGTTCTATTACTCACATAATTTTTGTAAATATTTCAAATATTATTGCTTCCTTGATTTTGCTTTCAGTCAGATCACTATTGATATATACAAATGAGATACAAATGAGCAGTTGTATTTAGTTAATTGAAAGGTAAAATGATAGAGATAGAGGAAGACTCAGAGAGAAAAGGATCTTCCTCCAACTGCTTCACTACCACCGCCATGGGGCAGGATGGAGTAGTCAGGAGCAAGGAATTCAATGAAGTTTTCCTCCATAGGCCACTATCTGCTACACCCAATGCAACACAGCAAGGAGCTAGGTAGGGTGGAATAGAGACAGGACTCCGCCCTGAACACTCCAATATGGTGTACAGGGAAACCAAACGGTGACTTCAGTTACTGAACCAAAATAGCTACCTTTATATGTTCCTTCTATCTTTAATCTATTGAATGGTTTGTCATGAAGTAATATTGAATCTTACCAAATGTTGAGTCTACATCTGTTTGAGACAATCATTTGCCTTTGTTTTTTATTCTTGTATATTCTGTTATAGTATTGATTTATGAATGTTGAACCATTCTTGGATTGCTGGAATAAATCTACATTTATCTTGATATATGATGTTCTTGAATACAGTGTTAAATTCAGTTTTCTAAAAATCTGTTGGGAATGTTTCATCCACATTGATGCAGATAATGAGCTGCAGCTTTCTTTCTGTTTCATGCCTTTGTTTGCTTTTAATATCAGAGTGATGCTGACCTCATTAAAAAATTGGGCAGAGTTTCATTAATTGGAATATTTTACAATATTTTGAGGAATGTCAAAATAATTTTCAAACTTGTTATAGAATTTAGTTGTAAAACACCAAATGCTAGACTCTTCTTATTTTTGAAGAATTTAACTTCTGTTTCAATCTTTTAAATTGTTATTTATCTGTTTAGAGTTTCTGTGTATTGTTGATTTAATCATGACAGGTTTAGGTATACAAAAAAGTATCAATTTCTTCTTGTTCCTTAATTTGTTAGAATGTGGTTGTTCACAGTAATGTCTTATGATCCTTATCATTTCTGTAATATTTTATTTCTTAGGTATTTGAAACAAATGATATGATGATATGATGATAATATTTTTAAGTTTTCATGATATTATCATCCATCACTTTTCACTGGATTCAGAAATATTTCATAAAGAAATCTAGCACAAAAATAGTTAATTCAACTAGTGGATCCTTAAACATTACTCATATCATCTTCTATAAGTGATGATATTGTCACAAATGCGTTCAGGACCCTATTCCTGCTGTCAGAGTTAGAGCAGCAGATCCAGCTCACACTGAGCCAATACAAGAAGTAAACACTGCATTCAACAGGACAAGTAGGAGGTTATTTATGTTGGGGAATGACGAGTGAGAGTCACTTCCTATGCAGAGAGATTTAAACTTATAACTATGTTAGTGGAGTTTATGAGGGAATAGCTTAAAGTTCTAGATCAGAAGCTAAGTTAGCCACGAATAGCAGACAAAGGAAAAAGATCCAGATAAAGTTTCTAATAATGTTACCACGGACATTGAAAGTGAAATATTTACATTAAGAATAGTTGGAGGTGTGTGCAGTATTTAGCTCATGTAGTTTTTAGAACATATGGATAAATTTTACTTTCTATGCTTTAATGAATAAAGTTTACAGTTGCAAAGGGAAATATGGAAAATGTACCATATAGGAGTAGTGCTATAGTAACATAGGTAAAAGAGCATTTTGGTTATTATTCACAATGGATTGCAAGTTAGGAAGAGTATATTGATCATTTTCCTGTTTTTAACATGCAGATATTAAATTGACTAATGTATTTATTAGTATATATATTAGTATTAGTATATATATTAGTATTTATTAGTATGTATTTATTAGTATATATATGTGTGTAGATAAATAGATAGATAGATAGATAGATAGATAGATAGATAGATAGATAGATAGATGCTGGAGATAACTTTCCAGCACTCTCTTGCATGCCTCAAAGCAGAGATGTTAGCCCCTTTTTTGCTGCAGACTATTTTTTCAATGCCTGTATGACAGCCAGCCTTGGAAAAGAAGATAATATCTTCCTTAGGAACAAAGAATATATATATATATGTGTGTGTGTGTGTGTGTGTATTATAAATGTATAATGTATAATATGTGTATACACACATATACATACACATTTGTTCTAATAATAATAATGACTCTGAGTCAGAGGTTGGTGAATTTTGCTTGTAATTCATTAGATTATATCTAGAAAAAGTGGCACAAACACACTGAGCACAAAGCATGTTTGTGCTCCTCTGCACCATCTTGATTTACCTCAAAATAAAAGGAAGCTAGCAAAGTAAATTGAATGCTAACTATCCTTTTTGTGAAATAGGTAAAAATCACTTTGTCTCTGAACCAGGAATCTCAGAACATCTGAAAACATCTGTTGTGTTAAGGCAGGTCAACTTATTAACATGTGGGTAGAGAAATCTCACACCAGACTCTTTAATTTTCTGACAATTCATTGAATTAATGCTTTAACAATTAGATTTTTACTATAATCTTTTATAGCTGTCTATTCTAACTATTTGTCTATGCAAGATTCCTAAACTCTAAGACAGATACCTCAGGTAGTAAACCACTGGCTGGGCTTGTCCATCTTTCAAATGCAAGAATATTTTAATGAGGTAATTTCTAAATAAAAACCATAAAAATCTGCCATCTGTACGCTGATGCAATTTTCCTATTTGCTATCCAGATCAGCTGATTTCTGATCTCTCTCCTCCCTTTGGTATCTTCTGCCATATGTTCTATTTGACATTAATTTTAACCGTGTTCATTTGTTTTGTGCTGAGTTTTACTATTCATAGTGACATATGCTGTCTATATATTGCTTGAAAACACCAGCATGGAGCTAATGATCTGCTTGAGGAAGCAGGAATGCTATCAAAGCAGACATCCTCTTTCAAAGAAAGCATGATCTAACATCGCTGTTGTTAATGGCCATTTTATCCTGTTAAACACACAGAAATTATATCTATACCTAAAGCTGTCTGAATTATCTACATAAATAGGGGGAAACTAGAACATATTTTCTCTACGTGTCTAGTATTTTTGGATTGCGTGTTACAGCCTGTTAAAATAGAGGCCTTAGTTCATTTTGTGCTATCAAAATAGACCATTTTCTATTGGGTAATTCATGAGCAGCGATTTATTTCTTACATTTCTGGAGCATGCAAAGACTGTGAACATTTCGTATCTAAGGGTGTGATCTCTACTCTCAAGACATTGCCTTGGACCTTGTGGAGTGTGAAAAATCTATCACACTCTAGAAAGGTGGAGTGAACTCACTCCTGAAAGGTCTTCCCATGTGACGTTAATCTATCCATGATGGAAAGGCACCTGGACACCATTACAGTGGTGATGAATGTCTCAGGACTCAGGATTTGAATACCTCAGAAACACCGAAGCCACAGCACTAACAGATCATTAAACTACAATATTTTGTTCAGAAGATTGCTTTAATTCCATTAGATTAGAAATCCAAGCGAGGCTGTTGTGCCATTTTGCTTATACTCAGTCTGTTTCAGGCTTATGCTCAGCCTGTTATAAATATTCCTAACATGTTTATTTTGAATTTTCAAATTTTATGGTACAATTTCTTAGAGTCTGGGATTTCCCCCCAACCCGCTGATTGATTCCCCCCGTGTTTTTACAATAGAATAGTCCTTCATAAGGGGTTTTGATTCCATCAGTCTGTTATTTAAGTGTGCCCCAACATTGCTGGTACAGACAATGTCAGACATTCCAGCATTTCATTGTCTACACATGTCCAACAGTTTCACTGGGAGTTCATCTTTGATTTGAAAGCAAGGATGCATATTGCATTGTATCTCCATATCAGGATATGGTAGCCTCTTTTGCTCCATCACTATACATTCCTTTAAATGAGAAGTCACAAAATAAGGTAAACAACTGGTATGAATTGGAAAAACAACAACAACAACAAAATTACAGCACCATGGAGTTGAAAAAAAGTGACACTGAATAACCACTAACTGTATGACGAAAAAAACAAACACAAAAGCCTCTTGGGTAAAATGATGTCACCATGCGATCCATGACCCAGAAATGAATTCAACAAGAGAAAAGAAAGTATTTGGAAGGAAAAAAAAATGTCTGTTAAGTGTAGTGTAGATATATACAGCAAGAATATATTTATTTTTGGACTATAAACAAAAATGAAGGATCAATTATATTCGCTAGACATTCATTGTCAGGAACACAGTAACTTTAAAGCAGTATGCTATGTTCTGTGTTGCAATCCGATTCATTCTTCTCTGGTTTTAGTACTCAATTAAGCTAGACAGATAAATGTTTGCTGAATGCAATTCTGAATTATTTATCTGAAAACTCATCATTGTTTAATGATAAATATTAATTGGTTTGATTATTGGAGCAACCAAGTGAAGGTTTTTTAATTAACGAATATGTGCTGTAAACATGTTGTAATTATTTTTTAATAATGACCATGGCTAGCATAATAATATTAATGGATTTGTATACTTATTATTTTAACAGATTCCATTCTAATATAAGTATGTTCCCTTCCTTCCTGTGCTTATTTCTACTCTCTCTGTCTCTCTTGCTCCTCCCTGTCTCCCTACTTTCTCTGTCCTCTCTCGCTTTCTTCCTTTTAAAGTTTTTTACATGTTTATAATTATACTAGAGTCAAAGCTTTAAAATTCCACTAAAAAGTTCAATAATTTAATAGTAAGAAGAGTCTCAGGCAGTCGCAAAATGAAATGTGACTATAAAGAGTTTACTTGAAACTGAAAATAGAAATTCAGAAGGTAATTTATAAATTAAAACATTGAAAAATTTCTGTTCATCTAAAAACAAAAATATGAAACATTTATTGATTAACTGTGGTTTTCCTATTGTCACATTTCTGGTCAATTTGTGATGAGTAATATTTTCACTTGAACAAGAAAGTTGCATTGTATATTTCAATTTTTAATACCTAAAATAAATGAACTAAAGGTATTTCACAAAAGGCAGGAATTTATTCTTGAGCTTAGATTTTTGAGTATAGAATAGCTTTGCTCATTCATTTTCTTAAGTGCAGATGTAGGCTAATCCTCCCATGCACATTCGTCATTAGTCTACCAAAGAAAATTCCACTAGTCCCTGCATCCTATGGTGCCTTTTGAAGTACTAGGCTTTATTTGATGCAAAGAGATTTGTCAGCCTAATTCCTGGGCTTAATTCTAACTGTAAGCTACATTTGTAAATCTTGAAGAATTTACTAGGGAACAAGATCACTAGTAATTACATATGTTCTTTTATCTCTTTATTTGTAAGTCCTAAGTAACATTTTAACAGTTGTTACAAATTTTAAAATCCTTCCAAACTTTACAAATTTTAAAATTGCTTACAGCAGTTTCTACTACCTAGCATGTTGTGATCTCATTTTTGATAAGTTTTCCATGCACGTACACTGCAGTCTTTAACAAAATAGAAAAGGTTCATACATGATATTATTTTTAAAGCAATTCAACGTGGATGGAAACATTTAAAACTAAAGAAAAGGTTCTGTAAATCACCACTGTTACCTATTGTAGCACGTTAAAGATTTTGTTCGTGTAACGATTTATTTGAAAAATTCATTCCTACTTCTAAAAATGAAGAACATGTGATTTATTTAATTGGTTTATATTTTTTGCAAAGCACTCAAGAGATAATATAGAGTAGCATCCCCTCCCCCACCCCCTTTCCCTTGTAGTTATTTGTGGTTTGTAAAAGCACAGTGACTTTGACATTGTATTTCTTTAATTTTTCTTTTCTCAATTATTATTATTTTACATGGTACAGTTTTACAGGTAATGGATTTCTCCATCTCCATTCTCTCCTCCCACCCATCCCATATTATCATGGTATATTTCACAGGTGTCAAAGTGAAAAATACCATAAATGGTTACAGTGTAGATATTTTAATGCTATCTTTTAAGGCCCTTTGAAATTTCACAGTTCATAGATGGTGAAACCAACGTATTTATTTTACTTGGAAAACATTATATTTTTCTACCTTTATATTTGATATAACCTGATTTTTAGCAATCAACATTCCTACATTTTACTTTCATCCTACGGATGCAACTTATAGCTGATGTTGCAACATGCTTATTTTTTCTACAGGGTACTAGTATTTAAATCTCTGTTTTTAATCCATGGGATTTAAAGAGAAAATTTACAAGTTTCTCTCATCTTTAACAAATAATGGACATGTGTCTGCCCTGGGTACAGACAGATCTAAAACTGTTGGAATGATGTAAGAGCAGCTGTGTTCAATCAGTCCCCGTGCCCTGCAGGTGGGAGGCTGCCAGGATGCCATTGTCCCGCCATACCTTGTTTTCACAGTGTTGCTACCCTTTGTTTATTCACCTACACGGACCATGTAACAATATTCTGATCTGGATATAGATGTCCAAACGTTGACTGGCTTTTCAAGATTTCACTAGTGAGAAGTTCAACAGTCTGTCAAGCCTTGACCCTAAAATTGGACAGCATCATTTCATCTGTAACCATTTTTTGTTCCTATGGGTCTTTTACTTCAGATAGAAAAACATGTTGTATTCTCCGCTGCTTAGTACAAACGCTGCCGAGTGGGGGTTTCTGGACAAGTAGATGTATTTTTTATTTTTTTATGGATTTGTCTACCCACATTGCACCTCACCCTTGATACTCCCACTCACACTGACAAAAAAAGGAAAGCTGATTCATATCCAAAAGAAATAATAAGTGTTAAAAAAAGAATAAGAGAGTTTGCCATTCTGTACAGCTTCATTTGTGTTCCTTTAATGCAAATGCATGTTTCACTCTTTTGCTTAGTGAATGGTCTCTTTAAGAGAGGGCGCTGAGCATCTGGGTTCAGTGCGTCCATCAGCACCTCTGAGCCTCTGTGTTAAAGGCATGTGGCACTTTAAACAAGTTTAAAGCTGGACTTCCTTATGCGTTTACTTTTGAAAGCAAAGCTTAGACTTTATATCTAGCAAATCCAAACATAATTTATCCTAAATGATTCTTTTTCTGTTCCTAGTTACCTTCTCTCCCACTAACTCAACAGTTAGGCAAACTAATAAGCAGACTTGCTAAAATTATTCCAAGTTCACATTTTGGGCCTGTCACGGTGGCACAATAGTTGAAGTTGGGGCATCTGGTGCTGGCTTCCCATAGCAGAGTGCTGTTTGGAGTCCCAGCTGTTTCACTGTTGATTCACCTTCCTGACCTGTGACTTGGGAGGCAGTGGAAACCAACCAAGCCACACGGGAAACCCAGATGGAGTATTTATTCAAGGCTTTACCTCGACCCAGCGCTTTGCAGCATTTGGGCAGTGGACTAGAGATTGAGAGAACTCTGTCTCTCTCTTGACCCCTTTTTTCCCTCCCTCTCTCTGTCTCCATTTATCTGTCTTTCAAATTAACTTTACTTTTTAAAAAATCTGTCCTATTTTTATGTATGCATTTTAAATTTTTATATAAAGGTTCACATTTATGCAAATACATATACAGATATAATTAGTGGCAAAAAAACAATGGATTGTTTCAATGTGATGGGATGTTAAAATGTGATGTTAAATATAGATGGTAGATTTTTCTGCTGAGGATGAAAAACAGAGCTGAAGAGAAAACAGAAAAAGATACTCAGAATACTGGGACTACATCTGAGAAATAAGTAATACTCATAGACCTATTTTCCTTTGAGAGCATAGTTTACATTTCTATATACTTGATGGAGCATTTTGAGATAATTATAAGCATTTTATTAGCAAAAACCTTACCCAGTGGATATGTGTTTTATGTGGAATACAAATATTACCAAAAATTAGTGTGGCAGATGGTCAAGGGGATGACATTCCAGGGTGCAAACAAGAGCATAATGACAAACTGAATCATGCATTTGTAGCTTGGCGGACAGACAAGTGAGGAGGCCAAAGGATGTTTACAAACTGACATGAATACACAAAATGCAGTCTGATAATTGATCCTATCCTGGGATTCAGGAAGGAGAATTCAGATTATCAGATTAAGAATAAACATTCACTAGAAAGCATGAAAAGATCACGTAATTGAAGTATTTTGAGACAGGTTAGTTTGATTTCGTAGTTCATGTCAATACAAAAAGGAAATTGCAGCAGAAAGCAAGTTTCTGCAGAGTGTAGCTCAAATCATTTTTTTATCAAGTACCTATTACGCGGAAGAAGCTTTGCAAAATTCACAACAGCTTCATTTCATGCATGGGCTTGAAGCATAGTCCAAATTACGAGTGCTTCTCAGAGCTGCTGGAGGACTTAGGAAATCAGAAGCAATTGTAGAAGATGCCGATGGATCAGTCTGGTAGAAGTCAAGGCTCTATTTCCTAGCTTTGTCTTCTGGTGTATTTTTAAAAAATGATTTCGTTTAACTAGAAATATGTTTCTGAGAATCTCAAATATTTGTTGTTCTAGTGGATTCAAAAACACTATTTTAATGGCCAGTTAGGCTACACTTGGGATAAAATGTATTTTATATCTGTATTATCAAATAATGTACTGGAATTTGCAGAAAATGTAAGGTACCTAATAAATAGTTTTAATACTTTCTAAGATGCAAGTTGATTTGAGAGTTTAGAACAGAATATTGTTTTGCTCTAAGGGAATATTCCTACAGCATATTTTATTTTCACTTAAATTGTATTAAAGTTTACTAAACTAGTGCAATGAGTTGGACATACCAAGAAAGAACTTTCAGATTATTGAACTAACAAATGATAGGACACAAACTATTACCCAATTTAAAAAATATGTCTGCACTCCAGAATATTAACTTGCACTCTGTAATCATCTTCTGTGATGTTCACCTGCGTAGAAACAAACTTAAAGTGTAACTACAATCAACAATGTTTTACTATAAATGGCATGCTGGCATTGAAGAGGGCAGTCTAACTGCCATACCACTGTGCTGGCCCCCATAGAGTTATGGTTAATTATAAACATTCTCTGGAGTTTCTCAAGGTGTGAAAAATAGAAACATTTTATTTATTATTATCATTACTTTTCAAAGAAACTGCATTTTGACTCTTATTGTGATCACGAAAATGGTCTTCATTTTTCTATGAGACTGACATTATATAGAAGGGTATTAATTTTATTCAGGACATCATTTAATAATGCATTACCAATCTTTTCAAATGTTCACAGAGACCTTTCAAAACTTCAACCCATATCTGATGTATGGGTACTCTTATTTCAAAGATTCTTTGTAAAAGACATATTTTCCTAACCTATTTTCCATCCCTACGTCTTCAATACACACACATACACTTAGTAGAAAATTTGCCTGAGGTGTGGGCACCAAATTATACACAATACACTAAAGCAGTCTTCTCAATAAGGAAATAATGAGACACACAGGCATTCCATATCTAGTGAATTTTCCTGAAGCACTTTGAGCTAGCTTGCTGTCCCTTTGATTGTATTCCTATGTGTATGTGTGATTGTGTGCATATATGTATGGATACTTCTAACTGATGACTATTATTTATTAACATCTCCATCTAATACTTCAAAAACTTACCAACTATCAGGCTGTGTTTTTTGTTTTCTTGTCAGTTGAAGTTCTAAATATTCAAGAAATCCTTATATGCTCATCCAATACATTAGGTAGATAAACCTGAATTCCAAGTGTTCTAAAGCTTGCCTTCATCAATGCTTGCAAAAGTTAACATTAGGAATCCAGTTCAGTTGCACGTTATTATCCCCTGTCCACTATTTGACCTTAATAATTAGTTTTTATGCCCACTTGTCCCTTACGGCTGTATTTTCTCTTTATTTAATACACATTATTTTTCTTATTCCTCTAGATAGATGTCAATACATCCCAAAATATTTTTTCCTTATTACTTCTGCATTATATTCCAAGTTGAGATTTCTTATAGTTCTCATCTTATTTTGCATTTTTAGCAAGATAGATTGGGTTCTGTTGTTCCATATATACACAAAATGTATATCTATAGAAATGTGTATGTGTTTATTTCTTATGCCTTTCATATTCTGCAAATTTAAGTTTTCTTCTTCGCATTTTGTGAGCCTACTGCCAGGAACATTTTCTGGAGTTCCAGTGAAGTACAATGTATTCCCATCAAGGGCTCATTATTGTGTTGTACAGAGCCTTTCTAGAAGGGAAGCTCTTGGATTCTGGAACCTCTTCCTTTTCAAAGTCAAGCTTTCAATTGAAGAAAAAGGAAAAGGAAAGGTTTATGTCTTTGTGCCTGAAAGCCTTATCTTGAAGTGCTTAAAATACACTACCCACATGTTTTTTTCCCTATTCCTATTCATTTGTGTGATTACATTCACCATAATTACCCAGAAAGAAAACAGGCTTCTTAACAACCTTAAGTGTGCACTGGGGATTGATATGAGAAAAAAAGTCTCTAATTGGAATTATTTAAAGATTTGCTTACCTTTTAATGCAAAATAATTAATTCATAAGTCAGGATGAATTCTCTGGGAATTCAACTTAACAGCAGCTGGGAATTTAAGAAGTCGGGGAATTGTGCATTTCGAATCGATGTCTGCAGATGGCAGTAAGAAGGAACAAGCACTGAAAAGAATGAAAGGTTGAGCCATGATGCAGTCTCAATGATTCCTTGGTGACTTCCTGAGAAAGCCTTGGATCTAATCCTGTAACTCAGTAGAGCCAGAATAGTGCAGAAAGGGGGACTGCCCTGATAATTCTGCGGCATGGATTCCGTACTGTACTCTGCTTGGGAAGGGTGTGATCAAGACTAGGAAACAGTCAACAGCTCTAGCACCAAGTCGTTCCTGGAAGGGTGCCAACAGATCATGATGCACATAAAGGGGGAGCTTTTAGCTAACAGGGATTCTGAAATGAGAGATAAACATGCTAATACATCGGGTCAGCTCCCTGCTGTAGTAGGGTAAGGCTGTGCCTGCAGCACCACCATCCCATATGGGCATCAATTCTGATCCAACTACTGGCAAACAACCCAGGAAAGCAGTGGATGGTGGTTCTGGTCCTCAGGTACCTACTCCCACATGAAAGATCTCAAAGAAGCTCTTGCTACTGGTTTTGATAATCTTTTTAGATATTCTAAAACATACAAATATCCTGAAGAAGAGGACTTCAATTATAACTGGCAGTGAGCCAATAGGAAAATGCAGGGTGACATTTTGGATTTGAAAATGGTTCAAGAATGCATCCTGGTTATGTTGTCCTTATTCAGTAGCTTTGTAATTTTAGACAACTTGCATGCTGAACCTCAGGATATTTATTTCTAGATTATTATTTAAAATGGAAGCTGTTCCTCATACTACATTGATTTAGAACCCTCTCCTTTATAAACTTCTGTAGGTGGCTGAAAGTATTTCATCATATTGTAGATATGTCATCTACAAACAGTGAATCAACAATTAACTATTTCATTCTTCATTAACTTCCTCATGGTATGTTTACTCTAACAACGTGACTTCAACTTAGAGTTAAGTCAGAAATGTGTATTAATTGATGTAGTGTCTTCATAGGAATATTATCCAGAGCAGAAATCATTACAATATGTTAGGCATTAATATCAATTGAGTAGATGTATCAATCAATTATAAGGTTTAGGATGGTCCCTGAAACGTACCTCAGAATTTATGAACCACTTTTTCTGAGCCATCTGTATCTTTGAAATCTATTTAGCTGTTGTGTATGTCCAATATATTTATTGCTTCTTTCCTTTGTTTTCCCACTATTTTCCATGATCCATAGTTCAGCCCTATGCATTTTCTGACAGGTTTCTCCATCTGAGAGCCAGTATTCATTCCTTAGTAATTGACTCTTTGTGTGCCATTGTTCATCTCATAAACTGGCAAAACATCATGTATACCCGATTTTTTTCCCCATTTAAAGTAAATGCAATCTTCAATGGCGGCTTCACTAAGTATATTTTGTTCTGCTTATGTCTGTCATAGATAACACAGCCAGCATTCTGACAAGGCGGAGGAGATTTAGTCGAACTATTCAGGATGTGTATTATCTGCCCATTCTGATCTCTGATGGTGGAATCCCCTCTCTCAGCAGCAGCAGCACCCTCACCATCAGGGTTTGTGCATGCGAGAGAGATGGGCGTGTGCGGACCTGCCATGCGGAAGCCTTCCTCTCCTCGGCTGGCTTGAGTACAGGAGCCTTAATTGCTATTCTTCTCTGTGTTGTCATTCTCCTGGGTAAGTCATTCTGTGGCCTAAGTCTGCATGGTGGCAATCCGGAGGAGAGCAAATCTCTTGGACAAAATTGAAGGATTATGAAAGCATAGCATGGATAAGAAATCATAACTGCACAGCTTTTCTTTTAATTATCTTCTTCAATATTAAAGCTAATCTGGAAATAATTGATCCAAATGTGATGAAAGTCTTGGTGTACCAGACAGGAGGATGAGGTTTGAGATAAATAATACTTGACTGTGCATTTTAAAAAGTACTGATCTTAAAATGCCATGAATCACATCTTGAAATAGCTTTTAAAATGGCTCCCGTCCAAAGTCTGGACAAAGTTCCTCCCACGAATGGCATATAATGTCTCAAGCACTTACATCCCTGTTACACATATGGGAGACCCCGATGAGGCTCCGGGCTTTTGGTTTTAGCCTGGCCCTATCCCAGGTCTGCAGGCACCTAGGAAAATGATTCAGAAAGCAAGAGATATCTGTCTCTGGGCTCTTAAATAAGATGAAAATTAAAGAGAGAGAGAGGATTTTTTTCTGAAAAATAAAAGGTAGAATGTATACATATAGAAGTCTAGTGTATATCACTTCAAAAATAATACTGTATTATGTAGTGAAAATTTGGCAACAGAATAGACTTGAAGTACTCTTAGGCTCCCCTTACCCCCACAAGCATTGTGGAAATGTGAGATTGCAAGTATCTGTGGCGTATCTCAGATATGTGGTCTAGCCAGCTATACCAGCCGGAAGCTGGATTGGAGCTAGAGCAGCCAGGATCTGAACTGGCATTCTACGGAATGCTGAACTCACTGAGTCACAAAGCCAAGCCATAATATTTCCTGTTGATTCATTTGTATGAACTTCTCCCATCTTTGGGAAAAACAAGAGAAGATTAATATCACATGATCCGTTAACACTGAAAACAGAATCTCTGTCTTAGTTGCCATCATGTGCTATTGTTGTCATTTTACTGGGATTTATAATGCTGTTAAAGGTTCTTTATGATTTTAAAGCTTTATGTAAATGTTACAGAACAATTTTTGGAGCTTTAAGAAATATTTCAAAATATTGTGGTACATACTTTTCTTCTCAGTGAGTCTTCACTTAGAACGATCTATCCAATAGGTTCAGAATGCAATCATCCTAAATTTCAAAATAATGTTGAGAATGTAAGAGCTCCTCATTTTCAAATATTAGAAATACTGCAGGAAGCAAAACTTAATTTTACAAAGTGTAAATATGGAACCCCAAAGTAACAACTAAAAATCTCTGAAATTAATAGTTTTAAAAAGAAAATATTGTTTTGTAGTTGTTAAAACGTGTGATTTTATAAACTCAACCCTGTGTTTGCCAGTTATTCACTATATTATCATGGAAGATCCGATAGGTCCTTCATTTATTTCCAAGCCTGTGAAAAGAAAGTTTCAGTATAAGGGATCTTCAAGTCATCTGTCCATTTTTATGTTATTTTTCATTGCAAGTTACATAGGATTTACAAATTTATAATGTTGTCAAGCACCATATTGTTTATCTGGAAAATAATGCTTGAATATGAGTAGCTAAACTCTCGAGCAAAGAATATGTGCTGTGAATTTGGTTATCTCCTGATGAGATCTTTTCCACTTGCCCAGTCAGTCTCATGCGTAGGACAGAGCTTCTGCCGTGGAGTGGTCAGGGCGTGCTGCTATGGGTGACTGAAGTCCTGTTTCATCATCCAGGAGCCCGACATTTCTTCTCCAATCATATCTTGTCACTTTGCAAAGGAACTGGGACATTTGGCAGGGCAAACCTTGCTCACACTTGGCCTGAAAAATCCGGATCTGAATTAGACCCCTGCCGGCTCTTTAATTTCACACTTCACAATTAAGCAGGTGGCCTAAGTGAGGCCACCACCTGGATTCCTCACTTCTCTTGGGCATAAACTTCCTGATAAATGAGAATCCAAGAGAATTTAGTGTAAGAATTGCAGTAAACTGCTAGAGAAAAGAGAACAAGTGAGGAGATCATATGGCACTGTGGCTCCTTTGCGCTGAAAATCTGAGGTTTCTATCTATGATAGTTGACACTACTGGGGAGGTCAGTGACAATCTAAATTGTAATAAAAATAAAGTCCTTGACTTGAATGAACCACTTCAGTATTCAAAAATCATGGCCAATATTTAATGTCAATATAAAGAATCAAATGATATTTTTGTAGTTAAGCTTGCTATGGATGGTATGCGCGTATGAGTTTGTCGGGATTTGGTTTATAATGAAATAAAGTATAAATTATAACTTTTATTTATCAATACTGAAGATCCCTGATGATTCTAAGAGCTGAATAATCTATAATATATTGGAATAAATAAATAGCATGAGAAAATTAATTACCCTTTGAATAAAATTAATGAGCAATAATAATTTTAATTTTCTTAAATAAAAATTCAGTATCAAGGTTATTTGAAATTCTGGTCAAGTGAGAAAAATTTACAAAGCATAAAATGTTCATTCTGCTTAGAATATAGTTTCAAAATATTACACAGGCTATTGAAATTAAAATCCATATGATGTAACCAAGATCAGCTTCAAAATACACCATAAATATTCTGCAATTTGGAAGAAAGAAATGTAAGCACCATAAGTATAATATATTTTAACCACCTTTGCTACATCACATTTAATTTATCTAAAGATCCTCTATGAAAAAAGGACTTTGTGGGCCCGGCGGCGTGGCCTAGCGGCTAAAGTCCTCGCTTTGAACGCACCGGGATCCCATATGGGCGCCGGTTCTAATCCCGGCAGCTCCACTTCCCATCCAGCTCCCTGCTTGTGGCCTGGGAAAGCAGTCGAGGATGGCCCAATGCATTAGGACCCTGGACCTGCGTGTGGGAGACCTGGAAGAGGTTCCTGGTTCCCGGCATTGGATCGGCGTGCATCGGCCCGTTGCGGCTCACTTGGGGAGTGAATCATCGGACAGAAGATCTTCCTCTCTGTCTCTCCTCCTCTGTGTATATCTGGCTGTAATAAAATGAATAAATCTTTTAAAAAAATCTATAATAAAAAAAGAAAAAAGGACTTTGTAAAATGACAAGTTAAAAAGTAAAATGGAAATTTAAAAGAATGGTAAATAATAAATTGGAATGAAAGGATTTCTTCAGGTGGAAAAATGCCATCTACACTTAGTTTTTCCAATATCTATGTTCATGAACTTCTCAAAGACTTCTCAAAAACTGAACCAAATGCATTTAAAATTCTGCTTAAGAAAATTTTTGGAACAGCTTGATATATTATTTCATAGACTGAGATTGCCATTTTAATTATCTTCTTGACTTTCAGTATTTAAAATGAGAAATTGATTCTCAAATCTCTATGTATAATAATTATTATACTCAATCCTTTAAACTAGACTTGGTTCTCTGGATTTCTTTAGAAACAGTTTGGTTTTCAAGTATTCAAAACTGTTCTTTACTAAAATTTTTATTACTAGTAACCACCTGATGATTTAAAAATGTGTAATAATACATGCACACAAGTTTAAAAATTATTTTCCTCATAAGGCTATTACTCTACCCTAGAATTCTCTTAACACAGTGCCACATTACCATTTCCACAAAAATAATTCCGTTAGTCATACACAAAAGAATTGTTTATACAATGTCTACTTATTTCCATCTGCTCTGAAGTATGTGGTGATGCAACGTGCACGCGCGCGCACACACACACACACACACACACACACACACACTGCTTATCAGAAGAAAACTGTAGCATCCACATTGCACTGTTTTTCTGCATGTGGATTTGAATTTGCTTGTAACCAAATGGACTGTGTGTACTTGTTGGTCCTGATGTTCTAACCTAATTATGAATAGCAACCCTTTTCACTCTTAACCATAAGCGATTAGATGTCAATGAAGATTGGCCCTTTCTTTCAATATATATCCATGCCTACAAAGAGGGAGATGGCCACCTCTGAATCAACTGTATCAGGAACATATTCTTAACTTTGGAGGAATATGCAAATATAAGCCATCATCACAAAAAATTAACATTAGCCTTTGCATTTCATTAAGACAATCTGGTATATGCACGAAGATGGAAAAAATACAGAAACATTGATGAAAAATGTAAATTACCACCATACTCCTATCACATTAGTGACTTTTTTTCCATGTCATACTTTCTTTTGGCAGCAATCATTTCAACATAAAGGATAATGAGTTGAATGTTGATGGAAAAAAAGAAAATTTACTGCCGTAAAGTAGGCAGTTTGTAGAAGTAGATTTTTCATTCTGCAACAGTCACCTTGCTTAACCATAAAAATGAGCAGAAATGCTTAACACTTAGATTTTACTTAAACCTCTGGATGAAATTAAATGAAGATGTTGTTTGTGGCTTTGAGATATTTCATGAGGAAATAAATACTGAATAATATGTGTATTTGGGTGTGTGTTCATAACAACTTCAAGTCACATTTAATTTATTGTCCAGCATTTTCACTAGATCTAACAACCTTAGGTGTCAATTGTATGTATTTTCTTCATTATTACAAGTAAAGTATGTTTACAATAATCTTTAATTGAATGAATGCCACATAAACCCTAGAATATTGACTGAATTAAAACAGAAGATCTGAAGAACAGAGACATCTGAATAAGAACAAAAAATCTACCATAACTCACACTACACTTAATGACAAAATTTATTGGAAAGTTGATATGACGTAATATTCTGCTAAATAATGCTTTAACATCTTCAAAAGAATGATTTGAAAATATCAAAAACTTGCTAAAGTAACGGACCATTTCGTACCGCTTTATTCAATGGATGCAACATTATTTTATTAGCAAAGACTTAACAATATCTATCTGGAACTGTCATACCTGCGTGTCCAAGTGTTCAATCAGTTCTTTTGTCTGTAGTGTTTTAACATAATGAAGTGGGGTATTCTGACAAAAATCTCATGACCTCTTGTGAAGTTGCAGATGAAATGTGGCCCCAAATCCTTCCACCTGCCATCTACTTGACCTTCAGCTTTGACGCTAGTTATATCTGGACTCTCTCCTGAGACTTGGGCTTCTTAATTTTAAGTAGGATAAAGGCACAGCTCTGATGTGAAATTAAAAAAAAAAAAAGGTGAAGAACATTGTAAAATGAATCAACAAAACATATCACAAAAAAATCACGAAACATAAATTGTGCACAGATACTGTAAATGTTTTCCGCAACTTGGTAGATAAATCTAATTAGTTTTGCATAATAATGTAATTAGAACTTATTATATCTGCGGGGCAGTGGTCAATGTCATACCACATTCCTGCTAGGAAATGCTACAGTGCTTCAAAAATTAAAATGTCTAAAACAAACTCATTCCAAATTTATAGACCTCCCCGTTAGCCCTTCCTGTAATGAAGGTACCTAACAAGATTAAATATCTGTAATGAGAGCAAATAATTCCATTAATTTTGCAGCCATAAGATGACATCTCTGTTTTAACATTATTTGCTTCAATATCAGTAATAGCTATACAGCTTCATCTGCCAGGAAAGCTGAATTTCTGTCTGGCAAATGAATAGGACAACTTTCTCCTCAAGAGCCTCATGCAATGTTTCCTGCGAGTGATTTTTTTTTACATGGTCTGAGCAGTTGGCATGTCTGGTGGTGACTAAGCATGTGAGAAGAAAAAGGAGGCACGGCATTGCAAACCCAACCATGGAATGTGTTATTTCAGACAGGTCCTGGAAAATGCTGATGTCACATCTTAACATTTCCCCTTCTGGCCCCCTAACACTTCATCCTCTTTCTATCTTTCCTCAGCTATTGTAGTACTGTTCATCACCCTGAGGCGCGGCAAAAAAGAGCCGCTCATCATCTCAGAGGAGGACGTGCGGGAGAACGTGGTCACCTACGATGACGAGGGAGGTGGCGAGGAGGACACGGAGGCCTTCGACATCACAGCCTTGAGGAATCCCTCTGCCGCGGAAGAGCTCAAGTACCGCAGGGACATCCGCCCTGAGGTGAAGCTCACTCCCAGGCATCAGACAGTGTCCACGCTGGAGAGTATAGATGTTCAGGAGTTTCTCACACAAAGACTGGCAGAAGCAGACCTGGACCCCAGCGTCCCTCCTTACGACTCTCTTCAGACTTACGCCTATGAGGGTCAGAGATCGGAAACTGGGTCCATTAGCTCGCTGGACTCAGCAACGACACAGTCGGACCAGGATTATCACTACCTTGGAGACTGGGGACCCGAGTTCAGAAAGTTAGCTGAACTCTATGGAGAAATAGAATCTGAAAGAACAACTTAGGGGGTCCATTCAGTTTGCTTCCTGAGCAAATGGGACGACAAGGACGAAGTGTGGACACAGTACTTGAACTGAGCAAGGTGTACACAGCTCCTGTGAAAACAAGTGCCCTTTTTATGATCGAAACTGGGTTATTCAATTGGAAAAAAAGTCAAATCTAACAGAAGCATACAGAGTAAAAGATATTGTTCGTTGTGTATATTTTCAATTGCTCAATAAAGTCTGTGGTACTAAGTAAGGATATCTGAATTAAGCCAAAAATTGATGTCTGCTTCAATACTTTGTGATTTATTTTTCAAAGGCAAAACTAAACACAGAAGCTAAAAGTCACTAGAGATGTGAATTACAGTGTGTAACACTGATCTTGGTTTTGTTTTTCCGGGAGGACTCTGCAAACCACACTCTGTTAATGTGACCAGTATCTCATCAGCCTTGGCTTGTGCTTAGAGAACATGAGGGTTCCCCAGTACGGGAGAACACCTGTCATGGACTAGGATGTCCAGTTTCTCTCTGCCCTCCCCAGTTCTCTCCATACAAAACTGACGGAGCATGGGGATTTGCTGCCTGCACTATGATGTATGCAATTTCAGTGCACCCTGAGTGGAGCACAGGAGCGCAGGACGTTTGTCTGTGTCTTTCCCACCGCAGTTATTTGAACAGAAAACTCCGTGTGTGTGTGTGTGTGTGTGTGTGTGTGTGTGTGTGTGTGTGGTAAAGGTGAATACAGTGAATGGTTGAAGGGATACTCCAATAATCACCTGAAAATGACCATTTTAATTTTTTAAATGTAACTACCGTATTCTCCCAGAAACTATTCTGTGATATATTTGCATTCTTCCATTTAAATCAGCATTTTTGATCATCCCTGTACCTAAAATTACTTGTCAAAAGTTTACTGATTGGCTCATGCTTCAGTATAATCCACTTATCATCATGCACGCCCATCAAAAATCCACCTTACACAGTGAAAATGTGCTCTCAAGATCCAGCTAACTCGGCTTGGCACACGTGTCCTTGGCTTGCTGCTGTCCTTTACTCATGGCCAGACACTTAACCTCTAGCAGATTTATCTTTACATGTTTGGTGTGTAAGCAAAATGTGTGGGGCTCTGAGTAAAATAATAGGTAATTTACATTTAATATTCTTGGATGTGTTTCCAAAGGTCTCTTAAGTTTTGAGTGCAAAACCTCCCCATGGAAACAGCAATGGTTTTCCTGCCCGCTTCCCAAGGATATTGTAAGGATTTAATAAGCACCTGTAAAAGTACTTTACCGATTGCAGCATATTCTATTATATGAAGATTTTCAGACACCTAATTTTTATAATTACATTAGCCAATAAATACATATTTATATGCATTTTACATAAAATATAAGATTTTCACAAACCATCAAAAGTGAAGATATTGTTTAAGTACATAATATGCACAAGTCATTTTACATTTTCCTAAGAAAGCTAATTTTCTTAAGATTCCTTGGGGCTTTTATTTTCCAAATTGTTTTAGATAATACTTTGTTGTTAATTCTATTTACTTGAAACAACAGTGCATAAAAAATAATGCTATTTTTTGAAAATAATCCCCTCTACCAATTTCAAAAATACTGTGACCTAAGTCTCCACAAAATAAAGTTGAAAAGGTAGTTTTTCCGTTGCTTTCAAAATTCATCACAATCTTCTGTCCCTAAAAGTGGAGCGACAATTTCTGTCTGATTCTGCCCTTGTGGAAAATTTTGAACCTTGCCTCTGTTTGCCACTTCCCTGTGATATTATATAGCAAAATTAAGGTATGGAAAGCAAATGAGTTCAATTTGAATAATTCTCAATTTGTATTTTAAGCCTGAGGAATAAAATGTAACTAGACTTTTACTACATGATAGCTTTCAGATGCTGCTTTTTCTTTCTGTTTTCTCTCTCTCTTTTTTTTCTACATTATAGTGGTATGTATTTTGATGTTAAGCTGAAACAAAAGACAGAGGTTTGGGGAATAACCTCTTTGTAAAGTGATGTGATGAGTACGGTGGGCGACCTTTGCACCAACAGGAAAGCAAACCTTAGTGAACAACTGTGTACCAGTGTGATTTAATTTTCCTGTGTAGTAAAGACCACGAAGTTCAGGGTTTGGAAACCCAATAAGCTTTTAGATTTACAGTTTAGAAAAATTTTCCTTGTTTTATTTATTTTTAATCTATGGATACGTTGACCATTTACACAAATACAAATTGCATAATCTGAGAACAAAATGTTTCCTTAATTTTATATGATAAAGCTCCCCAGAGCTAGCTAACATGGACTACAAATTATAACAATAATGGATTACTTCTGAGCATCTGGTACTGAGTCTGAAAAATGGAGCTTCTTAAGTTTGGAAATAATATGTTTCCATTTTGACATTTAAGATTGAGTTAATGGAAACATTTCAATTATTATTTTTTTTCTATCAATGGTGAAGCTTAACCATAAACTCATTGTGATAAGTATGGATTGAATTTTACTTTTTTATTCTTTTATTTTATCATGAAAGTTTTAATGATTTGATCAAATGAAGACTCCATACTTTAGGCTCTTGTTAAACAGTATTAAAATTCTCAAAGAACTTAATGAACCAAGAGCTCTGTGTAAATCCTTAGAGTTTAGTGATTAGTTTTCACTTGCCATAAATAATAAACAGTTATGAACTCACCATATACTTCAGTATTTTTTGGAAGACATTGCTGATATTTTAGACACAAAAATACTGCTTTCATAATGATAAGTACTAAACAAAATGAAATATTAATAGCATGACAGTATTTTATTCAACATACCTCTTGGAATTTACTAATTAAAAATCTTTTAAATACTGAAAAATTAATCATTTTGTAAAAATATTAATAAGGAGCTATTGTCAAAAAATTCTTCTTCTGCAGATCCATGCAGATTTAAGGAAGTGGATAAAACAATGTCTGTAAGAAAAGAAAATATTGTGACTTTCCTATAATATGATGCAAAAAAGAACTTATGAGAAATATACACATGCATGCAAGCATGTATCTTGTTGAAGAATATTTGGATTTAAAAAATAAGACTTTTTAAAATAAGGATTTGGATTTTGATGCGCTTTAAATAGGTCTTGGATTTAAAAAATGTATTAGATATTTTCCTACAAATAGATTCAACTACAAATTTATTTATGGCTTTTGTTTTGTACCTAGCCCCAGTCTAATCTTCAAAGATGTCATTTTCTTGAAACTGATCCACTTATGTGACCACACTTAGAGCAGGCATGAGCAGACAGTAATAGAGATGACTTCATGCCCAAGTTAGAGACTCAGCATGTGGACACAGACCCGTTGCACCATTCACTCTGCCCAAAATCTTGTTAGGTTGGGAGAGGAATAGTGAGTCCGCTATTTTCAGCAAGGCAGAAGCTTGATATACAATTTTTCATTGCTCTGTTTGTTCTTACAGAAATATATGCACATGTGGACTTGTAATTTTTTTGGTTTTAGGAACATGTCTAGAAAATTGAACATCTTGACAGACTCATTACAGAGCAGTCAGGAACTCCCTGTGTATTGAGCACAGTGTGAGGACATACTAACTCCAACATTTATAGGGATTTTTTTAATATATATTTTGTGAACAGTTCTTGATTAGCTATTCCTCAAATTGGAGTCCCAAAGGATTGACTTCTGTGATTCAAACTGAAATATACTTAGATATATTATTCAACAGACTTACTTGGCATTCAATTTCAGAAATAGAATAAATCTACAAACAGTTCTTAGCAGATGGATAACCCTGATGCAAATTCTTTTTTGTTACCCTTAAAAATAAAATATACTAAATATTATAGAAGGTGATAAACTTATTTGAACTCTTATTTTCTACTTCTTTTGTAAAAGTGAAATATATTTTCAACACCAGATTAGAAATTTCATAACTATTACAGCCCAAAGTATCTCACAACCTTATGAAGGTAAGAACAGAATATAACCTGATCACTGTTTCAAAAACAACAAATACAGAATTAATCATGAGCATACCACATACAACTTTGCTAGTTTATCTAAATGTTTGTCCCTACCTAGGCATGTGCTGAAGAAAAATTCAGGCAGTGGTTCTTCTTCCTTCCTTACATTTATCTTCTAATTTGAGTTTATTGAACTGAAAGATTGCATTCATGAACACCAAAATAACATCAAAACACATTTCAGTAATAATTCTTTTTAAATTTTTAGGTGAAAGTAAATGGAGAAAATGGACATTCAAGGCCTCTTGAAATTACAACCTATGAGAAAGGCAAGTGCCACTTATAGATTACTGTGTGTGTGTGTGTGTATGTTTATGTTATGATTTCATCTTACTCCCTGAGAATGCTAGTTTTTACTGTAAGAAAATAGGCCATAATAGTTAGTGTCACTCTAATAATTCCATCAAAGCTATTTTTCCTGTCTCAAAAAAAATCAGGCTCTTACGCTAAGTGATCTAACTGGCATTTTCAAAATGTCATTTCAAATACCTTAGCTTTAAGCAAAATTTCATACATTCCAACATTAATAAATTGAGCAAATATTTTATTTATAGATGTTAGGTAAGAAAATATGCCAGACACTGAATTGGCTTGGGGGAAAAAAAAAGTAAGTCCTGCTGATAACTCATTATCTATGAAATTAAAGTTTCATTTGAGAGTTAAAATCTACACTTTCAAAGTTACAAGAAATGAAAGATAAGGGAAAATGTGTGACCTTTTCTAACACAGACTGAGGTATTATTACTACAAAGGATCACAGAATATGTTAAAAGTCTGTCCATAATGAACCACACTTGATGTGTTTTATAGCTAGGGGGAATGATAGAAGTGGCCAGGGGAACTGCAGAGAAAAGAGGACAGAAGCAAAGACGATGATAAAGCAAAATGCAAAGCTGGGTTACTTAATGCAAGTTACGGTGTTCACATGGCCAAATGACTGTGCAAACTGGAGAAACTGGAATGAATGTTTGAATGGAACTTATCCTTTAACCAATGGCATCAGCTTAATTTGACAATGGGAAAATGGGCATTGTAAGAATTCTCTAACAATGACATTTTGCATTGCTGTCTGTCTGTCAGAATAGGTATACTAAATGAAAAGTCTTACATTATGATTACCAACATTTAATATGACTATTTGAATCATTTTTAGAATAGGCCAAAATCACAAACATATCTTGAAATCGTCTTTAAAAGGCTGCAAGTGACACACAATTCAAATTTGATTATTAGAACCACATATTTTTTCATCTTATTCCAATAAAAATGAATTGGTAAGAGAAATGTTATTTTGCACTCTTCTCGCACAGATTTATGATTAATTGGATAAATACGTGTTTTATATAATTATCTTTTAACATAAAATATCTTACCTAAAAAAATATAAATACCAAAGACCAACTTGAAGACTTATGACAATATCATGACTTTTTGATAATTTATACAAGGAGTCTCATCTAGCCTCCTGTTTCATTATATATTCATTAACATTCAAATATAATGTCAAAAATGACCCACATACATGCTAAAGATTCAATGGTTTGGTGATGTGACATACTTCAAGAAATATTTCTTCTCAGTTGGCCTGCATTTATTTCTATTTTGTCATATTTTTCTTCTAAGTGTAGCTCATGGATAGCTATATTTCTATATTCATGTACTTATAAAAAACTTTTCAGAAATAGAAAGCTATTAAGTTTCAGGGTTTCCATTTGCAATGCATTTTCTCCCCTGACAGTAATCATTTTCTTCCTCAACAATTATTATTAACAGTAATTAAAAATAAACCCCACCTGAGGGAAATACTCTGTGACACGAATTCTAGGTAACCTGTAAATATTCTAATTTATCATCTCCTGAGTTCAATCATTTTGCTCTTAGGTTCTAGGTGGAGCTCCTGTGAATGATATTTTGTTTTCCAAAATAGTCACAGAGGTCTGACAAACTCGAGCTTTTCCCTGGGAAAGGAAATCAGCAGCACAGGTGAGTGGGATATGCTCTTTCCCACAAAGGATTTCAGTTTTGCAATCTTAAGATGCTAATTTTAACTGAGTTTCTGGCCTACATTTCATTTTCCTCCTAGCCCTTTTGATGTTTTATTTTCATAATATTTTCTTTGATCTGTTTAGAAATTACTGCCTTAATTTATCATAGAATGGAAACGATAGTATGCTGACTTAACAAACTTGAAAGAGAATCAAGATCACTATTTGGCAAGCACATTTTATAAAAGTTTGATGAAAATTATTCCGCTATAATCTAATATACCTGGTAGACAGTATTTGATCTTATTTGTCCTAGGTGACAGACACATTAAAGATTAGTCTTTCTGTTATAAGTACTAACTTGAATCTTTTTTCTTAATTTTATTAGTACGTAATAGTTTTACATTCTTGAGGTATACCACAATAACTCAAACACTCAATATATAGAGTGTTGACCAATCAAAACAGGCAGCCAATCTTTCCTGTTCTTTACATTTTTATCTAATAACTCCTCTCTTCCGGTTTTTCATACAGTTTATAGAAATTAATATGAACTATACTGACACCGTAGTATCTTGTGGGACACCATAGCATCTTCTGTCTGAATGTGTTTTAGTGAAGTTTACCCACTCTCTCTCTCTTACTGAAGTTTCCCATTGCCAACATAACTGTTCTGAATTCAGATGGACTCTCTATGAACTTATCAGGCAGATTGTACAGCATTTGGTGTTTCTGTTTCTGTATTATTCTAATTCACCATCTTACAGGACTTCAGGTCAGGTTATACTTGGGTATGTGTGTGAGTGTGTGACTGAGCAGATTCTGAGGTACATACACAAATCAGTTTAGAAGCTATTCCAAAATGTTATATGTTGGACTACGTGTTTCTGTCATCGTTATAGACTTTTTGCTACCTATCTAGGTTATCTAGAATTGTTGATCTCTCTCCACTTGCCTGCCTCTCAGTCATTCCTTTTCTCTCTCTGCCTTTAAAATAAAGTAAAAAATAAATATAGACGCAATTATGTTATTTAATGAGGAATATTTTGACTTTTGTAACACACCACAGAATTGAAATTAGCAAACCAATTGAATATTAACCTCTGTCTTCTAGAATATGAATAATTTCTCTGCTCTTTTATCTAATTTAATCATTAGAAAACAAATAGGCTCATAATTTGATTATTTCACAAGGTTGGCTTAATATATGTACCATAATTACCAAATCATTTCCAGTAGAAGGATAATAAATATTAAAAATACAGTACTGGTCCAATACTAAATTATATATGAATCATTCAGTTATATTCGCCATTTAGACACAATTACTTAGGTAATTCTGTCCATCACACTCACACACAATTACTAATGATCACTACAATAACATTTTCCTTTTGAAATATTCATATGTAGTTATTGGTAAACACATACTATAATGCATAAGAAAAATGAGGCACAAATATAAACCCTGTGTGCATGTCATAATGGTATATGAAAAAGATTCTAAGGAAAAAAATAATCACAGGAGTATGAGTTTACCCGTTGTTGTATTTGGAAACAGTTAACTTACGTTCCTAAAATGAGTAATTGTAAATGAATGAATTTGTGAACTGAGGGGATTTTGTTGCTAAAGAGTGTCTATGGCATTTTATGTTAAATGTGTTTAAAAAGCACCTGCCTTTTGAAGTGACACTGTTCTGTTTCCACTTCAAGCTTCAGCTTTTAGTCCTTTTTTCCAGCTTTATCAGCAGCACTTTAAACAAGTGCTTCCAATTGCTGCTGAAGCTGGAGCCAGAGATATTTCTCTTCTAAGCCGAGCTGAGATTTAGTGAATGGTAGACATTACAGCTGCATATTTAGTTATTGAATTAAAAACATCCAAAACCATTAAAATACAAGATGAATGAAAATAAAGCTAAATATACCTATGATTGAGAGACACAGAGTGGGGCTGCACCATTGATGTAAATATCAAGAACTGTGGATTTATAACTTTACTTTCTTTTATGAACGTATGTTTGAAAGTTTTTTATTTTCTTTTACTATAAGCAGAAATAATAATAACCTTATGCAGAGTTTCCACTTCTGTCTGGATGCCTTGCTTGAGCCCTGCACCACTTAATCTGGCACACTTGATCAAGCCCTGGATATCTGAGATAGTACAGGTCTGAGATACTGCAGGTGAAACAATTTGCCCTTTGATGTGCGAACTCTTTGTATTGACCCAAACGTGACAAATACTGTGATTTTGGTTGTTTTGCTGTCTTCTTTTCAAGAGAAAGAATTAACAGGAAAACAGACATATAAACCCAAGGTTAGGGTTCTTGCCCTAGCGGCCAAGATCCTCAACTTCTATACCCCAGGATCCCATATGGACACCAGTTCGAATGCCAGTGGCTCCACTTACTATCCAGCTCCCTGCTTGTGGCCTGGGAAAGCAATCGAGGATGACCTAAACCTTTGGGATCCTGCACCTGTGTGGGAGACACAAAAGAAACTCCTGGCTCCTGGCTTTGTATTGCCTCAGCTATGGCCGTTGTGGCTGCTTGGGAAGTAAATCAACAGACAGAATAGCTTCCTCTCTGTCTCTCCTCCTCTCTGAGTTTGCAATGAAAAATATATAAAATAAAATAAAAATACATCTGATTTTGCAATAAAATAAACATATCTAGAAAAAATAAATAACCTAAGGCTAATGAGGCTTCCTTTTCAGCAGCAGGCTCACTCAGCACAAAACAATAGGCTATTCTTCAACTTATGGTGCCAAAGCTGGGCATCAAGTCCAGGTAATTCGATGCAGACAGGATAGGAAGCCTTATCCATTAAGCGAAATGGCCACTCCCAGGCTTTCCTTTTGATCAATGCTTGGAAAATGGTTTTTCCCAATATTGGATTTTAGATGAAGTCTAAAGATTTTGCCAACTGAGTGGCATGATCCTTACTGAGGGGACTCTAGGAGATCTCCACGGAGCCTTCCTTTATTGCCCCTGCCTGGGCATCAAGTTTTATGGCACAAATTGATTGTACTATAAAGTACTCATTGGAAGGTCACATTTTGAAAATAAAGGCTTGCTCAATACGCGTATGCAGAGAAAACCTTCTTCCATACCTGTCCTAATGAGTTTAATTCTCCATGTAATAACAGCAAGGTTATGGGATACTTAAGAAATATAATAACATGAAAAGAATAAAATTAACCTTCAGAAAAGCTTATATAAGAAATAGCTCATTCATAAACTCTTTAATATTCACATTTTAAATGTCCTCTAGTACTATTCCGATAGATGAAACCAGTAGGTACAGTAAAATGCTATACCTGTACACTTATTTACGAAAAATGTGCAAGCCAATAAAAGGTCCTAAAAGCCTCTAGGATTGATTACATTTTAAAAAACAATCTAATAGAAAACATTACAATTCATGAATATGAAGAACAGAATAGTTATTTGGGAGATAAATATTATGGAAGTTTTTACATTCTAATTAAACAATATAATTTAGATAGTGTGACCAGAATGTTGATGAGTTTTACAGTGTGTCCTTGGGAGAGCATGAAAAAAATAAGTGATGAGCCTGGCACGATAGCCTAGTGACTGAAGTCCTTAACTTGCATGCGCCAGGATCCTTGTGGGTGCCAGTTCATGTCCAGGTTGCTCCGCTTCCCATCTAACTCCCTGGGAAAGCAGTCAAGGCTGGCCCAAGGCCTTGGGATCCTGCACCCACATGGGAGACCTGGAAAAAGCTCCTGGCTCCTGGCGCATCTCTCCTTCTCTATAAATCTGACTTCCTAGCAAAAGAAAGAAGTCTTTAAATAATAATTGGCAATTCAAGGGAACAGGTGAATACAAAAGACATAAGAATTATTTTGAGCATCAGAAAAATATAGAACTGTCAGAGCGTAAAACATACCAGGACATTTTCTCAAACACACACACGTATATACACAATAATATAAATGTATACACACAATAGTTCACAATCAATCTGTGTCTAGGACTGGTTCCAAAGTAACAAAGAGACAAAAAATCTTTTTATTTACTTTTTACTTTTAAAGACTTATTTTATTTGAAAGGCAGAGCTACACAGAGAGAAATGTCCCATCTGGTATTTTAGTCCATAAATGTCAGCCATGGCCAAGGCTGGGACAGATCAAAGCCAGGACTAGGCACTTCCACATCTCTCATGCAAGTGCAGGACCCCACACACTTGGATCATCTTTTGATGCTGTGCCAGGTTCATTAGCAGGGAGCTTGATCAGAAGTCAAACAGTCAGGACAGCAACTGGTGCCCATAAGGGATGTCTGGGCTGCACATGACGGCTTCAGCTGCCACAGTGCAGCGCCACCCCTTACCCACTCTAAATGTAAGATGAATAGTTAGTTCCACAAATGGCCCCAATTCCTTTCTGTGTAAAACTGTGCAGAAAGTACAAGAACATGTAAGAGAGAATTACAAAGTCATTGGCAAATCACAATCAAGAACTAATAATATCTAGATTATTTAGTAATGAAGGCCAAATTATTATGTAACCAAAACCAAATGAAGTAGGGATATAAAAATTCTGAATTGCTATTTAAATATCAGGATAATTAAACATCTGAAATATATGCAAATTAAAATGTATAAATGAACTATGAAATAAAAATTATTATTTCCATAAATCTAACACAAAAGAATTAATAGCAAAAATTCCACACAGTAAATCTGAGGCACTTACTCTTCAAGCTTCCATATTCTTTTAATGAAATTATTTGTTGATTAAAGCATCCCATGTTTAGAATATGTTATTTGAAAGGGCCATGGTAAGAAGACACAGATGACATTGTATGTAATTGTAAAGCTGTTAACTAAAGATGGGTGGCAGCTGCTTTGAGCTCAAATATATTTACCTCTGTCTCAATAATTTTCTTGATATCTAATTGTGTTACATTCAAATAAGTGTATTCCATGGACCATTAGGCACAAACTGGTTGTATGGCCAACAACAAAGGGGAAGAAAGGTCAGAGCCTTTGATATCTTGCCTGTGCACTAAAGATGGTGTATGTCGGACCTGTTGCTAGTTATCATCTATCAAGTAGCTAAACCTGGAAGGAGACTTACACAGCAAGAATCCCGGAAAACACACCAGGCAGGAGGGCTGCAACTCCTGGAATAGTATACATCACCCTTTCATAACTAGTAGAATAAAAGTGTCTGTGAAAATTTCACATCTCAGGGCCAGCACAGTAGGCTAGTGGCTTAAGTCCTCGTCTTGCATGTGTCGGGTTCCTCTACAGGTACTGATTTGTGTCCCGGCTGCTCCACTTTCCATCCAGCTCCCTGCTTGTGGCCTGGAAAAGCAGTGGAGGGCGGCCCAGGGGGTTTGGACTCTGCACCCACCAAACTGAACACTTTTTAGAAGGAATGGGGGCACTATATTTAATGTTGCTGAAGCAACAGGCATAAACAAAGATTTTACTTGGAGTATTGGGATTCATATCAGATCAACTATAACTTTTTGAGTCCTTGTAGAAATATTTTATGCGAACAAACAAATAAATCAGGGGGAACTGGAGTGCACAAAATTAAGTTCTTCGAGGTCACAAGGGAAGTCTGCAGTTTTTCTTCCAGAAAAGCCCGAGATGAGCTCTGGAAGGACTGAGACATTACGTAAGGCTTATCCCTGTTTCTTGAAATGCTGGGCACATGAAGAGTCATGGAGGAAGGGTCCCTGGGGACAGAGAACAGAAACAGCAAGCACCACATCACATTCAGAGCACCACAGGACAAGAGGCAGGATCACACGGCCATATCTAAATATAAACTAAAACTTAAACCAAATTTTAAAAATTGGGTGTTCTTTGAGTTTGCGTAATACTAGTATACATTTTTCTAGACCATGTGGCAAATCCCAATGCTGTTTCATTTTCACCTCAGGTAACTGTGCTGGAAAGCTGTCTGCCACGCATCTCTTGCATTCTGCTCATCTTTGAGACAAAGGATCTGTGTGTTTTGTGGCTGACCTTCTTTCCATGGACATTTCTTTAACAGTCAGCTGTGGAATGTAGAGATGATGCACGTGTGCCTAGCGGAAGCAGGGATTTTGCTTCCATTACAGTAAAGGTGAAGTCTCCCTGATGGAATAGTTACAGCAGGCATGCTGGTGGCTGCTTGACAATATTGGGACGTCCCTAAGTCCGGATTCCATAGTTACGACAGAAACTCTCTATGTGTGCCCAGGATCGCTCTGAACTACCCACCCCTAACCCTCCAGGACCAGAAGAGGGGTAAGTAAACACAAACCAGGAGCTCCTGCTTCTTGTCATGAATAATAAGGTTCTTTCTCTTTACCCAGCAGTCTCAAGTCTTCATTCAGAATATGACAACTCTGGCAAGCAGAGTAAGTCAGCTTACTAGCAGGGTACATATTACATCCTTTGCAGAGATGAAATAAGAAGCTGATTTGTGTAAAAGTAAAAAGCATCCGCAACCAACTTTTAAGCCTTGGACACTTAAACACACAAACACACACATTTGTGAGGCAAAGAGTTGCTTCCAACAGATGTAAAAATAAATCTAAGTCCTTTAGGTAAAAGGAATGAAATGTTGTGTTTTAAATGTAGCTACCTAGGTTAGTATTACGTTATTCTAATCAATTTTTCCTATTATCTGAAAGGTTTTTCTATTACAATGCAATATGTTTTCAAGACATATTTCTTAAAAGGCATGAATTGCATTGCTTTCTTGTTCTTGGCATGGAAATCTCTGCGTGTGGCATAAATAGTTCAATGAAATAGTTCAATGAAAACTGAATCAGTTTTATATAGAAAACATAATGCATAAGAATAATAGCATGCTCCTATGAAAACGATTATTCATGTGCAGTACTGTGTTTCAGCGCAATATTCTGAGTTGGCATTGCAGCCGGTAGGATTGCGTCTGCAGTGCAAGTTGTGCTAATAGTTGTAGTCTTTGGATGTCACATTCCCCAGCCTTGTCCTCTCAGAATCCGCATCACTCCTAAGTCTCCCACTAGAAGAAACACAAAATGGTAAGACAGCTAGGGGCCTGCATCTTCGTGTTTGTACCATACTCCCTGATTGAAAACTCTGTGTAAAATGCGTTGGCTTCAGTTGGAACTTATTGAGCTTTCTTTGAGTAAATAACTTAGGGGGCAGAGAAGTTCATTTTCAGTCTAAACACAGGAGTATTCTTATTTTTACATTGAACGTGCAAGTGTGTATTATTTCATATTATAAAAAGCTAAACCAAAGTTGCTTAAGCTATATTAACAGCTGGCACATTTTTCTGTTGTGGTATCTACTGCTGTACATCTAAGTGACTCTCATTGCAGTATTTGTGTTTGGTTGGATATAATTTACAATGTGATACAGAGGCTGTATCTGCAGTATTCCTGCTGGCACTTGTCTGGGGAAGAACCTGTGATATTGAATTTAAAACTTCTGAGTCCCAAGTGTAGATAGAATCTTTAAAGACTGGAATGATAGACAAATCCATTTCATTGATCTCAAATGGAGAAGTATTGGATAAGTGACACTTTGAAAATGATGCAGGTACTTTTCCAAATGCTTCTGTGATATCTTTTAAGGAAAGAGTGCAGATGTAATTACCTACCTCAATTCTGAATACAGGATTCAATTGGTTTCAACAGAAGTAATCACAAGCGTGAAGTAAATTTTTTTAAAACACAACAAAGAAAAGCAGTTACAGAGGACCTGGCACAATAAGCTCATGGCTGGATTCCATAGGGATGCCTTTTTGTGTCCTGGCTACTCCACTTCCCATCCAGCTGCCTGTGATGTGTCCTGGGAAAGCAGCAGAGAATGGCCTGGGCCCTCGGGGCACTGCACCTCCATGGGAGACCTCAAAGAAGCTCCTGGCTTCTGGCTTCAGATCAGTTTAACTCTGGTTGTTATGGCCACTTAGGGAGTGAGTGAATCAGCAGACAGAGGCTTTTTCTCTCTAAATTTTGCTTTTCTCTTTATAGCTACCATTGCAATAGAAACAACCAAATATATTTTTAATTAGTTGTAAAATAAAATGTTCATAATGTACAAATGAAAAATGAGTTTCCATTTATATGCTTATTGAATTTAAACATTTGACAAGAATCATACAAGGAATGTTAAATTGTATGTTATAATTTCAGATAATGTATAATCATATATTTTAAAATTTAGAATAATTTTAATATTTATAAATTCTGTCTTCAGAGAACAGCTAAAATATCATGTGACATGCACACACTTTATCAAGATAGCAAATGCTGAACAAAAAGTTATCAATGACAGGATACATAATAGAAAGTTATAAAAGTTGGTGTGCAATTACTATATTATATTTAAGAGAGCTCACAGTCAAATTAATTACATAATTGTAATTTCGAGAAGATAAAAGGCAGACAGTTTCAATTCTGTGAATCACATTTGCTGTATGTACACAATATCAGTTAACACGGAAAGTACAAATATTCCAAAAATAGACACTTTTACAATGTATCTTCACTGAATCTTCATAGATTTGCAATTATCCACTATTGTATAATTAATGATTGACCCAAAATATGGTGCTTATCAATGTGATTATGATAAGCAGTTTTTTCTTAAATTAATTAAGTGTATATAATGCTATCATGTTAAAATATCTGCAAAGAATTTTTGTTTTTAATGATTGCGATAAGAAAGAGGGTGGCTATAACAAATTACACACATATATATTTTAAAGATTTCTGTACAGAGAGGAGGAGAGGCAGAGAGGTGGATCTTCCATCTGTTGATTCACTTCCCAAGCAGCTGCAACAGCTGGAGCTGAGCCAATCCAAAGCCAAGAGCCAGGAGCCTCTTCTGGATCTCCCACTCGGATACAGGGTCCCAAGGCATTGGGCTGTCCTCTACTGCTTTCCCAGGCCATAAGCAGGAAGCTGGATGGGAAGTGGGGCTACTGGGATTAGAACTGGCACCCAGGACGTTCAAGCCCAGGACTTTAGCAACTAGGCTACTGAGCCGGGCCCCAACTTGTATATTTTAAATACAAAGACCTGAAATTTTCAAGTGATCTTTCTTAGTTCTTATTCTGTAAACGGGTTTACATGTTGAATCGTGCCTCACTAAAATGCACATGTTGAAGTTTTAACCCTCAACACAGCATAGTATAAATTTATTGTGAAGTAAAGTCACTGCCAATATAATTAGTCACGTTAAAATATAATTGAAGTAGATCTCAGGTCACTAGGACCAATCCCCTAATAAAAATGTGGAATTTGTAGAGACAGTTGTACATACACAAAGGAAGATATGAAGAAACACTGGGAGAAGATTTTGTGGGCACTTGAAGGGGCTACTTCCAAAAACAAACAACCCCAACCCGAATGCCACCTTGATCTTGGATTTACAGCTTTCAAAACCATAAAACAATGTTTCTGTTGTTGACTAAGTCCAGCTGGTGTTATTTTGTCATAAAGCCTTACACACTAGCACAACTGTTTCTCTTTGCCATGCTTTGATCAGATGCATCATGCTCTTAAGACAGGCTTCAGGAAACATTGGACGTGTTTGGAGTCTTTGGGTGAACAGTGCTTTGCCCTTACTTTGAGCAGCTCTGCTGCGCCTCACAAGGACAAACTTTTTTTGTTCACATATTCACTGATATAATCTAAGTAACCTGAAGGGTGTTTTTGGCATATGGTTGACACTCAATAAATATTTGTTGCATGAATGGCTGAATCCTCTTATGGGAGTTGAAAGGGCTCTGCATTACTTCTCCCCGAGTGCACTGCTGTTCAGCCGTATCACAAACAGGGCCGAGGGAGTACTTCTCAGCAGATATTAAAGATTTCCTCAGCAAGTAATTCTGAATCCGCTCCATGAGGAGAGACAATGGATTGAACTTCTAAACTACTGTATGAAAGATAGTACCAAAATTGTTTTGTGGTGTTTTTATTCATACTTATCAATAATCTTTAGATTCATGTAAAATGGAATATTGAGAAATTGGTCCATAGTGGAAGGCAGGTTTGGACAGTTTCTGCAAATATTTAAAACAAAATTAATTATGTAAAAGATGACCGAATTAATTATTTAAAAGATGACTTCTGGGTTTTTATAAAATAAGTAGATTTATGCAAAATTTCATACAAGAGGTACACATAGAATCAACCAAACTATTGTTACTTCATTCCAAAAGGAAAAATAAAAACCCTTCATTTTGGCTCAATCACTAAACACAAAACAGAAAAGACATCCATATGTTTCATTTCAAAAAACTATAGTTTATAATATATTAATAACAGTGATTAATTTAACCCTATTAAAAAATCACAAGATGATTCCACTGTGTTTTTCTGGTTCATTTTTATTTCAAGCCACTGATCTACTTTGAAGGTAATATAGCAAGTAGCTTATAAATGAAATCCAAGTCTATTCATGGTGTGATCATATAAACCAGAATCACCAGATTACAGATCACTACAGAAAACGCTCGAATCTTGAGAATTCCCGAGTTCCTTTACTTATGGGATACCTGTAATGTACCTCGCTCCAATTAACATGACCATACTACTCACTATGAAAAAACTCAAGGACAAACTAGCGAAAATACTGGAGTCACCGCTTTCTGGAGAATCCATTGTAGCCCAATCCCTAGATTTCGTCACCGCCTTCTTCCACATAGTATAACGACTTTCACTGTCCGCCGCGTTGACCTGCGGTTCAAACCGCTCCGTCATAACGACAGATACATCTTCAGGTCGAAGGCTCCAAACCGCAACGCCCTCAGCAGCCCCCGCAGCCATGGCAGCTCCCAGAGCAGTTGTTTCAGCCAGGGAGGGTTTGATTACCGGGATGGACAGGATGTCTGCTTGGAGCTGCATCAGAATTGTGTTGTTGGTCATGCCTCCATCCACCTGTAAGTGACTCAGAGGAATTCCACAGTCGCGGTTCATAGCATCCAAAATCTCTCGGGTTTGGAAACAAACAGCTTCTAATGCAGCAAAAGCAATATGGCGTTTGTCCGTGAGCTGAGTGAGTCCACAGATTATCCCTCTTGCACTGGGCTCCCAATAAGGTGCATATAACCCTGAAAATGCTGGGACAAAATAGCAGCCATGAGACGTGCCTACTTCCTTAGCGAGTTGTTCGATTTCTTCTGCTTGCTTAATTATTCCGAGATTGTCTCTTAGCCATCGAACGAGAGCACCAGCTATCGCTACAGATCCTTCTAGTGCATAACACACTGGCTTGTCTCGGCCAAGTTTGTAAGCGACTGTTGTCAGAAGGCCATGTTCAGAAAATACACACTTGGGACCTGTGTTACATAGTAAGAAACATCCTGTCCCATAGGTGTTTTTAGCCTCACCATCCTGGAAGCACGTTTGCCCCACCAAAGCAGCAGACTGGTCCCCCAAACAACCAGATATTGGCACACCCTCTAAGGTTCCAGCTTTCATGAGGCCATAGATCTCGGAAGAACTCCGGACTGCTGGGAGAATCTGCATCGGAATTTCGAAGAATTCACAGAGCTCGTCATCCCACTGTAAAGAATGGATGTTGAAAAGCATCGTCCTGCTGGCATTTGTGACATCTGTGCAGTGGACACCTCCATGGATGCCCCCCGTCAAGCTCCAGATAAGCCACGAATCAATGGTGCCAAAAAGAGCTCTTTTTTCTTCAACAGCCTGCTGAACCTTCCTCACATTGTCCAGAAGCCATCTTAGCTTCACTGCACTGAAGTAGGTACTCAACGGAAGGCCTGTCTTGGACTTAACGAACTTATTATTTCCAGGAGCACTTTTACTAAGGTTCTCAACAATGGACTGGGTTCTTAGATCAAGCCATACCACGGCGTTGTAGAGTGGTTCTCCAGTTAGCTTGTCCCAGACCACAGTGGTTTCCCTCTGGTTGCTGACACCAATAGCCTTTATGCTAGAAACATCGATGTTGAGCTGGCCGAGCTTCTCACACGTTTTCTCTATACACTCGTAGACAGACTGTAGAATTTCTTTGGGGTCTTGCTCCACCCATCCTTCTCGTGGAAATTCTTGCTTGATTTCTACCTGGTGATGACTTAGTAGTTCTGCCGTTTTTGAATTAAAAACCAGAAAGCGTGTCGAGCTGGTACCCTGGTCTACTGCCCCCACCAGTGGCCCCAAAACTCTTTTCTTGGTGGCTGCCATGACATCTGCTCAGGTTGGCGGAGATCTGCACTGGTTTCCAGGGTGACAGCGTCGGACAGGGGAGGGGCCAACATGGGAAGGACGTTCTGAGCATGGGGGGAGGGCGGCAGGTGCGTTGACCCGACTGAAATGCAGCGTTTAAAGTGAAGGTTTGAGGCTCCGTTGCTTGTGTGCCCATTAGACTCTTACACATGTTCACTCTCTGGAAAACTTCAAAGCTGTATATATGTAAACAGCAGTACGTGTTACTGTTACTGTCAGCTCTCCTATAATCGTTGGATGGTAAAGAAAAGTATTTACTTTGAATACATTTTTTAAAACAAAAGCTTGGTTCATTCCACAGTTCTGTCCCTGAAATGTCCACCACTTTCTTGCTAAACGGGTTAAAGGATGAGAACATTAACCTTGGGTAGTACATACTTGTTCGTGGTCACTTTTTTTTTTTTAAGATACCTTCAAAAGATATCTTCCATGGGCCCAGTGCGGTGGTCTAGTAGCTGAAGTCCTAGCCCTGAACACATCAGGGTCCCATATTGGCACCGGTTCTGATCCCAGCAGCCCCACTTCCCATCCAGCTCCCTGCTTGTGGCCTGGGAAAGCGGTCTAGGACAGCCGAACGCCTTGGGACCCTGAACCCACGGGGGAGGTCCCGGGAGAAACTTCTGGCTCCTGGCTTTGGATGGGCTCAGCTCCAGCTGATGAGACCACTTGGGGAGTGAATCAGTGCAAGGAAGATCTTCCTTTCTGTCTCTCCTCCTCTCTCTATATATCTAACTTTGCAACAAAAATAAATAAATCTTAAAAAAACAAGATATCTTCCAAAGCAGGAATGTCTGCGTTTCCTGGAAAGGATTGTCACTGGTGTCTGGTGGCCATGGCCAATGTGGGATGAAAGGCAGGAAGGTTTTTCTTGTAAAATTTGGAATTGTCATAGTGCTCCAGCTCACTGTTGCTAGAAGGAACACTGTTATGATAAAATCAGTGAGAGCAACATAGAATTCCTGCCACCTCCCAGGGTCACTTAGAGCCGAAAATGCCCACGTATCAATTTTCTCAAAGAAATAGATGGAAAAGTACAAGCAAAGGAAGAAGTGGAAGAAAGGGTTTATCAAAGTCCTTCCATATCATAAGCGTCACTTGTTTCTTATTTTTTCTGTGGGCTAATTTGTTGCTCTTTTCCTAATGGGATCATTTTGCCTTCAACACTTCCTAAACATTTTTCCTTTTACTTTGGAAAAAAAAAAACGACTTCTGCACATTTATTCGTAGCCATCGTGTTTACTGTGCGATGTATTTTCTTGGCCCTTTCTTCCAAAATATATTAAATTTTATAGTATTGTTCAAGGATGCTTCCGAAAGTTATGAGACATAGAACTTGATTCCAAATTTCCATGTACATCTTGAAAGTCTGACATAACCTCTGATTATTATTTAAGATAACTGCTTTATTTCTTAGCAGTGCCATTCACTGACTAAATTCCTGGTGTTCACAGACACAACATATCTGTTATAATTGTGCAAAATAATTCCCAAATGTCATGTACATGATCTCTGTGTCATGCCATCTTGTTGTGGTGACATATGTTAGACGGTTCACCCTGTATGTGACATGAAAGCACACAGTTGTACACAGCAGCAGAAACTTTAACAGCTTGACATATACATGGTGGTGAATATGAAAAAGATGCTGTTTATTGGCTCCGTGCCTGTGGCTTTATCATCACTAGGTTTTAGAGTCTCATTATTTTCCTAACAGAAATGAGTGTGATAATATTCCCTTGGGTTTCAAAGAAAATTAAGCTAGATAATTTCTTTAAAATTACTTTTTCCACATATATATATAAGATACTTTGAAACGTCTTTGGTATAGCAAAAAAAAAGAGTTTCAAATTCTCAAAAAGAACACGCTTGAGTTTTTAAGTAATCACAGTAATGTTATGATCATAGCAACTCATGGAATTATGGTGACAAAAAGAAGCTCAACTACAATCCTTCTGTTATTAACTGTGACTCAGAATGTGCAGAGTGAGACCGGAAATGTCATCCACACACGTCTTCAAAGGAAGGAATTTCAAATCTGTCAAATATTCAGTTTATGCCACTTATAAGCTAACAAAGTTATATCACAAAAGTAACAGAAAACTCCAGATAGCTGCAGGCAAGACTAAGGGGTTTATGTAAAACCATTTACTTCTTTACTTGAAAGATAATTTTACAGAGAGTAGGAGAGATAAGGAGAACTTCAACCAGCTGATTCACTCTCTAAACAGCTCTCTTGGCCAAAATGGAGAATGCCAAAGCCAGGGGCCTGGAGCTTCATTCAGCTTTCCTGTGAAGGTGACAGGAGCCCGTCGCTCACGCCATTGTCTGCTGCCTTCCTAAGGAAATTAGCAGAGAGCTGGAATGGAAGTGGAGCAGCCTGAATTTGAACTGGTACACATATGGAGTGCCAGTTTTGCAAGTAGTGGCTTAACTTGCTTTGCTGCAGCCCAGAAATTTATTATTCACCGAAGTTGGCACAAGTTCCATGTTCATGGCACCACACCTCACCCCTGGGTCCAGCCTCCTTATAGACAACATGTGACACCTCCATCAACTGAGGCAATCCAAAGCCAGGAGCCAGGAACTTCTTCCAGGTCTCCCATGCTGGTGCAGGGTCCCAAGGCTTTGGGCCATCCGCAACTGCTTTCCCAGGCCACAAGCAAGGAGCTGGATGGGAAGTGGGGCCACCAGGGCATGAACTAGCATCCATATGGTATCCCCGTGCATTCAAGGCAAGGACTTTAAAAGCTAGGTTACTGCACTGAGCCCACAAAGACAGTTTTTAGCACAACTCTAAAGTGTGACTTCCCTGCAAAGCATGAAAAAGCTTCCAAAAGAACTTTTAGGAAGCTAAAATTTTGACATTTCTTTCTGTTTGCCGATCACAAACAGAATATTATGTGAGGATTGAATGACCAGAGAGTCAAGAAATAATCGCATTATTCATGATGAAGGGTGACATTTATTTGTAATTTCTAAATGAAATGAGATTCACCAATCTTCTTGAACTACCTTTTCATCTTGAAATACGATTCCATCATCTTTGACATTTCACCCCTCAGAGAAGAATAAAAACAACCTAAATGAATGTCTATGACTTGGTGAAATCTGATAGCAAGTGCCAGATAATATGAATTTTACATTTTCAAAGAAGCCTTGACAGCTTACTAAGAGCATTATGGACATATTTAGTACATAAGCTATTAATCTATATTAAAATATAAATTGCTGACAAAGTGTGTCACCAGCTAGTTTAATATCGCTAATTGCCCATTCCAAGGCGTGATCCAGGTATCAGAATTTCCCTGACATTTTCCTCAGGCAAGGTAATTGAGGAAAATCTATTTAGTCTTTTTGTCAATTTCGCTTTTATGCTAAAGATCCTCATTTACACCCTCTTTATATTTTAATCCCACTGGCTCCCAAGCTGGCTTGCTTCTTTTAATAGAATGTTAGCACCTATGTCATGGTTACTTATTTTTATTCTGTCTGACTTCTATTCCTCATTCTACATGAAGGAAGACATCAAAACAAGGTTATCAAAGAACAAATCTCTGAGATGAGTTCAGGGTTCAGTTCTGGGTGCAATTCTAATTTTGTTCTCTATGACTTGAGGAACATCAACCTGTAAAGTAAATACGCATTGCTTAGCTGACTCCCTCTTATTCAGTGTTAAGACTTTGAAGTGGGTATGGAGTGGTAGCTCAGCAACTAAATCCTCACTTTGCATGCACCAGGATCCGATATGGGAGCTGGTTTGTATCCCTGCGGGCCCATGTCCTATCCAGATCCCTGCTTGTGGCCTGGCAAAACAGTTGAGGATGGCCCAAAGCTTTGGGACCCTACACCTGCGTGGAAGACCTGGAAGAGGTTCCAGGATCCTGGCTTCAGATTGGCTCAGCTCCCACAGTTGCGGCCTCTTGGGGATTGAATCATCAAACCAAAGATCTTCCTCTCTGTCTCTCTTCCTCCCTGTATATCTGACTTTGCAATTAAAATAATAAATCTTACAAAAAAATACTTTGAAGTGTTGGTCGAGTATGTGAACACATTGGTAAATGCATTGTGAGACTGACATAGGGGTCCTTTAGGTAAGACACTGCTTGCAATTCCAGTATCTGACGTGGAGCAGTGGTTAGAGTCCTGGCTGATCCATTTTTAAGTGCAGCGCCTTGGACCAGATAGTTATCCCAGTGCCTAGGCGACAGTCATTCCCCACAAAAACCCAGAGGGGTTTTCTCGCTAATGGATTCCGTGGGCCCAGCCCTAGCTGGTGTGGCCAATTGGTGATTGGACCGCCAGATGGGGGATCTTCATCATTATGTCACTCTATCCTCTGTCACAATTTCTAATAAATAAACACATATAGTTATTGAAATAGCATAACTCTAATTACCATTATAGTCAAAGTCTTCATTTGACTATAGTCTGTAACATTTGGCTAGCACTTTTCATACTTAGTGCAATAATTGCAGAAATTATTCAGAGTTTAATTATCATTTTATAATTAAGAGAATTGTGTCATTTATTTATCAGTTTATAATTGAGAGAATTAAATTTGAAAAAGTGAAAGTGAGATGTTTTATTGAAACAGATTTTGTTTACTGCACATCTAAAGTCCATACAAATAAATCCTATGTTATAAAAAACTACAGGAAGAGAAACTGCAGAATGTTTCTGTAAGGAAAAGAAACTTTCTTTTAAAATGTATTTATTATTATTGGGAAGTCAGATATACAAAGAGGAGAAAAGACAGAGAGGAGGATCTTCCTTCCACTGATTCAATCCCCAAGTGGCCTCAATGGGCAGAATTGTGCCAATCTGAAGACAGGAGCCAGGAGCCTCTTCAGATTTCCCACGTGGGTTCAGGGTCCCAAGGTTAGGGCTGTCCTTGACAGCTTTTCCAAGCCACAAGCAGGGAGCTGGATGGGAAGCAGAGCCACCGGAATTAGAACTGGCACCAATGTGGGATCCCAGTGCATTCAAGGCCAGGACTTTCAGCTGCTAGACTGCAGTGCTGGGCCCAAGGAAAGGACACTTTTAACAGCACCCTCTCTCTCCCCGCTCCCTTCCTCTGTCTCACGAAAGCAGAACTCATAGGAGGAACCTTGCTCCAGTATTTCAGAGACAATTTGGTTGGAATAAATGTCAAAACTTACATACTTTGTATTAATCTTAGTAAATCCATGTCAAATATTCTGTACTGCCAAGTTCAAGGAGCTCGTTGTTATTCACTATTCGGCTGATGCTCACGGATGTTGAATTCTTCTCAGTATTATTCCCTGACACTCTGTACCAGGCAACATCATATGACATCCTATAAGTACACAACTGAAAATAAGGCAGTCTGAGGCATGGGCTGGAAGATAAACAGTGAAACTGTACTGATTGGATGACCAGTCACAATGTGAACTGTGCTATTTGATTCAGTGAACTAGCAATTGCTATGAGGCATTTAAGTAGGAAGTGCATTCTTAGAAACAAGCACATCATTCTTGTTTGGGTGCAGAGGGTCCTGAATCATTTCCCTAAAGCATCCTGTTAATGTTTTATCTCTGAAGCTTCACATTTACAATATGAAACTGTCAAAACTTAAATTCACTCAATTCATTTTTGACTAAAATCCATTCAATTAACTATAGCTGTAAAACTCTCCAGTGGAAGATAAAGAGATGTGCGTGTTATGTAACACCTTTTCCCTTTGTCTTGCTTTCTCTGCATCATTCATTTGAACAATAAACTATTAGTACCAGGCAGCTTCTAATCCAAAATATAAGTTTATACTTTAACCTGAGACATTTCTATGAAGAAAAGAAAAGAGAATTTTGCTGGGAACCAACTCATTATCAGGAGCCATGCATAGAAGTTCTTGCACAATTTTGATATTACAGAAAGTGTTATGTAAGACTATATAATCTGTTTAAAGAGTTTATCCATGGCCTTTAACTTGCTCCCAAATGAATCATTCTCTTCTGTATGGTCCTGGGTTATCCCTTAAAACTTTTTTTTTCCAGTGGATCAAGTACCAGCACTGTAGGTCCTATAATCCAAGCTTTCTGCTCTGCTGCCAGGGGCTCTGCTTCTCTCAGATGCCTGACTCTTGTGTCTACACATGCACCCACATTGTCACTTGGAAGAGTTCGACCTTCATGCATCCCCCATCCAATAGTTGCTGTCACCATCTGGTCATGCCTACATCTACAGTGACATAGCCCTGCCTGTACTGTGATTTTAAACAGATTTATGTTCTATTCAACTCTCTATACTTCATTGTGATCTGTTCCCTAATTTCTTTCCCTCCAATCCTCTTCGGTCTCTTACCTGCCTTCTCAGAAGTAGAAAGGTATGAAACTCGACCAGACCCAATGGGTCTGGAGCCTTGCTCTGATCCTACTCTCCTCTGCTTTGGTCGAAAACGTCTTCAACGGTGACACGTGCTCACCTGCTGTTGTTCTTCAGATCTCTAACCTGACTGTGTTCCTTCCCCTGCGTTGTGTCACAGGAAGACCAAGAACTTTCAGCTCTTTGAGTTTCCAGTGTAATGTTTCCCAAATGTCACACACTGCACATCATCCTTTCAGCTGGCTTCTGTTAAAATCCATACATGGGTCAGATTTGTCTCAGCTTCATAAGCTATAATGCAGGCTTTATGCATGACCCAACTTAAATTTAGTGTGCATTGCATATTTAATTGCCAAAGTATATAAAACTTTACACACATATGAAAGATAAAATCTTTTAATAAACCAAGTCACTCACCGCATAGCACCTGCAGTGATATAGTAAAGTTGCATTCTTATTTCACCATTCTTATTTCAGTTACTTGTCTTAAACAGCAGTCCGAAAATCTTAAGAGGAAAATTCAACAAATACACATTCAATGTTTTAAAAATTGCTTACTATTACATTTTATCTTCATATTATTTTTTGCCATTAATTTTGTAGTGTGTGAATTATCAATTAAACTTTACCATAATAACGTATGGGTAGCTGATAATATTGCATATATAGAATTCAGTGCTAACAACAGTTTTGGATAACCACTGGGCGTCTGAAAATATAACCCCAGTGAATAGGGGTGACTAAAATGAAAAGTTAGCAAGATCACTAAAATAGCCTCTTGAAACAGAAAATGAAAACGTATTTGGTGAAGCCCGGAAAGATGCTGAGTTCAACTGAGTGTTCCAGTTGTGTTCAGTGGTACTGATGCCAGGCACAATGAGGAATGCTGACAGTGGAGCTTCCGCGCGTCTGTGTCAAAGCTGGTGATTTACTGGTCCCATTTGTTCTGGGGAAAAGGAAAAATCAGCGCATGGTGTCATTACGGATGTCAGGCCCCATAGATTTCCCATACCAATTACCTGCAGGTTAGAAAGATAATGTTTTATGCATGAAAGATCAGGGCAACTGTGAACAAACAGTGTGAAGTTCAGCCAATGTATTAACTGAAATGTGCATTGTCAAGTGCCTCCCTGATCGCTTCATCCCCATTTGCATTCAGCCCATTCAAGGAGAAACACTCCATGCAAAGCCACTGATACACAGACGCACAGAGTTCCAATTCTGTTATCTGTGTGGCCTTTACTGTTACGTACAGTACATACTTTTTCACATTGAATAATTTCACATTGTGTCAGTTCCCCATTACATATATTATTAGAGTCCGTGCACTTCTTTTAAATTTCTCCAGTTGAACTAAATCCACAGAAAATATTTCTTGAACAGAGGTTTTCCAATTTCTTATTACTATGTATGGACCATATTTTGCTTCTTAACAATAGATGTGATTTTAAAAACAACAGCAACACTGAGTTTTGTCATCTGCATTGTCAAGGTATGGCTCCAGGCAAACAGTTTGCGGAGAAATGTCCAGAATTTCCTGTTTAACTTCCTTGCTCGCTTCCCCCCACACCCGGGTGGCTCTCATGTTCCTGCACACACTGTTCTGGTGACTTTTTCTCACTCTCCTCTGTGGACAAAAAGAACTGAAAATAAAACAGAGGAGCGCATTCATTTTCACTGCAGGTAATTGCAGAACAGCAGTAATATAAAGAACTTGGAAGCCAGAACTACAGGTTTAAAACCAGATTTAAAACTGAACATCATCTGAGAATTTAAATTACGAAAATGTACTGGTTTCTCCTCAGCATAATGGGATGCAGTAGGGCTCTGGAAGGTTGGACAACATTAAGAATAAATACATGTTATTTCTTTATCTTGAATGTTGTCTTTTAATAGGCAGAAATCTCTTCAAAATATGATAGGCTTATTTTCATTCCCCTTTGAATAATTAGCTTCTTTTCTGAACATAACAAAGATACATATGTGAATACATATATATGGGTATGTATATATATATATATGATTGTTTTATGCAATCTGAAAACTTAAATAACTTTTAGAGCAAAGGTTATGTCATCTCATTTACAATGTTTATGCATCTATAAATATTCTGGTAAATTTCATGCCATGGGGGTGGGTGCTGCTTGTTTCTAAACTCTTGCATCTATCTTGATAAACAGAAGCAGCAGATGAAGCAACTATGGAATCAGATCCTCCTAGAAAGCACTAAATTACAGTAAAGAACTTATTACAGTCTATCTAATCTTTATTTGAAGACTGTCATTTCCCTAAAGCATAGACATAAACCAAATTAACTTGAACTGATGCTCCCAATGAGAAGTTGTGTGGTATGTGTTTATGCCTAATAACATCTTTTGCTTTTGCTGAGTACACCCACCTGAGCAAACTCATTTCCAACTCTGCCTCCTCTTGTAAGTTAATTATGTATCTGGGGTAACACCTCCCAAACTGATGTACGAACATTCCCAAAGCACATACCTCCTCCAGTAAGTGTCTGCAGGCTTCTGCTTTCCTGTCAGTCTTCGGAAATACAAATCCAGCTCATCACAGCTCTGCACGTGCCATGTTTTCACTGTACACGGGTACTCCTTAATGCATTAGACAACATCAGGAACTCGTATGTTTCAAAGCGCTTTTTCATTGCTTATAATTATAAAAGGGCTGTATATCTGATTTGATATTTTTAAATTTCAGAATTATTTTATTGGTGAAAAATAGTTCCATTTGTATTGTTTTCTCTGTACAAATGTTACGAATATTTCTTGTGATTTTTCTCCGCCAATACCCATAACCTGTTTTTCTCTTGCTCTCATTTTCTCATACTTCTTTTTCACATTTTTTAAATTTCTTAGCTTTAAATTTTATGTCAAATGCATTTCTAAGTTACTCTTGATCTCTGCTTGATTCCTGCATTTCTCCATCTTGCTCTCTCTCTCTCCTCCCCATTTCCCTCTGTATCTTTCCTCTTCCCCAATCCTGTCTTGCACATTTACCTTGGCCTTACAGAGCAGTACCTTGCAAATGCCGGGATCCCATATGAGCTCTGGTTCTAATCCTGGCACTAATCCGCTTCCCATCCAGCTCCCTGCTTAGAGCCTGGGATAGCAGTCGAGGATGGCCCAAGGCCTTGAGACCCTGCATTCACATGGGAGACCCCAAAAAAGCTCCTAACTCCTGGCTTTGGATTAGCTCAGCTGTGACTGTTAAGACCACCATCTGAACAAGCAGATGGAAGATCTTCCTGTCTTGCCTCTTTTCTGTATATCTGACTTTACAATAAAAAAATAAATAAATCTTTAAACACACACAGACATACACACCTTAAAATTACCTTTCCATGAACTCCTAATAATTCTTCACTTGAGTTATAGTCAGATGTTTTAATTGCAATTTTTAAGTTGCTTTATTTAGGGGGACGTTTTCCCTCAATATTTCCCCTAGCTATATTTGCTGATGTTACTGGAAACTAATTTTTATTCAGCACCATTATGCTAAGTGAAATAATAAGTACAAAAACAAATATATTTTCTTATACATGTGGCCACTAACATGGAGAGTGCCAAAATTTTTTTTAAAAAAATAATACGTATAAGTGAAATTAACATATTGAGATTTAATTATTATTTGAAGCCTTCCTAAGCTTATACGTTGCTGAACAGTGGTCTTTCTACGTTCTATTTCTTGAATTTCTTACACAGAGAAGCAAGCCTATGGTTTTAAATAAATTGAAAATGTTATTGCAAAAGTTAAAAAAGGAAAAGAGGCATGGAAAAGCATTACTGTATTAGAATTTTACTTAAGAAATATATCGAATGTGTTCGTTTATATCAATACAATTTTTAACATCCAATTTCTCATTTAGAAAATTTATTCTGAAATGCAAAGTGACAGAAAAAAAATGAGAGAGAGATAGAAACGGGAGAGAGGGACAGAGAAAGAAGAGGGAAGGGTCAGAATTCTTCCAACCATTGACCCCATCTCCAAGTGCTCAAAAGAACTCGATCTCAGCCAGGTCACAAGCCAGAGCCCAAAACACCGTCTGCTTCTTCCACAGGGGTGGTCACGACTGAAGGACTTGAGGTGTCATTTCCTCTCTGGCCCCGACACATTGGCAGGTGACTGCATCAAAAGAGGTGTTGTGGGATTCAAGCCAGAGATGCCAATGTAAGAATAGTGTACTAGGATGCATGATCACATACTTCCACTTATATGTGGAAAATTTCATATTGCATAATGGCAATGCAACTTTTTTTAAAGAAACGTTGGAGTAGAGTTTCAAGAAATGCTTCTTTTTAAAAAAAAAAACATATTTTTATTGCATTTCCTTTTTTAAAAAATTAATTACATTGCATTATGTTATACTTTTTCTTTTATGCACTGGGATTCCCTCCCGCCCCTCCCCAAACCCTCCCCCCACGGTGGATTGCTCCACCTTGTTATAAAGAAATGCTTCTTAAGGAAGGATTATACTGAGACATTGCTATGCAAACTTTATAGCAACCAGCACTGTGATGTGGTTGCAGTCCCCCCTTATCACGCTGGCATCCCATACCAGAGTATGGCTCACGTCCTGGGTATCCCTTTCACATACAGCTGCCTGCTAACACACCTGGGAAGGCAGCAGAGAATGACCCAAGTGCTTGCATCCCTGCAACCTAAGTCCAGGAACAAGACGAAAGTGCAAGTCTGGCCTTGTCCTGATCCCAAAGTGGATGTTGACATCATTTAGTGGAATGAACTGCGAACAGAAGAGAACTCCCTCTCTCTCTCCTCTCTCTTCCCTCCTCCTTTGCTCTGCTTTCTAACGTCTTCTCTCTATCGCTCTGTATGTATCTCTCTGCATTTCAAATAAAAATTTTAAAAAACTTTTTTTTTTTTACTTTTAGGGAAAAGCCAACAATTTGGTTTTGGATGTTCTCACGTGTATAAGTATTTGTTTGGATATGTTGGTGTAGGGTATATACATGAGACGCAGTAAGACAGAGGCGAGAGCGAACAAAAGGCTGTGAAGGGCAGTATGATAATATGACATTTGCCAAATGTTTATGAAAAAATCATTTTCCATTTACAAATAGTAGCTGTTTCTTTGAAATCCAAAATTCCTTTGCAAAAGGAATTTCAGAGTAGACAATTGAATCTGAAGTATTTCAGCAAGAAATGGTTATTTACAAGGAAATTTCAGCCTTAATGCAAGCTTCTCTGGGTCATCTGGAAAGGGAATCGGTGGAAGATTTCGCTCACTCTCTCTCATTTAAATCTGTCTTGAGCTCTCGTGCCATCTTTGTGTGTGTGTGTAACTGTCTCAAATAAGCATATCTTTTAAAAAGAGAAAATAATTTTACGTGTAGAATCTTTTTGTTGTTTTTAAAGCCAAGTTGTTCTTGTTTTTGTTGAGGCATACAATGATGTAGGGATGATTTGGATTTCAATGCATTTTACATGTTATTTAAATCTAATGTATTGCCTGCCTAGAAATACTATAGAAAAGACAGAATTTCAAAGCCAGGAACAGAAAAGGGATGGTCATTTAGTCTAGATCACTGTACCTTCACTCAGTGCTTGGCTGTGGCTCCTGACTGCAACTCTCACATTCAAATGCCTTTTATTTTCTAAAGAAAGTCCCAGTCCTTTTTCAATGTCTCATTTATATAACACGCACTCTGATGATAGATCCTTTTTTTTGTTTGTTTGCTTGTTTTTTTTATTATTATTTTTTAATTCATTAATTACATTGTATTATGTAACACAGTTTCATAGGTACTTGGGTTCTCCCCACCCCTCCCCAAACCCCCCCACCATGGTGGATTCCTCCACCTTGTTGCATAACCACAGTTCAACTTCAGTTGAGATTCCCCCATTGCAAGCATATACCAAACATAGAGTCCATCATCTTATTGTTCAGTCAAGTTCAACGGCTTCTTAGGTATACCCTCTCTGGTCTGAAGACAGAGCCAGCAGAGTATCATCCCTATCAATTAAAAACTCCAACATACCATCAGCACAAATTTACATCATTATAGAATTAATTGACAGAGTAATGAGTAACCAATATGGTAAAAGTAAATGTGAGTTCTTAACCACCTTCTGTGACCATCTCATTGACATTTCAATTTTAGTTTATACACAACATATAACAAACCTAACATAACATGTTATACATAACATCGTGTCATCTTAAATTAAGGCAAACATGTGGTATTTAACCTTTTGTGATTGACTCATTTCCCTTAGCATTATGGTTTCCAGTTTGGCCCATTTGGCATTATTCCACCATTCAAAATATTGCTGTTCATTATTGCTTTCTAAGTTCTGGTAAGTTAGTAAATAAATGTAAGTATTTAGTAGCATAAACAAATGAAGTTTGCCTAATATACATTCTACATGTCCATCACAGGTACATTCTAGTTACTGAAATCACTGACCGAGTCAGGCTGGTTGGCTGCCAGTGACCTCGGTGGTGTCAGTAAGAGGACCTGCAGCTGCTCACAGGGGCCGGTTCACACAGCTCCCACCCTTCATAGGCATCTGATTGGTTAAAGCATCAGGCGTGATTGGTAGACAAGGATTGGTAAAGTTTTCAAAAAAAAGTAGCATCTAATAGCTTCCCCCCTAAAAAAAAAAATACAGCCAATCTCAGTTCACTTGAGAAAATTTTCAGATTCCTTCTACTTAATTATATGTTAAGCCTCTCTCTTCTCCAGTGCTTAAAAATACCATCATTATGCATTCCTACATAATTTTCTGTAGCAAAGGATGAGAATTATTAAAAAAAATCACTGAATTTCACATATAATTCTGCAGTTCAGGTCATACCTATTATACATTTAAATTATCTTACTTTGGGGACTTAAGTTAATTCTGGTTTTCTTATCTTGAAAATTGAGCTAAATGTATTTATCTCAGAGAGATGATGAGATTATACATATTAATGTACACAAAGCTAGAAACCCTGAACAAATGTGAGTTTGAAGAATGGTAGTATTTTCTGCTATTAACATTATATGCATGAATTGGCAAATGCATAACCTCCAATTAACAATAGACTCCTGAAAATATTTGAGTTAACCAAATACTAACAGAAAAGAGAAAAAAATTGTGTTCTGTGGCTAGTTGAAATGTATGCAAGAAGGAAAGTTTATTTGATGTGCTGTGAAGCCAGTTTGGTCCATAAAGGATTCCTTGATGTCATATGAGAGCAAACCGATCATTATTCCACCAGCTTGTTTCTCTACAGAGGCTAACATCCTAGTGAATTTCATAATAAAATGATGAGAAGCCCAAAAGACTCAGAATGGCACTGGATGATAAAGGACAAAGAAGCAACTGAAGCCAATGAAGAAAGTGCTTCAGAGAAAAGATGTAATATTTCTTCATGTCACTTGATAATCACTTCAGTGAAATGCATCACGTTCATGCCAGCAGAAGGTCTGGGATGATGACTAGAAAGAAAACGAGTCCTAAGAAAACTTCTGCAGGCTAACAGTGTCACAGAAAGTCTCCAGATGCATTTTCAAAGAAAAAAAAATGAATGATTTTTTAAGTAACTGTTTAAAAGTTCTGTGCATGTGGGAATGCAAATACTATTAGATTTGTGAGGCACAGACACTATCATTAAGGCATTTTAGTTCTAATATTTAAATATGCCCACATTTAAGTAATACTGAAGAGTAACCGTACAGAGTTTCTCTAACCCATTACTAATTTTTACTTCAAAAGTACACATCCACAATATGCTGTCATACGTCAGTGTAAAAAAAAAGCCTCTTTTGATCATGAATTATTTCAAGGAACACTGGTCCATATATGATATTTACTACTACCTATTTAGTGAGGGAAATTCTATTTATTTATTTGTTTGTTTGTTTGTTTATCATGAAGGCTAAAGGAAAGCATTATTAAGACATTGACAGGTAAAATAATTTTTAACTTCCTTGAGCCAATGATTAAATCTAATGTTATTCTTGAGACTCTTCCCCTCTCGCCTTCTTTCTCAACTACGCCATTGTTCTTGTTTCTCTTCATCACATGAGCAACTAAAATGGTCATTGGAAGCCACATTACAATAGTCAAGTATCTTAACAGATGTAGTAAGTAACCATTCTTTCAATTTAATCTTTGTAGCTTTTGTCTTACTTTGAATCTTAATTTGTGTGTAATTAAATAGTGATGGAACAAGCATTTAGCTGATCCATTTAGATGCCAAATGCTCAATATCAATATACTGGGTTTACATTTTGGCTAAGGCTCCTCAGTATAGTTTCCTCCCAGAGAAAATTCTGGAAAGGGTAGTAATGGCCCAGTTGGGTTCCTGTCACCAATTAGGCAGATCTTGATTCAGTTCTAAACTCCCAGATTTCAATCCCACCTAATCCCAGTTATGGGATGTTTGGGAAAAAATCCAGTAATTGGAGCATGTTTTTTCTTTTTTAAAATCCTCTCCCTTTCATCACCCCTCCTTTTATTTTCCTGTATTTTTTGAACAAAACAAATAAATATTTAAAACTATAAGTATAGACTGTGATTTTTATATATGAGTATGCTGTGATGCATAACACATACGCTTACATAAATGTCATTGAAACAGACCTTATTAAATTAGTTTCCTACCGAACACATGCAAGACCTAGATTTAGTTCTGAAATAAATCTATATATGATACACTCAGTAGCATTTTCAATTCTACTGTATTTACTATTCTTGTACTTTATAACTAATGGTGGTTTTTCTGGTAATGATTAATTTTCTTTGGAATGTCTTGTTATCATCATAGATGCAATTAAAAATCATATTGGCACTGGCTACATCATTTTTTAATCTGTACCCAAAGTTTTAAAGGTATTTTCTCCTTCATATTTGATTGGGGGCACAAGGCAGGCATCAACGGTGATAACCTGCTGTGCCACACTGGCCGCCTTGTACATCCCATCTTGCCATAACATCATGCTATTCATATTGTAACTAATAGTTTATGCAAAATAAACTAGATCCATTTCAACTGAAGGATTGTCTTTAGGACAGATGCTACTAAAAATATGCAATTGCACATAATTAAGGGAAACAGGTCTCAGTGTGAGAGCAGGACCCAGAAGGTAAACAATACAGGAATAAATAGCTTGTAAAATAGTACAAGGGATGGAATTAATGCTTCTATACAATACGTGTTTTCATGGGACATGATTTTTACACGTAGAATGCTGCAAGTTCGGCCTGTACAAACCAAGTAGGACATGGTAGGTGGCTCAAAGAGCAAGTGTTTATTTCTCAGTCCTGGTGCCAGCAGTGCCAGGATGAGCATGCCTACTTTGTTAGGTTCTGGCAAAGGCGCACTTTGAGGCTGCGGCCAACCAACCTTCATTTTAGCCTCACGATATGGAAAAAGAGCAGACAAGGTGTCTGGGCTCGTCTTATGTTGACACTAATTCCATTCATGAAAGCTGCACCCTCATGACTTAATTACTCTCTCTGATGTCATCGCATGTAGTATTAGATTTCAGAATGAATTTGTCCTATGATAGATACTCAATGTATAACATCTTGATCAAACTATTCCAAATTTTCTGTTGAAATACTAAACCCTGTAATGTTTACTGGCATATGTGAAAAGGAAAAGTAGGAAAGAATTTAGTTCAAATTTGCTGTAGGAATTTTGAGTTCACACTTTATAAATTGTTGCCCATTTTAGGATGTGGGTCATTTATATACATTTAATATATTATCTCACTATTTTGTCTTATAAAATAAAGCATATATCTGTTGATCCATTTTGGCCACGATGTATGTTAAACGTACTGAGAATTTAATGTAAACTGATACTACCATCAAGAACAGTGGGAAGATGAATGAATATAAATAAATGTATCATGGCATTGATAGTGTACCATAGCAGACATCACTTGAAGGACCAATATTAGAAAAGTAGCAAAAATAATGCAGAAAGTGAGCTCATATCCTACACATGTCCTTCTACATTTATTTTTTTCTGCATTAGTGCAAATTTAAACCCTTAAAAAAAAGTCAGCAGATCTAAGGAAACAAAATGCATTTGAAAGGTATTATTTGAATGTGTTACATCTAGAAAAACAAGAAGAAACTCCTAAATGAAAACACTGATCTGGACCTTACATACAAGGCAATCAATTGACATGCCAGGCTTAATTTTGTGTTGATAGCTTTATCTTCATGTTAAAAGTCAATCTAATTTTCTTGATTGAGAAGATAGGCAAAGAAAACTGAGCAACAGACTTGCTAAGTTGATTGTCCTAATCATTGTTTCCAATTTAAATTAGATTTAATGACTAGAATAGTGATTTGAAAATACAATTTATCTGACCATGGTACTGCTGTGTGCAGTCCTAGATTAAGAGTGATACTTGATTTTTCCAAACAAGCATCAGATAAAGGCTTATATTTCCTGCTTCCTTTCAAATGTACTTATAAATAGAAAACATTTAATTTTGACTTAAAACTCGCCTGTTGCATACATTTAATTAGGACTTAATTTGCAGGTTCCATAAAGAAATGAATTGCAAAATTTATATATGCTTCATTTTAATTGCTGTGGCTATAATATAAAATCTACTATCCTGCAGTTTATTTGCAATATATTTTTATGTAGTTTGAATTAAAATATGATCATTAATACATGCGATGTTCTTAATTGTTATGGCCTGTGATACAAATCTTCTTTATTTCAAATATTCATAATGGTAGGTTCATATTTTAGATCTCATTAAAGTAAAAAATAGAGATGCATAAAACTATCAACAGGAATAATGATTTTCACTCTCAGGTTCATCTTGATAATAACTATTTATTATTCAGTTTTTGTTGTAAATTGTAGTATATTTACTTGAATCTGACAATAGGCTGCATGCAATTTTGTTGTGTGTTACCCTCTAGAGATAACTAAAGGTGTGTTCTATAACTCCTACTCAGACACTTCCTCTTATGATGCAACTCTGTTAAAAAAAAAAGATTCTTTTATTGATTTGAAATTAAGAGAGAGAAAGACAAGGTCTTCAATCAACTGGTTTGCTCTCTGGCTGGCTACGTTGGCTTAGGCTCAAGGTGGAGTATCCAAAGTTGAGTCAAAAGCTTGTTTGAGTTCTCCACGTGAATGGTAGGGGCCCATCTTCTGCTGCATTTCTCATCCCATTAGCAGGGAACTGGAGCAAAGTGAATCAACCAGGGCTCCAATTGGTGTTCATTTGGGGATACCATCATCCCATGAAGAGCTTTACTTACTAGACCTCCACAATACTGAACTCATGATGTATCTCTTATTCCCCCATCAGCACATTGTAAGAAAGATGCCAATGCAAAAATCTAATATATATATATATATATATATATATATATATATATATATATGGAAAAGCTATCATTTGATATTATAATGGTATACAAGTATAAAGACCAAAAGTGAAATGTAAATTTACCGAAGTGGAATAATTACACCAAGATGTCCTGCTACAGCAATTCACACCAAAGTATTGCCTAAATGTTAAAATATAATTGAAGGATGATCATTTCCGTCACTTTCTCAGCTGTAAACAAAGTGACCCTATTATCATTTTCCATTGGCATTATACATTATCAGGAGCAATTTTGCAGGAAAACAAACCGGTGCCGCGAGCACTGTGATTCTGAGTCAGGAAGTGGGCCCTGATCCTGAGAAAGCAGCCGAAGTCGGCCCAGTCCCTCGGACCCCCGAAGCTCCTGACTCCTGGCTTCAGATCACTCCAGCTCTGGCAACACCAGCCATCTGTGGAGTGAACCAGTGCTAGAAGCTTCTCTTTCTCTGTTTTCATTAAATCTGACTTCTCAGCAGGCAAATAAATAAATAGTATTAAAAACACAAATTATGTAACATAAAAACAGATTGTTTAAAAATTACAAATGAACAACCTTAAAAAGCATTTTTTAAAAGGAGATTTCAAGATTGTAAAGAAAATCTAGTTGCTCCATTGGGTGACTGTAATGTTTGTAATTTAAGACACACACATCAGTGAACTTGCTGCCACAGCATTCAAAATAGCACACAGAGATGATGTTAATTGCAGTAAATTAACCAAGGTACTCAAATATTTATTAAACAGATCCTCACCAAGGACTAACAGTACGAGCACAGAGGACTACATCCCAACTGCCAAGGAGACCACAGGGAAATGGAGTGCCTTCAGAGGCCAAGAACTCTGAGGTCACCCAACCCCATTTGGATCTACCACATGGGATGCAAGAAGCCCAAATCATGCCTTGCAGGATCCAAGGGCATCGGAACGACAACCAGGAGCACTGAGCAGTCCGCAGAAACAGAAGAACAGTAAACTTCCTTTGGGACTAGGGAGAGGAGCTTTCTCTGGTCCTTGCCTGGTTCCGACTTTGAGTCCCCACCCGCTCTTGCAATGACCATCAGGATCGCTCCAGAAACCCCTCAAAACAAACAAACAAAAAACTAGAATAGATAGAGAACAACAAGGAAAGCTTAGAAACAGACAGGAAACGGTCAGTGGGGATGCACTTATAACTCACTGGGTGGAACACAAAGTTTAGTTACTCCTCACTGGGGTATTGAAGATTTCTCTGCACACCCCTCCTAAAACTGTTCACCTAAACTGTTGACATATGTCCTCTTAGAATTATACTGTTAGACTACCCGAAAAACAGCCAGGTTCAGCAAAATCATGCTTCAACGCTATAAACTGCTAAATACTAAAATTAAAATAGACATGAGACAGCTGAATAGTAATCTATAGCCATTTTAAGGTGTATAGAACCCGGTTGTATATAAACTAATCATTGAAATGTCAATGTAGAAGTCACAGGATGTGGTTCAGAACTTGCATTCTTTTGTTTTTTTCTCTTTTAACATATTGGTTACTTAATACCTTGTCATCTAATTCCATAACGTTATAAATTGTTACTGATGTAATGTCAGGGCTTTTAATTGATCGGGATGATACTCTGCCGGCTCTACCTTCAGGCCAGAAATGGTCTCCCCAAGAAATCGTTGAACTTATCTGGACAATAAGATGCTGGACTTTATGCTTGGTAGATGCTTGCAATGAAAGAATTTCAACTGAATTTGAACTGTGGTAATGCAACAAGGTGGAGGAATCCACCATGGGGGGGAGGGGAGAATCCCAGTGCCTATAAAACTGTGTCACATAATGCAATGTAATCAATAAAAAAATGTCAAAAATAAAAAAAAAAACCATATTATTAACCTTTTGGTCAATATAATTTTTGATAAATCACATTTGCGGTGTTATATTTGAATTATGTTGACTTTATATAAACTTTATATAAACAATTGTAGGCAGACTAGATAAAAAACAGTGAAGAAATGATCTATCCACTTATTAATTACCATCATATATAGAGCTCATTCTGCCTCTTCTAGTCTTCAAGCTTGGAGGCATGGGAGCTAATTTTAAATTGATATGGGGATAGACTTTTCAAAAAGATTGACCTGGGTCCGGCGTGGTAGCCTAGCACCTAAATCCTCGCCTTGAATGCACGGGGATCCCATATGGGTGCCAGTTCTAATCCCAGCAGCTCCACTTCCCAAAGAGCTTCCTGCTTGTGCCCTGGAAAAGCAGTCGAGGATGGCCCAAGGCCTTGGGACCCTGCACCCACGTGGGAGACCTGGAGGAAGTTCCTGGCTCCTGACTTCGGATCGGCGCAGCACTGTCTGTTGCGGACACTTGGGGAGTGAATCATTGGAGGAAGATCTTCCTCTCTGTCTCTCCTCCTCTGTGTATATCTGACATTGCAATAAAAATAAATAAATCTCAATAAAAAAAAAGATTGACCTGTGGAAACAATAGTATACCTGAAAATGAACATGAATTAACAAATTTAGAAAGTAATCCATAACGTACTGTATGTCCATTAGGATGACATGAAAGATGCCAAAGAGAGATGCACATACTCAAATTTAAATTTCTAAAAATGATCCTCTAATACACACCGTAAAATGATTATAAATAATAATTGTATTCTTACTCCCTTTCTCCTGCTGATGAATATTTCTTAATTACATGAACAAAATTAAGACTGGCAATCTATACTGAGGGATGTTTCATTGCCTGTCAGTATGTAAAACAATAACAGTTTCCTCCAAGTGGGAAAATGAACGTCAAACAAGGAAACTCTGTGAACATCAGCTTCTCATCATGCAATTCTACTTTTCTGTATCCTTCCAAAAAAAAAAAAAAAAGCCTGAAAACTAATGGGATTTACATGACAGTTTATTCTCTAGGGCATGGCTTTTAGAATTGACACTTTGTAGAAAATGAAGCAAAAACTCATTATAGAAGAAATTACACAATTAGAGGAAAAAGTAGCAGCTGGGCAAAGTAAGGATTTTTATATGAAAACCATAGCAAATATCACTTAACTTTATGGAGCCAGATTTGCACTGGGTTTGTTCTCTGCTCTGGAGGATTCACAATTGAAACTCAACCATTTCAACTTACAGGAAATTTGCATTTCTGTAAAACTTTTTCCCTTTAGCTTGAAGATCTCACCTCAGTTACAATAAAGCAACGAAAAATTCATTCATTTCGAATATATATATATATATATTTTAACCTGAGAAATCCATTCTGAATTAATTAGCTTTGTATGAAACAATACCTTAAAAGTTGGCCCCTTGCAACCATTCATAGTAAAAATTGCTCTAAAATTTAAGTATTGGCTTAAAATACGTTGAATATATTTGGTGAATAGTTTATTTGCATAGTATAAATCACACAAATATAGTGTACCTCTATAAATATTTGAAATGATCTCCAAATATATTTATGCAGTTTGTTTTATTTTTGAAAAAGAGATGTATACATCTTGACAAATTACTGGGACTCTAAATCATGACTGCTATGAGCTGCAAAACTGGGTGATTGAACAACTTGTGCCTAAAATAATTTGTAATCTTATTTTACCCTCTTTAATGGGACAAGCAGGCAATGATTCCACTCTCATCATCTCTTTCAGTTCTGGAATCTATTTTCCTCAGTTTTTGCTAAAGCTCTTCAAAACAAAACAAACTAGCCAGTTCTTCCTTGTTCTCATCTCTATCATGTAATAAGCAGTAACAGTCACTGCTTCCTCTCATTGTTTAACTGACTTCACATACATGCAGCGCTTTCCGTTTTGCCCACTCTCTTAACTTCCTAAAATGAACGGACTCTTCAAACTCCAGTTTCAGCATTTTGTTGTTTTCCGTCTCTCATCTACTGGAGCGTGTGTTGTGACTTTTGGGTTACAGAAGAACTGATGATGTATTGGTGATTGCTTGGGTGTGTAATAAACTGCTTATCACCCCTGACCCCACCCCCAAAAAGTGCTGGGTATATGTGGAGTGTGTGGTGAGATATACATTTAAAAGTTTACAAGGTAGAGTAACACACACACACAGAGATTGATTTAATCTACCGGTTCATTCCCGAAATATCCTTAATGGCCACTTTCATATTTATATTATTTTGTTTGGAGTACAATTAATGATTTTATTAATATTTAAATTTATACTCATTAACAAAATCCTACTCTGGTTAGGGTTATTATTCACTTGAATAATGCTTATTGGTCAAAAATTTTATTTAAGGCTCTTGTCTAATATGATACTAGCAATGAAGCAGTGAACAAAAAGATTTGATCCCTGTTTTTACCAAGTTTGATGCTCGGTAGGAATAAAACACACACGCAAGACATACTATGCCTGTAAAAAATACTTTAAAAAGTGAAGTATAGGATCCAGCATTAACCCGTGGTCTGAGTCCCTGCTGGGGACACTAGCATCCTAGAGAGGGCTCCAGTTTACCTGAATATCCGCTTCCTGTTGTACCTGGGAGGGCAGAAGAGAAAGGCTCAGAAGTTTTGGTCCTGCCCTCTGTGTGACAGGCCAGCATGGCATCTCTGTTTGATCCAGCCCCGACCCTCCTTGGGGGATGAACCAGCAAATAGAACCAATCTCTGTTTCTCATCTTCCTCCTCTCTTTCAGATACACAAATAATCCTTTCCTATAAAGTGTAAGATAAAAATACGTAAGGAAAAACATGGGTTTTGAAGGAAGCCTATGCACTATTTAGAGCACATTCCCAGTTGTCTTGAATTTGATTCTACAAATACTGTATGATTTCATTGCCTCTGGTGTATGTTGCTGTTCTATACATTGTCAATAGTAACCTGTCTGTCTGAGGGTAAGCAAGTACATCAAGTACATTCTCCCCTGTGGAGAAGCTACCCACTTCCCTCCCATTCCTGTTGCATTGCCCCACACTAAGAAAAAAGCCAATTTTGTAATCAACATTCGCTAATTATATTTCAGTAAATTTCATTGATAAATGAACTTAATTCTAAATGAACTTGGTTCCTATCACGTTCATTTTATATCTACATAAAGTTTATTATTTTACATTTTGAATTTATATTTTATTATAACTAATTACTACAAAGCAGCTAGATTTATGTAGTGGGAGAACAGGTGTTTCAAGAAAGGATTTCCTGAAAATTATGGTTCTTGATCTGAAATATAAAGGCTTAGCAGGTGATAATTAATGTCATTGTCATAATGGAATAGTACGTAATGTTCATTTTAGGCAGTAGCACAAAGTTTATCTCAGCTATTTTAAAGAGAAACTTTCATGAATCTAAACTTAACTCTCACTAATAGACAAGTGACTGAGAATGTTAAAGGGAGAAAAGAAGTCTCAGGGCAAAGGTACTAAAAGTCGATGACGAGCCAAACAGGGTATACTAGAAAACGGGACATGACAGATGTGGTTTACATGGAAATTGTTGAAAACAGCTTAGTAATGAGAACTAAATCTCTGTATGCTTAGGTAGCATTGCTGTTTCTTGGGTCAGATATGTGGCACTGTAAATTAGGCCACTGCTGGAACTCCTGAATCGCATCCGGCTACCCCATGCTTCTGATCTGCCTGCCTGGTAAAGGACATTGGAGGCAGCAGTCAACGGTCCCAAAGTGTATCACATGACACGCAAAAGAGACAGATGGAATTCCTAACTCCCAACCTCAGCCCAATCTGGTCCTGGTTGTTGTGAACACTTAGGGAATAAAACAATGGGTGGAAGATCTCTCTCTCTCTTTCTCTCTCTGTAATCTTTTTAGATTAACATAATGTCGAGATTAGTCATATTGTTACACATGTAACAGGTAAGGATGAAATTTCTGGGTCCTGGCTTCTGCATGGCCTAGGACTGGATGATTTGGGCATTTGTGCAGAAATGGAATAGAAAAATCATCTCTCTCTCTCTCTCTCTTTCTCTCTCTTGCTGTGTGTGTTCTATCCTCTCCCCTTCCTCTCTAATGATTAAATTTCAAATTTCAAGTACATTTTTTTCAAAGTTCATTTAATCAGTATCTTAATTATACAATGTAAGTTGTCATACATAATCTTATAAAAATCCATTACTTTTATAGTTTTATTTATATTTGTGTTTTTTCTTTTTAATCAAAGAATGTTATTATTATTGTTATTATTATTAGTTATTAATGATTTTGTATTTGTGAGTCAGAAAAACAAATAGAATGAGAGCTCCAACCTACTGGTCACTAGCCAAACGCTTGCAATGGTCTGGGCTCCATGAGGACAGAAGCTGGGATACAGAAACAAAATACCCAGATAGGTACCAAGAACTTATTGCAAAAGCCATTACCACTCTTTCCCAAGATCTTTTTTCACAGGAAGCTGGAATTAGGAGCTCAAGTTGGAGCCAGGAATCAAACCCGTAAACTTCATGATTAGCTATATAACTGAGCTCTATTAGATATGGTGTCTTAACCAGTAAATCAACTCCTGGACTAGATTCGTGCTACTTGGCTATACATTTTATTACTACAATATTATAATGATTGTGTAGCTGAGTAATTGTTACTATAATTTTCTTACACAAATCTCAGTGGCATAATTATAGTAATTTCCCTAAAGAAATAGAAGAACAGGTTTAAATAACAATGTTATAGGTGATGTAAACATTTTAGATAATTTTACAATATCAAATAATACATTAGATGATAATTATAGGGCCTTTGATGAAGATGGATATTTGAGCATTTGCAATAATCCTTAAAATAACTCAGCCTAGCTTTGTTTGGTGTATTCTTCCATTCTTGATCATGTTCACATCCCTTTGCAATGTAACATACTCTTATGAAAACTGTGATTAACTGGCTTCATTTTTGTAACTGAGCTCTAATTACAAGTTTAGAGGTTTCCTACCCTAGCAATGAAAAGCCATTGCTGCTGACAACTACGCATGCTGCAAAAGCTGAGAATTGTCAAAGTAACGGAATTTGAAACAGTTGTGAAAATGTCAGGGGAAGCCCTGTGATTTCTATGTAAGGGGAAGGATGATGTATCTTAAGTGAGAACTCACCAGTCCTCTTAGTGAAATTACAACTGTGTTCTTTTTAAACAAAGCCTGCCAACTGTTGAAGTTTTAAGTAGTAATCACAAAGCATTCACAGGTTGTTTTTAATTTTAGGAGAAAATTATCTTCACAGTGTCTTTAATTAATGTATATAATAGGACTACATTTTTCTGGACTGCACAGATAGTTAAGATCATTTAGAGGCACCCTTATCAAAGTATAATGAGGTAAAAATATTGTATAACATTCTACCTAGCAATTAGTTTCCAAATTTGGAGTGCAAGCCTGCCATGAACTGAACGTTGGTGTTCCTTAAAATGTGTAAAAAGCACTTTTCCTTATACGACGGTACTTGGATATAAGGTGTTTGAAATTTTCTGAAGTTTAGAGTCTTCGTTAATGGGTCTCTTGCCCTTCTAAGGAAAAGGTTGCTAGCTCCATTTCCACATGAGGACACACGAGATGTGGGATATCTACAATGTGGAAACATGTTTCCTTTGGAACTTAACATTCCAGGCACACATGGATAACTGGAGTCCAGAACTAGAAGAATAAACTTATGTTGTTTATAAACAACAGTATCTGATATTTTGCCAAGAATTCAAGAGCATTAAGACAGGGTACCAAGAAGTGAAAAACTGCTTTAAGGATCCCCTACAGTTTTAAGAGCAGCTTTAGACTGGGATAATCAGGAACCCTGGAAGAATGTTGATGTCTATGGAGGAGAAGCTGAGATTGTCTTGAAAAGCTGCTAAAGGTGATACTAGCGAGAACTTAGAAAGAAAAGTCATCCCCTTTAAATTAAGCCTGTTCTTAAAATATGCACATAATCAAGTACAGCTTGTGTCAGTAAGCAGAATTAAAGAACATACTATTATTTGGGGAAAAAAAGTCAATGGTAATTATCATTGCAAGAGTCAAAAATACTAACTGACTTCTGTGCCTTACCTACTGTTTTTGTTAAAACTAGTTAGCCGAAGAGATGCCTGAGCAAAGTATCGGATGAACTGATCCATTTTAACTGACTATTTCTAATATGTTGTGTGAAGGGAGAGATTGCATAAAGATGTATTTAATAACCACAAAGAAATTAGAGCCTAAAGATTTGGGGAATTCTCAGCCTGTGCATAAGTCAAAACTTAACAAAACCTGTTTGGAAGTGACACTGACTATGTGCCTAAATGTGCATTGAAGAGGTGAAAATAAGTGTGGGCTAGAGCTGCTCAGCTAAGCTCACCAGAAACCTGCTCGTTTCAGCTCGATTCCAGGCTCACATGCTTCAATCACCCTTTAGCCCCTCTTGCCTTGATTGAAGTCTACAATACCATTGTGCTGCAAACAAGTGTTCTATTTTTCAAATCAAGCGATGGGTGAACAAATCCAAAAGCAACTCAGACATCAATTCTGTCTGTTCGGTTACAAAAGAAGGGTCCTGTCATTCCACTTTTAATAGGTCAAATTACTTCTGCCTGAAGCGTGTGAGTATGGAATCAAGAAATAGAGGCCTGATCCTGCCTGGCTCGTTTCTAAGGGAAGAACCTTTAGGGGCACTACAAAGGCTGGGTGGGTGGTAGAGGAGGCTGAGAAGTTTGTATCACTGCCCCTTTAGGTTTGGAAGGCTGAGCTTGGAGCCACAAAGAATGCCCCACCCCACCCCCGGCTTCAGAATGTCCAAGTTGATAGCTTGCTTGGGCGCAATCAGCCATTGTCCTTCCATTGTATTTATCCATTTTGGAAGCACAATGATTAGCCTATTCTGGTCATAGCATTTTATTTCAGAAGTACATGCCATGTTTAGTGGAATTTTGGTGTATAATTACGTCTAGTGCTTCTGTGAGCAGGTAGAGGGAATTTTCCATCAGTTGATGGACTCAGTGGGCATCAACCTTCAAAGTGAACTGGTACCATTCAATTGTCTCAGGCCAAGACAAAGGAGGAAGGTAATTTTTAAACGAACTACTCTCCTTTCTTCTATCCCTCCCTTCTTTCTAAATCAGGGTTGCCATTCTCCTTCCTTTGGACATCAGAATTCCAATTCCTCCAGCTATCAGTACATAGAAACTGAAGCATTTAGAATCAGATATTCACAGAGGTTATGACAAGAAGAAAGAATGGCTGAAAATGATAGCTATAGTTAACAGACTAAATACTATGAAATAGGATAACTTTCCAATTGATTTGGCAATATAATTGTGAAAAAGTTTGATAGAAATTGGACCATCTAGTAGTTGATAGATTAGCCAACAGACATTAAGGTAATGTGACTGAAAAAGCATCAAGAAGTGTGCCATTCAATGAGGTATAAAGTAAACATCAATCCAACGTCAAGGGGGAGGATTTTATTTTTTAATGGGGTCATCTTAATAAGAATCTATGTTCTTGTGTGGGAGGGATGGCAAGGTACAGCGGAAAGTAAAAAGTAATTTAGTACAAAATAATAAAAGCAAGTAAGAAAATTTTGAATATGAGAACAGAGAAGGTCCTGAGACTTCAGAGACACTATGATGTGGGGAGGAGCAGGCACATCACAAACCTCCAATTGCAAAAACCATTACCAGCCCAACATGCTGGGTGTCTCACGCCCATCACAGCCTTTGCACCAAGGCTACTTATTTCCTGTAAACTCTCCACAGCCACTCTCTGAGTGGGAAGCAACGCTAATACGTGTCTTGCATACATGGAATTTCTCCGGCAGTGGATATGGAGTGGATAGTTGTCAGTGGTTTATGCAAAAACTATGTATACTATTGAAAAGAGATGAACAAACTGAGGTCTTTAACTTAAAGAAGTCATTTACCATGAAGGAAGGCATTTCATTCTTTTAGAATTTTTCCTTTGATTAGTATTTAAGTTATGTCTTTGAACGTCTTTTTAGCCATTCTGTAAGAGCATCTATCCATGGAAAAATAAGGGTAAGTTACAAAAAAGATTGAGCAGGCTATATGATATGAATGGTGATGTATGCATCCCATTGTTGGCCAAATGTTGTTATACATCACATGATGCAATACTTGTTGGACTATATGGAGAAAACTTGTACAAATGCAAACATAAATGTTCCTCAACATAGAATTGTGCCCATTTCCTGTTATATGTGATAATATTCAATTGTCATGAAATAGTTGAGTCAACCTAAATTGGCTCTTCTTTAATAGAGAAGACTGAAATAATAAGAGAATCACAATAAACTTAAAGAATTATTTATTCCTTTGAAAGAGAGTCACAGAGAGAAATATTCAATATGAGTGTTCACTCCTCAAATAAAGAGCTACAACAACTGGGACTGGGCAAGGTCTAAGTTGAGAAACAAGAGCTTCTTTAGATTCTCCCACATGGGTCCGCAGTCCCACATACTTAGGACCCAAGCACTGATGCTTTCTCCAGAGGGCTGGATTAGAAGTGGAGCACCTAGGATTCAAACCAGTGCTCAGATGTAAAGCTGCTGCTGAAGTTAGCTTCTTAATCAGCTGTTGCCACAAGGCTGGCTTCAGTTTAATTAATTTCACAATTCTAATGACTATAGCAGATTGCATCAACTTATGTAGGTTGGGAATGATCCATTTCAAAGCAGCTGGATATTATTTTGTTTAGAGATGAAATTAATCATCTGTGGAAGCTCTTCCTACAAACAGCCCTGCTGAACTAGTTGTCACTATACAAAATTAAATACTGTCCCTTCTCTGATTTATTAAGTTGAGTAGGATAGGGGAAAAGTTTAGTTATCAGAAATGAAACATTCATTTTTTATGAGTACTAGCAAAGCATTCAGAGATCTTGGTTATGTAGAAAAGTTCTGCAAGTGCCTCTCGCCTGTAAATGACAGTAATGCAGCAAGATATGTTTCCTGCTGTTTTCAATCAGCGCCTCTCAGTATCATTATGAAAATCAATCAGTTGTGATTGTTATGTAAACAAATAAAGCCCCTCAAATTGTGATTGTGAAAATGAATATTGACTTGTCAAACCATATAGCCCATGCTACCATATGTGAGAGTGGGAGATTGTAGAGTCCCGTGACTAAGTGGGTCTCAACTTAATTGAAAATATGCACAAGTTTTATTATTCTTATGAATATTTTGAAGAGATAATGATGAAGCCTTTTGACCTCACCAGAATTAAATTATAGCAGCTGTGATATCTCAATTTCTCCTCATGTCAAGTGAGCCCAGCACTTAGAACATCTGCTTCATTATAAAAGGCTGATTGCTACCGTCAATGTCATTTGCATAGAATTGCCAGATTCCAACAGAGAGAAGGGAAGACAAAGGAAAGTGTGTGCTGTTTAGTATCACTCAAGGAACATTCTTATTTTTTCTTTTTTAAAAGGAATATAAAATGTTTATGATAAGCTACTGTGTACTTTTAAGATATTACCACATAGTTAAAATATACATGAACTAAAGGAGTAAATATGTCAATGAATAAATAAATAAACCATCACAACATCTAGAATTGGTCAGAAGGGATTCCAGGGACTGGTTGACAAGCCTTTTTGGAAAATCTTTGCCTGTGTTCTGAAGGAAGTATAAAACATGTTGAGAAGATAATTCCAAGGCATGCACTTATTCTGACATCTCTATTCTTAGGTAAAATTAGTATAAAACATCTGCTTTAAAATCTAGGTTTTATTTTGCATATTTGTTGAGATGAATGAGCAAGAAATATTTTGAGAGTAAAAATAAGATAATTTTTATAATTGAAATAAATGCATCACACAGTAAGATATGTAGTTAGAATTGAGAGGCAAAAATACAAATAAATGACACAAACATTGAGACACATAAGTTTTAGCTGTTTAACCCTCAAGTAAAGCTCTATCATGAACTAAATTTATCACATATTTTATTATATTCCCACAACTTTCTCTGAAAATGTTTATGTGCGTGTATATAATTTATTTATATTTACTTGAAAGCCAGAGCTACAGAGAAAGATGATGAGAACGAGAGTGAGTTGCCTGCTGGTTCACTCCCCAAATGGTCGTAAAGGCCAGAGCTAAGCTGGCTCAAAGCAGGCAGCCAGGCGCCTATCCCCAGCCTCCCACATTGGTGCAGGGTCTCTGCTGCCTGCTGATTTTCCAGTTTCTTCACAGAGAGCTCAGCTGGAAATGGAGCAGCCAACACCAGAACCAGTACCCATATGAGATACAGCTGCTATAGGTGGAGGTTTAACTTAGTACACCACCATTCTATCCCCAAAAGTGTGTGTGTGTGTGTGTGTGTGTGTGTGTGTGTGTGAGTGTGTGTGGATGGATTTATTTATTTTTATTAGAAAGTCACATTTACAAATAGGAAAGATAAAGAGAAAGATCTTCCATCCACCGATTCACTCCTCAAGTGGCCACAATGGCCAAAGATGAGCCAATCTAAAGCCAGGAGCCAGGAGCTTTTTTTGGGTCTCCCATGCAGGTACAGGGTCCCAAAATCTCAGGCCATAGACTGCTTTCCCAGGCCACAAGCAGGGAGCTGGGTGGGAAGTGGGGCAGCCAGGACATGAGCAAACGCTCATATGGGATGCTGGTGCATGCAAGGTGAGGACTTCAGCCACTAGGCCACCATACTGTCTATTTCATGTAACTGAAATATTAGTACATTAGTACATTGAGATTCAAAGATTAATCAGAATCTTGGTAGATATATTAGAAAATAACATGGGTATTGAAATCAAAAAGTTGCAAATAAGCATATATCAAGCAAAAAGAAATCAAACATCTTTGGCACAGGGTGTGAATAAATTGTGAATAAGTTGTCCCAAGAGAAATATGGTTTAAGAAAGATATTAGGAGATCGTTGCTCTGCCTGTTAAGCCATTATCTGCGATGCCAGCAAAACTTGTTGGAGCACCGATTTGGTTCCCAGTTGCTCCACTTCTGATCCAGCTCTTTGCCAATGTGCCTGGGAAGCGGTGAATATGGTCCATGTGCTAGGATCCCTTCCAACCCTTGGGGAGATCCAGATGCTGAAACTAGTAGATGCGAAAGATCTTTGGTTTTGTCTTTCCATTTGTCACTCTGCCTTCTCCACCTTTCAAATACATTATTATTATTATTATCATTATTATCCTCATTGGTAGTAGTAGAAGTAGCAGTAGTGGTAGCTTAAGTAAGCTATTACTGGGCTTGGCGTGATGGCTCAATGGCCAAATCCTTACCTGGAAAGTGCCAGGATTCCATAGGGGTGCAGTTCATGTCCCAGATGCTCATGACACAACAGAGATCTTTAGGAGCCAACTTGGTGTTGCAATGGATTTAGCTAGTACCTTTGACACTGGTGACACTGATTGTCAGTTCAACTCCAACCTGTTTCACTTCTGATCCAACTTCCTCTTAATTTGCCACACAAAGCAGCAGAAGATTCTCCAAGTGTTTGAGCCCTGCTATCCCCATGGGAGATCTGTCTGAACTTCCTGGTTCCTAGCTCACTCCTGTCCCAACCATTGCCATTGTAATCATTTTTGGAAGACAAGGAATATATTGGCAGATAGAAAATTCTCTTTCTTTCTTTGTCCCTCTCTCTTTCTGCCTTCCAACTAAATAAATTAGACTTCATATAAAAACTCAAATTTTAAACTATAAGAAATCAACTTTAAAATTGAAAGCAAAGTTTTATTTGTTTAGGAGGCAGAGTGAGTCAGAGAGAGAGAGAGAAAAAGAGAGAGAGAAAGAGCTTTTTTATTTGCTGTGTCACTCCCCAGATGGACACAGCATGCAGGGTGAAGCCCAAAGCCATGAGCCAGGAAGCTCATGTGGAGTCGAATCTGAGTGTCTTGGACTCACACTTGGGACATATCCCACCCCCTTCCCAGGCATATTAGCTGAGTTGCAATGGGAAGCAGTATTTCTGGGATTCAAACCAGCAATCTAACAGGGGATCGCAGTGTCACAAGCCAAGACTTCACCCATATTACTACAAGGTTGACTCCTACAATGCTGTCAAATAGGAAGATCTTTTTTTAAAATCTAACTTTTCTGAATTGTATATTACTTCAAGAGACCTTTGAGAAATGAAAACTATTGGAGTTGGCACACGAGGTTATTGAATGAGACAGAGGCTCCGATTGTCAGAGTGGCTCAGTTGCGTGCTCTCCTCTGCTCCCGACTCCAGCTTTCTGCCGGCAGAGATCCTGGGATATGGCCTGGATGGCTCAAGTAGCTGAGTCCTTGTCAGCCATGCAAAGGATACCTAGATGGGATTCCAGCCTTCCAACTTTATCCTCAGCTCAGCCATTGCTTTTGCACACTCAGTCATTTGGACAGTGAGTGAGCAGAATAGAGTGATCTCTTCCTCTGTCTCCTTCTCAAATAATAATAAAAAATAAGTGTAAGGAAAAAAAGGGAAAATATGGGTAGAAAATATGAAATTGATTTGAAAAGAAAAGGGTAACTATGAACTTGAATTATGTAAGAATTGATCAAAATATAAAAAAAATCTTTCACAGTAGGATTTTCCCAATATTTTTAAAATTTGAAGTAATACAGAACTTCGGTCTAGCATATGATGTGGCTGTTTATAAATAATTTTCCTCACAGCTGGGTCCCAATACATTCAGGACCACTCAGCCAAAAAATTACAAAATTGCTACCTTATGCGATCATTTCTGTCATTAGGTTTTCAGGGAATCCAGAGTAAGTACAAATGCTATTTTGACCAAAAAAAAAATGTGTTTGGCAGAAGCCAACATCTTAAATTTGAAACTTAGAGTTTTGAGGGTTTTTTTTTTAATTTCAAAACTATGGATAATTTTTTAAATAACGTTTACACAATAAAGTCTCTTGCAAAACATTTTATTTTAATTGTTTTATTTTTCCACAGTTGTAAAGTGAAAATTAGCTAGTAAAATAAGCTATGATAAATATGGAGTTAATGTGTGAATTACCAAGTTATGATATATGAAATACAATGATATATATACAACACCACCACAAAATATTCATAGTGGAATCGCTTATCATTATCAACAAGTGGAAATATCCTCAAAATGTGTCATGTCATGAATGTATGTGATATAACCACACGATATATTGTTATTTGATAATGAAAAGAATAGAGAACTCATAAAAGCCACATCATATCACATGAAAGCAGTCATTAAAGAAGCAAACTAAGTAAAAAAATAAATTTTCAAAATTGACAAATCTATGGAGACAGAAAAGAAAATTATGATTATTGGGAGTGGGGAAAGGAAGAATAATAGTCACAAGGTTTCTGTAGGGCCATGGAGGGTGTCTGGGATGGCTTATGTTAACGATTACACATCTGTAAATAGGATGAGGAATTCTTAATTGTATATTTAAAATAAGTGAATGTTATGTTATGTAAAATGCATCTCAATAAAATGAATTAAACATAGTTCAAAGATTACAGAGGCTTAATATCCTGAATAGTAAAACAGTCCTACCTTTTTTTGCCAAAAATACCTTGGAAAAGAAATATTAGCGTTTAGTGAAACAGTAAGTCATCTGCTTAGATATCTTGACTGTAGGATTCCAGGCGTAATATTTTCATGAAACTATCCTTATGAATATTAAAATATAATATTAGAAAATAAAGCCAAGGGGCTAGCTTGAAAGATACAAAAGTTGAAACACTTTACCGAAATCTTCCTGGTTACACACTTACACTTGCTTTTTCATTTCATCCTGTAACAAGGCAATTTATAACTAGGCTTTTGTATCATTGGTGTTATTTATTAAAATACACTAATACAACTTTTAAAAATGACATGTAATTAGAATTTTAATCTATTTAATGCCCCAAATTATATCCAGACACATTTTTATGAGGTGCTTTAATGTGCTCTATCATCCTTCTTTTTGTTTTTACTCTTTGGTAAGCTGGCCTCACTCATACATGTCATATTACTAAACTCGGTTACTATGGAATCACAGTAAACTTACTTTTCCAGATGTTTCCATGCAGTGACGATGTTTTTCCTTTGTCTTAGTGAGAATCTGTGCATCAACAGAGAGCTACATGTGCGAGTTTAGGATCCAAATGCTTGGTTAGTGATCTCTTTAAGGCACTAACCACCCATTCCACATAATTTCTTAATAGAACCTATGAGATTTAATTTTAAAATAGTGATTGACTCTGCATAAGACTCAAATTATCCTGAAACTAATAAAGACAAAGCAGGAAAATTAAGAGGAGTTTCATGAACTGCAAGAAGCAGAGGATTTTCATTCTGAAACAGACGTCAGTAGCTACCCATCCAAGCCAAAGCCCACGTTGTTCCCTCCTCTGCTTGTGTTTTCCATGCTTGCTCACTGTTTCACCTAACATTTGAGAAGTAGATCCGCTGAGGCTAGGGCCGAGTTTTGCTTTCTCTGTTCACTGTTTAATCCTCTGCATCTGGAATCCATAGAGAAAATGGCATGTTGAAAATAATGTCACAATCAGCTGGCCTGACACCCGGCAAATGGTAAATATTACTGAAACTTCCCAGGAAAGAGAGAAAAAAAATTAGTATTGCGTATAGGTCAAGCCCCCACAGGCTGGAGTCTATTTTGCGGGTTGACCCATCAGTGTTAGCTTGTATTAACCTTACAAAGCACCAGTATATATTGTTGAAAAATATATACTAAAAATGTAATTTCATGTTAGACCATGCTGTTCCTAAGCTTTATTTTACTTATCTCATATTTTATGTCCTGTGATAATGTTACTAGTGCGTTTATCACATAACATCAGTTGTAAACATCAAATAGATAAAATAAATTTTGTTCTAAAGAAATCCTCCCACCTACAACACTTATTCACAAAAGAAGAAAAATAATAGTTTTCTTACTGAATAAACATCAAACTAGAATGCATGCAGCAATCAGTCTCTGAAGACAGAACTACATGTCATGCACTGAGCCAGGGCAGCACAACCTAGGATGAAAGCTTGTCAGGGTCATTTGCCACACACAGTTTATCCCAAATTCAACGGATAATTGGAGTTGAAATTTGACATTCAAAATTTTCTATGTTTAGACTAAGGTTCCTACCCTCTCACAGAAACTGGATGATCTTCTATCATCTTTGAGGATTCCATTTTAAAAACATGACCCCTAAGTCACTGGCAAAGACATCCTTAGGCCTTAAACATGATGGGGATTATGCTTTAAAAATATTTGTATATGTATCTAAGATTCCTAGAAAATGTTTTCTAAAGTACATGTTCTAAAATAAGGGGAGGAAAGTCCTTCTTACTTTTAGAGTGCTAATTAATCCCCTCAATTTCTCAATGTGCGTCTCCCTTGTAATGGCAGACCTCTGCTGTGAGCAAGGCTGCAGCTGCCTTGGAGCAAACTGAAAAGGTCAGAGTTTTGAACTCTTGAGTTGAGACTGATCACATTAGATCACTCTGGTTACTGCATTTATAATCTAAAATTACTATGTGAAGTTTTTTCCCCTCTAAGAATAATTCAAGAAATCAGGCAGTTTGTTGAGCTCTTCGTATAGGAACATGAGAAATAATATTAGTATATTCACATCACAGACTGGAGTTGAAGGGTCAATGAGCAAAAAAGGGTTTTTTTGTTTTTGTGTTTTACCCACAGCTGCTACTTAAATGTGGTGCAGGATCTGGTATGTTGAGGATCAATGAGTGTTTCTGATTTCTTAGATATTTAGGATTTTGTACTGTATACAATAAGACATGTTGGGAGGGGACCCAGTTCTGAACATAAAATGTTGTTATGTTTTGTATGTTCTTTATTACATGCCTTGATGTTAATGTCATATTTTTTGTTTTATAATTTGGGGACACAAAATGGAGTTTGTGCATTACTGCTAAAATGTTTGGGACCCTTGACGCTGATCGCAAGGGATCAGGTGTAAAATTTCCCACACTCTATGGCATCTATTTTCACAAAAGTTATGAATTTTAGAGCATTCTTGACTTTGGAGTTTTGTTTTGTGGATGCTCAAACTGCATGCATTTCTTCATGTATAAACACACACACAGAGACACAGCATTTCACAGTATACTCTCTAGATATTATCATAGTATTTGTTACCCATGAGAGGCTATTTTTTTAGTGCTTTTTAATTGTATAATACTTTTTCTAAAGGCAGCTGCCATTTTTTCATTCTCGGTATTATTTTTTCATTCTCGGTATTATTGATAAACAATCTAAATATGCACAAAGTGAAAGCAAAGGCGAGATCATGTGTATCATGGCCAACAATGCTTGAATATTTTCCTCTCTAGTTCTCCTGAAAGGGAGAAGCCAACATTCCTCTCTGCACCACCACACTTTCAGGTTCAGAGACAGTTCGGGCAGCCAAGCATTGAGCCCTTACTTACGCAGAAAAAACAAAAGTCATGCAAATGACAGCTACTTGTTGTAAATTCACGTTGTGCACCCCTGGTATAGACAATTTTAAATGTCTGTGTTTCTATGAAATCACAATGAGCCAAATAAACTCACGTACACTCCCACCTCCCACCCCACTGCATTTCAATTTGCATATTTTCAGTGTTAAGGTGCAGGTCGGAATTTAAGGAAAATAAAGAAAACAGGTGTTGACCCCCTCAGTGAACCCATCAACACTGTGTTCTGCACCCATCACACAACCTGGCAACAGCTTAGGTTTCTGTTTTCATGTTTGCCACACACAGAAAAAAAAACCTCCCACATCACAGTTAGTTTCAAAACATAAGTTTTACATAGATTCCCTGCTTGTTTGTTTCCATCTTACAGTAGTCTTCAGAGTCTTACACTCCAACTGCTCCTCAGCGTTTTACAATCCAGCTGCAGGAGTAGCAGTCGCAGTTGCACACTGAACAGGTGCATCAAAGATGGTTCAATACTTCCGAACACAAATAAGACAGGATCTCTTCTGTGAAAGACACCAATGTATGCATGAGTTTGTCATGGAATTTAAGTGATAATATCAAACATATTTGGAATCTCCTAAAAGGCAATTTTTTCCTGTACCTTTTGGCTATTCCCAATTCAGGAAAAATTAGACCTCCAATCTTCATTACATAAAGAACACATTAACTTTTAGCACAAAGCTGAGTTTGAGATGACAGCCACTGCCTAACAGATTGTAAATGGCTGTGAAAATACTACTTGCCTTATTTTATTATTAAAACTGTTTATAATCAACTCTTTAGCCTGTGTTCCCTGAGGGATTAATTTCAGAATCTGCATTTAAGGTCCTTTTTTTTTTTGACCCTATCCCTTATGGTCATGGTCTACTGTAATGTGTCTCTCACCATCAATATTTTGGCTTAAAGAATTAATGGAGCGAGAACTGTCTGAAGTGTAACAAGCTTTTTAAAGATAACGTGACATTCCAAGAACATACTTCTTTGTGAATTTTGGATCAAAACTACATACAAACAGTGTTCTACTTCAGATTACCCTTTTGTGACTCGAGAGTTGAACCTACAGTTCATTCGCAAAATACGACCCTCACCAGTGTATTGATGGCTAACCTTAAACCTTGCTCTTGCTTTTAAATTTTATAAATATTTGCCTGAAAGTGATTTCCATGTGACTATGTGTTATCTTGACATTTATAAATATTAGATTTAATTAATCAGTATCTCACAAAGCACATAAAATCTCTTTTGAAGACAAAAAGTCAACATAGACACACGAGCCCCACTTACAACTTATTTCTAACTTATGTTCGAAAATAATTGTCAGAAACCCAAATATTTCCAAGGGTTATTCTTTTCCTATCTCTGGATACTTCCTCCCATCCCAAGTAAACCATGGAAACAGCTGAGATCTCAGGACAGGTGCAGCTCTCAGCCTCAGGCCAGTTGTGAATTCATTTGTCAGTTTCATCAAATGCATTTTCCATTCTGTTGTTTTGACTTCTTAATATTCAGTCTCTGACCACTAGAATTTCCACAGCTAATTTTCCCCATGATATTGCCCTTGTAGCTATCAAATACCTAATTAAAGAAGTTATTATGTAAGAAATCTATATTGATTTTTTTCAATAAAGGTTGTTTTTTTAATTTTGTTTCTACTTAGCATTATGATCATGTGCAAGACTTATATTGTGTTAAGGCATCTGGCCTTAGTCAATGAAGATACATTGCAATTTCTCTGTGAACAGACACTTGGCATAGTGGTTAGGATGCTGCATCCCATTACTGATATTGGGGTTCTTGGGCTTGTGTCCTAGCTCCACTTCTGATCTCAATTTCCTGCTAAAGCAAGTGATGGTGCAGGGAGTGGGGCTCCTGCCTGCCGCAGGGAGACCTGCACTGAGTTCTGCACTCAGACTGCAGGGTGTCATAGGGAACCAGTGGATGCAAACTGCCTCTCTCTTTACCTTCACCATCTCTCCTTTACCAGTAGTGAAAAACAGGAAATAAATGAAAAAAATGTTTAAAGATATTTTATCCTTTGATCTTGTTTCCTGAAAATGTGGGTAATTTTGTTTCACTTTATGTAGTATAATCTGGACACAGTATCCCAAAACATGACACATTGCTATTTTTTAAATCAATAGAAGCATTTCATAAAACCTAGCACGATCCCTCTCTGTGCTTCTTGTGCTGTGCTTGAAAGAAGATATAAGACACTCATTCCAAAGCTAGGCTTCGTGGGTCTGGGGAAACAGAATAATCTCATCAAACAGGCATTCGCAAGAAGTCCAAACACTACCATGCAGAAACCAACGTCATCGGAAAGACAACCAGAAGCCCTGAGCGGTCAGCAGACACAGAAGAACAATAAATGTCCTTCGGGACCAGGGAGGAGAGTTTTCTCTGGTCCGAGCCTGGCTCCGCCTCTGGACCCCCGCCCTCCCTCGCAGTGACCATCGGGATAGCTTCGAAAACCCCTCACAGCAAACAAACAATCATACAAACTAAAACAAACAAACAAACAAACAAAAAAAACCCCTAAAATAAATAGACAAACAACAGAAAGTAGAGCTTGAAATCTGACAGGAAAGAACTGGCATGGGTTGGCTCATGCCTTGCTGGGTGGGACACAAAGATTAGTCACTCCTCACCATGGTGTTGAGGATTTTCCTGCACACACCCCCCCAAAAAAAATGTTCTGCACATTAAATGTCGACAAATATCTTGTTAGAGTTACAAGCCAGTCTAGATTATCCCAAAATCGGCCAAGATCAACAAAATTATACTTCAACACAACAAATGGCTAAATACTAAAATGAAATAGACATGAGACAGCTGAATGGTACCCTATAGCCTTTTCAAGGTATATAGCAGCCGGTCCGGTCCTGTATATAAACTAAAATTGAGATGTCAATGAGCTAATCATAGGTTGTGGTTAGGACTTGTTTTTTGTTTTTTTGTTTTTTGTTTTTTTTTAACATACTGGTTACTCAAAACCATGTCAATTCCATAATATTGCAAATTGCTGTTGATGTTATATTGGGACTCTTAATTGATTGGGATGATATTCTACCAGCTCTGACTTCGGACCAGAAATGGTCTCCCCAAGAAACTGTTCAACCCATCTGGACAATAAGTAGCTGGACTCCATGCTTAATATATGTTTGCAAGGAAAGAATCTTGATTGAATTTGAACTGTAATGCTGCATCAAGGTGGAGGAATCCACCAGGGGGGAGGGGAGGGGGAGGGGTAGGGGGATTCCCAAAGCCTATGAAACTGTCACATAATGCTAAATATTAATAATAAAAAAAAGACACTCTCACTTCTGCCATGCATGCCACTACGTTATAAACCCTTTGTCTAAGCTTACTTCCTTACTGCTGCCTGGTCACTCTTCCTCAAGCTCAGGCACAAACATAGGCCAAATTGCTAGTTCCTTTGTCAGTTATGTCCACTTCTCAATGAATATGTGTCATATAAAAGCTAAATTAATTTGCATCCTTTTCCCTTGTTATCCTGTGTTCTGTTATACAGTCTTCAGAAATGCATACAGCAACAGATGAAAAAAGATAATTTTTTTAATCCCCTGTGCCTGTATTAATTAAAGCAAGCTACAGAATAGTGTTTTCACATCCTCGGATACTGATTGAAAATGCATTCATTAGCTACAAACACAAGTCAAAGCCATGTGACTAAATAAAATGCAATCTGTAGTTTAATTATTCTCAAAAGATATTTCTTAAAAGGCTAAATGCATGACTCTTATAAGAGCGTATGTTAAAGATTTTATTCTGCTCGTTAATCAGCAAGGAAACCAGGCAGATGTTATAACCAACTGGCTCGAAAGACAATTGCAAGAACAAACAAGTGCACTGGCACCTAGATCAGAAATACTGAAATGAGTATGCAAATAGACAATCTAATTTTTTCACAATGTGAGAAGGAAGCGAACATAACCTTCACAGAAAAACTTGCAAAATTACAAGATAAAGGTAATGAAAAACTAGACTCAGAGATGCAAAGGGGGGGGGGGATTCAGTAAGGAACCTAAAATTAAGTATTAAATTATTAGCTTTGTCCAGATTTCAGAATATGAATGCACATGCGTGCACACACAGACACACACACACAGACACACAGACACACACACACACACACACACACACACACACACGCTGCAACTTGGGGCCAGCTCTGCAGCATAGTGAGTTGGAATGGTCTACTGATGATATCTCAATAGGGAGTATCTGGGAGGTTTGGGGATCTGATGGGGCAAAGTGGGTCTCTCAGGACTGATGGAATATTGGTGGCTCTAAAAGGAGACAAGGGGTCGAGCAGACTCATGCATGCTTTCTGTCTCAGGCTTAGGGCTGCCTGAGCTGCCTACGGGCTTCATCAGGAGGGTGGCGTGCCTGGGTGCGGGCCCTCAAGTAGGCCTTCCACACTGGTTCCATCAGTGTACTTTCACATCAGCCGTGTGTTGTAATTCAGGTTCTCTTGGCCTCGCCTCGGCCACCACCTTCTTCTTCTTCTTCTTTTTTCTAGCAGACATTGCTTGTGGTTGGGGGTGTCACATGCCTTTACTTAGCGATGAGTAATGCTGAGAATGGGGCTTGTGCATGCGCTCATCCATCACTGGGACATCTGTTCTATCTGTTTAACCCTTTGCTTTTGAGATATGTAATTCCTCCATATACGATACATTCCCAATATACATCTTTTATGAAATATACTTTTCAGATATATTTTCCATCGAATGGGTTGAATTTTAGCTATGTTGAATGTCTTGACGAATGAAAGATTTCATTTCATATAGTACTCATTTATTTTTGTTGTACATGCAACGTAAAGGCTATGCCAACTCAATGCCAAAATTGCAAGCCCTGAAGAACAACACAAGCATTATAAATACATAACTAACTTGAGTAGTTATAAGAGTTAACATTTCTTTGTACACATCGGTTTTCTGGATATTGTCTCATTGCCTTAATACATATTTACTAAGTTTTGAACAAATCTTAGTTACCAAATACATATACAAGTATTCAAAGCAAGCACCGGGTACTATTGTAGTCCATAGGTTATTGAATACACTAGATCTTATTAAAATCTTCTAAGTAGTATATTTTTATCTTGTAGAACTACCTAAAACTAACCTGTGGATTGTTGCTATTTAATATGATGTTGACACCACTTATAACAAGATATGAATTTATCTTATTGATTAATACTTTCAAAGTTTGCTTTATTTTAACCCACAGGAATGCTTTGCAAAAAAACTGAACATTGCTATGAATACTTAGCAAGAATTTTGGAGTCCTAGTGCTTTTCCAGATCATTTATTTTTATCTCAATCTTTTCAAATTATGCATCAAGATGATTATACGTACTAGAAGCAATTACATGTATCTAACTTATTAAGAGTACTCTAAATTCCACATAAATTAAGCCTATTTCCAAGTGTTAATTAACTAAACGTACGAAAGCTTGATTATATTTGGCCTCTGACATGTATAAAATTATTAATCCCCATAAATTATCTATGTTTATTGCTTCCTTTATATTTAAATTCTGCAATAATGGCAAAAAATCAAATTAAAAATTGTATCACCCAAAGAGACAGGGTTTGTCTTCCCTGTTTCTAGAAATTACACATTTCTTTCAACTTATAGTACTTATCTTCCCGAAAAATCAGTTAATGTCCAAAAGCCAAACTTTAGGAAGAACTAAAGAGACTAACAATGAAATTCTGTTTCCAAGAAGACAAATAATGTTTCTAATTTTTATTAACTAATTTTATTAATTACTTTATTAGTTCTAATAAGGTTTCTAATAATTGTGATCATAATTTAAAGTTGAAGCAAAAATATTTTCAATGAGAACGTCAGGAGGCTTAGCAAATGGAAATATTCTAGGATATCTTCTGTACTTAATGTAAGGAGTGGAAATATTCTGGGATATCTTCTGTACTTAATGTAAGGAGTGGAAATATTCTAGGATATCTTCTGTATTTAATGTAAGGAGTGGAAATATTCTAGGATATCTTCTGTACTTAATGTAAGGAGATTTGGGAAAGCAGGTCTTAAATTCTGTCCATTGCAAATGCTCAATATTTGGGCAAGTTATATCACTGTTTCCTGATTTTGAACATATATCAAATGTGGGATGTTTATAGTGTATTTTTCTTCTTTTGGAGTATGGGGAACACACTGTACTTAGTGGATATCACAGTCTAATTATATGTTTGGCATATTTGGTGTCATCCATCCATTTTGACAGTATCTATGTCATTTCCATCTGGTAAATCTTACTGAAATATTTATCCCTTACACTTGTTTCTAAAAATATTACAGTAAATTACATTGTCATTATTTTGCAAATCATGATTAGACCAAAATTAAGAATTCAGAATGCTCAGGGGATTCATTTGCATTTTAACTAATTCAATAGGGTTTGTAGATACAATTCTAAGAACATGATTTTCTCTTTCTTCTCTCTCCCCATTTCTTTATCGCTCCCATTCCCTTTTCTTCTTCCTTTCTATCTTCTTTTGGTCTTTGAGATAATATTTTCAACGTATATTACAGTAAGAGGCCTAACAGATCATCAAATAACAAGTTTAACAAAAAAGTAGGACCCTAGTTTAGTCGGACTGTACACAAGAACTCTGAACAATAACTGAGTAGAAAAGCTACCCACAGAGGGTTGATAACTTAGGGCTTTAATTACACACTTTCTTCAAAATAAATGTTTAAGTCCTAATGCCCAGTATTTGTAAATGTGACTTTAGTCTGAAACAAGGTCTTTGCAGATGCAAACAAATGTATATAAGTTCAACTTGACAAACTCAAAATCACAAACTCTGAAAGAGAACACCAGTTCATAATACAGGCAGAGACTGGGTGGTGCATATTCAGGCCAATGAAATCCAAGCACTGCTGGCAGCTTCTAACACCTAGGAGGACAGAAGGATGAGACTCTTTCCCTGGAATCAGAGAGAGCATAGCCCTGCCCACACCAGGATTCCAGACTTGCAGTCCTCAGCTTGGTGTGAGAAAAACAAACAAACAAACAAACAAACATCCTGTATGGCTGTATTTGGGACCTGGAAATAAGAAATCAGTTAAATGAAGCTAAAAAGTTGGGGACCTGATTTGATAGTGTTTATTTTTCTGAAGAAGAGTATCAGTACTGTCTGCTTCTTCCCCTCTCCCATCTACACTCACATGATCAACACAAGAAAAGGTCACAGGTCACCAGAACACAGGTGAGCTGCAACTTAAAGGCCAGCAAGATAATTTCCATCAGAAACCAAACCTATCAGAATTTGATTACAAACTTGCAGCCTCCTGGATTGTGAAAAAACAAGTTTGTTTCTTCTTGTATGAAAGAAGTATTTACTTACTATTCACTTATTTAAAAGGGTGGAGAGAGAGAAAATTTCCCATTTGCTGCCTTATGAACAACTACTGGCAAGGGCAAGGCCAGGCTACAGCTGGAAACCAAGAATTCAGTTCAGGTTCTGTCAGTAGCAAGATTCAAACACTTAAACTATCGCCAACTGTCGCCTGGAATGCATACTGTCAATGAGCAGGAATCTGGACTGGATCCAGGACTTGGGCATAAGCACTTTAACAGGAAATGCATGCGTTCCTAGCTACATTTGGTTAAAGACAGATCTTTCATTTGCTGGTTCATTCCCCGCCCCCCTGCCAAGTGGCTGCAACATCTAGAGCTGAGCCAATACAAAGCCATGAGCCGGGAGTTTCTTCCAGATCCTTCTCATGAGTGTAGTTGTCCAAGGACGTGAGCCATCCTCCTCTGCTTTCCCAGGTTTGGAAGCGGTGCAGCAGACACACAAACTGGTACTGAAGGCAAGGGATCAGCATGTTACCCACCACACAGGTAACACACCGCGTAACATCTTACTACTCACTCTAGCTAATACTTTTTTTTTTAACTTGGAAAAAAAAGAGACAGATTTAAAGAGAGAAGGAGACAGAGAGAAACAGCATCTGTCCCTGGTTCACTTCCCAAGTGGCCACAACATCTGGAACTAAGCTGATCCAAACCCAGGAGCCAGAATCTTCTTCCAGGTCAGCCACGTGGCTACAGTGTCCTAAGGCTTTGGGATCTCATTGTCTGCTTTCCCAGTCCACAGGAAGGAAGATGGATGGGAAGTGCGGCAGCTCGGACATGAACCAGTGTCCACATGGGATCCTGGCAGATGTAAGGCAAAGATTTTAACCACTAGGCTACCACACTAGCCCGAGCTAATGGTTCCTTAGATGTTATCACAGTAGTGATTTAGGATGGGATGAAGTGAGTAACTTCGCTGAGAAAAAAAAAATCAATGATTCGCTGCATTTAACATATTTCATTTGCTTCATCTGAATTTGAAAATAATTCTAAATTCTCAACTATTAAGGTGATTTTCTGACAAACCGAGATTTAAGATTATAACAATTTGTCATCCAACATCACAAATACATTTTCTTTGCTCTGTTCTCTTTTAATATGAAGGGCAAATCCCTTGAGGAAGAAATCACAAATCACACCTTAAATTTGTATTATAATCTCGGGAAACACAGCATTAATGCATCAATTTTAAGTCATTAAGTTATTGGTAAATCACCTGGAACTGAAGGAGATGGTAAGATTTTCTTTGGAGATGTAGAGGACTTCAGAGATAGAAATACGAGTAATAATTCTGTGCTTTTTCTGGAAGGTCGGAATTTCATTCCCTATGTGTTAATGATGTCAAAATACATATTTTTTCCTGTCAAAATTCATAGAAAGTGGAAAATAATGATCAGATTATTTGGAAGTTACTTTTAAGTGATTTTGAAATGGATCATTGGAAGCACAAAAAAATAACCCAGAAATTTTGAAAATGCAATTTATAGAAATAAGAACATTAAAGTCATTGTTTCCATGGTCTCTTTAATTGTTCTAGAATTCTCTGTCTTAAAGATGAAGTAGAAACTGGATCGCATTGCCTTCATAGCCCGCAGCGAAGACACACTGTGCCTGAAATATTAACATTTGGTGCCATTCCGTGTCCTGTTAGTGTTACAGTAAAGACCATCTTCAACTAATGTATCTTCCAGCTGTTTAATTTCACAACATATTTTCGGGTAAGTAGACTAAAAGAACTGAATATTCTGAATATCATCTTCTCAGTAACGAATTGTTTCCTATTAAAAGGCTACAAGCATTCTCTATTGTGAACAAGTAAATAATACAACTACAGAAAATGGAAAGAGAAGAAAAAGACCAACATGTTATATATAGCAAACGACTTTCCTATCATAGGTCTGAAACTCTGAGGCCCCAGAGTTCATTTCAATCTACACTTGAGTGAATTGTTCCAAGGACCCTGGAGGTAAAACAAAAGCTTATTATTTTAGGAAATAGAATTGGCTGAACTATTTCAGTTGAATGGAGTTTGTTAGACATGATAAACTGTGTATCACAAACTACCATACCATCCTGATTGTCAAAACTCTGCTTTTTCGCTTTCAATTCGACATTTCTGCTCTATCATTAATATTATATGTGGATTAATCTCAGGAAACTTTGCAGTATTATGTGTTTGTATTTATTTAATTTTTTAAGTTTTAAATTTTATTTAAAGTTTGTGTTGTATTTAAATTAATACTTTCTTCTAAGATTTATTTATTTATTTATTTATTTATTTATTTATTTATTTATTTATTTATACGTGAAGGAGAGAGAGAGATGCCTTCCATCTTCTGTCTCACCCACTATGAAGTTGCAACAGAAACTGATCCCGGCAGAGATCAGAAGCCAGGAACCCAAATGGGTTGCTCAAATGAGTGGCAGGCGATCAAGTAGTTGGGCCATCATTCACTGCCTTCTGGGGTGCATGTAGTTGGATGAGAAGTAAAGTTGCAGAGATTAGAATTAGCACACCTAATATGGGACTCTTTGTCATGGATCTATTTTAACCTGTTGCACCACAGTATCAACACCAAGTTAATTATTTTAATTAATGTTTCTCTTGGATGTATCATTTAAGCTTTTATATTCATAGCATACTATTTATAAAAATCAAGTAAATGCAAGCCTATAGGAAATATCTAAATTTAGCAACTTCAAGTGAGACATATTATTCTATAGTCCTGACCTAGTGTCACTGTGTATAATCAAAGGTTTAGCACTTTTTGAAATGAGCGAATCAATTTAGGCTTCCTCTGGCTTCTTCAGGATAATGGTAAAATGTATTTTCTTGAAGTTGTAGGACTCGGTTTCTTATTTTTTTGCTATCTTTCCCTCTTGAAGGCCTATTTCGTTTTCCAGAGGCCAGCTTCCACTCATTTCTCACAGTGACACCCACCACTTAAAACTGTCTATGCCAGCTTGGCTTTCCTTTTCACCTTTAATTTCAACAGCTGCTTTATTCTCAACAATGAAGTTCATTTTCCAGTTTGGAGAGTGGGGACCACTACTGAAATACAGCCCTGAATGTTTCCTTGTACTCGATTCACACTACCACAGGCTGTAACTACTTTATCAGCCTTGCTCCTGGCAGCCTTTCTAAGGAGCATCAGTTTAATTGGAGTCGATCATATTTACCACACTCTGTTATGCATTCACCATCATTGCTGTTGCTCAATGCCTGCATTCTTAGAGTCAAGCAGGAAACTGGAGTCAGGAGCTGGAGCCAGGCATTAAAGCCAGTGTTCTGAGATGGGACATGGGCATCTCACGGGCATCTGAATTGGCGGCTCTTCTGCTAGGTAAACATGTAATTCAGATGTTCATGTTTTAAACCGCACAGTTTCTAATCTTGGGGTGGAGACAATTCTCCATAGAACACTTGCATTTTTGCACGTCATGTGAGCAGAGTCACTTACATAGATTTATTGGTATTTATTTATTGGTATTTGTATTACACCCAAGTCGTGTAAGACAACAATGGCAGCTCCCTGCAGAACAGAAGGAAGATATATATGCTCAAATGTCACACAGATAACTATTTCACCCTGGGCATGGTTTTGTAAAACTAGTTGGCTTCCTTTTGCAGAAGTTTAATGTTTCTGTATCGCATAACTCCTTAGCTGTGGCATAAATCACTTTTAGTTCTGTTCCTAATATTCAATCTAGGTCAACCCGTAGTGTGTTTGTGAAAGTTTTGCAGTTAAAACAATGTAAGCATGAATCCGAAGCTCATGTTGACTGCTCTGCTAAACTAAGAAAATCCTCTCTCTCTGACCGGAACTCTTTAACCTTCTGTCAATAGTCAGGAAACTGTCAGGCTACTTGTTCAGTTTGAAAATCAACAAGTTTCTGTCTACTAAATTATAACAAAAAGCATTGCAATGTCATTGTTACTTCTTGTGCATACATGATTTCATTTAGATCTGCCCAGAGATAACACTCAAAACAAACACACCTTTGTATGTGTATGAAAGTGCACATGTGAATGTTTGTAATATAAACTTCAAGGTGAATTGCATTATTGAAAATGAATTATATTGGAAAATAAATCATGCCTTCATACAAATATGAGTCTGGCCATGAAATCAGAAAAAGTATTTTTGACTAAATGATAAAATGTTTATGTTTTAACACAAAAATAATGTACTAAAATTTTCTTAAACCCGTTATTAACTGATTGAGATGCAAATATAAAATTTAATAAGATATGAATATAAATGCAGATTTTTAAAATGTCCATTTCACTGCTTACATGTAATAGAGAAAATATCTTTTTGAGGAGAATCAGAAAAGTATTCAAATTCGGATTTAATTAAAACTTTGAATAAAGAAACTTGAGTTTTGAAATATTGATGTACCAGGTTATTTAATTGTTTTCATTAATCATTTTTTGTAATATACTTTGCCCTCTGTAGCACAAAAGGCTGATTTTTCCCTCTGTGTGATTTCCCAAGCTAATGTCATAAATTCCCAAAAAGTCACTTAAATCTTGACAGAATTATCTTTCTTGTATGCTATTATACGATTATAATTCCAAATATTGTGTAAGCTTTTCATGATTCCCAAATGAAATTTAAACTTGTCAACAAAATTTGACTGCATTTTACTATCAACTAGTGCAAAATTCCCCTGCTTTATTTAGAATTTCCAACAATCTCTTTGTTATGAGGACTGTTAATATCTATTGCCTTTTCTCCAGTGAATGATAAATTCAATGTCCTTTGCTCTTGGGAGATGCTGAGTAGGTCACAGTACAAAATGAGGACACATCAGTGCTTGCCAAGGTCCACTGATATTTCTGTTAGAGCCTGAATGTGGGCCACAGTTGATCTCCGTGGCATATTTCTTTCTGTACATGTTTAATACTTTTTCTTCTTTTTAAAAAATGTGTTTATTTATTTAATTTTATTGGATAGACAGATTTATAGAGAGGAGAGACAGAGAGAAAAATCTTGCATCTGATGATTTAGTCCCCAGGTGGCTGCAACAGCTGAGGCTGAGCAGGAGCTTCTTCTGGGTCTCCCACGCAGGTGCTGGGTCCCCAGACTCTGGGACATTTTTGACTGCTTTTCCAGGCCACAAGCAGGAAGCTGGATGTGAAGTGGAATAGCCAGGTCATTAACCAGTACCATATCAGATGCGGGCACATACATGGCGAAGACTTTAGCCACTGGATTATCATGCCAGGCTCATTAATGATCTTTAAAAATGTAAAATCTATTCTTCACTCACGGGTCACAAAACACATTATATGAGGGTTTTGTCCTTGGGTGAAAGATTACTGTCTTGTACACTGAGTTTTAAGGTAGATTATTATACAGCAGTTTGAGGATATTCCAAGAAGTTCATTGAAAATGAAATTAAAATGTACTACCAGAACCTGACCCGAACTCAGCATTTTGGGGACAAACTCTAGTAGAGAGTTCTGAATGAAAGGCAGCAGTCGGCCAGAAGCCAAGACTCTTAGGTGCAAGTGTCAATCTCAAGATGACAAGCTTAGATGCTAGAGGTCATTAAAAAGGCATCATCTGTTGGATGACAGAGGCAGACCAATACTGTGTATCTGAGAATGCAAGCTATGAGGAATACTGCACTGACAAGGCTAGAACCTGGGGCAGCATGCTAAGACAAATGAGTTCAAGGAAATTATGTAATTGGCCACAGGTTCTGCCCTCCTCCTCCCTCAGGGCATGTGATGATCCACCTGAGGATCTGCAAGCTGGGGCAGTGAATAGTCAGGAAACAAAAGACTCACAGGTGATTCCAGTGAATGTCAAACTTGATTCCCAAATGAATCAAAGCTGATGGGAAGGCAATTATTCATAGTGAAATTATATTGAGTATGTTGGGGACAAATGTTTGGCAGGGTTATTAAGCTGCTAAGACAGGATGTTTCATTTCAGATTGTCTGGGTTGGATACCCAGCTCCACATCTTAACTTCAAGTTAATGCTAACCTTGGGAGGCAGCAGTGGTGGCGCACTCGTGCTCTGGCTGTCGCAGTATGATGAGAAGTGGAGCCTGTGCCCACATGGGATCCTGCCTCTTACAAGGTAAGGAAGTAGATACTAAGCCATCACACTGGATAGTAGGCATATGTTTTCAAATAATATCAAAATAAATCTCAGCTTCTCTTTATAATCTTTCCTCACCTAATTACCATTTCTTTGTTTTGAATACCTTATATTATAGACAAAATTATTTATTTATTTATAGAAATAAGACCATTAGGACTTATGCAAATACCAGATATTTGCAAAATTTTTAAAAAATGTTTCCCTTAGCTCAACATAATATTGAAATGAATGAATTTGAAAAAAATATGTCTTAAAAAACTTCATGGAAAATGGAATTGACAGATTAATTTTTACATCAAACTATCTTGAAATCCATTCTCTGTTGTTTCATGGTACTTATTTTCTTTGAACCTTTCAAAGACTTACGTATAACTTGAATTTCTCTTTTTTGTATATAACTGCTTAATTGATATGTGGTATTATGTTTTAGAATTTGTTGTAAAATTAATTTGATGCTTCTAAATGTGTACTTGATTTTATCATTTCCAATCCTATGATAATCCTATGCAGATCTTTACTGGGTCTTCCTTTATATTAAATCTGGAGCATAAATGAATTGAATTGCTTATCCCCTAACGGGGCCTACTTGGTAGTACACACCACACTTTGTGATGTCCCAGTGTCATAATCTAATGACCTGGTTACCGGCATCTCTATTCTTTAGTAAACCATGATCATTTTAACTTTTAGTATAGGTAGACATTCCAATTTATTTCCCTTCAGTATTTTGCTGTAGCTGCTGAATAGTTTCTTATCAAGGGAAGAAAAAGGATTAACATGACTAAAACCCAGTTAAAATGCAAATGAAATGAATTTCTGGGCAATAAAGCATGCATTAAGCTGGAATCCTAATGAACATCATAGTAAAAAAGTCCCTGGAATACTTTATGCACCTCTATCTAATTCATCCTTATGTTCATTTAGATGTAAGTCTTCCGATAATTTTAGAGGCTCTGCAATTCTGTTTGCAGCAAACATGATTAACAGCTTTATTGCTCTGTCTTATCTAGCAATGACTTCACATCTACTTTATCTCACTGTATGGAAACCAACCCATGAAACCAGAAACAAAATCGCATCTGATTTCTACGACTTCAGTTAATTCCTCAGGGGTTATTGGCGAAGTACAGTTGGAAGCTTTGATATGTGCAACCAAATACATTTTACATTTAAGGCATAGATTTAATATTTATGGAACAGGAAGGTGTTGATTGCAAGAATGGAGTTAAGGATTAATGGTGTCCTTGTAAATCAGGAACATTAATTCCTGATGTAGACCTTTAGCAGAACACAGCTGCTGGTGAGATGGGGACAGAAGAGGCTTTTATCATTATGATGGATCCTGCTGAGCCAGGTACTCCCTTTGATGAGACAAGCTAGAGTTTCAACACACTGAACTAGGTCATTTCTTTTGCCTTGTTAGACCCATTCACATTTCGCTCAAAGGCTTTTAAATAATTCAGTGGATTTTAATATATAATCCTATAAAATCATGTGTAATCTGTTATTATAAAAGATCATAAAGGAGTATGGTTATTATGGAGTAAGTACTGTTCCAGAATCATAAAATGCTAATAACTGTTCAAGGTCAAGAAAACAGAGGATAAGCTAAAGAAGCCGGGATATGGGTGAGTTGAAATAGCTGCAAAAGATCCATGAAATCCACTTCATACCAAGAACAGTATCCCTGAAACTAATTTAAATGATGAGTTTTACTTTTTTTTCATGTTCATCCATTAGAAAGCATATGCTACAGCCTCAATGATTAGAACAATAAAAAAGGGCCATTTGCTGGTGACGGCAACATGGTGACTGTGAAATGTAAGTCAAACAGAGCAAAAGGAAGTAACCTGTAAAATAAACGCAAAGAAACGTTTCACAGAATGTGCATTATTTACTTTATGGGCTGTGTGTATTTGATATTAAAAAGAAGATATTCTGGGCTCCACTCTATGTTCTTCTCTCTCTATTAGAGACAGAAAAAAATTATTAAATTAGCTGGGGCAAATGAATAACTGAGTGGGTGGCCCCACTGACATACTCAATTTGATAGACTATTTGCAGAGTCTTTTTCTGAAAGCAGAATATTAACTTTGCCAACTGCTTTGTGAATCACAGACCCTTTATCAGGAAAACAGTTTGTCCTTTAGGAAATGCTAAATGCAGTGCCACTTGGCGACTCAGAAAGCACTTTAAGTAGCTGAAGAAAAGTAGTTGTTTTATTCTGCTATTTAAATGATTATTTTTATGGTTAACGTTGAGCTGTTATTCTATCATAAAATTAGTACCTAAACACTCACTTCTTGTCTAGAGTGTAAGTTCTTACGCTGAGCTTCCCTTGTACAATGAGTTGCACTCCCATTCAGCTCGGGGCGGTGCTTATCCCTGCCTTCAGCTGGCTCTCCCTGTTCCTTTCCTTCTGAGGATGCCCTGATTTTTAAAGAGAAGAATCACAACATAAATGCACATTTATTATGCTTACCCAGGAAAGTGTAATTTGTCCTAATGAAAGGCCATTTCCTGCACTGTGCTTTGCAGTTTTTGTTTCGATGCTACTGTGTTTTTGTCATTGATGATGACTCTTGGTGAACTGAGTGTAGGTTATTGACTGGGAAAGCTAAAGGCTAAACCCACTGGCCTGAATAGCACCACCTTTGCTGGGTTGCTCAACATCTTCCACGCTCCTGTCCTTACACGCAAGTCACTGTCAGCTCTGTAGAGAACTTCTGCCCCTCTCTCAGTAAGATGTACTTCTACTTAGAGATTTGGTCAAGATATAAATAATTTCATCCTCAAACAATCCATTCAGAATTCATCTCATAATTAGACAGTCCAAAGCAGTCTTCCTAGTAGGGGTTCTTCTATAACTGGAAAGGATAATCATTTTATGTTAACCATTGGATAATACCATCTCAATGTAAGAGAGCGGTTCTGATAGAACTAATTCTTTTTAGAAAACTAGCATGCTACATGCACCTTCATAGATTGTGTTTAACTGTGGACATGTGATGTGTTATAGGAAAGAGGAGACAGGCTAGAGAAAGATCTGGGAACTGCAAGGAACAAAGGCAGGCAGAGGGACGATAATATTAATAATTGTTACACATAGCTTGAATCAGCTTAACAGAGAACTCAAATGCTATATCTTACAAACTTATTAAAGAGTGAAACATTATGGGCAAGTGCAATGGGAACCATTACATAAATGCCTCAGTTTTTTTCTTTTTCTCTTTTTTTTTTCCTGAATAAGAATTTTAGCTTTAACTGAGATGTCCTCTTTGGGATTGAGTATACTTTGAACAGGTTGTACTATATCTCTGATCTCTACTCAGAATTATATATCCTATTAGAGGAAGAACTCATACATTATCTATTTTGTGGATAACCTATGAAGGAGCTAGGTAACCCATGTAAAGAATGTGACTCTTATGAGATGGTCCTGGAAAGCAGAACTTCATGCTATGAGTTTACAACTGAATTATCAGGAACAGAAGAGTAATATGCATAGCCATGAAGAGGACATGAGTAGTAATAAATTCTGGTATTTGAGGCCTTAAGCTATTTGGTCTGTCTTCAATGTTTGCTCTGATCAGTTATATGTCTGCAGAGGAGAAAAATACCCTACTATGATGCCTGTTTCTAGAACATTTAACTGATTTGCAATCTTTAAATAATAAAGTATTAGGTACATAGCAGCAAAATCAACCTGGATGCATACTGAAATTTTTAAAAAATGGGGCCTCTAGCTTTAAAGCAAATTCTCATTTTCTATTGTTACAGAAAATTGTGTGCTGAAAGTTGAGCCTAGATTCAAAATAAAAAGTGGCAGGTTTTCAAAGATGTCTTGACAGATCCCCAAAGTCAACAGCATAGTATTTTTAAAATGGAATAAGTGAAACTGAAATCCAGATTGGGCTAGGGTGGCAAGTCTGAGACTCCTAATCTCCAAATGAGTATTTAAAACATGCACACTTAAATTGAAGATGGTGAAGAATTGTGTTTCTTGCAGGATTAAGGGTTGAACAAACACAAGCAGACAAACTGCTAACCAAGTCTGAGGGTAATCTACAACATGGTGACATGTAAGAAAGAATATTGCTAATCATAGTCTCTGACCAACTACAAAGCTGGAGGATACAGCCTGCGGTAAGGGAAGTTTTTACTGTGCATGGCTACTACCTTTCAAGGAGCACTATGGTCTACTGAGCATTTATTCCCTTTCTTCTGTAATAGATGACAGCCTCTTATTCTCTGAGAATAACCTCCCTACTGGACCACGTTACTGTACTGTGTTACAGCATGCACTGTACTATGATACAGACTTTGGTAGACAAAGTTGAGATCTACCTTGCCACACGTTTGCTGTTTTCTGATTCACCAATTCCCTCTCCATCTGTCCAGATCCTATTGGATTGCACTTGTTCTCAAGTTGGGACAGCCACCATGTATTGTTGAAGTGTCTAAGAATGTTTGTGAAAAACGGAATTAGAATGTATTTATTGTAAAGTGCAGAAAGCTTTTGAAATTCCTGCACTGATTTCTTTGGTAACTTGCTTTTCCGTGAGATTTTTGAAGGATCCTCATGTAAGACTGATGAGGTTAGACAACTGGCCATGCGTATGAGTACCTGCCTTGATAAAAGAGTCATGTTGAGCCTTCCAATCCCAGGCCCTTGTTGTTAGAACTCTGCTGTATATCTGGCCATGGGAGCGTGACTGGTGAGAAAGAACAAATGTAAACACAAGTAACCAAAAGTGCAGGACAGGAGAGGATCGGTAATTAAATTGAGCTCAGGGTCTAATTGGTGAAACTAAATATTCCTAGGATTTTTTTTCCCCAGTGATGAAAAGATATGTAGGATGCCTCCTGTGTTTAACTATAGCTTTGTATTTACCAAAAGTCTTTTCTTATATTTAAAGAATCCAAGACAGCTATTTATTTCCCATTACGCTCCATTGTGAAGCACTTTGCTCACACTGCAGTGTGTTTGAATTAAAGCACCATATGTTATTGTGAAGAGATTCTATAAAGCATCCATTAAAATCAGGGGCATCTTTCTCAGTTTGTTGTTGCTGTGCAGTGGAAAAAGAAGGAAGCTAAATAACTGTGCTGGTATCTGTGTTCCTGTGACTTGGTGAGCATGCCAAGTGATGTGTGTATGCTTGATTGACTTGCACGTTTACATATTTTATCTGTTTAGATCTGATCTTTGTGTATGGTGAAAGGTGCAGGTCTCGCTTCTTTTTTCTGCAAACTGCTAACCTGTTGTCCCAACAGCGTTTTTTTCCCCTGGATTGTTTTTCGTTTTCTTGTCGAAGATTAGATGGCTGTGCATCTTATTATTAGTTCCTCAGATAACAAAGGAAAAGACAATTTAAATAAAGATCTTCACTGCAATATTTATAGCTTTAGAACTTTAATTTCAACTCAAAAGAACAATCTGAAATAAATGTGTAAAAGCATATAAAATCTTCTTTGACAATAATCTTCAGTAATAACATTTTTGATTTTGTAAGAATTTTTGACCATTCTGTAGTGTGTATGTGTGTGTGAAAGATTATATTAGTGTGTGTGTTGTAAGTGAAAATAAGAATATCAACCAGTTTTCCATTTTGACACTAAAAGGGGCAATATTTTACTGACATTCATTTGCTGCTACAAGATTTTAAGCCATCCAGACTTCATTATTTCCTTTTTGCAAAACTTCAGTGGTTGTTTTTCCATAATAAAAGAAATTGTACTCGTATGATTATATTCTACATTATTTATGGATTTGGGAAAATTTTCATCTGGGGTAGACAAAGTAGCTTCTGGTATTCTGTTTTTATTAAACATTTACTTTTTTAAAAAATTCATATAATCCAAATATTTTGAAATTTCACGATTCAAAGCTTTTAAAATAACCCCTGTGTGCTTTCCTGAGATAAACTATAAATGCTTTGGAATAGCAGCTATTAAGTGTGCAATGCAGTTGGATAAATCTGTTTCATCTGCAGACTCTGGGGCTATAAATACAATCCTACTCATGAACTGAAGTTATGTGCAGGAGTGTGTGGAGAGAAAGAAATAATTCCTTGCACTTCCACAATGGGTGGGTTCGTGCAATGCACTCCTTCGTCCGCCTCCTTTGAAGGCGTGAGCTGCCCTCTCAGTTCTTACTCAGCAGCTAAGGAATTTGCTACTGCCCTACCTGGATATTTGATCTATTCCCTTCACTCAAAAAAAAAAAAAAAAGACTTTCCCTTGCTGGAGTAATCCAAGCTGTTAACCCCCAAGGTCTGTCACTTAAGCAAGAAGAACGTTATTATTTTTAAACATTGGCAATTTCTTACAAGAAATCCTGACGACTTGCAACTCCTCAAAGCCAATAGAATACGTGTACCACATAAATGGCAAGATGCCATTCTTTCCCCATGTTATAATCATGGTTCTGAATCCCTCATTTTGTGATATTAGTAACTTTGCGTTCAAGAAAAGCAATAGGTATTTGTATGTAGGAGATAACTACATTATAAGTGAATGTGGCAGAATGTGACAAATTTTTAAATATCCAAACCAAAAAGATACAGTTTAATTACTTCTTTTTTTTTTGTTTTTAACAAGTAAGACATCCATGGATACATAGTAACCATAGCCATACAGTCAGTAGACAGACTATGCTTCTCATAGATAATGATTCCAGAGATTATGTGGAAAACTGAGTTTAATGCGTATGACTCTGGTATCTACAAATGCAAATGGTGGAGGTGCCATACAATTGACTGTTGCTGTTTGTATTATCATACTGGCTATCTTCTTGACTAGCATGTTAAACTGAATCTTTAGATTTGTTGAACTTAGCATTGTAGCTTAGTTGGTGAAAACTCTGCTTGTGATGCCAGCATACCGTGTGGATGCCGGCTAACTTACCTGGGAAAGCAGCACACGATGCCCCAGTTGCTTGGGCCCTTGCACACAGGTCGTAGAACAAGATGAAGGTTCTGGCTTCTGGCTTTGTCCTGGTGCAGCCCTTAATGGTGTGGTCGTTCGGGGAGTTAAGCACTCTTCTATAATTCTCCTTTCAAGAAAATAAATTTCAAAAATGTTTAAAAATTGTGTATAATCAAAATGTGTATACTTATTTCTATAAGAATGAAGAATAATATTTATTTCTCCATATTTCGCGAGTATTTTACTTGACACTGTTAAACAGCAATAATCTCTAGTTGTGTCTCAGATCAATTTTTCATTCAAATGTGAATAACAGGAATTTGATGGGATGTGAATGTGTTAGGTTGGGGAATAGAAAAGGGAGGCTCTATTTTCTGATTAAACATAGGAACTTTTGCTTATTTTGCACCCCATAATTCTGAAAACATAAGAACTCATGGTTTTCTGGTGCCAAAGCATGATTTCCAATGGATTTGTGAGGTCATAACTCCAGTAGTTCATAAATCTTTTAATCATATTTCCTTTTAGTTAAGAACAAAAGGGTGCTGTTGAATACTTGTGTTATGACCAGATGTAAACATGATGGATATAAAATTTTGTACACTTCGTGGTACTGACATGCACAATGGCAGCAAAGCAAGAACCTATAAATTCTTTTAAAAGTACCCTTGCACTGCACTGAGCTGATCTGTTCCTGGGAGCATCATATCAATCACTGGTTACCACTCTGCCATCCATCAGATGGTGATGCAGAGTCCCCCCCCAAAGTCAAGTAGTGTATTTTTTTCTTTCTTTGTGGAAACTTTCCAAGATTTCTATGTGCCAGCAAGGGATTTCAGTACAATTCCCACAACATGCTTTCCTTTAATGAATGGTTAAATGCAAATTGATAACTCAGAGCATGCAACTTCAATAACGCAATGATACAGTTCTCATCTAATTGTGATTTCCATTCTGCTCCCACTCGGATACTCCCTATGGACATATCTACAAGGGAATCAATGACATTAATGTTTATGGAGAAGTCAGAGAGGGGAAATACAGGGGATTAATTTTTTTTTCCTGGCTTTTTCTTTAACATACTTGAAAAGTGACATCTATCATTAAACAGGATTTTTAAAAGGCAATGAAAGTGATCAAAAGATCAACAAATATCTTTGATAGACAAATAGTGAACAAATATTGCGTATATTATCAGTAATGCTAGATTCAAACTGGAAAAGACAAGTGGGGGTGCTGGATGGTGTAGCAGGTAAAGCATCTGCCTGCCAACCTGGCATTCCATGTGGGTGCCAGTCCATGTCTGGGCTGCTACAGTTGCACATCAGTGCCCTCTGATCGCCTGGGAAAAGCAATATAAGATGACCCCAGCACGTGGGTCCCTTCTACCAACTTGAGAAAAAAGGATGAAGCTCCTAGTTTTTGGTCTCAGCCTGGTGCAGCCCCAACTGTTGAAACCACTTGGGAAGTCTATCACCAGATGAGAAATCTCTCTGTCTTTGTAACTGATTTTAAAATAAATGAATGAATGAATGAATGAATGAATGTTAGATACACACATACAATTGTGCTTAATTCTCCACATAAAGATTACTAAATTCTCTACCTTATCCCAAAATGGCATGCTAAAACTGACATCTTTTCCCCCAGAAAGCTCTGTAAGGACAGCATTTGATTCCCTATGATTCAGTTTCTAAGAACCTGGTTCTAGCGTCACAATCTTTGCTTAATATTGAGCAACGGTCCCAGACTGTCATCCTCTACACTCGCTTTGATCCGATGCTTTGTCTTTGCTCCAAGTCCCCACGTGAAGATTTCACTTAGACTTTATTACTCTATGATGATTCTGTCTTTCCCTCATGATTTTGTAATCATCACTTTATAGGATAATTAGACTCAAGAAACACATCATGTTTATGTACTCGCCTTCACTGTCAACAAGCCTCGCACAAAGACTGTGCTGATTTCAACTCATTCGCTCCTCTTGAACTAGATTTTCAAAATATCTGCTCAATTACTTCTTCAAACTTTATTAATGTATAGGTGACCATTTCTAAAAAGAAGCATTTATGAGACTGAATTTCTTGATTTAATACAAATATGAATTAAATATTTGACACAAATAAGTAAATGAATATTGTTCAGTTTACAAAGCCATTCTTTTATGTAAGACTACTTTAAAACACTTAGATGATTTAAAAATGTTTATTTACAGTACAATATAAGTAATTATACAATAAATTATTATACATCTGTACAACTTACCTCTCTTAACTGAAGCAAGTATTTTACTTGCCACTATTAAATTTAATTGCCTTCTTCCAAACATTGTCTACCCTAGTCCTTGACAACTGACTCTGTATTGAATTTGACATTTTAGGTTCCAAACATAAATGACATAATGAAGTCAAATATGGGTTTATGCTTGTGGGATGCCTAATTTTTAAACTCATATTTGTTTGGCATCTCTCTCTCTCTCTCTTTCTTTTCTTTTTTTGAAACATATTTGAAGGTTTGAGATTTGTGATTTTTTTTGTTTTGCTTTGTTATGTTTTAGATTTTGAGTTTATTTTAATGGTAGCATTACAGAGAGAGGAAGAGACACAGAGAGATGTTACGCAGAACAGAGATGATCCGTTACTTGGATAGATGTGACAGCTGGACTGAGCTGGGCCCGAGTCAGAAGCCAGGAGCTTCATCTAGATCTGCAATGTGGGTTCGGTGGCCCATGTATACGGGCCATCTTTCCACGCTTTGCTCAGGTCATATTTCCCATGCGGAATAGCAGCATTAAAAACAGCAACTTTACCCACTTCATCATGATGCTGTTTCCTTAAAATATTTTTGGAGTAGCCAGTGTTAATGGCTTACTAGGTTAAGCTGTTGCCTACAATCCAGCATCCCATGTGAGTGCCATTTGGAGTCCTTACTGCTTTCCTTCCACGCTAGCTTCTAATGCACTTGGGAAAAATAAGAGTATTCAGGTGGAAGACCCTGAGAAAGCTCTTGGTTCCTTGCTTCAGCCCACCCAAGCACGGGCCACTACCACCATTTGCAGAGTGAACAAGTGGATAGAAGACTTCTGTTTTTCTGTTTTTTATCTAATCTCTGTGACTCTTCCAATTAACATGACTAATCAATCAATTAACATGATTTTTGAATATCTGTGCAAATCAAAAATCAAAGACTGCAATGAAAATGAGTCCCTTATAGACATATCCTACTTACAGTGCAAGAGAGCTATATGGAGGTCAGAATTTTCTTTCCTATACTTTTTCTTTTATCATCCAAATCTAGACGGAAAAAAATACACAGGCTTGTTAAATAATTGAACTGTATGTTGACTGCTCAATTTGTAATTTGTTACTTCTGAAAAATGCTGCAAACTGTGGATAAAGCCCCTTTTCCCACATTAATATCTCTGGTTGAAGATTCACTGTCATTTGTGGTTATTTTTATGCTTTTAGCTGCTACTTTTCCTTTTCTCATTTCCTTTATGTTACTTGCTTTCTATCAGAAATCATTACTTTTAAAATTATTCCTTCAGCTTTTGACAGCGCATCTCTAGTTTTTAGATGCCATCTTACGATCATGATGTATCTTCCAATATGCTATCTGGAGTATTCAATTTTGAACCATTTGGCAATTTAACAATATGTGGCCTGCTGTACATTGGTAATCTCTTAATTTAGAACATAAGTTAATGTTGTCGCATTTTGGGGGAGTTTCTCTACATTCTTCATTCTATATTTTCAGTCTGAGAATTTTTGTCTATGGAATTCATGGAAACCTATTAAACAATTTCTCATACATGTTTGTAATACAAACATTTAATACCAAACAGTTTCTTCCCTCACTCAGAGACTGCTTCAGAGTTGAACCTTGAGGAAGGGTTATATCTTCAGAATAGAAGATGCAGATTGGATTATTACTATTTCCCATAAAGGTTTTAAGTACTTTATGTATTTCAATCACCCAACAAGCCTTTGACCAGATATTATTATCATGCATACATTTCTGCTGACAAAATTGGAAAGATGAATATAAGATAAGGCAGTTGCCAAGTGGGAGAGAAGCCTCTCGTGGTAGGACTCACATCCATTCCAAAGCGACACTGGATCCTAAAGCAAAAAGAGTTTTCTTTAAAAAAATATTTAATTTTTAATAAAAAGCAGAGTTAAAGAGAGAAGGAGACAAAGGGAGAGATCATTTGCTGTTTGGAGCTGAGCTGATCTGGAACCAGGAGCCAGGAACTTCCTCCAGGACTCCCAGATTGGTGCAGGGGCCCAAGGACTTGATCTATTCTGTACTTCCTCCACAGGTCACAGCAAGGAACTGGATTGGAAATAGAGCTACCATCAGCCACAAGAACAGTTACTTGAAGTGGTCAACTACCCTTCTATAATTAGTTCTCTAGAAGGATCACATTTCTCTACAGAGCTATCTCGGAAAACTGTTCTATCAATGCATTACCTGATTCATGGGGAAAACAATTTGTGTTTAGCTATCCATAAATTCTGCTTCTGTATATCAAAGTAAATTATGTGTTTGCTTCTAAATCAAATATTTTTCTTTAAAAAACAACAGAGTCGGGCCCGGCGGCGTGGCCTAGCGGCTAAAGTCCTCGCCTTGAACGCCCCGGGATCCCATATGGGCGCCGGTTCTAATCCCGGCAGCTCCACTTCCCATCCAGCTCCCTGCTTGTGGCCTGAGAAAGCAGGAGAGGACAGCCCAAAGCTTTGGGACCCTGCACCCGCGTGGGAGACTTGGAAGAGGTTCCTGGTTCCCGGCTTCAGATCGGCGCGCACCAGCCCGTTGCGGCTCACTTGGGGAGTGAAACATCGGATGGAAGATCTTCCTCTCTGTCTCTCCTCCTCTGTGTATATCTGGCTGTAATAAAATGAATAAATCTTTAAAAAAAAAAAACAAAAAAAAAACAAAAAAAACCAGAGTCATACATACCTCATTTTGCTCAAATTTTGTGCTGAGATTTTTTTTTTTTTGCATTATTATTCCTGAATATACTCTAGAGGCACATGAGTGAGTTATTCTTCCTTGGGCCTGGAGCAATAGCCTAGTGGCTAATGTCCTTTGCTTGAATGCACGGGGATTCCATATGGGCACCAGTTCTAATCCGGGCAGCTCAACTTTCTATACAACTCCCTACCTGTGGCCTGGGAAAGAGTTGAAGACATCCCAAAGCCCTGGAGCTTTACACCCACGTGGGAGACCTGGAAGAGGCTCAAGACTTCGGATCATCACGACTCCAGCTGTTGCAGCCACTTAGGGAGTGGACCATTGGATGAAAGATCTTCCTCTGTCTCTCCTCCTCTCCGTATATCAGACTTTCCAATAAAAAATAAATATTTTTTAAAAAGATATTTTTCCTTTACTAGTGTATTAACTTAAACATATGCTAATACTAATTTATCTCAATATTTTCATGTATGCAGCATATCTACTTAAATTCTGTGTTTCTTCCCAGTGAAAGTGTGCTCTCTGCTACAAATTCAGGGCATTTGTTTCAGGCTTTCCAGTACAGAGATCTTCCTGTACAACTCTAGCCGGCACAAAGCAAGCCCTGCCTTGGAAGTAAGTGTTGTCTGACAACCTAATGGATAAATGACATTTTTTAAAAATTACTGCAATAAAGATTTTTGTCAAAATGTTGTTCGCTATGATAAGTGACATATTTTGGAAACGTAAAGCTGATGTTCCACGTTTAACCTGTCAATTTTTTTTCTGAAACTACCTTGCTCAAAGTCAGTGCAGGCAATGTTTTTTTTTTTTCTATATTTTGCACACCAATTTTAGTTTCCCAAACTAATAGCACGTAGGATTCTATCAAATATTTTACTAACAAAAAAGTAACGGAGAGTTGTCGTTCTCAGATAAGTGATCACTAATGACAAACCAAGTCAAATGCAACAACCGTTGAATGTCTCTCAATGGAAACTCTCAGTTCTTTTGGTTTGGGGGGACTAAAAAGTGGTACTTCTAGTCCAAATATTTAACTAGATCTTCATTGATTCTCTCTTCAAATTTTAACCAGTCTTGTTATTCCAGGTTCTGTTCTCTGTTGCTTATCAACTACCTAGTCCCAGCTCAGGAATCATACCTGTGCTTCCAGGTTTAACTATCACCTCTATGTAGATGGAAAGGGGCTTCTTGACATTAGGATCAGATTGTTAAGTCCACATCAGAATCTTGTTCAGTGGTCCATACATAAGTAACTCTTGTGTAGAAGGGAAGCTGTAATTCTCCAGAGAGATGATTTCCTTAAGCAATAACTCATTTGTCAAAATATAACCCTTTAGTCTTCCTAAAGCACCTGTGAGTTTAGGATGACAGTAAATTAAGACCGCAAATGCTTATTACCAATGAGTAATGTGTGAAAACTCTTCTAGCACAGTTTCCCTAATAAATTCACATAAATATATCTGTGCATATGAATATATGTATGCATATTTCCTTATTAAGTTCAGACATGTATTTTATTGCAGATATGATGCTGTGAAATATGTTAAGAAATATAAGTAAAATGTGGTTTATAAAGTAAAGTGAAAAACAATTTTAATGTTAAAATTCAATGTTCAGAATTCAAAATGTGGAATCTTACGACTTGGGGATGATTAAGTAGTATTGTACATGAAGACCTAATGAGGTGACACACCAACTGGAATTGTAGATCAACTTCAAAAAGTTCATGCAAAACACATCCTGTGAAAAAGTTACGCAGGTATCTCAGTTCTCTTAAAACAAACTACAAAAAGCTAACCATGCAGTTTGGTTTTCCATATATTTTTGTGTACCCACTTAAAAAATGGTGTCCGTTAGTTGTAAAGTTAATAAGAGTCTTTCAGGGAAAACTATCTTCCAAATGTACTTTATATTACATTATGGTATATGTCCCAGCTGCTCCACTTCCCATCCAGCTTCCTGCCTGTGGCCTGGGAGAGCAGTCAAGGACAGCCCAAAGCCTTGGGACCCTGCACCCGCGTGGGAGACCCAGAAGCAACTCCTGGATCCCAGCCTCATATCAGCTGAGCTTTGGCGTTTGTGACCATTTGGGGAGCGAACCAGTGGATATCAGATCTTCTCCATCTCCCCTTCTCTTTCTGTAACATCTGCCCTTACAAACAAATGTCTTTCAGAGGTGTTGTGGACTTTCCTGTGCTCTGGTTGCCGAGCACATCCAGGCGTGGCATCTGGCAGTGTGAGAGGCCACGGGAGCTGAGAGACTGCACCTCCTTCTCGCGTCCCTTCCATTTGATTACCCCCGAGTCATACCCCGTGTAACTCAGCATCAGGTGAGTAAAAATGCTTCAGGTTTCAATTTTCAATGTATCAGTTGATAAAATCACTACTTTTGACAGTAGTGTTTGATAAAATTGTAATTAAAAAAGAAAAAATGATAGATATTTTCCCTCAGCTTATGCTTCAGAGGTTGATGATATATTGCTGGAGGCTACTGTTAGGAATTTAATAATTCTGAAATTATTTTATTTGCACGCAAACCATATCAAACCAATTGGTGCTTTTGGTGGAAGAGTTGGGCAGGGTGCAAAGGTGATGGAGAAAATGGAAGAAGAATGTATTATTGGTTGGGAAATTAAGTAGTAGAGCAATCCCATGAGGATGCTTATGCATGCCCCATGATTCAGAAATTCCCCTCTAGACATACAGTGTAACACCAAGGAATGCCAATACACACCATGTGGTACTCATAGAGACACTCATGAAAGCACTGTGGCAAAATGCCCTGAATCACTGCATATGTGCTTATATATGCTGGTAGAATGACTAAATGCATGTATTACAGGTAACACTAAGTGGCAGTTTAAATGGACAAGCTTATCCTTTATATGGTGTGGAAAGGGCCTGTAAATGTTGCTACATGGCAGTTAATGCTTCAATGACTTCAATTTTAGAATTGTCAAAAACAAGCCAAGAACAGGCATGTGAGTGCCAAGTGTTTTTGACAAGCTCCATGTGAGGGAAACTTGTCTGTCTACGGGCAGTGCTTACAAGGGTATATTCACTCTACGTTTAGGAATCATGCCTTGGTTCTGAAAGCATTCTTCCAGCTACTCGGAGGCTTCTCTCTTTCGCTTCAAATGGTTTCAGACTGCTGAAAGTCAGGCTGCCTCGAGTTGAAGTCAGATTGAGCCTGAATGCTTTTACAGTGTTGCTCTCCAGCAGGTCTCTGCTTGAATCTCAAGTTCAACTTCCAAAGACAAGTAAATAAGTTATTATTAGAGATTAGGAATGTGTGTTCAGATAATCTACCAGTAGCTCCAATACCACAGTGGGCTAAGAAAATTAATAAGCTCCAAAATTAAATCAGCAGAAGAGTTCTATTAAGACAATTGTTCCCATCTGCACTTGCACAGGAGCACTGCATTGTCAGCTCTTAGACATACAGTGGCAGTTCCTGTAATGTGCCAATTAAACTGTAATCCCTGGTGACGTGTCCTAGGAATACTAGTTACAAACGTACTCCCTAGGACACTCAAAATTTCCAAGGTATTTGTTAATACTTTAGAGAAAGCATCTCTTTGTAAACCACTCTATTAATACCAACCAATTATAGCTTAATAAAGGGCATGTGGTCTACGTGTTTAACATACATTGGACATACGTCTGTTTTATAATGTTAACGTTTTTAAGTAGTGAGCAGGAAAAAAGGTTTTGTGGTTTCGCTCGTTTCAGTTCACTAATGAATCTGAGCACTTTGCTGAGTAAGACTTCTGCCTTTATTTTATTTTTTTTCCCCATTTGTCTCAGTTGAGTAGATATAAAATGTGCATCAGTTAAGGAAAGGAAAAAAATACTCAAAATGCTGAACTTGCTTTTGCTATAAGTAGAACCAATTACTTTCCTGGTGATTCTACACACATAAAAGGGATCTGATGCTCAAGCAAGTTTCAAATTACAGGCACGAGGTGGTCTTACTTGTAAGTCTTAATCACTTGTGACAGTGTCATTTCTAGGTCGTCAGCGTGCTTGATCGGCTGATGTTTTCCTTTCCAAGAGCTGTGAGACTGTGATTTACAATGTGCTTAGATATTTTCCATCAAAATCACAAAGCATGAGCACAAAGCCAAAACCAAGGCGTGTGTGCATCGCCAAAAGCGTCTGTTATTATTTCATGTAGCCCGATACTCTTAGAAAGCATTTTTTGCTTTTCTTTTCCTTTTTTTCATTTTACACATAGGAGGCAGTTAATTTCCATAACACCTCATCAGGACTTAATGGGTCCTTATTTTCCCATGTACCTATTTATTTTATAAATATTAATATATATATATATAAATATATATATTTATGTATAGAAACACAATCTTCTTAATGAAATAATAAATGTTTTACTAGCAAATGTTACTTTTCTCATGTGAATGGGTTTCTTCTAGGTTTTTTTTTTTTAAGATTTATTTTTATTACAAAGTCAGATATACAGAGAGGGGGAGAGACAGAGAGGAAGATCTTCCCTCCGATGATTCACTCCCCAAGTGAGCCGCAACAGGCCGGTGCGCGCCGATCTGAAGCCGGGAACCTGGAACCTCTTCCGGGTCTCCCACGCGGTGCAGGGTCCCAATGCATTGGGCCTTCCTCTACTGCTTTCCCAGGCCACAAGCAGGGAGCTGGATGGGAAGTGGAGCTGCCGGGATTAGAACCGGCGCCCATATGGGATCTGGGTGCGTTCAAGACGAGGACTTTAGCCGCAAGGCCACGCCGCCGGGCCCCTAGGTTTTTTTTTTTTATTTGAATGGTGATTACAATCAGAATATACTTTTTAGAGGAAGAAATCTAAATTAACTACCAATTTGCAGCATGTAAATCTTGTCACTAAAATTTACTACAAAGGATTATCGGAATTTTAAGTACATAGCATTTTCTTGCTAAATTATTTATTAATGTATAGTAATAAATGAACTTCACATTAGCTAATAGGTCAATAAATCATTGGTTCTGTACTCTCTATTTCCATAGCACCAGGCAAAGGAAAATGAATTATTCTGTTTATTTCCATGAATTTTCAGGACAAACTTTTCTGGTGAAAATAACTTGCCCATGTATTGATTACTGTCTGTGATGCAAACACTCATTTTCCCAATTCAAATCTAATCAATGTTTAATTAAAAGTAATAAAATCACAGCTTCTGCAAAATGTTTGCCTATGAACTCATATAGTTAATACATTACATAGATTTTGTGACTTCTAAAAGAAAAAAATACCAAATTTTACTGAAATATGTTATAGGAAAAACGGACATGAAGTTTATAACATGTTACAAACTGGGAGAGTAAGTAATTCAAAGATGAACATTATCCCAAATTTAAATACAGTCAATGCAGTCAATATAGGTTGCATCCCATGGCTGTTAATGAAACTAAGAAAAACCTAAAGTATATACAGTATGGACTGTAGTTCAGGGTCATTTTTGAAAAAGGCTTAATAGGGACAAACTGCTATTTATGACACAAGAATTTACTATGAAGGAATATTAATGATGGCAGGGCAGCACTGATACAGGATTTAGCATTAATCAGTGGAATAGAATATAGATATCAGAACAGGCATGTTTGATAGAAGATAGATATAGTTAGGTCAGTGAGGAAAGAAGCAAATGTTGAAAAAATGGAGTTTAAAAAAATGTCATCAATAAAAAGGACTCTTCATTCAGCACACCTTATGCAAAAGGTCAAATTTAGACTGGATGAAGTGTTAAAAAAAAATAAGGAATGGAAAATAGAAAAACAGACAACAAAAAGCAATGAACCAATTAGAAAAAGTATAATTGAAACTTTCTATTTCTTGAAATCTTGAAATAATTCATTTTTTAAAACACCAATTTGTTTATCTGAAAGAAACAATTACAGAAAAATGGAAAGGGAGAGAGTAAGAGATCTTCCTCAGCTAATTGCCATAGTCAGGACTGACCCAGCCGGAGACCAAGCCAGGACTGGACCAGCCGGAGACCAAGCCAGGACTGGACCAGCCGGAGACCAAGCCAGGACTGACCCAGCTGGAGACCAAGCCAGGACTGGACCAGCCGGAGACCAAGCCAGGACTGACCCAGCCTGAGACCAAGCCAGGACTGGACCAGCCGGAGACCAAGCCAGGACTGACCCAGCCTCAAACCAAGCCAGGACTGACCCAACCTGAGACCAAGCCAGGACTGACCCAGCCTGAGACCAAGCCAGAACGGGCTTCTGTTGTTCACAAAGTTTAATTTTCCTTCCAAAAAAATCTAAAGTTCACCAGTAAATTTATGGGGTCATATATACTTTTTAAAATTTTATTTTTATTAGACTAGCAATTCTCAAATGGGAAATAGGCATTCTATAAAATAAAGTAAAACATGAAATTAAATGCCTGAAATACATAAGAAATGTACAGAAAGTTTATTTTAAAAATAAATGTTCAATTATGGGACAGAAATGTACAATAAAAGAATTTAGATCATTTTTATTAGGAAATCTTAAATATATTTCAAGGTAATACATAATGCCAAGTTAAGCTGCTCAGAACACCAAAGACACACATATTAATATTTACAGCTTTATTTAGGAATTTCTGCTTGTTTGCTCCTAGGAGATTATACTCAGAGGCAATCAATAGGGCACTCACATCTTACAATCTATCAAATGAACCCAATTTTCTTTACATATATGACAATTCATATTTTTACAATAAAAAATTTTAAAAAGCTCCACATATAAGCAAAATATATACATTTAAGAAATGTAGATTCATCAGAAATATCGTAACTGTACTATTTGTAATCAATATGAATGCATATTAATATGGATTAATCCTTTCATTATGATAAATTCAGGACTATCTTTAATTATCCAGAGCAGTTTAAAATGATCTGGAAATAAGCTCAGTGCTGTTAGACTGAAGACAGTGTCTTCCGCCCTGATTCCACACAGAGAGCGGCATCTTGGAAGCCTGGTTACATCCTCCGCTTGCCTTTCCCAGATGGCCAGGTCATTAAGCATATGGCTGCTCCTCTGACCTGTACAATCTTTTCTTTGTTTTTCCTGATTACTTGTGTCTCAAATTTGACCAAATCCTGCACCCTGTATAATAATTATTTTTATGTTTCTATCATGCATTTACTCCAAAACATTTCTTTTTTTTAAACGATTTTATTAATTTTATTACAGTCAGATATACAGAGAGGAGGAGAGACAGAGAGGAAGATCTTCCGAACGATGATTCACTCCCCAAGTGAGCCGCAACGGGCTGGCGCATGCCGATCCGAAGCCGGGAACCAGGAACCTCCTCCGGGTCTCCCACGCGGGTGCAGGGTCCCAAAGCATTGGGCCGTCCTCAACTGCTTTCCCAGGCCACAAGCAGGGAGCTGGATGGGAAGTGGAGCTGCCGGGATTAGAACCGGCGTCCATATGGGATCCCGGGGCTTTCAAGGCGAGGACCTTAGCCGCTAGGCCATGCCGCCGGGCCCTAAAACATTTTTTAAATGAATGAAAATGTATATATGTATAAAAAGGAGATTTCAGTAAATGTATTTCCTATTAAAGAAGAAATTAGGACTGGGGTAACTTCAGAAGAAAAAGACATATACAGTTCCAAATAATGACATGTTTTTCATAGTTTTTAAATTACAAATATGTGTTGCTTTTGTAATACCTTTTCTTTCACACAGATGTGGCCCAGAAAGCATGTTAAGAGAGGTCCAATCAGATGTAAGGCTTAAAGAAACTGACTTGAAAACATGTATCAGTCCAGAGATTAAACCAGCTTATGTGTTCCATGGAGTGTTGGCAGTTACTTGAGAGCCTACTGGGAGACCCTTAATTCATGTAAGTGACCATGTCAGTGTGATAGCACATCAGCGTGTGATAGGCAAAATTATAGGATTCATTCAGATTGACCTAGATCTGAGCAAAATTTAAATTACCCATCTATCTATTTATCCATCCATCCACCTATCACCTATCTGCATAGAAAGTTAGATATACAGTGAGGAGAGACAGAGAGAAAGTTCTTCCATCCAGTGATTCACTCCCCAAGCAGCTACAACAGCTGGAGCTGTGCCAATCTGAAGCCAGGAGCCAGGAATCTCTTCTGAGTCTCCCTCATGGGTGCAGGGTCTCAAGGCTTTGGGCTATCCTCAACTGCTTTGCCAGGCCACAAGCAGGGAGCTGGATGGGAAGTGGGCTGCTGGGATTAGAACCGGTGCCCATATGGCATCCTGGGGTGTGGAAGTTGAGGATCTAGCCCGCTTTGGCCCATAACTGAATACTTTTTAGGTCACAATATTCGCCTGCTATTAATTTATAACTGAATAAAATGATGTCTTTCTCATTTGATAACATCATTTCACAAACAAAATGCTATTATCGTATAAGTAAAGTATATACATACTTTCTAATATATGTTAATAACAATTGTGTTATGTGTGGTAATGACTTTTCCATTAAAACATATAAAAAGTGATTACATATATACATGTGGTATTGAAATTTATTCTGTACTACATTTTCTTTCCTGACTTACATTTCTAAATATTTAACTATCTGTATATTCTACCCCCTGAGAGGCTCCAGATACTATGGATAAAATGACATTTAAAAAGACAATTTACCTACTTATTAATTCTGAATAAAACATGGCAGAAGCAGAGAAAGAAACTTTCTCTCTGCTGGCTCAGTACCCAAATAAGTGTGACAGCCAGATCTGTCCAGGCCGAAAGAACGAGCCAGAGTTCTGTTCCGTTATTCCTCGTGGGTGACGGGGGCCCCAGCACTTAAGCCATTTTGGACTGCTTTTCTATCTGCATTAGTAGAGAACTGTATTTGTAACTGAACAACTAGGACTCAAATTCATGCTGCCATATGCGACTGGCCCACAAATGAAAATTTTCTTTTACTGTGTATGCACTAATAAGGGCTCAATTTACATTTAATATTAGCGATGCTCATTTTTGCTTTGCCTAGTATTAAATGTGTGCTCTTGATTAGACAAAGGCAACAGTACATTTTATAATCAGTTTATATTCGCTCTTGTTAATGCTTATTGTTGTTATTGTCCGTTGGTCTCTGTATAGTGTTTGTTTGATGAAAGTTATAATCAGGTTACATCAGCAGGCATCTAGGCTTTCTTCTACCCTGTTGGTCTTAAAATATATTCTATTAATGTTGTAACAAATTCAAAAATAGATACAATGTCTGTTTGGAATTTCTAGATTCAGTGCACACATGACACTTAGAAGGTAAAGCTTGAAAAATTGTCTCATCACATGTAAAGCAGTCAGAGAGATCACTACAATAAAAATTTTGGCTCAGGCTAAAGAATTGAGCTATTGAGCTTTTTGTAAGTATGACTTTTTTTCAGTTCTTTTTTTTAACCACATGCATTTTCCACATTTTGTTTAACAAGTTCTTTGGGCATCCTCTTTGCTTTGGCTACATTTCTGATTTAGGAAAAATCTTAAGATTGGCAGCAGCCAACCAAGCCATCTGCTATGGGACCAGGAGGAGAGCAGAGAATACCTATCCTTGGCAACATGTTATCTAAGCTCACAGGCATGCCTTCCTGCCCTCCCACGGCTGAAGACGTTAAACCTTGAGAAAATGAAACAACAGAACCATGACATTTAGAGATTCTGATAACAGAATCAACAAAGTGTGAAGTCTATTGACCTAACATTAAGTGTCCAAGCAAAAATAGACTCAAGCAGGACAGGTGCAGCTATTCCAAACATGGTGAACCCAAAACAAAGATCAGTTTTCCAAGGAAGCTAATTTTGCCATGTTGGTGCTGTTCTGGTTTTCAGAAACATTTTCCATATGTGAAGCAGTTGACTTATCCATCAATAAATTTCATTTATAACAAAGACAACTTGTGTGAAATATCATATTTGTACAAGAATTCTCATTGTCATGAGTACAAAAATATACTTGGAGAAATGGGACTGGTATAAAAGGAGGCTGCAATAAAGTAGCTAATTGGAGAGTAAAAGTCTCATTGGCAGAGCAGAAGCTCCTTGCTATCAGCTTCAGATCCAACCAGCACAGCTCTGGCTGTTGTGACTGCTTGGGGAGTGACCCAGCAGGAGGAGGATTCTCTCTCTCTCTCTCTCTCTCCCTCTCTCTCCCTCTTCTCTCTCTCCCTCTCTCTCTCTCACACACACAAACACACACAAACATACACACTTTTGAGTAAAAGAAATAAACCTTTAAAAATAAAGGCAAGTCATATGAAACCAATAGAAACCATTTCTATGTAGCACATGTGTTTCAGGGAAAGTTGAAGCACTGGAAGGCATGCTGGCAATCAAGCTTAGCATGTTTTTTTTTGTTGTTGTTGTTAACCCAATATCAAACACTGGAGCAGCTATAGAGAAAGGAGGTTTATTTTGTCTTTTGGTTTTAATACCCAGTTGAAGGATTACAGTGTACTACTGAACTTTGTACTGGCACAGCCTGAAATGACACAGGCTATTATACAGAAATAAACAAGGAATAAATAGGAAGCACAAAAAGCACTAGCCTTTTTTTTTTTAAGTTAATGTGTTCCTATAATGCCATTAAACCATTAATCCATTAATCTATTAAACATATACATGAATTAATTTGTTCATAAGGAGGAGTAACCCCAATCACTTCTTAAAGTCCCATTTGATACTACCACTTAATATTTTATAGTGGAGATTTAATTTCAACATTGAGATTCAGAGGAGGGAAATTAATGCTTAGGTCACAGCACCAGCAAATGGCTGACGGCAAGAAAACGACCACCTAAAGTCTTTCAGTTATCAAAGAAGTGTTGTGTTGCTTTAGAGAATTTCTATTCATTGTTACTAGATCAAGTTAATGTGCTTTATATCAATTTGCACATTTTATGTAAGAAGAAATGTCACAGATATCACAACATAGGACCTACATGTTAAATGACACTTTGGTTAAGGGACATGACCCACAAAAATACACCCTGGTTATGTTGATCGGCATGACATAATGGAAACAGATTCAAAGACAACCAATGGACCTGCTACCAAGTTGAGGCATTTTTTCACTGTACAGCTAGTGTAAAAAAATTATGCTACATTATACATTTTGGTTTTTTCTACACCAGGAAAAAGCAATTACTTGTGGGCTTCATTGATTGTGTGTGAATATTTAATTGTAAAGCCATGACCTACTTAAGGATTTCAATGAGAATCAGATAAAACAAACAAACAGACAAGCAAAACAAAGAAAAGTTATCTTTAGATGGACGAGGCTTCATTGTATCCCTTGACATTTATGACCAATTGAATTCAGCTCCACTCACATGTCAAATGTTCATCTATGTAAAATGGAGAGGGGGTGGGATGTTCTGATAGAGCAACCACAACAACGCAGGTGCCTAAATATTTCTTTGAAAAAAAATGCCTTTTTTCATAAGCACAACCTCAAATCCTATTCTTTTGAGAAACCAGCTGTGCCTTGCTTCTTGAACTCCGGAGGTTACATGAACCCTAGTATGCACCATATTGTGCTCTTCCCTCATTAGTCAAGCTCTTAGATACTCCATCTGTTAGATCCACCACGTCATGTCCAATCCATTTATTATGCCTGTGGAGATCATTGGAAATCCAGAATCTATGCCAAACATTTTAGTTTCAAGTCTTTCCTAATAAAAGTTTATTTTCTTGGTAGATATACTACAATGTGTCATATGTTATAGTTCATTTTCACCCCTCCCAAAAATATATGATGTTATGTTGGGGCTTTTAATTGGTCAGGATGATATTCTGCCAGCTCTACCTTCAGACCAAGAAACCGATAAATTCATCTGGACAATGAGATGCTGGACTCTATGCTTGGTATATGCTTGCAATGTAAGAATCTTGACTGAACTTGAACTACAATACTGTAACAAGGTGGAGCAATCCACTATTGGGGGGGAGGGCACGGGGAGGGTTGGGGGAATTCCAGAGCCTATTGAAACTGTGTCACATAATGCAATGTAATTAATAAAAAAATAAAGTAAATAGAATATAAATATATATTCCTGTTTCTGAAAGATCAGAATTTATTTCACTTCTTACTTTAAAGCCCATCTTCTTCATGTGTATTTTAAAGCATATACTGTGTTTAATAGCCAGTTTGTCCAGGTCGGCTCTGTACTCTGGACAGTTTAATCAATACTCCATGCTCCAGTTGACTAACTTCCATGTACTGAACTCCTATACTTGTTTGTAACTTCGTGGGTGATTGGGCAAATGGAAGGTACTGAGAAGAAACTGGAGATTGAGGAAGAAAAATATAGGGTGTTAATTGTCCCTGAATTCCACTACCATGCTACTGCATTTCTAGTTCCTCCGCTTAAGGCAGGAGGTCCCATGGTTGTAATTCTTTCCAGACTCTGGTTACATCTTTGCGTTCATTGACACTCCACGTGTGAATGTGCCATTAATGCATTGTTAGTATATCATCATTGTTTGCTTACTTGGTCTTACCTAAATATCTATAATTTCCCTTAGAAATTTGTTTCATATTACTTTTTTAAGATTTAATTTTCTTTTTGACCTTCAGGGGTCTGATGGCTATGGAAACTTATTTATTAATGTGCATATAAACTATGATTAGTGAGCCTCTTTTTCCTGTTTGGTATCTTGAATTTTAAACATATTTTACATCTCCAATAATATTTTACATGTAACTTATTGACAGTATGAAAAAAATCCTAAGTAAAATGCATTTTGTATACTTAGTACTATTTAAATCATTTCAGAGAAATGGTTTTGTTATTTCTAGTTTTCATTAAGTCTCACATGTTGTTCCACACTACGGTTATACAATGCCTCTTTCACAACCTCTAGTGTATAGATTTTAGAGTCTATGCTAAATAAACTTTCAATAAATAACTCTATACTGATGCTAACATAAGAAACAGAATTAACATTTCGCCAAAACTCAAAGGAAACAGGATAAACAGAAATTGATGAAGATAATTAAAGAATAATAATTTAGCCTATCCCATGACATAAGGTGATGGAGCTGTTGGAGAATGGGCTTGACAACATTTCACAGTGGCAGCACTGACACGGGAATTTGAGAGCTGTCAGTTAACTGTTCCTCAGGGCTCATTCAAATTCACACAATATTCAAACCAGGCTCCTATTTTTAACTGGCATGGGAGCAAGTTCACTACGATTGTTGATTTGTTTTTGTTCTAAGATTCACTCTTGGGTTTTCATCTTATTTTATTTTTGCTATAATTAAGAAAAATGAAATTCACACAAGTTGTATATTAACCAAAAAGTGGCCCGTTCTATCTAATTAGGAACTGAAATGATCATTTTCAGTTCTTCAACATGAAAACCTCTTTCTTCTCAAGCTCAACAATTTAAATATATAGTTTACATGAACACAACATAATGGTCAAAAAATAGATTGTAAAATGTAATACATGTTTATCAATATAAAATATTTATTCCTTTGTTCTAATATATTGCTTACATATTTAAGCTATTAGGAGAAAAAGGAAAGAGAGAAAAAAGGAGATATAAAGTAGTTTAGGGAGAGGATTTTGAAGAAAATGGTGTTGAGTAGCTGGCATTGTGGCACAGTGGATGAAGCCACTGCTTAGCACACAGACATCCCTTTAGGCTGACAGTTCAAGTCCCAGCTCCTTCACTTCTGATGCAGCTTCCTGCTATGGCCTGGGTGAGCAGTACAGAGTGGCTCAAGTGCATGGATCTCTGACCCATGTGGAAAACCCAGAGGAGAAACTCTGCTTGTTTCCTGGCTTTCATCTGGCGCTGTAACTCTGCATTTCAAACAAATGAAATAACTCATTTTTTTTTTCAAAGAACGTTGCTGATGCAGCAGGAGTCATTGTATGGATTTATATTTACTTAAATAATAGAAAAATTTGCAGTATGAACTTGTAGCATATGTACTTGTAACAACCTTCTGATACGCCCTGCAGGGCCTTTTCAACAGAATTTTCTAAAAATTTTGAAAAAATAAGTTATATGTTAGTTCCACTTCATTCATTTTTGTGACATATTGATCAATGATGCATTCTTAAATGCAGGGGAATAATTGAATTAATGCAAAATAGTATGAGAAGGAAAGATACCCGGAAAAATAACAATCTGAAGTTGAGACAAGTGCACAAAATATGCATGATTTACAAAGAAACAGGCAAATGAAATGGACTTTTTTTTAAAAAGAACAAATTCAAATGGCTAATAGCCATGAAAAAACTTTTCTCAGGCTCCCTAGCTGTCAGAGATACAAATGAAAACCACATTGAGGTTTCACCTAACTCCAATGAGACTGGCCTTCATTCAGAACTCTACCAACTACACCTGCTGGCATGGATGTGAGGAGAAAGGTACCCACCTTCACTGCTGGTGTGAGTGTAGGCTAGTGCAACTGCGAGTGAAGTCAGTACAGAGAGTGCTAAGAGAACTGAAAATGTACCTGCTATATGACCCAGCTGTCCCACTCCAGAAAATCCATCCAAAGGAAATGAGACCTGTATATGAGAAAGGCATCTGTAATCCTGTATTTATAACAACACCATCTGCAATAGTAAAGGCTTGGAAACAACTCAGATGCTCACACAAGAGGAGTGGATAAAGAAGTTGTACTTCGACTCAATGGAATACTTTAATGCAGCCATTAAAAAGACTGAAATTCTATCATTTGCAACCAAATAGACCCAACTACAAGCCATTATGTTCAATCCCAAAAGGACAAATATCACATGTTCTCTCTGATGTAAGGCAATCTTCATGCAAAATATGATAGCCCTTTCAACACTGTTTAGCCACATCTCATGAATTTTGATATTTCTGTTTTTATTTTCATTTCTTCAAAATAGTTTCTTTTATTAAATTCTTCAGTGACTCATAGGTCATGTAGTAGCATCAGTTTCTTCAAGAAAGCTTTTTACTTTTTCATTTCTTCAGTGACACATTGGTCATTTAGTAACAAGTTATTTAATATCATGGCATTGTGAATTTTTAAACTTTCTTCCTATTGTTGATTTTGTTTTATGGCTTTTCATTTAGGAGAATGTACAGTAACTGTTTAATATAAGCTATCATATTCTAATGTGAAGATACAGAGCAGTATGCATTTCTACTTCCAAATCAAAGAAGGACTCCAGATGAAACTGTTAAATATATCTTGAAAATAGAATGCTATTTTCCCTAGCCGCAGCATCTGGATACACTTAAATAGCAGAATGATGGACTTATGACTGTTTATGAAGTCTTTTCTATTTTAATAATATAGGTGAAATCAGTGTGGAGGGGGAGGTGAAATGATTTTAGGAGGGGGTAAGGGAAATACCAGAGCCTATGAGATTGTATCATAAAATAAAAAAAGTCAAATAGATAAAATAAACTTAAAAAGTCTTTCACTGCTAATAAATTTTGGCTGTTGACCATCAGTAGGTAATACGTGTGTGTGTTTCAGCTCCATGCAGCAAGACCTATGCTGCTGGACAGCCACCTATCTGATATGTAGAAATATTCTTTAGAATTGTTTAACATTAGATGATAGATTTTAACAAAATGCTCAATATTTATATCAGAAAATTTTCATACAATATATTTTGATAAATTATGCTTGCATCAAATCATTCTATTTTGTACATTATAAAGATACTACCCTTGCAATAAAAATAAATAAAATGGCAACATGTTTTTTAGCAACACAACATAAATAACACTTATTTAAATCATTTTGTATTCTGTAACTTAGTCAAGATTTTAGCAAATTATCTTGATTTTAAAGGAGCCATTAGTTGCATTCTCTTTCAATTTTCTCAGTTGAGCTTGCAACTGAGTCTAAAATAGAAAGATTCCTAGCAATTAACTTTTTTATGGCCTAGAAATAGGCAATCTGGAATTGATTTATTCTAAATGGCATGCCGGGCTTGTTCAGTGGAAATTACTAGTGATATAGTTTGGTATGTGTAATTATTTTATTAACAGAAAAAGAACTATCCTTTTAAAATATTTTGAAACCACTCCAGTTTAGGGGAAAGCATAAGAGGGAGAAACGTTTAATTTGACCATGGTGTATTAGCACTGGACAACATGACAGCTCAGGATAATCATTACAGAGCAGCATAAAATGAATGAGAAGTATTTCAAAGTGAATTTTTATATTGCAAAGGTATTTCAAAAACTGAGAGAATAGAATTAAAAAATAATCTATTTTTGGTACAAGAATTGTAAAAATTCATGCAAACTTTTTCCACGCATACCGGCAAGTTTCTTCTTATGTAGCATATGCATACTCAGCTCTAGGAGTAATAATTTAAAAGCATGTACTCTCATCAACAATTTTTACTGACTTAATTTACTTATAGACAGTCAGGGAGAGCTTTTATCTTGTGGTTTTCTTCCCAGATGTTTACAGCAGCCAGGGTTGAGAGAGGCCAAAGCCAGATGGGAGTGCAATTCAGATCTTCTACATGGTTGCAGCTACCCAACCACTTCAGCTCTCAGGAGCCACTCAGCAGAAGCCGGGAACAGGAGCAGAGCTGGGCGCGAATTCCAGGCACTCTGCTACTGAATGTGGGCATTCCAAGACGTATCTTGATTATTAAGCCAACTTCACTCTTACTGAAGAGTGAATAGGCAAAAAAATAACTACAAATAATGATGATCACTCGATTACAAACATTAGATTAAATTTTTGTATGTTATGAGTTTAGAACTGTATTATTTTTAGGGTACATTTATGAATATAGGAAGAAAAATTAATTTGCAGAAAATCCAAAATAAATAGGTTAAAACTTATGGGCTTTGAAAATTCCCATTACTCTGGGCATTTTCATCATTTGAGTAAGATATTCACCCCAATTCATTGTAGGTGATTCTCCCTTTGTTACTCTAATCAAATTATCCTATTACAATGTCCCTATTTCTTAGTGTTAATTGAGCTAGCATGGGTTTTCACTTATTTCCCAGGGATCCATTGCTATTACCTTGGGAAGTGTAGTACTTTGTTGATACATATTTTAAAAATTATCTAAGATCTTAATCCCCAAAGCACTTTAGGTAAGTTTGCATAATCATGATAGACTTGTACCACATAGTAGCCAGTCAGTAAGCCACTAAACAATCTACTCAAGGGGCTGGTGCTGCGGCATAGCAAGTTAAGCTGCTCTCTGCACTGCCAGTATCCCATATTACACTGGTTCAAGTTCTGTTGCCTCCAGTTCTAATCCAGGCACTTGTTGTTGCTGGGAAGACGTAAAATGGCCCAAGAGCTTGGGCCCAGGTACCCATTTAGGATAAAGCTCTTGGCTCCTGGCTTTTGCCTGCCTATCTTTGCCCATTGCAGCCATTTGGGGAAACAGCAAATAAATCTTTCACTCTTTGTCTCTCCCTCCTTCTCTCTGTAACTCTTTCAGATGAATAAAAAAAAATCTCAAAATATATATTCACAGAAAGAACACAGAGTTTATTACTTACAATTCGATTAATTGTCTTAAATACCACCATCAGAATGGTAGCAAGTGGAAGTAAAGCCCTATCATTACTACAGCTTACTTGAGAAAAGTAAGCTGGATGCCAAGGACTCTAGAAGCCAAGGACTCCTGTCCAGTGTTATCTAAGTGTTATTCTAATGCTATTTGACTCGGTTGTACTTAGTCACAATTCTGTGAAGGACAATGAAGAGCCCTGTACCTTACAGTGTTTGAAAGAGCCACTTCGTTGATACCACACTGAGGCCTGGATGAGCCATCACAGGAAAGTGCTGATGAACTGAACTTGGTTGCCTTCTGAGGGAAAAGCCAGTCTGAATTCAGATTTTGAATGAAACCTGAAGCAAGAACACAAAGACAATATTCTAGATGTATTCTTCTACTACAATTACAAGGATTTAACTAAGCAACAAGATCAAATTATATATACATAAATAAAATGCCTAAATTCTTGGAGAAGAAAAACTTTATCCCGAAGAGATAATAAGAATTTTCATGTTCCTTTGTTGTAATATCAAATATCACAATAAATAAATATTGATTGATGCCTGAATATATATATATATATGTATATATATATATAAATTACGTACATAGCAAAAGGGATTAAATTAGGAGATAGGTGTTCTAAGTCAATCAAAATATGAAAGATAAAGCTAAATTATTAATGACAATAAGTACCAGACCATTAACAGCAAAATAATCACTGTTGCAAATATATTTTGTGATTTAGAAGGGTTATATATGAAATTGATGGGGCCTAAAATATCTTTTACCCTTTTTTCCTCAGGATATTAAGAAAGATCATCTCTCTATCTATAAGTATACATACGTACATACATGCATAAATACATACATATAAGTAGAAACAAAAGAAGAAACATAATTTTGAAAAAAACTAGAATTAAAACATGCACTCAAACTTCTAAAATTAATTATTGCTTGTCATAAACCATAAAACCATAAATGCTTTAAGGAGAAAAATTCAGATACCTAGCTGTACATTTATTTATACAGTTAAACGGATCTAAATAGTTGTCTAATGTCAGTCCGTGACACACACAGACACACACACACACATATTCATTCTTAAGTCCTATCTATAAATTATGGTATCTGAAAAGTAAAGATAATACTCATAAAACATTAAGGAACTGAATTTACTCCATAGCATAAGTGTGAGTGGATAAAATATTCAAACCATGGCAGCTTCAATTTCAAGGTTTACATGCAAAGCTACTAAACATGTTCTTTTCTAAAGCAAATATCCATGGGTATTTATCATGATTTCAGTAGAAAAAGATTAACAAATATGTAAATATTGATTTTTGCTGATTGATTAAACAAATCATAACATGTCTGTTCCACATAGTTATACGCTGTTAAGCAGAGTGAGGGAGCTGTACATGTGCTGGCTAGAGTGAACCTCCCAGACACATGGTACATGAAGGTAAGATTCATCACACTGAGAGACTTTGTGTAAAGTATGCCTCCATGTATGCTTCCATATTTGAAGACCTCCAGAATAGTTTAAATTGAATTCAGGCTTACCACAGTGTCCAAAGAAGGAAGTGAAGTGCAAGGCCATAAAAGAGACTGAAAACTCATCTTTCATTGTGTACTTTCTGGTCATTTTTTGATAAATTTGGTAACTTTTTGGTAACATTTAATTTTCATATATAGTCAGGCATATCCATTTTTCTTCTTGGTTGGCCTTCATTTTCCCATTTTGTGTAACATTTTGTTTATACAATGTAAACAAAAGTCACATGCTTTATTTTATTTATTTTCTTTAAAGTGTTCTTCTTTTTATTTTTTAATTGGAAAATTAGACCTACAAAGAGGAGAGACACTCCCCAAGTGGCTACAAGGGCTGAGATGATCCAAAGTCAGGAGCCAGGAGCCTGTTCCCAGTCTCCTGAACGGGTGCAGGGTCCCAAGGCTTTGGGTTGTCCCTCGACTACTTTCCCAGGCCACAAGCAGGGAGCCAGATGGGAAGTGGAACAGCCAGGACTGTAACTGCCACATGCAAGGTGAGGACTTAGCCACCAGGCTACCGTGTTGGACCCTAAAGTATTTTATGAACAGAAAAGTACAACACCACAGACAGAATACAAACTTAGCTTCTCTCTATAAAGCTCAAGTACATATAAATCACTGGGAAATTCTACAATTTGTTTTAAAACAATTAACACTTTACTTCCTAAATGCTGTCAAAATATACCCAAAGAAGAACACTTCACAGTGGTTTCTTTGAGGTTACCATTATTATGATACCAAAATGGGACAAAGACATCACACGGAAAGAAAACGTTAAACAGATATGCTTATGAATACATATGAAACCCCCCCCAACAAATTAGCAGATTTAATCCATCAACCTAAAGAGGAATTGTATACCAATACCAACATATTTATTGGGAATTATTTCTTACTTGCAACGCTGATTTAATATTTGAAAATTAATGTAATTCTCCATCTATAAACTAAAGGAAAAACCCAAGACTGTGGACATGAAGGCTTCTACCAAATATCAGAAAACTAGATGCAAAAATATAAAAAGTTTACATACCACAGAAAAGATTTGGGGATAATTCAAAATAAAAAATTTAATCATTGCAATAAACCATGTGTTGAAGAAATGTTTATATTTGTTGATTTTACAGAAAGAGCAGAATTATTCATAAAAATGGTATCGTGGTAAAATGCAAACTACAATTAAGAATAGTAGTGAAGCAACTCCCTCAACTTCATAAGAAATGTATGGTACAAACAATGGCTCAGTTAGCTAATGCTCCCCCTCAAGCACCAAGATCCCATATGGGCAATGGTTCGTGCCCAGCTACTCCACTTCCCACCCAGTTCCCTATTTGTAGTCTGGGAAAGCAGTGGAGGATGGTCCAAACCTTGGGATGCTGCACTTTTTCCAGGGAGACCTGGCGAAAGCTCCTGGCTCCTAGCTTCAGATCAGTGTAGCTCTAGCCATTGCAGTCACTTGGAGAATGAAGCAGCAGATGGAGGATCTTTCAGTCTCTCCTTCTCTCTGTGAATCTACCTTTCCAATGGGGAAAAAAAAGAATCTTAAAAAATATAATAAAATCATTTGCTAAGATCTCATTTAATGTTCAAAGATTGAAAACTTCTCCCTGGACAAAGATAGGTGTGTCCATTCTCGCTATTTGTGTTTCACACTTTACTGGGAAATACAGACGAATGAAATTAGAAAAGGAGACCAAAGAACTTCTACATAGAAATACATTTGTGTAAGACATGGGAGGCAGCGGCCTCAAGTGTTCGGGTTTCTGCCACCGTACGGAAATCCTGCACAGGATTTCAGCTCCCGGCTTTGGCCCATTGAGTCCCATCTGACATAGAGTGGGTAGTGCAGCGGCAGATGAAAGTATCCTCTCTTTCTTCCTCTGCCTTTGAACTATCTTTATCTCTGTATCTCAAATAACTGATATTTTAAAAAAATCTTTTATGAGGCCAGAAGTATGGTGTAGTAGGAAAAGCTGCTATTTGTGACCATGTCATTCTATTTGGGCCAGAGGCTGCTGTTGTCTGGTGGGGAAATCTCTCCCCTGTTCGTAATGCTTTCAAAATAAACAGATACATGAATCTTTTAAAAAAATTAAAATACCTATAGGACCTATAAACAAGTAAATATATAAGCTTTGGTTGGAAAGACGATAAGTGGTCCAAGTGCAAATACATTTGGTGCGGTTCTGGAGGGGAAATGTTCTGTTTACATGGAGCGGTAAGCAGTTTACACTGTTTACATAGAAAAAGTAAACTGGAATTTAAGAGACAGAAGACTGGGAAACAAAAACGAGGCTTAGACCACAGATCCAGGGGCCAAAAATGAAGGGAAAACAGGATACCTGGAATAAGTTTATAAATTTACTCCTACTTCTGTTATCGGCAATCACACCATGAAATCACAAGTGTTAACAGTGCTGTTTGGAGATTCCTTAACCACATGATAATGAGCACTATTGATTCTCAGAATATATAAGAAGCTAATTTATTACTGTGAGTGCCATTTTTTTTCCTGAGAGTTTAGAAAGCCATTGAATACTTGAGGGACTTTTTTATAACTCCAAATCATGTCATACCTCTTGTGCTAACTAGAAAAATCAACATAAACAAAATTATGTTATATGCCTGCTGGTCTTGGTAATAATATGTGAAAATGGTATTAGTGAAAATTAACTCCATATAACTGATGATGCCTTGAAATAAATTTGTCTTTATTTTTCTTGGAGTTGATGCTAGATTAGCTTATAAAATCAATCAGCCACTCTTGAAAAAACTGGTAATTTCCTTTCTATAACATATGTGCTTTTTTCCCATGTTCTCATTATCCTAAAAATATAATGTGCCAGGGGGGTGTGATGGTATTGAGTTTGTACACAATATTACCCCCACAGAGCAGCTAGTTTGTTAATAGAAACATTACTAAAAGTTACAGCAGTAGAGGATTTTCCCTTAGGCTATAAATAATAGATTACTATGGTGTTTAATATAAAACTGACAAGAAGAGAAATGAGTTGGCATCCATCTGGTGAATATTAAGTACATTTCAAGCTATTGTTGGACCTAAATATTTAAGCCCTTATTTATAGACTGCAATAAAATAAAATAAGGAATTAATATATTGAATCTGCAACTATAAACAAAATCATGCACAATAAAGCCATTGAAACTTTTTGCTCTACAAAGTCTGCCTTGTCTGATTAATATATAACCTGGAAAATTATAGCCTAATTATGGAGAGGATGAATTATTATCATTTGGCAAATAAGTTAAAATCTGATGTAAGGATTATTCAGGTGTGGTTGGGTTGTACAATATCTGAAGTGCTGATAACAAATCATTGTTCTCTGAGAGCCTCGCTTTTCTCATTGTCTGTGTAATCATATCATGAGTGTTTTGCCAAGAGTTTCCATTTTACTGTGTATGCAGTAGAAAAAATAGTCATCGTCTTTCACTCACAGAATCATTGCACGAATTAAACAAGAGCTGTTTTAAAAGATTCAGTCAGTTGGATACATTTTAATTGTAAATAATTGTAGGTTTTAATTTTTTAAAATTTTTCTGTTTTATGTGGATTTCAGTTTATAAACTTTCCTAGTGTCTTGAAGTACTCATTCTCACGGGGGTTCATATTTGTAAAAATTTGCAAACGAATGTTATTTCTGCTCAGCGTGTCTGGTGGAGAGGTTTTACTGAAGTCTGAGGAATGATATTGACTACAGTCTGTCATTCACCCGGGACATCCAGCCCATGAGTGAAACCAGCAGCTCTTCAGCAGGGTAAATTCCATGAAAGGATCATGCCAGGAAATATACACATTTATGCTGCAATTCATGTAAGTGACTCCAAAGCTTCCCAGGCAGTCAAAGGAATGGGAAAGAGGAGAAAACTACCAGAAGTTTGTTATCTTGTAAAGAACTGGGACAAGAGAAATCACTTCCTTCTGTAGTGAAGTACGACAAAATACCCAGGTTTGTATCTGTCTTCTGGTAACAATTTAGACTTCAGCAAGGAAACTTTGACTAGCACTTCAGAATGCAACTCGTTCCTGTCTGGTTTCCTTCCTGTTAACATGCCTAGGAAGGCACAGGATGAAGCACCAAGTGACAGGGGCCATTCAAACGGAGCTCCTGGCTCCTGAATTTGGTCAGAATACTGCAGCTATTTTGGCAATTAGCCAGTGGTTGCAAAGTCTCTTTCTTGCTCTGTTACTCTGGCAGTTAAATAAATAAATGCCAAAGAAAAGCTGATTTTACAAAAAGACTTCACTGAAACTAACAGGCATGCTTATGGTGGAACAATCTTTGGCTGTGAAGCTGTTGTGAGACAATGAAGGATGATTTGTAAGTGGCAGCACATATGGGCAAGGAGAGGAGAAATGTAACAAAGTGAAATACATTCGGAGGGAGAGATATTATCTCTAAAAATCGCAAAGGCCTTGAAGAGGTTGCATTCATTTTAATATTTTAAATGAGTGGGTCAATATTTTCTTGACAGGGTTAGGGAATGAGCTGTCAAAAGATGTTTTGCATATCTCAATTCGTTTCTTGAATAAAATATACCTAATACATAATACTTGGCTCACTTCCAGGTATCTGATGTAACTGCTCTTTTCCATTTTTTTAATATGTTCTCTCTAATGAGCAATAAGGCTCTTGCTGAGTCTAACTTTCATATCAGACAATTTAGGTTTGTCTTTCTTTCTTCATGTGCAGTTTTGTTATGAACTGCTGGTCATAAACGACCATAAAAACTGAAAACAAATGAATCTCTATAAAAATTGATTGAAACACTAAGAGTTAAAAATGACTTTTCTTAAAGCCAGCTCTGTGGCTCAACGCAGAGGATTAACAGGCTAAACTTCCACCGCAGGTGCTGGCATTCCATGTACGTACTTGTTCATGTCCCAGCTGCTCCACTTCCCATCTGCTTCCCTGCTGTGGCCTGGGAATAGAGCAGAAGATGGCCCAGGTCTTGGGCCCTGCACCTACTGGGAGACCCTGAAGAAACTCCTGATTCCTAGCTTCAGATGGGCTCAGCTCTGGTAATTCTGGCTACTGGGGAAGTGAAACAGCAAATGGAAGATCTCTTTCTCTGTGTCTCTCTGTAAATCTGCATTTTCAAATAACAATATATAATTCTTTTTAAAAAATGACTCTTAATTGCCACGCAAGGAAACACACTAATGAGGGAGTGGATCACTAATGGACAAAGTTGAAAGATTTTTCTGCACAGTAAAATGAGGTTCCCAATAGTTACAGATTGAAAACTTGAATCTCTTGATGGATGAAAGCAAGAGCCAGCAAGCCTACATAGTGCGCTCCAAGAAGTTGCATATTCACAGGACAAAGAACACTATTGTGTACTTTTACTGAAATTCTGGGATATGAGGTCACTGTAAGTTCCCAGTCATTATTCAATATCATCTGGCTTTTCAAAGTTCACGATGGATTTTGTTCTCTTCTAGACAAGAGCTGAGGTTTGTGGAAATTGTTCCTATTATACATATGATCCCTTCTTGCTAACCACAGCAGCTATTTTTTTCAGAAACCGTCCATTCTCTCCTGAGTAACTATAATAGTGTCAGTTTTGTTCTCCTTTCTTCTTTACCAAAGTGAGACAAATGTCATATTTAGTTATAAATATTGCTTCAGTGAATCACACCAGGCAAGTAACGATGTAACACGACGTAGTTGTGTTAAGAAAAGAGGTGGCGGATGAAAAACAGCGAGGATCATTGGGCACTGGTAATGTTTGTTATTGTTTTAGTATCGATTATGAGCATATCCAGAGACCACTCACTCACCTGTGCACTGATATACATTTCTTGGTATGTACAATGGATGTAACATGTCTATAATTTTAAATATATAAGAACTACTTTAAAAAGTAAACTTGATGAGCAATGCCTCTGATCATATACCTCCTTGGTTTAATAACCCAGCCATGATTCCTCATGTTATTCAGAGTGACAGCTAAGCTTGTAGACATTCGATGCTCCAAATGCTCTACTCGTTCCACTCGTGCCTTCTGCGTTAGCTCCCATCATCCCCAACCAGTCACCTGTTCCTGTTAGACTTGGGTTGTCTCTATCCTCATCACCTGCAGGCTACCTTCCCTCCTTGCTAGAAATGATCTCCTGAAATCTACAGAATCCATGTGGAACGCTAGTGCCACAGAAAGAATAATAACATGTGAAACCATGATGCCTACCACAAATTATCATCTTCTAATGGAATACATAATAGACTTACCCAGTGCCTACTCGCTGTATATTTTGTATTTATACAAATACATTTAAAGTAAACAAAAACATAGATATATTTTAAATTTATTCACAACTGTACATAAAGCAGTAAATGATTAATAAATGAAATCCTGGCATTTGGAACAAAATGGATGCCACTAGATATCAATATTTTAAAGATAATCCAAAACTAAAAGGATCAATACTACTTGTTTTCTTGTTTCTGCTAGTTAATATACAGAAATAATAAAAATCATGTGGATATCTTATTGAGAATATGGCTATGAATATTGCTGCACTGATTCAAGCCATTTAATGATATTATTTCTCAATATTTCAAAAAAATGGATGGTGCAGTATTGAAAACCCTTTGGGCACTAGTAATGTTGTTTTTAATTTGTGTGTTGGTAATGAGTGTGACCAGAAGGTGAAAACTGTATCCATCTATATATTAATGTGCATTTTTGTTACGCATATTTTCAAATGTTATTAAAACATTGTAAAGGTATGTAAATCCTCATAGACTGTTAAAAATAAGATATAAAAGGAATAATATAAAAGTAAATGATAAATGTTTAAACAATCACTGACAATGTAATAATTAACATGCATTAACTCATAATGTAACCCCCATACAAACAGCGTACATTCTATTCTCTGATGATAAAGCAAGGAAAAAGAAAACTATTAACAAAAAGTTAAGGAAAACTTCCATAGTAACAAATTTATTATAGATGTTAATATTACAAAAGCTACAAAATAAATCAACTTAGTAACATAAACTTAATATTTACAAAAAAACTTCTTTTGACTTAGAGGTACGGTCTACTTTTATGTTTAATATTCAAATGTATCGCTCATTACTTTTATAAGAAAAGTTACAGCAATATGCTGATTTTTTCCCCAAATACTTTGCAAGGTTTTATCCTTTTCAAAATTGTTCCCAGTTGCTAAACAACATCCGGGTTTTGTTTCAATTTTTAAACAGATTTTTAAGCTGTTAGTGTTTAGGTATGGAATACTATGGTTAACCTATATAATCTCTATTTTTGTTTCTAGGAAATATTTTTGGCTTAATTAAAGACTTTTAATAGGTATTTTGTAGTGAAAAATTATTATCTTTTATGTGCTAGAATTGGAAAATGGATTATAATAAAATAAGATGTTTCACTTTGTAACTTGATCTCAGTGCAGTAAGACATGTTGAAACACACACACGCGAGCAACAGAAACTCCAAGCAGAGGGAGAGAGGGGGAAGGATGAAGAACAGGGAGAGAGATTGCCTTCACATCATTTTATGGTATTTTATGAGTATTATTGTTGTTAACATCTAAGCCTTGTTTCATTTACAAATGTTACTAATATAGGTTTGTAACTCCGGCTTAATGGGCTCTTAGGCCATAGCCCTGTAGACAAGGGAAGAGAACCGCAGCATGGCAACGTTGAGCTGTGGTTGCTAAGCGTCAAGGACTCCGGTCCACAGACCCAGCAGAATTCTGCAGGGTAGACATTCTGTGTGCTGTATAGGAGCAAAGGTGGTCACTCAGAGCGCACAGCCTCTGGAAAGGTAGATTAATGAATGAGATGACTCCTTTATTATTTCCCCTGACAGCGAACTATGTGGATACGAACTTCCACATAGTTTTGAAAAAAGTCTACTCTCAAACTTCTTCATCAAAGGCCCAAAACTTGAAAAGGACACCATCACCCAAACATCTAACCCTCCCACCATGGTTTATTTACAAAAAGCTGAGCCAAAACCATTGAAAGATGCTCATTTCGGCAGTACATATACTAAAATTAGAACAAAAGCATTGAAACAGAGACAACATAGCCACCTTCCCCATACACTCTGCAGAAGAAACCGGCAAATACAGTTTGACAACCACTCTTTCTGATCTTTCTCTGTGGCTATTTATTTGTTTATCTGGCCTTTAAGAAAGAATTATCTGTTCCATGGCAAATATGGATTGCATTTCACAGAAGCTTTTGCACATGGTGTCTTATTAAAATGTGATCCTACTTGTAATATTGGCATGTACTTTGCCTTTTGCTTCCTGTCCTTTGTCTTAGATACTTTGTTATTAAAAGTAACCTGCATTGCTTTTTGCCAATGCCTATCTAGTATTTAATTGTTTAGATTATAGCATGATTTATTTAACCACTCTCCCCCTGAATAATGCATAAGCTTTTTACATGTTTCTGCTATTGGTAAAAATGCTACCTTTATTGTAGTCATACTTTGACTTATGTATCATGCTCCATTATGCATAAGAGAAACATTTCCAAAAGGGAATTAAGAACACAGAGAAATAAGTTATCGCAAGTTAATGGTTCGTTTAAAGGTTTATTTATTCATTTATTTGACATGGAGCAAGGGAGGGAGAAAAAGACTAAAACCCTTCTCTCTGTCACTTCATTCCTAAAAGGCTCACAATAACCAGGCCTGGTCTAGGCCAAAGCCAGGAGCCTGGAGCCAGGAACTTCATCTGGGTCTCCCTTATGGATTGCCAGGGCCGAAGCTCTTGGACCATCATCCACTGACTTCTCATATGAATTAGTATGAATCTGGATCAGAATTATAGCAGCCAGGACTTGAGCCATTATTGAATGCCAGTGTTGGGAACGATGGATTAACTCACTGTACCATAAGGGCAGCCAAACCAAATTTTTGAAGTTTTGACAATTTATACTTTGTTAGCAATGAACTGTATTTCTGTTACTGCCTGTAATGTGTCCCTAATAGTATACTGTAATCACTATTTAGAATTTTGTTAGTATATTCACTTTGAAAATCCCCCCTAGCATTAATCTGCTTTTTAATGTTAAAGATGTTTGAGAATGATTTCAAACATTTATTGATCATATATGCAACTCCTGTGACAAGTTACCTCCTATATAACTTGTTCCTCCTTTGGAGTACCTGAGTTCCACCCACTCCTGACTCCCCACGTGAAAGCCCTAGATTAGGTCCTAATTCCGAGCTTCAGCCTCCACTCTTACCGGAAAACTTACACAGGCGTTTAGAAACTGAACCAGCAGAGGGGAGCTCTCAGACTCCGCTCTTTGCCTCCAAAATACACAAAGAAAGTGGGAAAGAAGGAAGAAGAAAAGGAAGGAAAGAGGGAAGGGAGGGAGGGAGATCTCAAGTAACCTTATTCAGTTATTTAGGAATATTTATCAATAGCATTATTAAGGCTGAAGATGAGTTTCAAAATATGTAGTATATGTTATCGATTGGTTTTCTTAGATGTTTGAATACAGAGAAAACAAATGTGATAGCCTACAGAATCCCAGCTAACTCCTGTTTACAGAATTAATCAGCTTTGCTTTTTTTCTCAAAGTATTTCTTCTGTACACATTTTTAGATATCTAAATTGTTATCTTTACCTGATTAGATCAATTGATCCAGCAAAAGCACTATGTGTATGTTTAAGGTGATTTTCTGCTATAAATTCTGTGAGTTAACTGCGAAGTGTCCAATAATATTTAGCCATCAATTCAACACTGTAACAAGCAAGGCAACACATACATGTCCATCTCAGTAAAAAAACAGTTGTTCATTAATTTTGGAAATGTTTCAAAGGTAATTGAGGAAGGATAAAAGAAAGAAGAGAAGGGAAGATGAGAAAAAAGGAAATGAAAGGGAGAGGCCAAGGGAGAAAGTGAAAATATAATTGTGATTCGATTTTCCTTTGTTTTTAGCAGAACTGTGATCCATTCGTGTATTAGCCTTATATCCCAGGGTGCAGCTAAATATTTCACTAAGAGTAATATAAAAAAGATCAGAAGAGTTCTTTCTGAAATTAAAATGAAATAGATCAATGGCAAGTGTTTTATTTTCTTGCAAATCCCTTCCTTTACAGTTCATCATTTCATTTTAGTATAAAATTACAGCACCCTTTGAGAATTTAATGTTATTTATTGCCAGGCTTTCATTTCAACCTTGGTTTTAAATAACATTAATCCTCTTTTCCTATTTTACTATGCACAGTTTAGTATTTTTATTTTCAACAACTTTTCTCTGAATAAGATTATATAAACATATTCATACATGTACTCTTGTTAATATTTAGATATACACATACATGCTCGTTTGTTTTTTATTAGCACCTTTCAAGTACTATTTTTTAAAGATTTATTTTATTTTTATTGGAAAGTCAGATAAACAGAGAGGAGGAGAGACAGAGATAAAGATCTTTCGACCGATGATTCACTCCCCAAGTGATCGCAACGGCTGGTGCTGCGCCGATCCGAAGCCAGTATCCAGGAACTTCTTCCAGGTCTTCCACACGGGTGCAGGGTCCCAAAGCTTTGGACCGTCCTCGACTGCTTTCCGAGGCCAAAAGCATGGAGCTGGATGGGAAGTGGGGCTGCAGGGATTAAAACCAGCACCCATATGGGATCCCGGTGTGTTCAAGGCGAGGACTTTAGCTGCTAGGCCATGGCGTTGGGCCCTCAAGTACTATTTTTATGTATCTGTAAGCTGTGACTCATATTGTTTTAGAAATAATGAATACATTAATGATTGCTTAAGTCACGGAAACATTGAAGGAGCTTTTTATCTACAATTTCTAATATTCTTTTTTAATGGAAACATTGAAGGATTTTTTTTGTCTATGATTTTTTACATTATTTTTATGGAGTGATTTTGGGAACAAAATTAGATTAAATGTATTCACAGTAGATTTTATTTTTTTTATGTGCAGTTAGAAGTATAAACCTGTTCACATTTTTTTCAATACTTGTATTATGCCATAGCTTCACTATGCTGTTTGTTGTGTGAAGTAACAAGCAGGTTTCCCTAAAACTGCCATGGACATTTATCTGGCTTACTTACATAGTCAGCTCGTTGCTGATTCATTTTCTGGGTTTCATTTTTCTGGACTCCAGCTAACAAGTTTCCGTCATAGAGGCTGTTGTCTGAAGGCTTAACATCCAGATTGAAGAGTTGTTGAAGAACTCTCATTGCATGTTTGCCACATTGTAAGGAATGCTAGCTAGGAGGCTCTACGTCTCAATCATGATGTTACACATCACAACAGCAATAGAAACACAAAAGCATCCAATTCATATGTCTCTTGCTCTTTTTATTGTGATGCTGTTGAAAATCCCAATCCTAGTTAGACCCATCTCTCAGGATTTTCCTTAAGTATGGCGGAAACAGATGAAAACCACAACTGTTACTGGTGTCGATTAACTCGTAACTATCCTGTAGGAAGGTTTTCATCACGCAGTTAGCCTGCCCATCTGTACTCAAGCCCAGCCAATGTGCTCTCTTGTAACTTGCCTAAAGACTTTCACAGCCTCATCACATCCATTCCATGAGCTACATTCCTGTGCATAAACTTCACCATCCCTCTTTTCCCGTGTATGCACAGCATCTGTGCCTTCCAGGTCCAGCTTGCCCTCGAATAACTTACACTCTTCCTTGCTGATTCGATCCACTCACGCCTTTAACTTGCCTTTTCCAGGGCAAACACTCCCTTTGTTGCATTTCTTTCTGAGAACCTGAATTGGATTCCTTTTTTACTGCTCTCACAAAGATATATAACCTACTGGTTATATATCAAACTTACGTCACAGTCTACACTTTTTATCTCTCCAGTAGCCAAACTGTTCTCTCACATTGTAAGAAACATGGCACTTCAATCCTTCTGGCAGTTTAAATCAAATATCTTAGAGTCATTTCCAAGGGTTTTTCTTTTTTTCTCATTCTGTACTTAATCTGTCAGTGAAACTGTTGATTCTACCCCGGCACATATGAATCCAACAGCTTTCACTACAGATAACCTGTTTCCAAACCATCATTTCCTAGTCCTCCCTCCCTTTCTCCCTGCAGCACAATTTTCTCTCCATCCTCTCACCTCACTCCCTCTGATGCTGCTTTTACTTTCCACGTATTTGCATTGGCTTCACAGTGCTTGCTAGCCCCTTACAGTCCATTCTTCATAGAATAGCCACAGTCATTCACTAACAGTCAGATCAATTCATTTTTTAATCATGAAAAGGATTCATTGACTTCCAAATCGTCCTGGCAAACATCTGACAGTTTCCATTGACAGAAAAGTGTTGGAGATCTGCTTCCTGTGGGCGTTCAACTCTCAGCCCGCGTGTGTTTCAACCTGGAGCCTCAGACTCTGCTATGCTCTGTGTGAATTGCTGTTCATCAAAGCCCTACCTGATACATTCTTCATTTCTTTCAGCCTTTGTGCAGAAGTCACCTTCTTAATTAGGTGCTTGACTTTCTTTTGAGAAATACACCCTCCACCGTGTCCTACTCTTAACACAGTTTTTCCTGTCCCTGTACCCATAGCATTTATCACTAGTCGTGATGATGAGCAGTAACTGCTCTTTCCTGCCCTCTCTCCCCATCTCATTTGTTTTGTAATCAGCTTCTTTGGTGTCTCCCACATGGGTGCAGGGTCCAAAGGCTTTGAGCGGTCCTTGACTGCTTTCCGATGCCACAAGCAGGGAGCTGGCAAGGACATGAATGGGTACACATATAGGATCCCATCCATTGCCAATGGAGGATTATCCAATTAAGAATTTGGGCTGAACTCCATTTTACCCTATTTCAAAAACAACACAAATTATATTATAAATCCCACTTAAGAAAGATTCAAGGATTCAATTTCTGACAAACTGAACAGGGACCAGCCCAAGACTGCCTTTTTTGATTTGTTTTAATGATAATCACATCATTATATTGAAATTACAAATGACATTTCACAAACATTACTCCGTTTTAACTCTGAATAGAGTCCTGCCAAATGAAGAGCTGTTTGTTTGTTTGTATTGTACAATTTTTGCTCAAATTGTGTTACACATGGAGGCTTATAACACTTGTTTTCCCCACATTTTGTTTCACCAAGGGTAATCATTCGTTGACAGAAATGATTCTTGCATCTTTTTTGTTACAAGAGCAATCCGCAGGGTGGGGGGTTATTTTTGTAGCATTTATGACCATGTGTCAGTATCTAATCAGTGTTTTGTAGAATAAGCAAATAATTATAGGGATTAGACATTGTCAGCTTCTTAAGAATTTGCAGAACTTCTAGGAAAGAAACTTGGAGGATCATAGAAAAGATAAAACAGCCCACCACAAAATATAAAGAGACATCAAAAAGTTTGAAAAAGTGGGATTAAAAGATATGCTTACGTTAATGGAATTTTTTTAAACTATGCCTCTATTTTATTAGTATACACAATTCATGAATTTGTTTGAAGGCCCCTCCTACTGGAATATATGGCACATAATTAAAATAAGCTAAATCCTCTTACTACCAACATCCTTAGCATCAGTTACATTCTCTTCCATGGACTTAGGAGTTTGTTATTCAAGTTTCAACTATCTGAGTTTAGAAATGGTGCTTATAGTCTCTAGGATGCATATGGGTAGAATAAAGATTCATCTTAAAAACATTATGTTCCAACGTATTGACAAAATAACTAGAACTTACTCATTGAATGAACTCAAATATTTAAAATTTCAACACTTAATTTTAAATTCTACAAACTGAGAAATAATAAAGTCTGAGTTTTAAGTGTTGCTGTGAGAATTCAAAACAAGTACATCAAGTTACAACAGACACTTTCTCAAAATAAGTACTGAAAATTGTTAAATCACTTGTGATCTCATAAAGATTGCGTTTTGAAACAATCAGCATGTAGTTAATGAATACTGCGTCACAGCATTGTACAAATGTTAAAAAAAGAAATATTTTAATACATCCAAAGCACATGCTGTAGCTGTCATCTCGAGTTGTAAAAGCAGCATGGGGTTTTATTTACAGGGACTCACTTTAAAAACATTGTGCTCTGACTTACCAGGTGTTTGAATTTGCGTAAATTACTTAACTTGACCATTTTTGTCACTTGATCTTATTTTTTCCATTTTCTTTTTTTATTTTATGATGCATTTCTATAGACTTTCTGGTTTCCCTTAACCTCTCCTAAAATCCCGTTACTACCCTCCCTCACTGATTCCCCCTATATTATTACAATAGTAGAGTCGTTCATGACTAGTCATAAGTCCATCATTCCGCGATTTAAATATACCCTGACACTGTAGATACAGACACTGGTGGAGAGTCCAGCATCCTATTGTCCAGATATATTTAACAGTTTCTTTGGGAATCCATATTTGGTTTGGCAGTAGATAATACCACATTTTATCTTCACATTTGAATATGAAAAGCTTTATCACACAGTTACTGTACATTTCCCTAAATGAAAAGCCATAAAGCAAAGCAAGAAAGTTAAAAAAATTTACAATGTCATGATATTAAATACCATGCTGCCATATGACCAATGAGTCCATGAAGAAATGAAAAAAAAAAAAAAAAGCTTCTTGGAGAAAACGATGCTAATGTGTGATCTATTAGCAATGAATTTAAGAAGAGAAAAAACTATTTTTGAAGAAATGAAAATAAAAATATCACAACCCATGGAATGCAGCAAAAACAGTATTGGTAGCGTTATTGGTCTTATATTTGCATGAAGGTTGTCTTATATCAGAACACATGTTTTTCATTTTGGGATTGACTTATTTTAATGATTACAATGGTCTGCAGTTGAGACCATTTGGTTGCAAATGGTATAAATTCATTCTTTTTCATGGATGAGTAGTATTCTATGCAGAAGATACACCACAGTATTTTTATCCACTTCTCTTTGGACGAGTATCTGGATTGTTTCCATGTCTTTGCTATTATAGATGGTGCTGCTATAAATATAGAATTACAGATCCCTTTCTCATATGCCTGTTTCATTTACTTTGCATATATTCCTAGGAATATATGTATCTTTTTAAATGGAAAGCAGTAATTCTTACTTGCAATCACTACTATAAGAATTAATGGCTCAATATTTACAAAGCTAATTTGCAAAGAAAAACACATATAGACATTAGTTTTATTTTCCGTTAATGGAAAAATGAACCTTTAAACAGATTTAACAGCATTCAGTGTATCTCATATTTTACATTTTAAATAACAACTGAGTGCAAGGAAATTTAATTGAATTTTCACACTGTACACATATACATTTTCTAAAGTATAAAATACTAATTCTTAAATGTAATGTCTCTACAATCAAATCTGCTTAATAGTCTCAAACTAAGATAGAAAGGAAGATAAAACTATTTCAAAAACCTTTTTATTGTTGTTCTATCAGCCAAAAAGAAAGGAAGCAAAATGTAACCACCTCAGGAATTAGTCTTGATACTCCAAGTCTTGATAATTTCAATAGCGAAGTTGAGTACCTAAAAAGAAACTGCACAAACTTTGTGTGCAAATTGTGACATTTCACAACTCATTCATAAATAACTCCCGAAGAAGAGTCCACGTATCAATTGAGAGTATATGTCAGCGTAGTTTCATCTAAACTAAATGACATTTTCAAAAAATTTTATATCTTTATTAAATGGCTTCTTCCAACACTGTGACTATTAACAGATTTTTAAACTGAAATATGTTTGTTCTGACCTTCACATAGCTCCATTTCTTTGGTAGTTTAATACCTCTTGCCAAGTACCAGAAGTATATTAAGTAATTCTTCATTTCCCCAAGACTCCATGTTGCCTTTGCAACAAGACAAATGCTGAACCCATGGACAGGCAAAAATTTGAAATGAAAGCAATCAATATCATATTTTCTATTTTCTTCTGTTACTTTACTTTGCAACCATTTACCAGAGAGAAAAATCTAGATATTTTAAATCTAAATTCTGTTTTTCTGAGCAATGGTTTCTTAGTTATTAGAAATTTAATGGATTTGAATAAGATATATATCATATATAGGTATATGACACAATAATAATAGTTTTTAGATACTATTTATTTGTTTATTTTAATGTCAGATTTATAGAGAGACTAGAAGGGACAGAGAACTTTCGTCTGCTAGTTTCCTCCCAAAGAAGATGCAATGTTAAAGCTAAATCAGATGGGAACATAATCTGGGTCCATCAATGGCAAGGACCCAAGCACTTGGTTCGTGTTCTGATGCTTTTCCTAGACCATCAGCACTGAGCTGGATAGGAACTGGAGCAGCCAGAACATGAACCGCTTCCCCTTTGGGAAGCAGGCGTCACAAGTGGAGCTTAATGCACCATCCCACAATACCGGCACCTAAAATACACACAAAAAATGTAAAGCAAATAAGACAGGGTTTTGACATGCTTGGCAAGCTATGTAAGGAACATTTAAGTACACTTTTCAATGTCATGTCATTTCCATAAGAAGTTTATAGGAATTATAGCTAAAAAAAAGTACTCTTTTGCACTAAAATGTGGAGGATTACGTATGGGAAGGATGTTCAAAATGGTCATAGACAAACTGTTTACAGGTTGCAGGGCTCGGTGGTGTGGCCTAGCGGTTAAAGTCCTCGCCTTGAATGCACCGGGATTCCATATGGGCGCCGGTTCTAATCCCAGCAGCTCCACTTCCCATCCAGCTCCCTGCTTGTGGCCTGGGAAAGCAGTCGAGGACAGCCCAATGCATTGGAACCCTGCACCTGCGTGGGAGACCCAGAAGAATCTCTTGACTCCTGGCTTTGGATCGGCGCAGCACCAGCCATTGTGGTCACTCAGGGAGTGAATCATTGGAAGATCTTTCTCTCTGTCTTTCCTCCTCTCTGTATAACTGACTTTGTAATAAAAAGTTAAATAAATATTTAAAAAATTTTTACAGGTTGCAAAAATACTTGAAGTAAAATAAGTTGTTTCATTTTGTCACTAAGATTTGGAAATGGCTGGTGTTTTTAAATTGAACAAGTGGCTTACAATCTTGGGTGGATTTTAGTTCTGAATGTGTAGAGGATATGTTTTCATAAGACGAGGAAAACATAGAAGAGGTGGATATGTTAAGTGGGTCAGAAGTTTATCCCAGTAGTCATAAGACAGATTTGCACTTACCGCAGGTAGTGAAGAGTTTCAAATACTATTAGAAAGAAATACTATTAGAATTGTGACAGGTGCTAACCTGAGATGTTAGTTGGGTTATGGGGTGAGTGTATACAGAAACTCTTTGTATCACTGCTTCACAACTTTTCTTTTGTAAAAGGAGAACTATTCTGAAATAAAATGCTAAAAAGGAAATTTATAAGAAAATGGTCATGATATCAATTTGGAGAAAACTATTGAAAAGTATAGTGTGAGAATTAATACATATATGTGTATACCTATCATATATATATATATACATTTACATGTATATGGTATGAGAAAATGGTCAATAAAATGAGTATTAAGTTCAGGAAAGTAAAGGTGTGTGAGAGGAGAGAAGTTAACAGGCCAGTGTTTGGCTTAGCAATGAATAGGTTTACCTCACACAAGGAGTTCAGTATAGCACACAAACACATAGTTATGCAAATAGATTGCTTGAGTTTCAAATTCAGCTTTGCAACTTAAGCTGTATGAATCTAGATTTATTTTTTGTATTTTGACCTCCTTATTTGTATATTAGCAGTACTTTTATTATCAGATCTGGAAGAAAGAGAAAACTTTCAAAATCTCAGCCTTGATAGCCTAAGGGGTTCTGACTCAATACTTTTTCCTCTAAGAATAACAGAACACACAGCTTTTTATAAATAAATAAAAAATATTACTCTACAATAAGTCAAACAAAGATTGGAATGGTTGAAACATGTGCTTTTCAAAGAAAACAAAAAATCAGATGTTAGAACAGAATTATAGTTGGGGAATCATGACAGATGAATGAAAATAGCACATGTCTAAAAAACATACATTTCAAGAACAAACTAAGAGAAATTAGACTTATCTTGAGCTGAACCAAGTAGAAAACAACATGTCAAAACTCCTGAGATGCAGCTGAAGATGTGCTGGAGGAAAAATACAGCAACAGATGCTTTGTTAGGGAAAAAGACAAGTAGCAAACGAGCACAAGTTTATGCCTTAACAAAAGCAACAATAAATTGGTTTTTAAAAAATGTAGCAAGATAAACTTTTTAAATTCCATTTTACATTAACTATTTCCTCATGTGCATGTGTGTTATCTTCTAAGATGTCTCTGTTGCCTGTGCCTTAACCTGTTCATTTTTGTCTCCTTTTCATTCTTTTGCCCTTTTCTAAGTGACATAAATTTCGAAGGAATTGAAATTGTTTCCATTTAAACCAACCATTGGGGGCAGCTCCTTGTTGAAAGAGAAGGCAGTAAAGATACTTTAGAAAAATCAGATCATGATAATCTTGTGCTGACCTCACTGATTTTGGATCCTATGTTTATGGAACCCATCCAACTTGCACTTTATTTTTTGGTGCATGCATACCCAGAACTCTCTCTCTCTCTCTCTGTCTTTGTCTGTCTGTCTGTCTGTCTGTCTCTCTCTCTCTCTCTCTCTCTCACACACACACACACACACACATACACACACACACTTTCATTAACCATCTCAAACAGTTCTATCTCATAGCTTCACGTCAAGGATGTTTATGAACCCTCATGTGGCTTTCTGCACTCAGTACCACAGAGGAGTGTCTGGGAAAGAGAGGTGCTAACGAGATACCTTCATCATGACGTTCACCAGGGTTTACAGTTTCTCCACTGAATGTGAGACAAAACGACATGTTCTGGTGACAGTCGGGGCGGGGAGCGGGAAGAACATACACTTGGCTCATTCATTAAAATTGTACCGACCTCTACAATTTTGTGTAACAATAAAATTAAAACACTATGTGATGAATCTAGTAATGTTTCTCTTTGCAGAGTTGAGGAGAGCATCAAGTTGGTGAATTCCAAGGAGTCAAATCTGAGTTGCTGACCATCAGTTATAAGTTCTATTTGTCATATTAGTGAAAGTCTCTTGAATCATAGTCTTATTTAGGAGACAGAAAATGAATTAGTGATAGTAAGAAATTGGATATTAATAAAATTGAAAATGAAGAACCAGTATATGTGATAGAAGAGATTTATGCAGTCATCTCAATGTTTGCAGGACAGTGGTTCTAGTACACCCTCGTGAAATTATAGCTAAAATAGAAGATAACAACTTCTTGGGGAAGAAAATATTTATTTTGCCTCATATGGTTGCAGGTTAATGTCTGGCATCTATAGAATTTGGTTATGGTGAAGACGGAGGCAGGCTCAGAATGCAAGCTGGGGAGAAAACAAAGTAAAGCTTGGCTACAGGAACTGAAACATGCACCACTCTTTTTCTGAGACTCTCGCTCTGTGTACAAGCCCCAGTGGCGCAAAGATCCCCAGGAAACCATGGTCTTTGCCACCACCAAAATTACACCAAGTTGCCAAACTTCTTAGATAGATATATCAGATATCAGATATGTTAGATATATCAGCCATAAACATCTGCATGAGACAAATATCACTATGCCTGCAACAAGTTGCTTCACTGAAATAATAGAATATTTGTATTCAATCAACATTCATCCTATTTGATATCTCAAAGAATTTCTAGATCACTTACAAGACCTGAGACAATGCAAATGTGACATGTACAGTTATGCTGCAGTGTTTAAGAAACACTGCCAAGAAAAACCCTACACGCATTCAGCAGATACAATGTTTTATTGACACTTTAACTTGAAGTTGGTTGGAAAGTGCATGGGGAACATATGATCAATAACCTTAACTGTAAAAAAATTCCATTGAATATCTAAAATTCCATCATCTTTGGAAGAGCTATGAGTGCTGATTTGAATTGTTTAGACGTGTTCAAAATATCTGTGCTGCCAACTGAACACTGGAAGGTTTTAATAACTGAAACTGATCAATGTCATCACAAAATCAAGGTATTTGGGAATCTGAGAAACACCTGGAGCAAAATAGCTCTAATAGAATAACTTGACATTAATGTGAAAGCCTCCAGCGTGGTGACATAAGCATTCCCTTTGTCAGACGTGTGTGTGCCCATGATTTCACACACTATCTATATGCTCATGTATGCACATATGAACTAAGCCAAAATAACCTGATCATGCATTAAATGATGAGAAACACATGCAACCAAAATAGTAATTCTATTTGATACACTTGTAGTTTTTCAAACTGTTCAGAAGGTTATTGTAGCCAAAAACAGAATATAGGTAAACGTACATATTATTTCAAAATTGTTTCTTGGGCCCGGCGCTATTGCATGGTGGTTAAAATCCTCACCTTGCATTCCTGGGATCCAATATGGGTGCTGGTTCTAACCCCGACAGCCCTGCTTCCCATCCAGCTCCCTCCTTGTGGCCTGGGAAAGCAGTCAAGGAGGTCGCAAAGCCTTAGGACACTGCACCCGCGTGGCAGACCTGGAGGAGGATCCTGGTTCCTGACTTCGGATTGGCTCAGGTCCAGCCATTGCGGCCGCTTGGGTAGTGAACCATGGGACGGAAGATCTCTCTCTCTCTCTCCTCTTCTCTGTATGTCCTCCTTTCCAATAAAAATAAATAAATAAATCTTTAAAAAAATGTTTCTTTCAGGCAGTGTTGCAACATACACACACACAACATACACAATAAGAAAATGGATATTAAAAAGAAAAGGAACAGATCAGAAATTATAAGACAACTCTGGACTTCAACCTAAAGCAACTAGATTTTTTAAAAAAATGAAGGAAATCAAGATTCTATAAATCACATTTATAGAAATGTGATTCAAATTGTCATAATTTTGCCAATAGTTGCTAACTTCCACGTTTTACCCCACAGCACTTCATCCAACTTACCACCAAGTGGAGAAAGCCAAATGTACAGCTTGAAACAATTGTAGGTTATCTACTCTTAGTTGACAAGTTTGTCAGTCACCCATAGCTGCCAATGGACTCATAACTGAAACCTTCCGCCACCTTTTTTTTTCTTGCTATAAACATCTCTCTCTCTCCTGTTTTCTATCTCTGCCACACATGTATATGGTGGCCATTTCCTTGTTACAGCAAACTCAAACAGTTGTACGTACAGGGTACTGCACAATGGGCTAATGGATAAACCCTTCCTTTCATGTGCTGAGATCTAACATGAATGGGTGCCGGCTTGTGTCTCAGTTGCTCTACTTCCCTTCTTGCTCGCTGCTTGCAGTCTGGGAAAGCAGTAGAGGATGGTCCAAAGCCTTAGGATCCTGCACCCACATGGAGACCTTAAGGAAGTTCCTGGTTTCAGCCTCTTGGGATGTGAATCAGCACACTGATCTTCATCACTCTGTAGCTCCTTCTCTCTGCAACTCTGCCTTTCCATCAAAAATAAATAAACCATTAAAAATGCATGTACAGTTCTCATTGGAGTTTTCATTTATTTCTACATTACTTCAGAGATTTTCAGCACTAAAGAAAGAAGACTTTAATCACCTTGTCTGTCATTCAGAAGAGTCAATTCTACTCAATATTTCATAATAGATGTAGATTTTTACAGCAGATCAAATGAAGAGCATATTAGTTTCAAAAGGAAAAAGTAATATTCAATGATGATTTTGGCAAGATTTTGAATGCTTTTTAAAATATTAACTGTATTTGGATAAACCTTTGAAGATCTTATGTAGATGGAATGAGAAGGGGTTGTTAAATGTACTGTACATTGAGAAATTCAATTCTACTACTATTCAGATCGTCAGAGTCTAACTATAGCCTAAAAAGACATTCTGAAAATAACTACCTAAAAATAACAGTAATAGTGGTACTGAATTAGGCAAATTTTGGTAGAAATGAAGTTTCTAGATATAAAATATAAAATATGTGGACTATATATAAAATAATTTTTTTCATAATTTATCATCCATACAGGAAAAAAAATCTAATTTTAATTTATCCTGTCATGAAATAATATCAAAACCCAGGGGTCAAGAATTTAGCTCAGATGTCCTACGTGTGTGGCACAGAGCCGAGTCCTTAACTTAACACTCGCTGTCTTCCAGGGTGCACATTAAGAGGAAGCTGGATTGGGTGCAGAGGAGCCAGCGTGCCAACCAGGCACTCTGCTATGATGGAGGGGCATCCCAAGTGTCATCCTGACTGCTGAGTTGTCTGCCTGACCAGGCAGGAACATACAGCTGTCAGACTGACGAAGTCAGGGTCTATCGCTGTCAAACACAAATCTCAGATGGGATAGCTTTAACAAAAGTTAGATGAACAAAAATTATGTTTCTAAAAAGTGGAGTGAGCTTATGGTTAAGCCAATCTTAGGAAACACCTCATGACAGAGACACTAATTTGAAGAGATTACATGCACCAAGCCACTTCTAGAAAGAGCAAAGAAACCAGGTGAGCAACCAATACACCTGGTAATACAATAAAAAAAAAACCTTCATGGAAGAAGCAGGAAGGAAAGAATGCTGGGTCCCCCTCTGCCAATGCCAGCCAGTACAGCCTTTGATTTACAATACAGACAAAACATACTTAACAGACATTTATAGGATGTTTAATTCATTAGTTACACAATACACATTCTTTTCATCAGCACATGGAACATTCTGCAGGGTAGAATACAGATTATGTCACAAATAAATACAATCTAATTTTAAAATAAAAATTATTTGTATTTTTCTCATAATGGAGACAATTATTTACAGCTGCATGAACAATGAATCACCACAGATGCCAAAGGGAATGTAAAGTAGTCCTTGAAGTTCACCAAAGAAAGGAGGGAAGGAAGGAAGGAAAGAAGCAAGGAAGGAAGGAAAGAATGAAGGAAGGAAAAGAGATATAGAAAGAAAGAAAAAGCCTTCCAATATTTATGAAATATAGACAAAGTTTTTCAAACACAGAAGCTAATTACATTAAGTATGTGCATGAAAAATGCATATATTAAATAAAAAAACTAACAAAGCATCTGAAAGACCTAGAGAAAGAAGAAGACAATATAAAGATTAGAGCAGAAATAAATGAAATAAAACCAAAATAACAGTAGAAAGGATCAACAAAATGAAGTGTATTTTTTAAAAAGATAAATGAATTTGGTGAATCTTACTAGAATAAGAAGAAAAGAAAACTAAATCAGAGGGGAAATTTTCTTTAATGCTGAGCAAAAACCAAACTATTAAATTTCACATGAAAACGTAAGAGAGTGTCTGATAGATGCCAACCATGGAAGAGCAATAAACAAATGAAATCATTGATTGCTTGGTTTGATTAGGTTATATTCTTACTACATGTATTTGTTGAAATATTGCTCAATATTCCATAAAAACATGCAACCATTAGATGATAATCAAAATGTTCAAATATAGGTACCACTTGCATGCCCACACCCCTTATGGGTCCCAATTTGAACCCCAGCCACTCCACTCCCAATCCAGCTCCCTACTAATGGGCCTGAGAAACGAGAGGAAAATGGCCAAGCATATGCTCCAAGACCCATGTGGGATGCAGCACACGAAGATCCTTGCTTTTGACGTTGCCCTGGTCCAGCTGTGGCCAACTGGGAAATGAACCAACATCTGGTCCAGCTGTGGCCAACTGGGAAATGAACCAACATATGGAAGATCTTTTCTTCTGTCTTTGCTCCTCTCTCTGACTTTCAAATAAATATTTTTAAGAAAGCTAAAAATGAAATAATTTAGAAAAAAGAGAAATAGGTAGAATTCCAACATTGTTTCAGAATGCATACTCCATTATACAATGGCCAAAAAAAGGTTTTGGCACATCCAGAAGCAACCTGGCTGGCTGTAGCCAACATTTACTGTAAGGGCAAGACACCAGACCTGATGTGTTCAGTTCATGGCCTGTTATTGGCTCAGACTCAGCTACCAGCTATAAGAATATACATTTTGATTGGTTGATTAATACTGTTCCATAGACTCTGGGATTTCCTCTTCCTCATTTCCAAGAGACTATACTCTTAAGTAAGGTTGCAATTTGTGTACATGATAGTTTATTTGTAGCTTGCTCTAGAATAGAGACAACTTTAGGACAAATTTTATCACCAATACATTTAATCACACTCTCATTAAATAGCATATAAAATTCTGTTTATATACCCTGAATGTAAAAATGGAGAATTGTAATAAACTGAAATTGTGGCTGTGATAAAGGCTCAGCAATGACAGAGTTTCATTACCATTCTCAGTATTATTCCATTAATATCTTAGTAATCTGTGATACTAATGCATGATGATTTAATCTGATATTTAACAAGTTGTAATCTTCATAAGAATGTAAACCAGAATAAAACATCAGGATTGTGACAGATTTAGTGGATATCATTACAGACAGGGTAATTTCAAAGATCATGCATTTTTTTTTATTATCTGCTGAGTTTGACATAAAAATGACCTATAAATATTCATCCCTTAAACTGTATATGTAAGCTTATTTTCTCAGAAATTTTTGCCACTCTACGGAATGCTTTATATTCATTATACCAGAGAGAGAAGGGATTCATGAACTTTCTTATGTGTCTGGGAAGTGAATTACATATTGTGTCTTTAGATATGTTTTAGAAGCTCCATCCCCCATCGAAAAAGTACTCCAGGGCTAAAAATACAAAAGAATTGCAAATTTGCCACTCTATTCAACATTTTACAAGACATCTGAAAAGTTTAACTTAGAGTCCAATAGATATTTTAAAATATCATGTAACCCACCTTGGGTTTTACTTTAAAGCTAATTATCCTGAAGAAAACAAAAGCAGGAACTTGAACATGAGCCAACAGACACTCCACAGATATCCACAGCCAAGGCTGTATCTCAATGATTCAATTTTTTTTTTTTTAAGAAATAGGATCACTAGATTCCTGGCCCTCTAAAATACTCTCTCTGTTACCCAGTAGCCCCATTGCTGCTTTGTAATATATGTAAGGCTGATTTTTCTGCTAAAATTCCTGAGGCATCAATGCCACACATGAGCTTCCTGATTTTTGCAAGCTGCTCTTCTGTGGTTCAGGAACACATCGGTTTCCATTTCTGTTTCTTCCGGAAGGTTACCCTGGATATCAGCTGATTCAGTGGTCTCGGTAGCTGAGAACGTCCCGTTCTGCACGTAGTCTGCACCTCCGTGTCTCTAGGCAGAGCAGGTTGGGGAAGAGCCATTCTCAGAGAACCACTCTTCTTCAGTGTCACAATGCCATCAGAACCTCAATTTGCTTATCTTTTTTTTTCAAGTTTGATTATTCTTTAATGACCAGAACTGAACTTCTCCAAAGAAGCAAAGGGGAAATTTTCATGAAAACTCAATTTTACGATGTAACAATAGGGGCTTAAAACTTTTACAGTTTCCTGAAAATGACATTGTTAGAAACAATGCAAAACAAATTCAGGTCTTGGGAAAGTATGCCAGGCTTGTATGTACTTTTTACTTGAGTTTTTAAGAGGATTTATTTTATAGGCTGTGTTTGAATGCTTTTAAAATGTCAAAAGCATGTTCACCTTTCTATTATTGATCATTCTGTTATTCACTAACAATTTTATTATCGTCCTCCACCATCAAGGCAGTTGTGGTACAAATTAAAAAAAAAAAAACACATGAAAACATTCATGTAAGTTGTTGCTGTTGTGTTATGTCTCTGAAACAGTGGGTACGTACATTTATATTACTGGTTTTGCTAAAATATGTTCCTGAAAATGAAAGTTGATTATAATAATGAAGAAAATGTGTACACAAAAAGAGAAAAAAATGAAAAGAAGCAACTTAATGGGAATGTGATTACACCTTAACATGTAGAAAATTTCTCCAAAAATTTCTATTCCTCCAGAGCACAACTCATTCTCATGACATTTAGCAGATTTAAATAATAATTCTGGCTCTGAGATAAAATGACTCCAATTAACCCTTGAGGCTACAGTGGCTGGCTCTAACATTTAAAATTATTTTGGGCCCAGCACTGAGTAGCTTAGCAGATAAAGTCCTCACCTTGCACACACACATACCAGGATGCCATCTACGTGCCGGCTCTAATCCTGGTGACCCTGGTTACCTTGGAGCTCTCTACTTGTGGCCTGGGAAAGCAGTAGAAGATGGTGCAAAGCCTTGTGACCCTGCACCTGTATGGGAAACCTGGAAGGGGCTCTGGGCTCCTAGTTTCAGTTCAGCTCAGCTGTGGCTCAGCTCCAGCCGTTGCAGCCACTTGGGGATTGAATCAATGGAGCGGAAGATCTTCCTCTCTGTCTCTCCTCCTCTCTGTGTATCTGACTTTCCAGTAAAAATAAACCAAATCTTTAAAAAAAACTATTTTGATATTCTACTATTGAAAATGAATCTGGAATTTTTCTTTATGGAACCCAATAACCTATAACACAAAAACATGCTATCATAGACATAATTGATAATATATATTAATATACAAAATCCAATTCTTTTCTGATTTCCAAAATTAGAGCAACAACTAAGATCCAAAAATCAAAGCTAAAGTAAAAGCTAAACTTGCTAACTGAAAATACTTTGAACTGCCTTAAAGGAATTTTTCTTTTTCAGTACATGAGAGGATAGAAATTTCAAAGGCTCTCCTTGGAGAATGAGACTGACCTTAACAAAGTGTTTTTAACAGAAAACATCGTTACAGGTAGCCTCAGAACCAAAAGGACAACCCTGCTCAGAACAGATTGTGACAACAAGTGGATAACAAGAAAGCCAATACTTGGATGACAGAGCAAAGTGCAACAAAAAGGTACCTAGAGCAATTTTTATAACAGAACTGCCCTCTAACACAGCTACCTTTTGGATTTCCGATAGTTGCTATATCCAAACTCAGAAAAGCGTAATTAACTAAAATTAGACTTACATGTACAGCAATCCAAGTACCTAGAAGGAAAAACAGCAGAACACAGAATTTTTTCAGGCATAAACTCTCCTTGTCATTTTTTCATGTTCCACTAATTAAGTTCAATTAAACATGAGTTCATATTATAAAACCTTAAAATAAAAGGAGAGGAGCCATCACTGAGGTGACCGTTTATAAATCCTATGGTTTCTAGTCCAAGGCCAGTGGCTGAATCATTGCCCTGCCATGTCAGCGCTGGTTCTAATCCCGGCTGCTCCACTTCCCATCCAGCTCCCTGCCTGTGGCCTGGGAAGCAGAAGGGAACTGCCCACAAGAGAGGGAAAATCTGTCTCTTTGTTTCTCCCTCTCTCTGTAAATCTGCCTTTCCAATGAAAAGAATATACACACAGCTTAAAAGAAATAAAATAGAAAATAAACTCTTACGGTTTCTGATAGTGAAATTACACAAAGAAGAAAACAATGAAATCACGCATGCTTGAAAAGTAAATTTTTTATATAGGAAGAAGGGCAATGATATTTTTTAGGAAACAGGGAATTTTTAAAAAGGGATAAATTGGAGTTTGTACATAAGAAATAGTATCATTGCAAACAGAATGCTTTCCTTCTTTTAAACAAAACAATTTAAAAAAAAAAGATCAATTTGAAGATTGATGTGAAAAATGACCAGCAATATACATTATGAGCAAATAAGGATAGGTTACTTTTTGATAAATAATACTATTAAAATAGATAAGATAATTAACAATATGTTAGAGGAAAATTAATTTTTCAGTAGCAGTGATCATAACTATAGTTATAAAAACTGGAATTTACTCAAAAAGTTATTTTAATGTTAAATGTAAGTGTAAGAAATAAATTTAGATTGCTGTAATAGGAAAACTGGCAAATCTACTGCAACAGAAATAGAAACTACTAACACAGAAAAAAGTAAGATTTATTATTATTATTATTATTATTATTGTTGTTATTATTACTATTGTATTGGAAAGGCAGATTTACAGAGAGAAGGGGAGACAGAAAGATTTTCTCTCTGCTCGTTCACTCCCCAAATAGCTGCAACAGCTGGAGCTGAGCAGATCTAAAGCCAGGAGTCTAGAGCCAGGAGCTTCTTCTGGATCTTTCGTTGGGTTCAGGGTCCCAAGGCTTTGGGCCACACGCTTTCATTTTCCCAGTCCTTAAGTAGGGAGCTGGACGGGGAGAGGAGCAGCCAGGACACAAATTGGTGCTGATATGGGATCATGGCACTTGAAGCGAAATGATTAACCAATTGAGCTATTGCACTGGGCCCTTAACAAAGAATATTTTATATTAGTTCTTAAATCACAAAAATATGAGCGTTTTAAGTAAATATATGAATAAAATGTTTTAACAAATGTATATAGCAGGCATTTTTCAGGTATGCATTAAAAAATTAATGTAGCCTGACATCTTAGTGAAGTGTGTTTCAACAAGTACTATAAGTGTTGTGCTTAAGGTGGCGCCTAAGAAAGTCTCATTATAATTTAGAGAAGACTATAAATTTCCCTTTTCCCAACAGATATGCACAAGTAAACAAATATCTGCTGTTTGGATGCATGTTAAGAAGTGCCTCAGTCAAACACAGTGCCCAACATTATGCTGCTCTGTTCACATTCAGTCTTTCTGAGCAAATCACCTTTAAAATGAAATTGAAAACACAACGGAGTCCTTCATCAGAAAGTTTTTGCATTTATACAAAGAAGTCCTTCATCGTGAATTTTCCCAAGTCCATCATGCTTCCACTGGAGTGTCTCCCAGCCATGTAGGAGAATACCTTTTCGCTGTGGGTTAATTCTTGTATCCTGGGTCCCTAATGTAGGTACAGTGATAATTCAGGATGGACACACATTATGACCCTGGAGGGGAGGGCAGAAGGGACGAGAGGGAATTTGGAGGAGGGGGAGGGAAGAGCCCACTGCCAACTAAATTGTATCAAAACAAACAGAAACAGAAACAGGAGTCTTTCAGTGCTTGCCAAGTTGTGGAAGCAGAGAGAAGTACAATTCTCTTTAAAGAATTTGGTTTGAATGGATTTTTCATTTAAAAATTTTTCTTTTTGAGGACTCTTCCCCCCTGTTTGTACTACTTTGCATGTCTGCTCAATGTGTAATGACTCCAGGCAGATAAAGAGACAATGTTGAATGACATGTAACAGAATAGGAAGTCCTTAAAAAAGAATTAGTTAGTGCAGATGGCAGTGTGGTGGCACAGTAGTCTAAGCCACTGCCCACGGCTTCCAATGCTTGCATCCCAAATGTGTGAGCAGTTCACGTCCTCATTGCTCTGCTCTGGTAGAGCTCCCTGTTAGATGACCTACAGGCCAATGGAAGCCCCTGCCACTACCTGGGAGACCTGGATGGAATCCTTGTCTTCTAGTGTTGCCTGGCATGTCAAGGTCATTGCAGAGATTTGTGGGGTGAACCAGCAGATGGAAGAGCTCTGCCTCACACTGCCTGAAAATCTCTCTTGCATGTAAAATAAAATAACACACACACATACATATATATTTGTAATTTTTTGAATGGCACTTTAGAGGCAGCCTCAGCATCTGGATTACAAAGAGACCAGGAGAATCAGGAGAGTGTGTGAGATGCTGAGGAGTATCAAAGCGTTCAGTCATGTTAGAAATCCTGGCTTCACCCTTAGTGGAAAACAGAAAATGAAAAACAACATAAAGAAGCATTGAGTGCTGTAAATACGCAAGCTGCCTGTTTTCCTCTCTGGTTTATGTGCCTCCACAGAGAATGAAGAAGAAAAGCAGAAGCGTAAAACAGTCAAAATAAGAGCGATTTCAAAGGTGGAAATTTGAGCTTTGTTTTTGCGTTACAAATGATACACTTGATGATTAAATGTTATGAGAATAATGAAAAATAGCACTAGGAATCCTTATGCCTCTAATATTTCAGTGGTTGGCAATGTTGTTTCCTGGGAACCTCAAGCGTCTAGAGAAGGATTCGATGTTTTTGTTTTGTTTTGAAGAATGTGTAACTGTGAAACGTTTTCATGACACCAATATGGAGAGTTAAAGTTGCTGAAACTGGCAACTGGGTTATGAGAGGGTAGATTGAAATTAAAACATAAATCACAATTTAAAAATGTCTCCTGAGTCACAAGGCAAATAAACTGTTCCAGACACACATGCTGTGTATTATGAAATTTTTAAATTCAAACACATGTAATCCTATTTATTTTTTGCTAAAACAATGCCGTCGAAGATAATACAAGGGACAAACTGTCTCAGATTTTATAAATTCTGATGACAAAATTTCTAACACCCCAGCAATTTCACAGTTGAAAAACAAATTTGGGGGCGGGGAGGGGGCTCTTTGCTCTGGTAACCCTGACACAAACTCCAAAACCTCCAATACTGTTTCTTTTCTTCAGCATTTCCTTAGTATGTTTTCTCCTTGTTGCCCTGAGTTAGTAAATTTGACATTCTCTCACTACGGATGTGTTTCTGTAGGTCTTTTGCCCAATGAACTTTGTGGCAGTATATAATTTGTCATTCGTAAACCCTGATCCTTACAGAAGTCCTTCAGCTTGTTGGTGTGAATGGTGCTATCAGATGGTGTTTACAGCTATCAAGGAGGAAATCATGAAGAAACAGAAGTGACAACTGCACAAATGTTGAATCAGAAAAGACAGAGGGGATTGTTTCAGGGAGTCAGAAAACAACAGTGCCGTGCAAATGACAAACATGAAGGAAAGGAAATACTCCCGCGCGTTTGGGTTGAACGTCATGAGATCATGCGGAAGGGACAAGACAGTGAGCAGAGGGATGGCACACAGGCACAATACGTGCACAAAGGGAGAGATGTCACACAGCAACGAAAAGTCAGAGGACCAGTGCATCGGTGTAGCTGACTAATCCTCCAGCTATGGCGCTGGCATCCCACAGGGGAGCCAATTCATGTCCTGGCTGCTTCACTTCCCATCTGGCACCCACTTTTTTCCCATAGAAAACTAATGGAGAAAGCTTCAGGTCCTTGAGCTTCTGCACCCGAGTCAGAGACCTGGAAGGAACCCCTGGCTCTGGCTTTGGATTAACTCAGCTCTGCTGTGGCAGCCATTTGAGGGGTGAACCGGTGACGGAGCATTCTCTGCTCCTCCATCTCTGTGCATCTGTCTTTGACATTGAATAAATTTTAGTGGAAAAAAAACCGCCATGGAATCTTTGAGCTGTAATCACAATTATCAAATTATTATTATATAATATAGGATCATTATTATTAAATTAATCACAATTATTAAAAATGAAAAGTCATGTGGAAATCTTAAGGATTTGAGAGTATGCTAAAGGACATGGTTAAAAATGCAAAAGAATAAAAGGATTGTAAAAGAATGAATATTCTGTAAAGGCTAAATGTTGGTATAACCTTGACTCAAAACAAGGTTACTTCTTCATGACATGAAGGTTTCCACTCTGGGCATAAAAGAAGGTAAGAAGAGCACAGGTGAGCTATCACAGTTGGGATGGAGACATGGGGCAGGTTCGACTATTACCTTAATCAGACATAAAAATGTTAAAAAAAAATCAGCTTTATAAAATTGATGCTATCCAATTTTGTCTAGGAAGTGTTAGTTGCGTTTTCCAGTGGAGTAACATTTCCAGAGAGCATAGAGTATTTGAGATGTAAGATTACATTAATAAAACTATACTCATTCATTTTTCTCCAGATTATTCAAGTCTCCATGTACCTTTACAAAGAACCAAGACAAAAGGCCAATGTTCTGGTGCCAAGGTCAAGCTCTGGCTTTTATTTCGACATCTCATGTGGGCGCACAAGTTCAAGTACAAGCTGCTCCACTTTCAGTGCAGGTCTGTGCTAATGTGCCTGGGAAATCTGTGCCAAGTGCCGCAAGTTCTTGTTTGGTACTCACCTGGGAGAACTGGCTGAAGTGTATGGCTCCTGGCTTGGCCTAACCCAGTCTCACCCACTATCCTCCTGTGGGGTGTGAATCAGTGGGTATGAGATCTACCTCGCTCTAACTCTCCTCTCCCTTTCTTTCTCTACAACTGTTTCTTCCAAATAAAATAAAAGCCTAAAATAAGAACATTTAAAGCTTATTGCAGTAGTCTAATGAGATGGAGTTTACAGTAGTGACTAACAGTCATACAAGACAAAAACATCTGCAATTTGAGGCTAATTGAAGACAATTTTAGATTGGATGTAAGGAGGAAGAAGGCAAGTTAATGAATTCTCAGTCAAATGGAGCCTCTGGGAAAAAATATATTGAAGAAATCTAAAACACTGTTTGTTTGTTTTAGTTCAACAGCCAGTGACAGTGAAATGAGATAAAAACAGAGAGAGAGAGAGAGAGAGAGAGAGAGAGAGAGAGAGAGAGAGCCCCCATTTGTGCCCCGTGACTGGAACTGGATTGCACTCAAGCTAACAGCCAGGAATGCTCAGAACATCTGAAATGCTAGGATGAATGTGTACCCCAACCGCAACAAAAATTAAAGAAGAAAGCCAGTGGCTAAAAAACAAACATTTTTTTTCTTAAATAATAGCTTTTACAGGATTATGAAATTTCACTTGAATAATAGAAAGCTAGACAAAGAATTTTGTAACATGACTGTTAGAACACATAATAACTATAAAATTTGAAAACCCAGTTTCACACTTTATAAGTATTGTATATAATATATGAAATGGAAAATATCTTGTCACAGAAAAAAATGAGAACTTGTTTTACCTATTTATCTTGTACTATATTATTTGGGAATGAAATATGTGGTGACCTAACTTTGAAGATTTGAAATTAAAATATTATCATTAATTGTGAAGAGTGAGAGAATTTATACAAGAAAATTAAAGAATCTATTTTTGTGCCCACAGTTCAATTTTCCTGAAACATAACTTTAAATCTTGTACAGTTGCTTTAGGCAGCATATCTTTATATGCTGTGATAAAAGAAGCGAAAAAATGTATGGGAATGTCACCATGCCCACTCCATCTTTAGAATTAGTCTTGTTTTAAGTTACGCTGCTTCTTAGACTATCAAAGGAGGCTGGTTTTCATCGATCTTGAATTGATCCTGTGCTCGTAAATCCTGAAATGATGCTACCGATGCATCTTTAAAAATACAAAATGTAGGGCCCTGCACAGTAGCCTAGTGGCTAAAAGTCTTTCCCTTGCACCTGCTGGGATCCCATGTGGGAACTAGTGCACATTCTGGCAGCTCCACTTCCCATCCAGCTCCCTTCTTGTGGACTGGGAAAGCCGTCGGAGACGGCCCAAAGCCATTGGGCCTTGCACCTGTCTGGAAGACTCTAAAGAGGCTCCAGGATCCTGGCTTTTTATCGGTTCAGCTCTGGCCATTGTGGTCTTTTGGGGAGTGAATCATCAGACAGAAGATCTTTTTGTCTCTCTTCCTTTCTGTATATCTGACTGTCCAATAAAAATAAAATAAATCTTAAAAAAAAAAACACAAAAGTATACTGTTAGGAAGTATCTGTCTCTTTTTTTTCTGCCTATATCCTTGGATTGTTTCTCACTGCAACACATTGAGTGAAATAAAAAGTAAATTTTATTAAATAGATTATACTCAACTTGATTGTCAGTTTTCGCAGAGGCAGAGAATAAGAATGTGACAAGTTTGTCTTCTGGGATTCCTGCTTCATTCTATTTTACGTTCATTTTCAAGACATCTATCATAATATTATATATTTAAAACCATAAAACAATTTTAAACCTGACATATTTTATATATTACAAAATGCTATGCTTTTAAAGATTTATTTATTTTTATTGCACAGTCAGATGTACAGAGAGGAGGAAAGACAGAGAGAAAGATATTCCATCCGATGATTCACTTCCAAGTGATTGCAACAGCCGGAGCTGAGCCAGTCCCAAGCCAGGAGCCTGGAACCTCTTCAGGGTCTCCCACTCGGATACAGGGTCCCAAGGCTTTTGGGCCATCCTCGACTGCTTTCCCAGGCCATAAGCAGGAGCTGGATGGGAAGTGGGGCTACTGGGATTAGAACCGTTGCCACCCATGTAGAAGACCACAATGGAGTTTCTGAATTCTGGCTTTATCTTTGCCCTGCTTTGGGTGCTTGCATTCATTTTTGGAAAGAAACAACAGATGGAAGATCTCTCTCCCTCTCCCCTTTCTCTCTCTCGCACGTGTATTCTACCTCTTTAAGTAAATAAATAAATACTTCTTTTAAAACATCTTGGAGGAGTACTGATCACTTCCACGTTCTACATTTCCATATTTCATGACTCCATCAGGTAGAAAATAAGGCTAAAATGAACATGGGAGTGTATGCATCTCTTCAACAGAATCATTTCAAATCTTTCGCATCAATAGCCAGAAATAGAATGACTGGATCATTCCATGATTCTATTTTTGCTTTTCTGAGGACCCTCCATAATGGTTGTTGCATCTGGCATTCTCTCAAGCTGGATGCAAGGTTCATTAATCCTCTATATCCTATCAATCCGTATCCTGTTTGAGGATAATGACCCTTCTTACAACAGCAAGATGATGGTTCTTTGTTCATTTAGCTTGCATTCCCCAGATGGTTGATGAAATTTAGCAGTTTTTAAAGATTTATTTATTTCAAAGTCAGAGATTAGAAAGAAGACACAGAGAGACAGAGATCCTCCATCTGCTTGTTCACCCCCACAATTGCTACAATAGCCAGAGCTGGGTCTATCTGAAGCTGAGGGCCGCAACTTTTTCCAAATCTTTGACTTTGTTGCAGCGGCCCAAGGATTTGAGTCATCATTCCTCTGCTGTTTTCCCAGGACATTTGCATGGAGCTAGACAAGAATTAGAGTGGCTTGTACTTCAAAGCGCCCCAATATGGAATGCCAGTTCTGCAGGTGGAGGATTAACCAGCTACTCCATCATGGCTAGCCTGATGCTTACCACTTTTGTGGCATCTGTAAACCATCTCTGTGCCTTTCTTATAAGCCATGCATAGGGAAGGAAACATCACATGTTGTTACTTGCATGTGGAAAGTAACACAAACTCCTAAACTTGGGAGTAGAAAAGTACTTACCTAGGCTGAGAGTCAGGGTGACAGCTAGCGACAGGGAAAGCACACAAAGCCTTGGTGAGACAGGACACATCAGCTCTCTTCAACATTCTTTTATTTTTATTGGAAAGGCAGACTTACAGAGAGAAGGAGAGGCAGATACCTTCCATCTGCTGGTTTACTCTCCAAGTGGCTGAACCGCTGGAAATGAGCTCTGAATCAAAGTCAGGAACCAGGACTTTCTGCTGGGTCTCCCACATAGGTGTCGAGTCCCACGGCTTTGGGCCATCCTTCACAGCTTTCCTAGCACATAAGCAGGGAGCTGGGTGGAAAACGAGGCAGCCGGGACACAAACCAGCATCCATATAGGATCCTGGTGAATGCAAGGTGAGGATTCAGCCACTAAACCATTGAGCAAGGACCTTTATCGTGGCTTTTTTTTAAAGACTTATTTATTCAGGGCCCGGTGCGATAGCATAGTGGTTAAAGTCCTTGCCTTACATGAGCATGACAGGATCCCATGTGGTCTACGGTTCCAATCCCGGCAGCCCCACTTCCCATCCAGCTCCCTGCCTGTGGCCTGGGAAAGCAGTTGAGGATGGCCCGAAGCCTTGGGACCCTGCACCTGTGTGCGAGACCCAGAAGAGCTCCTGGGTCCTGGCTCCTGGCGTTGGATTGGCTCAGCTCCAGCCGTTGTGGTCGCTTGGGGAGTGAATCATTGGACGGAAGATCTTCCTCTCTGTCTGGCCTTCTCTCTGTATATCCGCCTTTCCAATGAAAATAAATAAATCTTTTTTTTTTAAAGACTTATTTATTCAGAAACCAGAAGGAAAGAGAAAAAGAACAGAAACAGAGAACCTCTTGCCATGACAACATCAGCGTCAAGGTTTTGTCTTTGTGACCTACTGCTACTGCTAGTGGCTATTGCTTATAATATTATTTATAATATTGCTTATAATAGTATTGCTTATAATAATGCAGTGAACATTTCAAAATTGCCGAGTAAATTGGTAATGTCCTCACAACAAAACTAAAAAATTGAGGTCATGATATGTTAATTAGGGTGATCTAATTATTCAGCATTATATTTACAAGTTGCAACGCTTAAAGTTTGTGGATATGTACAAGCATAATTTCATAAATTAGAATATAATTAATATTGTCATAAGAAGTGATTGTTTATTTTTTGATGAGTTTGAACTTAAAGGGGATTTGCTAAAACACATTTTGGTCCTTGTTCTCATAGTTTTGGAAGTATTACCAAATTGCTTTCCACTACAAAGAAACTCAGTTTCAACTATCATGATTTAAAAAAACAGATAAATAACCACCTTAACAATCATCTTGATAGGGCCCAGAATGGTAGTCTAGTGGCTAAATCCTTGCCTTGCAGCTGCAGGGATCCCCTACGGTGCCAGTTTGTGCCTGTGGCTGCTCCGCTGCCCTTGCAGGCCCCTGCTTTTTCTGTTTCAGTTTCAGAAACTGCCTTTTCCGTTTCCCCGGAAAGGCAGTCGAGGACAGTCCAAAGCAGTGGGACCCTGCACCAGCATAGGAGACCCGGAAGAAGCTCCTGGCTCCTGGTTTCAAATTGGCTCAGCTCCGGCTGTTGCTGCCAGTTAGGGAGTGAACCAGAGTACAGAAGATCTTCCTCTCTGTATCTCCTTTTCTCTAATTTGCCTCTCCAGTTAAAAAAAAAAAAACAAATTAAAAATCTTAAAAAAATCCTGTTGATAGTAGAAAAATATTTTCTACAGTTTAAATATTTTGTTACCTTACCTTGACTGTAACTTTTTGTGTTCCAATTCTGTGTAGCAACATCAATAATGGAAATCTTATTTCTCACTTGGATTACTATATTATTGTACTGAAGAAAATGATGTTGATTTGTCAGTATCTGTTATGAGAAGAAGGGTATCAAAGGAGAAAACTCTGAATTGAAGCGACTTATGGATCAGATACTTGAATATTTATCAATGGACATGCAACTGCAATTAGGAACATACTTTTGATCATACTATTTACTGTTATTACTTACATCTTAATTACGATTGTTATTTCATCTCATCCACTTATTACCACTTGTATATTATTTTGTTATTCTTGAAAAAGGAGGCCTTGACAGAGACACAACACCCACACTGTAGACACAACAGTAACAAGAATTAGAGGCCCGTGATTGAAACAAGAGTTAAGAGACCATATGAGATGACTGCGACCAGTATCCGCATGCCTTGGTTGGAGTTTGCGTCTAGTATCCATTTGCCACCCAACTTCCTGCAGTGCACTAGGAGGCAGCAAGTGATGGTTCCACTACTTGATTCTAAAATCCCCTTATGCTGTGGAGCACCTGTATTGAGTTCTGGCTCCTGGCTGTTGCTGACTTGGCAAGAGTGAACTGGTGGCTGCAATGTTCTGAGAAACTGGAGAAAACAGAGCGGTGTTATCTGGAAGAAACTCGAAGCACAATGCGGGACTTCCAGCTAACAGGAGTGTGAGAATACATTTCTGTTGTGCTTTAGTGATAATTTACTGTTATCACCATAGGAGTCTATCTTAATAAAGCAGCTGTAAAAAGCAAATTAAAAAGAAAAACAGACTAAACTATGGACATTCACAGAATGCCCAACTGAATTTCTTGAAATAAAATTGTTATCCATTGTGTGACTGGACTAACTGCATATGTTAAATATATTTTCATAAGAAGCTTCAAAGTTTGTTTGTCTCTTTTTTTTCTTCTTAAATATTTTTTTAAACACAAAGCATTCACTGTAATTTGCATTTGACCTCTCTGTTGGCAGAGAGGCACTGTTATGAAAATCTGCCATGACAACATAATAGCTTTTTAAAAAGAAATAGTGAATGTGAAATTTCCATGAAGAAACACATTAAAGGACAGTAAAATGAAGCTTAATAAAAAAAGTTCTGACTTAGGAATTGCAAACTTAACATCAGATTTGGCAAATTAACATTCTCGAAAATGTCAAACTCAGGATTATAGAAATGTTATTTATTTATTTAAAGTCACTTAATTTCTTGGAGTTATTTTTAATCTGTATAGTAAATTGTTTCAGTATGTGATATATTGTCCTTTTCAGTATAGGGTGGCATGTAACAGAAGTTACAACCCAGAAAATGAAGCAGATAAAAAGAAAAATGGCAAAAATTTACCCTGGAATTTCAATTTTTGAGAAAGTTGTTCCTGATGAGTGTTTTTTTTTCAACTGTTTCAGCATTCAAATGTGACATTGGCATTTTGTATGGTAAAAAGCAATATCTCACATTTAGGACCAGCCAGGCACAGCAGCGATAGAGTTATGACTGTGCCAAGATCATTACATGGATAAAAAGACAGCAGAATCTCAAGAATCCAGTAGTCAGCTCTTCAGAGTGTGAACTTCACACCTCTGCAGGTGACTTTGATGTTAGTTCCCATCCTGGGTATCTCCACTCTCAGCTCTGATTCTCACATTCTGGTAGATTATTTCAACACTGGGATATTTGAGGGTGCTTACTGGGGGGAGAGAGGGTGCCTGTCACTGTCACACTGAGGATAGACAAATGAACAAATATTCTCATGCCCCATTAGTGGTGAGGAACAGACTGAATACAGGCAGGAAGTTGTAGGAGGCCAGAAAAGTGTCAACTGAGGAATAATAGGACACGAGAAAGTGGTCAGATCAGATTTTTCCCTGTAATGGCTTTGTATGAATCATCCTAAAATGACAAAAGAGTTTAAATGAAAAGTATGTTTTGTTTACAATAATATTTGAGTATTTTAAGATGATTCACAATTACTAAGTAACAGCTTCGCATTTTCTAAATGTGTGCTGGGTGAATGAATTCATTTTCTGGAGAAAATGTCTAAGTACATTTGATCTGATATCAAACACAACAATCAATAAATTATCATGTATTCATAAGAAAATTGTTTCTTCCACCCTGATATCAACATTTTTCACTCTTCATGCTATTACTTAAAAATTATGGTATTTTATTTTATCATTTTTTATATCTCTTCAATTATAATGTCAGCTTAGTATGTTCCTATCTTACGTTTTAAAATCCGGGCTCATCTTTCCAATATTCATTGTGAAAGAATCTATTAATATAATATAAAGTATAAGATTAATAACAATATGGGGACTGGTATCGGGGTGTAGCCTGTAAAGCTATCACTTGCAATGCTGGCGTCCTATCTAGGCACTGGCCTGAGTCCTGGCTGACTTCATTCCGGTTTGGGCCCTTGCTACCTAAATGAGACTTCCGTAAGAAGTTCCTGACTCTGAGTGGGTGAGCCTCAGCCTTGCAGCCATGTAGGCAGAAAATTTCACATTGAAGGTAGTTTTTTATCTCTCCCTTTCTCTCTGACTTTCAAATAAATAAATCTTTAAAAAAGATAGTAGCAGCAACTGATTATTCCTGTATTTTGTACGAATCAGTTTAATGTGTTGTTTCTTAGCCTCATTAGTCAGTCACGTCCAGGTTCCCTCAGCTTTGATTTCTGTTTGCAAGTGTTTCTTGGGAAAACAACTGGAAGTAGTCATTGCCAATAGATGGATGTATGCAACAGTTACAGGCCTTAGTCTGGTGTGTTTGCGAAGGAATTTCAGATCCATGGTCTCATTTATTTTCCACTAACTATTTATCCTTAAACGTATCTGTATAACTCCTTTATTGATGTCTACTCTATCATATTTCTTTTGTATAAATGACTTTTATGTAGAAAACCCAAATAAACAATAGGGAAGAAAACATTATAGATCAATAATCGGCAGTATGGAAATTTTGTACTAGCCATCTAACGTGTAAATTCACATAATATTATTAGTGGTGAACACAGTTAATTTTTGAACAAATATTCAAATTAAATCACAGCTATAATGAATATGTATTCAGCATAATTAATGAATCTATGCTGTCATGATACCCTTTTCCAAAATGCTACTTTTTTTGGTGTACTGTTCAGGATTCTAATTTAATTGTCAAGGACACATTTGATATTTGCACACAACCTAATACAAGGTTCCTTTATTCACAGGTCAAGTGAAGCAACCAGTAAAATTATACATTTCCAAGAACAACACTGATTGTCTTTCTTCCCCAAATGACTTCCTGAGAAAGTTGGTATGTTGTTTGATTTGAACAAAATAACTGAGGGAGCTTTAGAAGAACATCAAGGTCATTAAAAAGTACTTCTAGTTATATTTCCAATGTATACTTCTAAAGGCATAAAATGTTAGTATTTGAAGACCAATATCTGAAAATGGCCCCATGTCACTAACTTCTACAGTTTGATTATACCTACTTTCTAATGAAATAAAATTGCAGTCAGATAATTGGCACCATTGAATCCAACAGAATGCCATGCTTCATTTTGATGACATTTGTATTCTCTCTAGTTGATGACTATTTGCCATATGTAATCAGCAACAATAGCAATAGATTCCCATATAATCATTCCTTTATTACTATCTGCAAGACTTTTTTCTTTAAGCTATATAATAATAAAATAAACCTGACATATGGATCGAGTAAAAATAAAATATGGAGACACTAAGTAGACTTTTAATAACTTTATTTAAATTAGCTTTATAATAAGTCCTCTTAACATCACGTATTTCATAAAATGTAAATTAACAACCCGGTGGCCAACAAAATAACTAGCATGAAGAGTCCAACTTCTTGTCCAAATAGAAAGGTAAATTGCATCCTATCAATTTGGAGTGGAACATGTAAATACATTACATCTCTGACAAGCTGTCATGAAGATGGAAATATGCGGAGCCTGCTCAATGGAGTAACACATAGGGAGGCTGACTGCATCTTGAAAATCAGTTCAAGAATTTAAGTGTTTCATGATTGACATTGACCCAAGTTCTAGAATGTTGTGTTATCAAGCAACCTAACTTTTCAGATGGACTTTAACTGTGTCTCTGGGAAATTTGCTCTGAAACTTCATTTAAAAAAAGAGAACATTAACAAAATATATCACACACCAATATTTAGTAATATGTTAAGGAAAATAAAAAGACAGTAGAAATAATTTTTAAAAATGTAAAACTATCACAGTGAAGCCAGAAAAGAGCCTCTCCTTTTTAAAAAGACTTACTTATTTTTACTGGAAAAACAGACTTATGGAGAGAAGGAGAGGCAGAGAGAAAGATCTTGCATCTGCTAATTCACTCTTCCGATGGCAAGCACTAGGATGCCAAAACGGCACTGGCTGGTGTTCCAGCTGGTCCACTTCCCATCCAGTTCCTTGCTTGTGGCCAGGGAAAGCAACAGAGGATGGCCAAAAGCCTTGAGACACTATACCTGCCTGGGAAACCAAAAGGAATTTCTGGCTCCTGGCTTCAGATTGGCTCAATTCTGCCATCTGCAGCCACTTGGGGAATGAACCAGCAGATGCAAGATCTTTCTCTGTGTCTCTCTTTCTCTCTATAAATCTGCCTTTCCAATTAAAAAATAATATTTAAAAAAGAAGATAAAAAGAACACTGTAAACACCCAAATATACTATGAATTAATAAAAGTGTAGCTCATTCTTTGAGTCAACACATCTTTTTCATCGTTAGTATACCATAAAATTGTCTTGAGTTTTATAAACTTTTGTTTTAGGGTTATTGTGCTATTTTTAGAAGTGTTAGGAAGAAAAATAAGGCCTGTTTTTCCTTATGTATGCCTCCAATCTTAGCCAGTGAGTTAATTTCCAATATGTGACAGAAACTAGAACATCCTTCTGCAATGCAGCTGGATCCGGGCTGTCCCTTTCTTTCTTTCTTTTTTTTTTTTTTTTAAGATTTATTTTTATTACAAAGTCAGATATACAGAGAGGAGGAGAGACAGAGAGGAGGAGAGACAGAGAGGAAGATCTTCCGTCCGATGATTCACTCCCCAAGTGAGCCGCAACGGGCCTGTGCGTGCCAATCCGATGCCGGGAACCAGGAAATTCTTCCAGGTCTCCCACACGGGTGCAGGGTCCCAAAGCTTTGGGCCGTCCTCCATTGCTTTCCCAGGCCACAAGCAGGGAGCTGGATGGGAAGTGGAGCTGCTGGGACTAGAACCGGTGCCCATATGGGATCCCGGGGCGTTCAAGGCGAGGACTTTAGCCGCTAGGCCACGCCGCCGGGCCCTGTCCCTTTCTTCATGTTAGTAGACAGAGCAGAGCAAGGAAGGCGCAGGTCACTGCGGAGACAATCAGGATAAACGGCTGAGCTCTCCACACTGAAATAAGTGATGAATGCTTTGCTCGCGTCATTTCTATTTTAATCTGCCTGCACACAAAGAAAACAGTGCAAAAAGAATGTGTCCTAGGAATCTCCATGTGGATGTTGGCTTTAGTCAGTTGAATTTAATGCTATGTAAGGTTTAAAAACTCCGACTGAAATCTGAAGGGCAGTGATACTAACCAAGTGGCTTTTGACTTGCTAATCAGGTATATTCTCACGCTCTTCTGTTTCATTTGCAAAGTCTGTAAAATAAATTTTAATCTCTGCCAGGTCACTTGTCATTTCTTCCTATTTTATTAGAATGCAGAGCATTTCAATTCAGCAGCAAGAATAATGTAGCCATCTTATTCTGTTACTTTTTTGGATTTGATATTTTATTTGATAAGGATCTGAACCTCCATAACTTTTAATATTTCACTGTTTTAATTGAAAAAAAGGCACCTTGGAGCATGTTGCTGCAGTGGCAGCTAGTAACTGCAGGGCACTGGGGATACATGGCAGAGTCCAGAATGCAACATGAGACCATTTGCCACCTACCTTAGGGACCTGTAATCACATGTGATATGCATTACTGTTCCTCAGATTTAATTTAAACCAGCAACGTAGAGATAGGGCAGCACTTAAAATGATGTGAAATAATTGCTTTACTTATTATCTGAAGCTATTAAAAGTATATAAGATTATTTTCAAGAGCATTCTTGTAGTCAGCCTTGTTAATACATTAAAAGGAACGACAGATTTATAAAAATAATACCAATATGAACATATCCATTTGTTGACATTTTCATTTATGTGATGTATTTCTTTTCTCAGATATTTGCCAAATTCCCTTTTTGGGTGAGCTGCCTGTTGTTCTCAAGACAATTTATAGTGGGTCCAGAGCTAGTTCTGCTGCTTCATTTCCAGTCTGCTTGCTTCTTGCTCTACTAAGTTGAATCTCAACAGAGCAGCCACAGGGAATTTTTAGAACAGAAATCAAAATTTTGTTACGTCGCTGCTCAAAGGCCTGCAAGATCCTTCCTTCCACACAGAGAAAGCTGCACCGTAAGACGCTGCATGATGTGCCTCCCCGACCCCGTCACACGACTTTGCTGCTTCTCTGGTGCTTCCCTCCACAGCCTGCCTACTTAGCCAACTCCGCTGCAGCCACACTTTGTTCTGTATTGTGTCCTGAACACGAGGAGCATGCCTTAGCTGATTCCTACGCCTGAAGCGTCATCTTCCCTCGCGTAGCCTTTGATAATTCATATTCTTCAAACCCTTGCTTAGATGTCACCTTTTCTCCAAGGCTCACTCCAATGATCTTAAAATGTTATAAACACATGAATTATTTATTTAATATTTTAGATAGTAAAATTGGCCTAACTGCAAGTTCCAGCCAGCCACTTAAGATTCACCTAAATCAGGAAGAAATTTCCTCTAAGCCTGTGTCCATAGTACACTGATAAAATAACCCCCTTTTTTGAGTGATCAATGCTTTGTTATTTAGTGAAAAACTGATAATGTAATTCTCTAATAGCACACTCTCTCATACATTTTGCCTTCAGAAATTATGCCAGGAGGAACAATGTATCAGTTCATTCTTGCCAGGAGAATTTAGGTCATTTTGCCATAGAAAATCTGCCCTTTAGCTAACTCATTTGAATTTTCAGGTAGGATATTTTGAATAGAAGGCTACTTCTCTTGGTTAAGGTAAAGTAACAAGGTCATATCCCACTTTGGAGCACTATAAAAAAAGAAATTCATATAGAAAAGTGGAGTGATGTAAAGACAGGAATGCTCTTACACTAAGTAATTCAGAAAGCTTCCTTTAGGATGTACACACTAAAGAAAATATTCCAGGGATGGTACAGAGCCTGAACAAGCTGACCCTCCATCTGCTGGTTCATGTCCCAGCTGATCCACTTCCCATCTAACTTCCTGCCTTGTGGCCTGAGAAAGCAGTGGAGGATGGCCCATAATCTTAGGACCCTACACCTGCATGGGACACTTGGAGTAGCTCCTGGCTTCTGCCCTCAAGTCACTACAGCCGCAGCCACTGCGACCACTTGCGGAGTGAACCAACAGATGGACATCTATCTCTCTGTTTTTCCTTCGTTCTATAAATCTGTCTTTCCAATAAAAATAAATAAATCTTTAAAAGAAATTATTCCCTGTGATCTAAAGGCTCATAAAGTATTATATCGATAAACATAGTCTTTTTAATAAGTGGACAATAAAAGCGACATAATTTTTCCTTAATATGAATGTAATATATTTTCAAATAGTTTATAGCTATAAAAGCATTAAAACAGATACATTAAATTTATATATAAACACAAAAATGATTTTGGAAAAAACCTTTGGTAGAATTGGGAAGATTTATTATGCCTATGCTTTCAAAATATTAAATATCACTACAAATAATATTTGCTTGTCCCACGTACATGGAAAGGATTCAGAAAACTGATTGATTTTGGGGTGCTCTATAAAGGATCTCTCTAAGTTCTAGCAATTGGAATATAATAAAGGTAAAAGATGTTGCATAACAAGTAGCACTTTGGGCCTCCTGTATCCAGTTATGGGCAATTTTGCGATTGAATTTCACCTCAACTTCCAGTCCAGCTCCTTGCTCTCATTCACCTTAGAAACAGCTCCTGTCACTGCAAACACTCCCACACCTGGCTCTCACATGGGAGACAAAATTCTTGCATCCTTGTGGTTACAAGTGTTTGGAGAACAAATTACGATATAGAACATTCCACGTGTGTATGTGTAATTTTGTCTTACAAACAAAATATATGTAAAATTATATATATATATATATATATATATATATATATATATGAAGAAAACCTAGCATGCAGAACAACTCATATGTATCTTTGGTCAGCTTGCTGTTGAAACATGTGCCTTTTGTTTTAATTATTAGCTGACCTTCTAGAAAATGTGATATGCTACAAATAATTTTTAAAAATCCCAACCTAAGAAAACCAAAATAAAACAGCGTAAATGAGGGAGATAAAGTGACAAACACATTTAGCTACTCCATCCTTAAGAAGAGCAGTCTGCTTACTTGTGTTCAGCCTGATGGGACTGGCAGCACACACGGCGAGCCAGGAGCACTGCTCCTAACCCTGTCTGCTGGGTTTCAGACCTGCAGTTAGCCTCTGTTTCTCATTGCTGCATAAATCAGGGCGCTGAGTACTCTTTAAGGCCATTTGAAATATTTTGTTCTAGTCTTTAGATGAGAAGGACACAAAGTTTTATAGGAAATGTCACGAATTCCTCACAATTTTTATACTTTGGTTGAATGAAATAAAAGGCTAAAAATGTAGGTGGCAGTCCGTGCTGTTCTGACAAAAGAAATGGCTGCTTTTCCATCTTGCTGGTTTGCGATGCCAACCTTGCTTCTCTGTTGCTAACATTCCTGTTGGCCATTTCACAGTTCATTACATGCAGCTTTCCTTGAATGCTGGAAAAGGAGAATAAACTCAGAGTAGCCCATTAAACTTGCTTCAAAATTTAAATGAGCTTACCAGAATAAATTATTCCATTTGACGCACACAAAAACGATTAAAAAAACAGAAAAAGAAAATATATTTTTCCCTTTCAATAAGAACCTTTAAAACATGCAGGCCAAATTACTCTGAACACTGAAAGAAAAGACACCCCTAAGAAAATATTGTTAGCTGCCATCCACAGAACGAAGGAGAGTACAACTGGTCCTGAAATGAAGTGTCAGATTGTCGTGATTCAAAACCCGTGTTTGTTTCACTATGTGTTAATAACTTTGTTGATCTGCTAATTTTTGGATTACCTGGTTTTCTGCTTTGTACAATATTACCTTTATCTAGTCAGAGAATTATCTAGTCATAGAATTAGTCTTCATGTTACCTTTCTTCTTGTATTCTAGGAAATTCTTTAAATTTTATTGTCAGTAAATATCTCAATTGCCTTTTATTTAAGGGATATTTACAATGATTGAGTTCAATTTTGAAAAGACTATGTTTTGACACTTTCATGGCATCATTTCATGCTTTTCTTACTATTTTAATACAGATAGCTATAAGATCCAGCTTCTGTTTTAAAACATGATGAACCCATCAAATACAATTTCCAGATCATTCATAATATTTTTGAATATACATAACTGTGATACAATAGTTGCAACAAAATTATGAAAAAATGCATTATTCAAATATCTGACTCAAATTTACCAGTTTGTCCTTAATTTATTAACTAGCGTAGCCACACCCATTCTCCGTGTATCTCTAAGCCTCCTAAATACCAAAATGGTATCATTAGTATCTTTTACCACACTGAGTCCTCCTTTTATTCATGTTAAACTATGCTCTGACAGATAAAGTTGAAGATTTACTAATCATCCAGATGACATGGATTTCTGTGCAGAGTGTACAATCAACGTCTACTTGATCATTTTACATAGAATACAAATTTTCTGCCAATTCATCTCTTCAACTGATGTAAAATAACAGTTCTCTCACAGCATATGGCTTCACATTTACACATGTGTGATTCTGAGCTCTGTATTCCATGCAAACTTGTTCTCCCACAAGATCAAAGGTATCTGCCAAGAGGCCAACACTTTCAAATACAAGCGAGGCCTGAGGAAAAGCAAGCCCAAGGTGCTCTTTTTTTCCATATATATGAGAGCGGTTATATATTTCCTGAAGGCTGAATTTTGATGTCTGTATGCAGAATGTGGATTTTAGATTTCAACATTTTTTATCCAAAAACATAGAATGATATTCAGTAAATACACAAGAACCAGACTAATTGTCAGGTTGCCAGGGGCCAAAACAATGTGCAGCTCTTCTTGTCATAATGAGTGTATCTCCAAAACTCCAGGTTAATTCCATAAGAAAAAGCCTTCATCTAACAAACCATAGTTTGGTACAATTATTGTCCCTGTCACTAAATTCTTCTTGAAGAATGAAAAGAATACCTGATAATGTAAATATTGAAAAAGAAATCTATAAACAAAACATGTCATTTATAATATTTGACATTTTCTATTTTTCTTGCCTAGTTCCTGGTGTGAATCTTTGAATAAGTAGAGGTAAGTTCTTGTTTAAAACTATATTATCCAGGGTCAGGTGTGATGGCTTAGTGGCTGAACACTGACATTTTAAGCTCTGGTTCACGTCCTGGCTGCTCCACTTCCCATCTAGCTTTCCTACTTATCGCCTAGAAAAACAGTATTGGATTTCCCAAGTCCTTAGGAACCTTCACTCAGGTGGAAGACCTGGAAGAACCTCCTGGCTCCTGGACTTTCCAATAAAAATAATTACATTGAAAAAAAAAAAAACACTATGTTATCTATTGAGATTCAGCATCCTCACCAGCAAATAACCAATTTCTAGTTATAAAGCTTGAGGGCTTCATGGGAGTTAGGGAGGGCATTGTATGCTGAGATGATAAGAAGCTGTCCCTGCTTTCTCTCAGAATATGGCATGCTTCCAGATTACAGCAGGTGCTTCATTTAGTCTCCTCTCCTTTGGACTCTCCCCAGCTGTTCCCCAAGTTGCGTTTCAGTGGAGAAGATGGTAGCGTGCTAGCAGTCGAGCATATTGGTCAGAATCAACTTATCGAGTGAAAGCTGGAGACACAAGAAGGGTGCTTCTTTTAATAATTTTTCCAGACACTTACGGATAGCAAATGGTATATAAAATAATATTGGGGGATAATCCTTCCAGAACTTTTAGTATTGTTCCCTGTAGCTCCCAGGTGCTCAGTAGGAATGACAATAACGTATCAGTTTTTGGGTGAGGAGACGTTTACTTTGAACCCATATAACTTTATTATTCCCATGTGAGGAACAAACAGAACCTGTAAAGTCAAAGAATAATTGTTCAACAGCTATGGACTTCTGAGTGTTGGTACAGAAATGCTATAGATCATGGGATAGATGTTTTTAAAATGCAGGAAACCTTCTGTTCCTCGCGATTCTGTGCACACATCTCAAAATTCCTGCTGTTGGGCAAAATGACTGTGGGAAGTTGGTTTTTCATGTCATTTTAGAGGAGTCAGTTTTGATGACACAAGTCAAATAACTAAGAAAACCCAGGCATGGTGGAAAAGAGAAGCTATTATCTTGGTCAAGCGACATAGGGAATAAAGATCACTCCGTTCCTTGAAAAAATATGAAATTCAATGTGAATGTTTAAACTTAGGGTATCTAAATTCTACCTAAGTAAATGAGTTATAAACTAAGAAAAAAAAAAAAAGAGGGCAAAACTAACCTGTCAACCAAATCTAGAGCAGGGCCAGCTCAATGTTTCAGCCGGTGTTTCAGTCTTGTCAGCTACTTCCTGATTCGTTAAGTGAGACCATGTCCCTGTTATTTCAAGCAATGCTACATGACAGCCCACATTCCAGTAGGAGTCAATTTTATTTGAATGCTGGAGAACAATAGAGACTAATGTTGAGATTATCTTACCTGGAGACAAAGAATTGGATCATCATTATTCCAGACTAACAACAGCAAAACCTGAACATGAGAGAGCCAAATAAAGCTGAGGATTCTGCCTGACAAGTGTCACAAATTGTGAACATAACAGAATTTTCCAGCTAATAAAGCTGGCAAAACTAGCCATCTTAGATAAGGGGGTTTATATTATGCTATCTTATTTAAAGGCAGAAAACGAGAAAAAATTCCTATCAGCTATTTCACTCTCCGAATGTCTTGAGCAGTTAGGATCAGAGTGGACTGAATCCAACTTCTGGAAACTCATTCCAGTTCTAACTGGGTGGCAGAAACCCAATAGCTTCAGTCATCACAGCTTTCTTCCAAGACTTAGAGCCAGCAATCGAACCCAGGTGCTCCAATGGACGTGGGCGTGTTGACCATGGCCTTAACCACTGGGGCAAACACCTGCTTCAGTGCAGGAACTTTGAATCATCCAAGGAGTAGCATCTAGAACATGGATTGCCTCGGCTTCCAATTGGGGAAATCTTGGTGAAATAAGCTATGAAGCACTGGAAGGTCTCTAAAACACAGCACGTGGTCAGGAAATTCTGCAGCATTGCCAAATTACTGTGGTGGCATCTCCAAAATCCAGGCAGAGTTTAACAAAACTGAAACATCTGCAGAAGGGGATGGAACAAAACAAAAATCAACGAGAAAAGCAGTGCACCTTTGCCAGCAGCAAAGAACACACCCAAAGCTTGGCAGCTGTTTGTCCCAGCTGCTGTTGCAAACTCCAGAGGGGAACCTGAAAAAGCTTCAGCTGCAGGCGTGGGGCTGCTGAGGGCTGCAAAGGGCAGATGGGTTAGTGCTGCGGGACCAAGAGATAGCAACTCATTCATTCTCAGGCAGACAACTTTCTATGACCAGTCAATTAAATCTCTGTTGTTTTTCTTCAGTCTGATATCTTGAGGTAACAAGATGATGATGATGATGATGATGACTATTTTACTGTGGTAAAACCGGCAGTTAGAAGGCTAACTACAGTTCTCAAGTGAAAATATTATATTTGCTGAAGGCTTACCACTTCAAATGAACTTATCTTGCCAGTATGATACCAATGTTCACATGATTTCTAGAAAGTGGAAAGGCTTTGTCTGGAACTATTAATTAACTCATTTAAAAAAATAAGATTTGAGGCAAAAGATTTTATTTCTGACATTTTCACACAATGAGAAATATCTTTTTGATTTAAATGTTTATAGGTAGATTAAGTTATTCTTAGATGAGTTTGTAATTGAAATCTACATTAGTTGTATATTTAAAAGAAGATACACAGAATGAGAGTCAGAAAAGCTGGAATTTTAAATGAATGGAAATGTAAATTTGCACCTTTGTTATCTCAAAGTGAATGCATGTTTTTGAATAGAACTTGAATAGTAAAATATGTGCCTTCTCTTTTACAGAGCAAAAAAGCTGTCTCTATTCTCCTTGTGTTAGCTAAACTCTACTTCAGATAAAAGGAGGGTATAGCAAGGAAAGAGGACAGAGAAAGAGGTGGCAAAGCTAATGAAAGCTGCTTTCGATACAGCAATAAAGATGCTCATCCAGAAGTCTGTTGCAACGTTCCACCACCGTTAGACTCTTGCTGCTATATCGTCATGACTACAAGCAGCGGAATTACACCCAAACACAACTGAAACACACCACTTTCTAACCTAATTACTAATATGTGTGGATGTGAATGCTTTAGCTATGTGTAGCAGTTTATGTATTATTGATGAAAAGATACTGATGGTTCCCAAACATGATGTAAGCATTTTGACAGGTCACTGATGAGTAGTTGGGCTATTCCCATTTGTCCCTTTAGAATAAAAAGTTTTCACTGACAGGGATCATGCAGCATTTTAAAGACTTCAATGACATTAAACCATCCAATAAACATTTATTAACATTGAGTATGAAATACTTTTTGTTTAAACAATGTTCAATTTTACTTAATTTAGAACTGATAGTCAAAATTCATTATATTGTCTTAAGGGAGGGTTTTCTGCATTTCCAATGGGTCAGTAGTGTTTCATTTACATCCTGGAATACAAATGCATAATAATACAAAAATTATGTTTTATAAAATATTTATTTTTATTGGAAAATCAGATATACAGAGAGGAGAGACAGAGAAGATCTTTCCTCTGATGATTCACTCCCTAAGTGGCGACAACAGCCACAACTGAGCAGATCTGAAGCCAAGAACCAGGAGCTTCTTTCATGTCTCCCATTGGGATGCAGGGTCCCAAGGACTTGGGCCATCCTCGACTGCTTTTCCAGGCCACAAGCAGGGAGCTGGATGGGGGCCAATGGGAAACAAACCAGTGGCCATATGACATCCTAGCACGTGCGAGGTGAGGATTGTGCTGCGGGTCTAACGTGCTGGGCCCAAAAAAAAACTTTTTTTTTTTTTTTTGGTAAGAAAAACACTTTAGTCACAATGTAGGAAGCAGCAAGGACAGCCTAAGCACCACGTGCATTTCATGTTGAAGAGGCAATTCTTTCCTTTAGTGAGGTGATTGATCTTTACCAGTGATCGATAGAAGTCTGCAACTTACTGCTAAGTGGATCTCTAGACCATTTTGTTTCTGCAGGAAATCTTCATCCAAAATGCAGAGAACAGAATTCCGGGCAGAAGCTCATTGCTGAAAGTCTCTCGACTGGTAGTAAGACGCTGATCACTCCACACAACCTAAACGATAAAGTCCTTTAAAAGTAAGAATGACTTTCTGAATGTTTAAATGTCTTTGTTGCAGATAACCTGATTTGTGTGTGCAGACAACCTAAATTTTGTGTGTATACACACACGTACACACACATCCCTACATATACACATAGGTGTAAATATATATAGTATATATGTGTATATATATATACATATACATACTTACATACGTATATGCATGCATACTCTTGGAAAATTTGTAACTCCTGTATTTTTTATTTTCTTGAAATATTAACTCTGCAGTTTAATTTACTTGACCAATATGATGCTTTTCATGTAATATATTTCTGAATGACTTGTTATTTATTATAAGGTTGGCTTGGTGGCATTGTGAGTAGACATTTAAAGATTAGTGTTTTTGTTATATTAAGAATCTAATTCAGGAGTCAACGCTGTATTGCCATAGGTGGAGCTTCCACCTGCCAGTCTGTCCTCTGTATGGATTCCAATTCACGTCCAGCTGCTGCACTTCTAATCCAACTGCTTGGCAATGGCCTGGGAATAGCAGGAGAAGATGCAGCCACATTCTTTTCATAATACTTAGAAGATATGTGCTGTGAGATAAATGTTTGTAGACTTCAGTTTTGCCTCAAAATTAGCTCATACCAATAACTCCATCCTCATATGAACTTTTTCAAGCACACTGAGATAACTTGCATGTATATTATATGCAAAAATTGACATGCATATATGCATTCCTGCATATATAAACATGTACAGCTACACACATTTATACATTTACTAAAGTCAAATAACTATTTCATAAGTAAATAAGTAAATAAATACAATACTATCTCACACTGAGTATTGTGGGGAAAAAAAGGAAAGGACTGCTGAAACTGAGTATTTGTGGGAGAAATGAAAAATTTGTGCCAAGGACTGCATGCTGAGGAGCTAAATTAAACTGGTTGGAATAGAAAGGTTACAAGAATAAACTTCATCCAAGCAGGACAATCTCTTGAGACACAACATTTGATCTTCAGGGAAAAAAGAGCTTCATGATGTTGGTGAGTCAATAAGAAGCTGTGTCAAATCCCATGTGGAATGTCTGTGAAATTTGCCAATGTCACAGGGAGGGGTCCCCCTTCAACAGCACTCTGGCTCTGGCAAAATTCAAAATGTTAAATGAATGTGACCTCAGGTTGCTGAAAATTTAAGGAAATTTAAGATGCTGCATCGTCTGTTATAATTTAAGACTTAGAATTTTACCTGAATATAATAACACAGCCGATAACTTGTGCTGTTCAATTATTTTTTAAGCTAGTCGGTGTCAAATAGCTAGCTATCTACCCTAATTTGCTTTTTTATGGATATATATATTCACACATTGTATCTAGACTATCCTACATCTTAGTTATCACAAAAACATAAAACCTGAACATTCTGCACAATATTGTATTCCAATACTTTATTGAACAATATTTATTCCAGTGTGTTAATAAGACCCTAGATAAATCATGTACCTGATTTCTAGGTTAGGAAAAACCTTTGCTAAGATTTACAGGCTTGCCATGTCAGTGAGCAATGTAGCATTCCAGTATTCTTAGGCATACCAGTACATTTCCTCTTAAAAAAAAGGTACCACTCACTCAACTATTCTTCAACAAAATACAAGCATAGTATGTGATCAATGCTTGTGTTCTCCATATTGGGAATAGTCTTACATTCTTTCTTCTAGTGGCATGGATGTCTTGTAGTTTTAAGTGGGGCCCAATGCAATACATGAAGGATCCCATGTTGACAATACAAACTTCCTTATTCCAAGTGGTAGAAAAAGCCACGGCAAGGAAAAAATTCATTTGGAGTTGCCAGAAAGGCACAAAGGCAGAGCATGAAGGCAAATTCATAGGGTTCTGTTGCCCTCTAAAAAGGAAGCTTATGCTGTTGATCATAGTGAATCTCACACTCAGCTGCTTTACACAAGACCCAGTGGATTCAGTACTGGAGTTATAAAGGTGGAAGGAGGCAATGATGCTGATGCCAACCGACTTCACGGCAGTAGTTCTGGAACCAGCAACCCTAAGACACTTGCTAGCAAGTTCATTACTTCATAGTCACTCTAAATTATACTTAAGACTGCAGCTCATACAACTTTCCCCCCTTTCGTACTGCATTTATCTCAACCTGTGGTTGATTTTTCCTAAAAATGTGCCTTTAATAAATCAAACAGGCATTCATCTCCATTGCTCACTCTGTTGCTGGGCTACCTGACCTAAAGCATGTGTACTTACCAGAGATTATGATTACAATCTGCTAGTTCAATACACAGACAGATGTTTTAATTGTTTGCTTGGTTGATTAACTGAAATGTCTACTCAGCTATGGAGCCACTGTAAATGAAACTGAAAGACGAAAATTGCTTTCTAAGAGAAGGGATATAGAGATTTTAGAGAAATATCAATGCAACCTAATCCAAGGACTACTGTTTAACAAGACCGAAAAGCTTACTGCTGAGAGTGATGGCTCAATGTGACATTTAGCTTGGTCTTTACAGGTAAAATGCAATGCAGTTGAGGCAGATTTGCTGGCTTTCAGTAGAATGCTTGAGGCCACAAGACAGCGGCTGATCCTCAGAATCTCCGTGTTTGACGGGATCACGGTTGACACTATGTCTTTGGATGACAGATGGTTGCATTCCTGGGTTAGAAAGGTGAACAACCAAATAGCACAAAAATGATAACACTTGGTCTATTTGCCAATGAAATAATTATAGCAAAGAATGCGATGTTTTGATAATGACAATGACCTCTTATCTCACATCCATTTCAACTCCCAGAGATACTTACATTATGTGAAAACAAGGAATTTTTCAGAAACTTTTCTCCAAATATCATGAGAAATATACATGAGGTATATTCTTAGAAGGTGGCATGCATGCACAGTAACTCACTGAAGGAAAAGGAAAACATCAAGGCATTAAGAAGATTAACAGCAAAAAATCATGAATTAAACCTATGTCTCAGGACACAGTAAAAAGAGTAGTAAACAGATTAATGTGTATTCATGGAGTTCAAGTAAAAAAAATAGAATTTTGACTTTAACATGTAACAAGTTGCATCCACTAGAAAACAACTCCTGTCAAGATAATGTCCTCATTTTTCTTTCTTTTCTTTTTTTTTTGTCATTGGAATAACTGGGATGTTCATTCTCTAGAAGTCTCATATTTAATTACTAACATACAAGGGAGAGGAAACTAAGAACACCCTGGGTATTTTAGTAATACTTACCACCAGTTGTACTCATTCTCTAACATATAACCTAATAACCATTACCTTAGTTTTAAAAAAATCACTTTGCATTTATGTACTTTTTCAAAATTGTCTTAGTGGTTTGGCATCATTATTAGGTATAGAGTGGCTATTGCCAATTGTTTTAATCAACTATTTTGATATTGGAAAACATTTGACTACAGTGATGTAACTGGCAAGGAAATAGAACCAGCAAGACATTCTAAAGAGCTGGAGGACACAGTAAGGCTCTGATGAAACTACAGGCCTGAGCTGCTTATTGAATTCTGCCAAGACCTTGTTAAGAAAACCCAAATTCTTGCTGCCTGGTATTCTCATTCATGGAAATTCCTAAATAAGGAATTTGTACTGAGTAAATTACTTGTTTGTAAAGATTTGTAAATCAAAGTCAGAAAGCTAATCTAGGAATCAACAAATACATATTTTTGGACTGTGACGACAATAAAGTGTTTTCAATGCCATTTTTATTCTGACTGAGATCACTGCAGTCTAAATTCTTTATTTTATTGTGTTCAACTCCTAATCTTCAATTAGCTTCTAGTCAAGACATGGTGATTAAAGCAAACGTGATGAGTGAAGTTATTATGAATAGAACTACTGGGAAGTTTTCAGTTGAGTTACAATGAAGATATCCAAAAGATTTAGACATTTTTTTTTCATCTGGTGTAGATACAAAGGCTTTGAATTTTAAAATGGAGGAGAAAAGTGCTTATTAAGAACCATAGTCACATACAGGCAATTTTATTCCAAGGAATTTCTATTTGCTGTAGAATATTGTAATGAGTAAGATGATTACATGAAATAAATCCAGGCAAGCATTGCTTAGCAACAGTTATCATTAGACTGCGGGCTTGATACATGCTTAACATGTTGTAGTAAAACAGTGGAAATATTTAAGGACAGAGTTCTGGATTTCTTTCTTCCAACTTAAATGTGTGAAAATCTGAATATTACATTAAACTTGAAATCACTGCATTTCAATCAGAGTAAGCTGTTGACCTTGGACTCTTCTATGGATGATGCTGATAAACAATCAAGCTGATTCACTTCAAGGTTCTTGTCGAAACAATACATGCTTAAAATCAGCTCAGTTGGTCTAATCTTTTGGACAGCATTGATGCCAGGAATGTTTTATTTGGAGCAGGTGTTTGCTATGGTGTTTGAACTGCCACTTGGTTCACCAGTTTGTGGGAGATCCTGAAGTTGAATCAGCTTCTGACCTGGCTTCCCGCTAATGTACAACTTGGGAAAATAACTCAAGTGCTTGGGACCCTAGCACATGAAGGGAAAAGTCAGAATTGAGTTCTGGACTCTTGATGTGGCCTAGCTGATTTCCAGCTCTTGTGATCATTTGAGGAGTGATTTGTGGATGGAAGATCTTTCTCCTTCTCCCTTTGTCTCTCTTTCTCTCTCTCTTTCTCTCTGTATGTATGTATATATGTATCTGTGTGTATGTATTTGTGTGTGTTTTCCTCTGCTTTCAAAGCATATGTTTTACTTTTACACTGTTATTTTTATATCCATAAATTCAGAGTCACAGCTTAACATTGCAAATCATATTCATTGTCATCTTTTTTCCTTTTTCGTGTTAGTGTGAATTAAGGTAATATTAAAGTTTAAATAAATTCCAGAGATTGTTCTACATTCTAGGTTTTAATCATTACTGGCGTTTTCTCTCCTTATCTTATTAGACTGAATTCACTTAGGATGCAGACATTAAGAAGATTGAAGATAAATTGAATGGAAATACCACATTCTGTCTCCCATGAATGGTTCCAGCATGAGGACAAGGAGGAGGCTGATCCACGAAGGGCACAGGGATTGTGCTGCTTTCGGGGTGAGACTTCCTATCCCTTGATTGGCGTGGCGGTTGTACAACCTTTCATATTGGCCCAAATGTATATCTTAAATAATATAATTTGGTTGTTTATGAATTTTAGCCATCATGCACCTGGTTCCAATGAAAACCATGTGTGTCCCCATGGATATCATTCTCTAGAGAAGCCATTAGTTTCAGGTAAAAATAAATGTTTTAGAAATTCAACCCCAAGTATTACCTGTAATCCAGATTCTCAAATTCAGAAATTGTAATAAGCATTGGTGATTCAGTATTTTAGAACAAGAGCAGTTAAAATCCCTAAAAGTCAACCAGCATAAAAAATGGTCAGAAATGACCAAACCAAGCAAACTTGCAGAACATCAAGCTTACTTCACTTATTGATTCATTAATCCAAAGCTATTTATTGGCAAATATTTGCTGGGCATTATTCTCAATGATAGTGTCAAAGATGAGCACCACAGGGTACTATTTAAATCAGTGAACACATAATTTACTCAGTAATCATCGACAATAGGGGAAAAGAGCTGTGATACACACTCACTTGAGCAGAGGTCATTGGGTGTTTTAGAGCCAGAATGAGTGACAGGAGTCTCCGGAGACTGAAACACACAGGGAAGTGAAAAATGACAAGGGCTTGTTCAGTGTAAAATCAATTAGGCCACATGTGTCTGATAGGTGCAATTAGGAGGCCAGGCTTCTATCATCCCAGGGAGACTGGGTAAGCAAGGTCCTCTCCTGTCTGATGATTAATTACATTCCTAAGGATTGGCTTTCAGGTCCCTGAGAAAGGCGCTTCTGAGTTGCAAGGGATACATTCAGATCTCAAAGGGACAGCGGAAATATTCATAGTCTTTGGTATTTGACATTGTAATTTCCAAGGAGTTCTAAGAAAGGCAGGTTGGGCCTACTTCATATTTTGACTAGCATGAAGAATAAATTCCAACAGCATTGTGATTTCTTACACAAGCTGAGAGAGAAACAAAAATAGGACAAAGAAAATGATAGAAGTTTCCATCATCATGTTGCAGGGAGCTGACATGAAAGAAGGAAACAACCTGGATTCTAATCCCACAAGAAAGAAATTCCATGCAGACAGCTTCAGTAAGCAAGGCAATGTTTACTAAGTGAGAAATCTGTCACAGCAACAGAAAGTAACTCCAAGAGGCCATGCACCGGAGTGCCTGTGAAGGTGGAGCCTTATAAACAAACAACCAAAAACTCCTGGATCAATTAAAAGGTGAGGAGAAACATGAAGAAAAGCAGGAAGACAGTGAGATTTGGGTTTGTGAGAAGGGGAGAAGGCTGCCATCACAGCCTTACGATGGCTTTGTTGTTCTGTGCTAGGAGCTCTTTCAGCTTTAGGCTTTTTGCTGAGTCCCCTCTCCACCCTCTAATCGATCCGTTTTTTCCTTTCAAAATTGTGTCTGAGGGACACCACTGGCACCATTTCCACCAATCTTTCTGCTCTTAGAGCATCCTTCTGCTGCTGCAGCAGGAGGTTTCCATCTCTCACAGCCTTAACAAATTCCGCTTTGCTCCCTGAAATTGTCATGTCAAACAAGAATCCAGGTCAACTGTATCTTTCTCATGGAAACTCCCCATAACAATACTAAGACAATTGTTTGCCCTTATTTTAAAATGCGTCTCTTTTAGTTGCACTAGCAGGTACTAATTTCTTAGATTGCTATTTATGTATCTTGTTAACCTATGGAAATACATAGCTAGACACCCCCATTGAGTAAGGTGGAACTGGAAAAATACTATTGTTTCTCATCCAATGCATGAAGTTACTACGATTAGATTCCAGGTCATCCCAGGGAGTAGTTTGCACTTTAATATTTTCCTATTTTACAACACTTCGGATTTGATTTGTGACAAATCAGACTGTAACTGATAGGTCCTTTATTAGCAATGTTGAAAATACTCAAGGTAGCATGATCCAATCTACTTGTTTCAATGAAACACAGGATTGTTTTTTTCTGAATCTGTTTGAAATTAGATGTCAGCTAATATAATGGGATTCGGGATAGCAGCCTACGTGTGGCAATAAGGTGGAGATGTTAAAGGGAGGGAAGAAGTTCTCATGCCCTTACATTCTTGCTGCAATGCCAGTTGGAACAGTTGAGTCTGAGTTTCCGACTGGCTTGGCTGCTTAGATCTCAGAAGAAACTTCTGAGCAGAGATCTCATGATACTTCACACTATGTTTTCTAATTTGAGAAATACTGATTTTGGGGTTCAGCGCAACAGCCTAGTGGCTAAAATCCTTGCCATGCACGCGCAAGGATCCCATATGGGCACCGGTTCATGTCCCAACTGCTTCCTGCTTTTGCCCCGGGGAAAGTTGTAGAGGCTGTCCCAAAGCCTTGGAACCCTGCACCTGGGTGGGAAATCCAGAAGAAGCTGTTGGCTTCAGATCAACTCAGCTCTGGCCATTGTGACCACTTGTGGAGTACATCAGTGGACGGAAGATCTCTCTGTCTCTCCTCTCTTTAGGTCTGACTTTCCAATAAAATCATAAATCTTTTCTCTTTTTTAAAAAAAAGACATTACTTTTCAGTTTTCAGAATCCCTAGAATTGGGGCTTTTATAGCAGCCTGTAAATTGGAAATATATTATTTTTCTTCATAGTTTAAAAAAAGCTGCTAATTAATTGTGTGTGTGTTTGTGCATACACATGGGAGTATGGGAAGCCCTATGTTCTGATGTATTCTGATGCCCTGTGCTAGGCTGTTTAAATGCCTCAGCTCAGTCATGTTAAATAACCAACATCAGTGCGTTAAGTGAAAGAAGTCACGTTTGTGACAATCATGCACGTTATCCGGGCAAAGGCAGTGCTTTTGCTGTTGGGGAAATGGAGGCTCTTGCAAGTTTTGCTTAACGCTCACGGTCCCCAGCTAATGGTCTACCTGACTTCAAAGCCCGTGCTCTTTCACACCACAGGTTTGCCCCTGGCTCACCTCAAGCTTTTAAAGCATCTTCCTGCCCTTTGCCTTCTAGCTTGTGACAAGTTTTGGTTTCTTTTCAATTGAACATTTCAAAAGAAAGTAAATTGCTTGCACTGTGCCTCTGGGAAGTGACAAAACATTATATGGAGAAGCATCAGTTAGGGAGAAGGCACAGGTAGTTGGTGTGGGCACAAACAATAGCATAATAATAAAAAGAGAATTACTGCTGGGGAGGTAAAAATGAAGATGTTCAGTTCCTGAAAGGTTAAAGGGACATGACTGAGTTCATAGCAACTATAAAATTAATTTGTCCAACTGATAGTAAAACATCAAGCTTGGCACAAATCCCAATTATCAGAATTTAACCAAAGTTCATATTACTATCTGTGCAAATGAGGTAAGAAAAAAAAAATAGCATAGGATTGTACATGAAAGTATCGTGAGAGGGCCCAGTGCGGTAGGCTAGCGGCTAAAGTCCTCGCCTTGAACGCGCTGAGATCCCATATGGGTGTCGGTTCTAATCCCGGCAGCTCCACTTCCCATCCAGTTGCCTGCTTGTGGCCTTGAAAAGCAATCGAGGACGGCCCAAAGCCTTGGGACCCTGCATCCGCATGGGAGACCTGGAGGAGGATTCTGGCTCCTGACTTCGGATCGGCGCAGCACCAGCCGTTGTGGTCACTTGGGGAGTGAATCATTGGATGGAAGCTCTTCCTCTCTGTATATGTGACTTTACAATAAAAAAAAAAAAAATCTTAAAAAAAAAAGTTTCGCAAGAGCCTTCACTTGTTTAATACTGTAATGTCCTTCTCCAAGAGCAGGAAACTTGATTCTCACAATCCACCATCCAGCTATTGCTTTGCTACCCACGCTCATGAAATCCTCTCCAAAAACAATTAAATCACAATGCTTATATTCAGTTCTTTTGTCTTACACTTTCAGTTGAAACACCATTTTTTTTTTCATAATCGCTTAGGTCATTTTCTTGGTTTTACCTCATTTTCTGCAGCGTTTCATCATGCCTAGGTAACATTTGGTATACAAATCCCCACAGAGCGAAAGAACTGCTGGAAATATTTCTCTCCCTTTTGGAAAGAGATATTCCACAATGCGTTATCACAGTGACCCACACTTCTCTCTCATTACAACTCAGAACTGATTTTAGGTGCCCGAGTAGCCATGTAAGTTGCTATCCCTAAATAGGCTTCCTGAGTCTTACTCTGATTTGTCATGAATTCTAGGCTTCTAATTTCCTTTCTTGCCTGTCCATAAATAATAAATCTACCTCATCTAACTTATGAGTTAGAATATATTGTCTTTCTCATCTCAGACAAGTACAGAAATACTGGCCCAAGATATCGTGAACTGACATATTTGTCCTCTTGTCCTGATGAAAGATGTGGCTTGTCTTAGCCATCCTCCATGCAGTGGGATTCCTGCCGTGGGGTTGGTGGCCCGTGAATCTATCTAAGACATTTGAATATAGGTTTTGACAAGAATATTGCTTATTTATGTATGTATTTATTTGCTTGAAAGGTAGAGTTATACAGAGAGGTAGGGGGAGAGAGATGGAAACAGAGCTTTTCCACCTGCTGGTACACTCTGCAAATGATCATCTCATCCCAGTCTCCTACATGGCTGACAGGATCCCAAAGACTTGGGCTGCCTTTGCTGCCTCCCCAGGCATGTTAGCAGAGAGCTAGATCAGAAGTGGAACAGCTGTTATTTAAACCATTACCCAAATGGGGTGTTGGCATCAAAGGCAGGAGTTGATTCACTGTCGTCACAGCTTTTAATGTCTTTGGTAAAATGCCTAGGAGTCATATTGCTGGGCTGAATGGCAACTTAACATGCCCCTTTGTGAAAAATGTCCAACAAGTAGCTGTAGCAGTTCGCATTGCCATCCGCCGTAACTGACTCTATCTGACACTTCTACTCACCAGAATTTGTTATTGTCAATTTCCTTTGCCAGTCATTCCAATTGGCAAACAGCAGTCTCACAGTTTGCTTTTAATTGGATTTCCCAAATGACAGATGTTATTGATACTAATCTGCGGTGCCACATTGCCAGTCCCAAAGTTTTACCCATTTTTATTCGTGGATCACTGGCTGGAAATACATATTGTTAAAACAAAGATTGTAGAAATAGCCTCCTTTAGATTATAGCTTTAGATTTTAGACTTCATCATATTATTCGTTTTTAGTTAGTATCTTTGAGGAATAGGCTGTGCATTAAATTCAAATGTTCATATATGGGGATGCTGGAATGCTATGGTTATCTATACATTGTGCTTAGATATCCTTTATTAGATTAAAAAATGCCACTTTCTTTCCCATTCCTAGGTTAATGACAAGTTTTACTATTAGTACATAATTTGGATTTTGACAAGTTTTCATATATGTGTAAATTATCTTAGTATTTTTAAATTACTGCCCATTGTATTAAAATATTAAATTTGCATTGCATTCTTGTGTTGAATGTCACCTGGAATTATGTAGCACTTTCTAACATTTTCCCTTATATAGGTCATTGTTCTTTTGTAACTACATTTATGCAGTTTTGTAATATGTAGCTTTGTAATTTTTTTTTGCTCTGCTTTTGTGATATTAATGAAATATTGCTGTCATAAAAGGACTTTGAACATATTCCTTCTCATTTTATTATCTGAAAAATACTGGACAGAATTGATTGTTCTTCTTTAAATGATTGTTAGACAACATCAACATAATGCCTAAAGTTTATGTTTTAGAATTATCTTAACCACATGTTCATTTAAAACGAATCATTGCTTTAGGGATATTTTGGCTAGCTATTTATTTTTAAATGATAAGTCAGTTTGAGGGATCCAGTGAAGAAAGTCACCATCAAATTGATGGGGCACATGAAGATAGAGTTGTCTAGCACATGCCACAACTCTCCTTGTCAAAGTCATTAACTTAAATAGTGAAGTGTTGGACCAGCCTTGGGGTGTGGAGTTAAACCTCAACTTGGGACACTACATGGCTACCAGTTTCTGCCCTTTCTGCTTCCTTTCTGATTCTTACAACTGTGTCTATGAAATCCGAGGAAGCCGATCCAAGTAGGCCTTTGTCATCCTAGTGGCATGGCCCCTGACTTTGATTTGCCATGCCCATCTGGTAGGTGAACCAGTGAATAGAAGATAGCGCCTTCTCTTTTTCCCTCTCTCCATCTCTTTCCATACTGTCTTTCAAATAAATAAAGCAGAGCTTTTATTTCATAATTAAGATGCTTGGGTTCAATGCCTGTCTGTTCTACCTAGTGAAATCAGTGACAGTATTCTAGGTATCATTTCATTCTGGTTATCTTAGAATTTCATCCCTTTTACCACTCTTTCAAAGAAAAGCTTTTTGTTTCTTTTGTTGTCCTTTTGTTGGTGCTTTCTCGGCAAAGAATTTTTAACTTCATTGATTTCTGTTCTAGTGTGAATTCTTTCCGCCTACTTGACTTAAGTTTAATTTGATCATATCTAGCTAGGTAGAAAATATGTTATTAATTTCATATCTTTCTTTCCTAATATATACTTTCTGTGCTGTGAGAATCTCAACATTGTTTTAGCTTTACTCTATGTATTTTGATATTCTCTCTTTGTGTAGTTATTTGAATATGTAAATTGAATTTCTTTCCCATGATGCTTCTCCTCTGACAGGAGTATTTCTTTTTTTCTTTTATTATTATTTTTAATTCATTGATTACATTGTATTATGTAACACAGTTTCATAGGTACTTGGATTCTCCCCACCCCTCCCCAAACCCTCCCACCATGGTGGATTCCTCCACCTTGTTGCATAACCACAGTTCAAGTTCAGTTGTGATTCCCCCATTGCAAGCATATACCAAACATAGAGTCCATCATCTTGTTGACAGGAATAGTTCAATAGTGTACTGTTTAAATGTATTTTTTATCATATATCATTCTTTTACCAGTGTGTAATATGGTTTTTGCTAATGTCTGAAAATGCATGTAATTAGAGTCCTATTAATAAAATCTTTAATGTTTGTTATTTGCATAAAGGATTATCTTAGTTTAATTAAATGAGAACTCTGGTGGATATTCTTATGTAAAAATAAAGAATTTAAGAAAGACAGCCTAAAGTTTAAACAAGATAAAAAGAGGAAAAATCTGTTAAACCTACTCATTCTCTCCTTCTCCATATATACACACAAATATATGTGTGTATACATATATACATATATATATAAATATAAAGGCAGATGAAGATTAGTCTTTATACACACATATGTATTATACACACATATACACCCATATATATATGTGTGTGTGTGTGTGTGTGATTTATTTATTTTACTTGAAAGTCTGAGTTACAGAGAGATAACAGACAGGAAGCCTCAATGGCCAGAGTCTACTGGTACAAAACTGGGAGCCAGAAGCTTCCTTTGGGCCTCCCACATGTGTGCAGGGGCCCAAGGACTTTGGCTACCCTCTGTTGCTCTCACAGACCAGCCAGAAAGCTGGATCAGAAGTGGAGAAACCAAAACTCAAAATGGTGCCCATATGGGATGCCAGCATCACAGGCAGGGGATTAACTTGTAACACAAGTGGGCAAGTCCTGAAGATATACATTTTCAAACAAAATAAATAGAAGCTGTACGTGTGTGTGTGTATGATGTGCTCTTCATCTGTGAAAAAAAAAGCGGTGTGTATATTTGTGCTATGTACACATAAGATGATTTTGAAAACAAATACAACATAAATGAAGGTGTGTGGGTTAGTAATTAAACTGCCTGGGTTTGATGCCAGTTTGTTGATCCTGACTCCAGCTTTTTGCTGCCTCAGCTAACAGCAGACACTGGTGATGACTAAAACAACTGGTGATGACATTTGTCAAGGAGAACTGCATTCCATTCCTGGGCTCTCGGCTTTGGCCTGTCTCAGTCCTGGACCTTGCAGGTATTTGGGTAGTGAGTCAGCAGTTGGGAGCGCACTCTCTCTCTCTCTTTCTCTCTCTTTTATCCTGCTTGCGTTCTTTAGCACTGTGCATGCCAAGCACTTAAACAAATCACAAATGATAAATATATCTATCTATCTATCTATCTATCTATCTATCTATCTATCTATCTATATATATTTGGTAACTGTTCTCTAGAGATGGAAAGAGTGAAAAGACAGGCACATAGGAGTAAGAAAAGCAGAGCGCTGCACTGTCTTGTGATAGTACTTCCATTTGGCTGTGTAATGAAACGCTAGCCACTGCAACACCAAGGCTGCAATATGTCTTGATAGTTGCTTTAAGAAAAATGCCCTGGCACTGGCATCATGACTTAACTGGCTCGTCCTCCATCTGTGATGCTATGATCCCATATGAGCACCAGTTCATGTCACAGCTGCTCCACTTCTCTTCCAGCTTCCTGCTTACGGCTGGGAATACCATGAATCACGGCCCAAGGCGTTGGGACCCTACATCCATTTGGAAGACCCTTCCTGGCCTCGGATCAGCTCAGCTCTGGCTGGTGTGGCCTTTTGGGGAGTGAACCAGCCAATGAAAGATGTTGTTCTTTGTCTTTCCTTCTCTCTGTATGTGTACCTTTCTAATTAAAGTGAGTAAATTCTTTAAAAAGTCTTTTCTTTTAACTCAACCTGCCAGCATTTACTCATTGATCTGTATTTTATCTCACTTGCTAAGTCAATTTCTTTATGAATGCTATTTACAATAATTTCATGTTGAAAAAAAAGTGATGCAATGAGGACCCAACCTTATGTAGTATGCGTTTCTGGCCATTTATGTTTGGTCTTTATTTTTTAATGTTTTTTAAAATTATTTTAATACAAATATTCTAAATAATACAAAACCCACAGATCACTTTAAAAAAATATCTATTTTGCTTCCAGACTGCATTCGTGTAAAACAATTCAGATCAAATTATTGTATCAGTCTGCACTTAAAAGTTTGTTTTTTGTTTGTTTGTTTGTTTTCTAACTTGAAAGTAAGATTTTACTAAGAGACGAGAGAAAAAGAGGATCTTCCATCCACTGTTTCACTCTCTCAAAAGCCACAACAATGGAAACTGAGCCTATCTGAAGCCAGGAATCAGGAGCTTCCTCTGGGACTCCCATGTGGGTACAGGAGCCCCAAGATTCGAGCCATCCGAGACTGCTTTCCAGGGACACAGGTTGGATGGGAATTGCAGCAGCCAGGACATGACCCCTGCCCACATGAGTCATTTGTGGTACAAGGCAGAGGTTTAACCCTTTGAGCCCCTGGCACCAACCCCCTCTCACATCAGTCTTAAAGTGATAGTTCATTTCACCTTTTCACAAGTCAGTTGATGCATGCATATATATATATGCATCATATACTTGCAAATATTTAGTTAGTTATTATAAGAATTGAAAAAGAACTCACTTTAAGTATTATACAAATAATTTCCATTTTATGAATTAAATGTTGTATATAAACTTGTATTCATTTCACCTCTGTTTCTATACTGTTCTACTTATCTATGTGTTATTTTATGTCATCGCCATACTTCTCTAATTGCCGTAGCTTTTATTCACATTATCTTAGGTATATGAAATCCTGAAAATTCACCAAATGGATGTTATCACTACTAAATGAGTTCAGCAGTGTCAAGAAAAAGAGAGTTCCAATGATACACCTTCTTGACATCTTTTCCTCTTGTTGGGACATCAGTCACATGGATTTGAACCCACCACATGATCTGATTTCCCCTTAACTCACATCCATGAGCATTCTATCTCCAAATGCAATTACATCCTAAGCTGAGTGTGATGATGAAAGGCACAATTTAGTTCACGAAGAGCTGGATACACACTTAAATTTTTTTAATGTATCAATAACATGTTGGATTAGAATTTCACAGAGGAGAATAGGAGTTGGAGAAAACGGGATGTGAGTTATGAACATTTAAGTCAGCTTTCATCATAAGAGAGAATTTTTTGGTATGTTTTTATAAGAACCAGGGGGCATGAAACAAAACTGTAGCATTCACAGAAGCCCTGAAGTTTAATAGAAACTACCTCCAACAGAAGTAAAGCTACCAAATTATATACCCTCAGTGAAAAAGCAAGCTAAAAATGTAACATGCATCTCCATATAATTTATTTGAAGTTATAAAATGGGTAATTGTGAAGCTTATAATGATATAGGCATGTTAAGTTTTGTTTTGTTTTTCACATTTGCCTTCTGAAATATAAAGTCCCTGTTGATGGGCTCTTTCTCACTTGGGATATTTTCTATTGTAATGTAAAAGATACTAAGGCAATTGACTTTTAAGAAAATGCTCTGCAGAAAAAAGCCATGGATACAGGTGCACATCTTTCAGTTAGTGTCCTAAAAGGATCGAAATGTCAGACTGTATGCAACAAAAAGTCTCTGAAAAAATCAAACAAGTGAATCATCAACCCACTTACCACCCTCAGCAAAGAAGATAGGAATACAGATGGGGTTATCCAGAAATTCTATATGGAAAAACCTTCCAGGCCAACAGAATGAGTTCTCATTTTTCTTTGCTGTTGTTTCGCAGTTTGTTTTGTTTTGTTCTTAAGATTTATTTTATTTTATTTCATCTGAAAAGCAGATTTACAGAGAGAAGGAGAGAAAGGAAAAGATCCTCCATCCACTGGATTACTCCCCAGATGGCTAAAATGGCTGGAGCTGAGCTGATCTGAAGCCGTGATTCTGAAGTTTCCTCCAGGCCTCTGACATGAGCATAGGGTCAGAAGCCATCACACACAGGGAGCTGGATAGGAAACAGAGCAGCTGGGACTAGAACCAATACTCCTATGGGATGCCGATGCTCAAAGGCAGAAGGTTATCCTGTAAAGCCATGGTGCCAGCCCCATGAATTCTTATCTCTATTCATCCCCTTTCTTTATTGCTCAATTCCCACTTTATTTTATTTTTCTTTAATATTTGCAAGAATATAATTTTATTCATCTCTGTAATCTCAGGCTTAATTAATTACTAACCATAATACTGAACAAGTAAAAATAGAAAAATGACATTTCCACAGGAAAAAATATAGATATATATCAATACATCTAATCTATATCTGCTTGATTGATATCTTCATCCAGTAATCAGTTCATGAACATTTGTGTTGATGATATTATTTACAGCAAATGACTGATGTGATCAACTCAAGAAAAAAATCAACTGGAATATATGAATGTATTTTCCTCTAATTATGTCTAAAGCATTTATCATTTTGTCTTTCAAATGCAAATATATAATTCATTGCAAATTATAGACATAAAGAAATAAAACAGTGTTTATATGAAGCGTCTTTCCTCCCAATAAATACAAGGGTGATTGTTTTGGGAGTAAGTTTTCGTATATGGATTTATTTCTAAATGCTCCATGTGGTTTGGCCTGTTATTCTTTTTGTGTATCATATTAATTATCATTATTTTTTCCCAAAAATAATTTTTTATCCTATTTTACTATTTATATTTGCCTCCTAACTCTTCTTAATTTTCAAACAATTCTACAACTAGAAAATGTGGAAAAATAGTTTGCCTAGTCAAAGAAATGTAAGGAGAACACGCAAACCATGACTAGCATAAAAACCAGTCGATGCTAAGGAGCGGTGTTTTTCAATTTACGCCACTCCTGTTACTCACACTTTGTTTCACCATCTAGGGAAATGTTCTGTTCTTGCCTGTGTGAAACACCCACAAGTGTTAATGCCTATAAAATTAATTTCAGTCTCAGTCATTGGAAAGTCCCATTTGGATTTTTCTAAGTGAAAACAACATATGTCTTGCTGTTGTTTTCCTTGATTAGTCTGACTTTTACCACGAATTTGTTTCTTTATTGAACACACTGTGGCTTCTTCGGAAATCATCAGTCAAGGTATTCAAGGTCTCAGCAGAACAAAGTGTACGTATTTCAAATTTGTTTCTGTAGAATTGCTTGCAGTGGTAGCAGGCTGATTTTCCCTCAGGTTTGATCATCACCACATTTTTATACCAGTGGAATTTGCAAAGAACTGATTGCAATAGTGGCTGAATGTTTTTTATTATTATTATCCTGAGAAAGAATTGGTTTTATTACATTTGTAAAGGATATTAATCCTTAAATTGTTACAATGAAGTATCATGCAGCGAAGTAATATTATGTGTATTAAGTATGATAAAGACCTTTAAAAAAGGAAGTAACATAGGATATAAGTCCAAAATAGGAAAAAATATATATACACACTGGGCTTCATTACCCTGTGAAGTATTTGACTATCCGGGATAAAACACTTCATATGAAAAGTAATGTTCTGCATATCACAAAACAAAACATGGGAAAAGGAAAAGGTTTTGAAGCTGCCCAAAGAGAAATACAAATATATATATATATATTTGAAAATCTAAGATATATTAGTTTTGTGTTTGCTTTAGATATGTATCCCCCAAAACAAAATGCAGAAAGAAATGCTAAAATGTGAGCACAGGAAATGCTGTGTTTCCATGGCTGTCCACCCTCCAGCAGCATGCAATGCCTTATTTGAAGCTGACATATATCCAAATTCAATCCATCTCTCAGGAGAGAACACAGAGGTCATTTCTAAGAATTATCTTCCCTAGCCCCTTCAATGAAACCGGCTTTGCCACGCTTAACTCTCATAAATGAATCTGTCTCTGTTCTCTCTCTTGCCCTTTCCCTTCCTCTCTCTCCTTCTTTGCTAGAAACATAGAAATATCTAGGTAATAGCTACTTATCCAATAAACTCATTATTGAAAATCCAAAATAATGCTTATTTAAAGTGTGCATTTCTACAGCAACTAAAAGGGACATATTATAATAGAAAAGCCTTTAGTTCCTACCAAACACAAAATTTTGGCTCCCTGCATCGTGGAACATGCCATGAATTTGTCAGAGTCTGAACTTTTCAGTATAAATCATCCCACAAGTCTAAGTTAAAACATGTCCATGAATTTGTGTTATATTGTTAGACCAGATTATAAGACTTCCCTGATTAACTTTAAACTACACAAGGCAATGGGGAAGAAGTAAAAAGAATTCAACAGACTCAAAGCTAAGAAAATGAAGTAATAAAGAAGAATCCAGAAAGAGCCAGGTGGTTGGCAATGGTGGTTACTGGTTGTGTGTCTACAAAGGATAGCATCTGGAGTAGCTGGTGGCAAGTGGCAGGCCTTTTCTCTGGCTGCAATGTTCATGGAGATTAATTAGAAAGCATATTGTTGAATCATACACCAGAGGATTTGCTTCCAAGATACAGTAGTACAATGGGCTGCAATATGTTTTGGGTTAACTCTTCACTGAATTAACTCTAGAATGAAAGGATATTTGTATACTCAGAGCAGTCTAAATAAATAAAAATGCTCAATCCAAATTTATGCAAGTGTATTCAAACTCAAACTTCGACTGTGCGCTATCATCATCTATTCAAATAACCCTGATTCTTCAGGAATAGGAGAAAGTAAAAAAGCATTGAATTTTGGAACCATTGATATTTTAAAATATAATAAAAATAAGACGCAAAAGGCTGTTTGAAAGTTATCTATGATGAGGTTCAGAGAAACAGGAATGGAGCATGTTATGTTTGACCCTGAAACATAGCATAAAATAGCATAGTGTGGGATAATCTAATGCCAAACATAGCTGTGTGTAAACTTGCCTGATAGAACAGGATTTCCTGAAGGTGGGTGCTGGAGAGGGGAGAGCAGGGTGCTTCTAGACAATAAATGGGCAAGAGGCAAGTCTGCTTCACTGTCCATTGGCAAACGCAGGTCCAACATTAATCATTATAATCTACAAAAAGAAAGGAAACACGATTTAAAAGCCATCGAAGTATAGGAAACTGAAATCAATAGATGCGAATGGAAAAATGATGAAAACTACCCTGAGAAGCCATTTTCTCCTGAATGAAACAAACTAGGGAAAATGTGTGTTCTGTTCATTTGCTTAAAAAAGGATTAAAAAAAAAATCAAGGCTTTTTTTTTCTTGCATGAGCTGTACATTATGAAAAAATAATGTAATACTTTTCAGTTAAACTTTTTTTTTCATGCTTACAAGTTGCTGTTTGTAGGTAAGGATCACAGTCAGCTCACTAGGAGGGGAGCGGTTCTGCAGCCTTGGCAGGGGTCCAGATTCAAGTGCTGGCTCTGCCATTTGCAAGCTGTATGGAGACATTTGGTAAGTCATTTACAAGGGCTTTCCAGAGGATTAATGTCTTGTTAGCAAGGAAGAAAAACCTGACACACATCATGCCAACTGACTCAGAAATAATTCAAAGCAATTAATTTTCTATATGAAACTTGGGATTGATAAGGACTGGTTCCATGAATTTAAATATTTTAACTGACAATTTTAGGCTTAAAGGAAGGATACAACTGAGGAGAAATACAGTCACTGTATCTTATGGAGATATATTTTATTAAAAGTGATACATTGAATTGTTTAATTTATTCAAGTTAATAAACAAAGACTTGAAAGCTAAAGAACAAGATATTGGATAACAAATATAAATATCACAAAATATTATATGAAAAGTCAGACCCCTTTACTCTTATTATAATGAGAAAATTATAACAAAAGAAAGTGTTTTTAAATAGAGATAAGTTCAAACAAAATACAGACTAATTGAAAATAAGAAAAGGAAATATACCAATGGTTTGCACAAGGTCCCTGATGTTTTCCCCTCAGAAATTGATGTATTTGGTTAGATTAATTCCTATGCATGAAAAATTCCTCTCTACATTTTTAAAGGGGACTATACTTACATTTTTTTCTCAACCTCAGAGTTATTTGCATATACTAGCGCCATAGCATTGTGTTCAGTAATCTTGTATCCTGCTACCTTGCCAAAGCCTCAAGTGTTACAGTAATCACTTGACTGAATCTTTTGATTCTCCTACATAGAGAATCATTTCATCTGCAAATTCCTTTCATTTCTTTTTCTTGCCTAATAGCTCTAGAAAGGACTTCCAATACTATATTGAATAGCAGTTCTTGGTGGAAAAGCTTCCAGCCTTCCCCCAGTTAGTATGACACTGGTGTTGGCTTATAGAATGCATCTTCTATGCCTATTTCCATAAGCATTTTAGCATTAAGTGATGTGAGATTTTATCAAATGCCTTCCATGCATCTATTGAAATGATCATATGGTTTTTATTTTTGCAGTTTTGTTGATGTGGTGTATCACATTTATTGATTTGAGAATGTTAAACCATCCCTGCATGCCAGGAATGACTCCTACTTGATCTGGGTGAATGATCTGCATGATGTTCTGTTGGATCCTTTTGGCTAGTATTTTGTTGAGGAGCTTTGTGTCTATTTTCATCAGGTATATCAGCCTGTAGTTCTCTTTTTCTGCTGTGTGTCTGGCTTTGGTAATAAGGTGATATTGGCTTCACGGAAAGAGTTCTGAAGGATTGCTTCCCTTTCTATTGTTTAGAAAAGCTTGTGGATATACCTAGAAAAAAAATAGAGTTTTAGATACATAGAATTTACCAAAATTTAATCATGAGGCAATTAATAGACCTATATCATGGATTGAAGTGGAATTGGTCATTAAAGCCCTCCCAACCAAGAAAAGCCCTGGACAGGATGGCTTCGCATCTGAATTCTACCAAGTTTCCCTGTCTATAGATTCCCCTACATGTGAGAGTTTTACAACTTTTCTTTCTATATCTGGCTTATTTTACTTATAAACTACTTTTCAAGTTAACAAGCTAATTTTCTTTCTTTCTTTCTTTCTTTCTTTCTTTCTTTCTTTCTTTCTTTCTTTCCTTCTTTCCTTCTTTCTTTCTCTCTTCCTTCCCTCCTTCCTTCTTTCCTTGTTGAATAGTCCATTATTTTTTTAATCCATTATTTTTTTATGCATTTCCTTGATTTCCTTCCTTCTTTCCTTCTTTCTTTCCTTCCTTCCTTCCTTCCTCTCTCCCTCCTTCCTTCCTTCCTTGTCGAATAGTCCATTATTTTTTATGCATTTCCTTGATTTACTTCTAACTATCCTAAACATTTCAAATTATGAAAATTGTATATTCAGAGAATTATTTGGCACATATTTTTCTGTTTTTACTTTTTAGAGTGTTTTCACAATGGCACATATAGTCATCATGGATAGATAAAAAGGCAAATGCTTTTTTCATTTTTAAGGATCCATTTTATTTTCATTTGAAGGGCAACGTTACAGAGAGAGAAGGAGAGATAGGAGAGAGAAATCTTCCATCTGCTGATTCACTCTTCAAATGACTGCAATGGCCAGAGGAGGTCTGAAGCCAGGAGTGAGGAGCCAGAAGCCATGAGCCAGGAGTCTCAGGTAAGCTTCCAGCATAAACTGCAGTTTTAGACTACAAATGGCATAAAAGCGCTTAAATCTACAACTAAGGTGAAGCACTACATAAACTTCCAAACATGTTTCCCTTAATTAGAATGCAAATATTAAAACATTGCTAAATGAAGTGCAAGGAAACTCCATCTTCCCTTCCTGCTTAGACACTGATTAAAATAAATGTTATACATATTCAGAATTATATTTTAAAGATAGACAACATTGTTGGAATTCTTGTTTTGAAGTATATTTTTGGCAAAATCAGTGCTCTCGAAGGAGTTTGACTTCATCACTGTCAGAAAGTGATTCAAAATGTCTAGAGACGTGATCATGAGTGTTGTTGTGATATTGGGCATCTAGTTATAGAAATCCTGGGTGAAACTCAACATTTTACAAAGCAGGAGAGCATCCTACTAGAAAGACTTGCTTGTTCCTACATGGCTACGTTTCTGAGACAGCCACTGTGGGTTAACCAGAAGCTGCAATTTAGTTCAGCAAAATATTAAAAAAAAAATCAGTCAGTGAGAACAACCCTAATAATTTTATACAGAACCACAAAACTGGAATTTCTCTTCTCTGTTTACATGTCTTGAACATTTTCCTGTCTAATGACAAATCAACAGGTATGTTTATGACTATGATTGTATATCTTTCCTAAGAAAAACTTTTCACGCGTTACATCACTCCTTCAAATTACCGTGCCATACTATTCTACCCTTTATATTCTTAAACCAACAGTGTTCCCTTCATCTCCTACCCCCTTAAACATCCTTATATTCACTTCTAACTTTTAATTTTAAAATCATACTTCTTACCACTAGGAAATTTCTCTTGCTGATGTCAATGGAAATTTTTTTTCAATCTAGGAGGGGTATATTTGAGTATCTTTCTTAGTTCACTGCATTAGCAGTTTTTATTATGACCGTGCCTGTTTATCAAAACATTGTATTCATCTTACATGCCACTGTACCGTCTTAAATATTGTTTCACTTACTAATGGGATCGCTGTCTACTTGAAATACATTGACTGAAATCTGTCTCCAGGACGAGATAATGAATTGGTCCAGAGATTTCCACGAATACAAAATGTAATCCATCTAAATATACAAGTAGGTTGTGGCATAACGTAAGTGTATGAGCTTGACCCTAAGTGAGTGAACCTTATCTGTTCCAAGCTGTTGACCCTTTAGCCAGCTCCTGGCTGACTGGTAGAAAATTATGCACAAAGCAAGCAAATGCCAGGCAACCCAATTTCGCAATCTCTGTGTGACTGTGACTGTCTCTTTGTTTTTCAAACTTACTAACGAAATTGGACAAGGGGTGGACTGTGAAGAACAATTTTTATTTGGAATGCTTCCCAGTTCTATAAACCTACTCACTTAATTGTGTGTTTGCTTATTTTTATTTGCTTATTTTTGCTCCAGTAAATGTTGTGAAATGAATTGGTCTATCATTTTCTTTTAACAGCCTCTTCAGTTTGCTAATCCTCATCCTCTTGTTAAAGAAATAAGGGTTGACACTGGAAAACCACATGTGAGCCTCTGCTCTTGTCATTCTTTCTATACTAATTGACCATACCACTTACTCTGGTGACTTCACATATCATCACCAAAAGGCTCATTTCCCAATTCATTTTGAACTTTATTTATCATTTTAAGAATTCGAGCTGAGCATTCAGTCATCTGTGTGCTTCTATAATATGAATGCCTCTGGAATGGCATGTCCATAGTGATACATTTATTTTATCTTATTTTTGATAATGATTACATAGTTGATTAGGGCAGAAAACTTTGATGTAATCCCTTCGTTTTCATTTTTTAGAAGATACCTTAGTCTCTTACTTTTGAAATAGTTTTACTAGATACAATGCTCTTGACTGCGGTTTATTCTCCTTCAACTACTTCGCTGCACTCCAAGACTACATGGATCCAAGAATCGTGCTGCACTTCTTGTGGGGATTCTTGCTTGGGTACAATCACGTTCCTGCCAGGGTGCATTGCACAACGGTTACTCTTCCTCTTATCCTTGAACAATTCACGAGGGAGCTTCCTTGAATCATCCCCACAAGAACCAATAAGATGGTTCCTTTCTTCTCCCATATGAAACATATCTCTTCTTTCCAATGACTTTCTAAAAAAAAAGTCCACATTTATCCTTAATTGATTTCCAACGTTTATAATTTTTCTGAAGTAATTGGGTGTGGTTATTTATTTCGTAACCAATTTTTTTGTTTTAGTACTGAATTTATTATTTTTAGTATTTTATATATCTATCCGGCAAAGAGATTTTTATTATTATGCAGATTATATATTTCACTTCTTGTTCTAAATTGCTCTCCAGTATCTACCTTCATATTTGTCTCCAATATTTTACCTTGAAAACGTAAAATGCATGGCATCAAATACAAGGCTAACTACCTGAACAATTTATGTATAAAACAGGATTGTCACACCCAGCATGGTGTAACAGCTAATCTTCCAACTTCAGTTGCTGGCATTCCTTATGGGTGCCAGCCAGTGTCATGGTTTCTCCATTTCCCGTCCAACTCCATGCTAACCTATCCAGGAAAATAGCAGAGGATGGCTAAAGTCCTTGGTTCCCTGCACTCTCATGGAAGACACAGAAGTAGCTCCTGGCTTCAGATCAATTACCTTTCTAATGGTTTGTTTATGTGACGATTCCATTTGAGACTCCTGCAATTATCCCTTTGAGTCCATCATCCCAGTATTCTCTGAGGTCCTCTGTACCAAAGTAGCACAAACCAGAAGGATGAACACAAAATTATTACTTTTGAATATTTATTTATTTTTATTGGAAAGGCAAGTTTTAACAGAGAGAAGGAAAGACAAGAGAGAAAGAACCATTGGCTGGTTCGTTCCCAAAAAAGGTTGCAATGGCTGGAACTGAACTGATCCTAAGCCAGAAGCCAGGAGCTTCTTCCAGATCTCTTTTGTGGTTTGAGGATCCCAGGCTTTGGGCCACCCTCGACTGCTTTCCCAGGTCACAAGCAGGGAGCTGCATGGGAAGTAGAGCAGAGACTAGAACTGTAGCCATTATGGGATGCCAGCACTTGCAGGGGAAGGATTAAGCAGATGAGTGGTCATACTGGCTCCTACAAATGTATTATATCACTGCTTTAGAATCAGATATCAGTTGTTGGCAGAATCCATTTCTTAAGGAAACTTCTGAGGAAAAATCTCTGTTTTTGTTGGGGGTTCTACTAGCTCCTGGTGATTCTGTTTAAACCCGTCCTATTCATTTGCATGTACTATATCAATCTTCACAAGCTTTTTCACATGGTTTTACCCCCACCCTGGGTCTCCACTCTCCATTTTGTATCACTGGACTTGTCACCTCCTTTATCTACTTAAGTTTCATGTTAAGATCCCTCCATTAATCACATACACAGACCCTGTGTTTAGGTAACATCCAATGCACAGATACTGGGAGTGTAGGACTGAGACATCACCTTTTGGCAGCTAGAATTCAACCTATTGCAATCACTTAAATGCTTATAACCGCAGAATTATAAGCACATATATTCCTGTGTGGAGTGGCCATCACATTTCAGAATTCCCATTTTATGATATTTTATGAAGTCTCAAGAAGTCAAATAGTTTCTGTTTTATCGTATAAAGGAAACCCAGCTTTTCTCTTAGAATGAAAAACCCACTTAATACCATAGAACCTGTTATATTAAGTTTTGCAAGGTAGCAAGTGTATCCCAAATGACTACTAGAAAGATTGGTTTTCAAGTGTTCCCCTTTCTGAAGCATTTCAGTTTGTGGGACTAAATAACAGAGCTCATAGTTTTCTAGGGAGAGCAGAGTATTTATTCACTGGCAGTTGCTCAAGTGTAATCATGACAAAATACAAACTATTCTGCTCTTTACCTCCTAATCTCCTTTTCATGACAATGGGTGAAATGAAAGTTGGGCTTGGTTTTTGGTGCAGAAAATGCACTGTCTTTTGTAGGAAAGAATCATAAACTGAACATTATTGGCTTCAAACTGACAGCAGGCTTACACATTTAGCAGACCATTTTAGCATCCTAAACACCCAGTTGCCTCATTGCAATGAAAGTGTACTAACGCAGAAAATTCTGCATGTTTATCTTTATTGATATCTATCATTAGTTGTAAAACTTTTTTTTTTGATGTAAAATGATTCGTGGCTCAGAATTATAGTAATGGTTGCTATGGCAACGCATAAACCATGGGTCCTAATTCACAGATAATGATGTTTTTCTCGGGCAGACAGTAGGAGCTAATGTAGCAGCCAGCGTTTAGCCTAGCAGTTGAGATGCTCACACTCTGTACTGAAATGCCTAGGTGTGATCTTTGGCACCGGTTCTTGACTCCAACATTCTGGCAACGAGATCTGGGAGACAAAGACGAGGGATCAAGAAGCAGGGATCCAGCCATCCATATGGGAAGCCTACACTGTATTCCCAGTTCCCAGCTTTAGGTCCAACTAATCATCAGCAGATACAAACTTTGGTCCTCTTATCTCTACCTCTCTATCTCAAGTAAACAAACAAAAAGCTAGTTTACATTCATAGTAAGTATTTTCTGAGCCAAAGAGAAAATGTTGATCCTTCCATAACAGAAAGACAGGATATTCCTTCAGGACTTAATTGCATCCTCAGGTCACTTATGTTTGGTCTTTATTTTTGCTAACTTGTCATTCACCGCATACCTTATGTGTTCCTTGGGCCTACCAACAAATCTAATTTTCAAATGTATCTATTAAATAAGCATTGTGCTGACTAAAGACGAAGTATCTTGAAATGATTTACAAATATTCTCTTTTACTGCTAGAGGCTTTAAAAAGTTTTTTTTTTTAATTAGAAAGTCAGATATACAGGGAGGAGGAAAGACAAAGAGGAAGATCCTATCTGATAATTCACTCCTTTAGGGGCCACAATGGCTGGAGCTGAGCCAATCTGAATCTAGGAGCCTGGAGCTTCCTCCGGGTCTCCCAAGCAGGTGCAATGCCCCAAGGCCTTGGCCTGTCCTTCATTGCTCTCCCAGGCCACAACCAGAGAACCGGATGGGATGCAGGGCCACTGGACCTGAATTGACACCCACATGTGATACTGGCGCAAGCAAGGCGAGAACTTGAGGCACTAGTCTACCACACTAGGCCTGCAAGAGACTTTTGGCAAACATGGGACTCAGGCATCTTAGGTCACAGCTGGTATTTTTTAGGTCATTGACAGTTTCTTATATTCCAGGTGTTTTTTTATGTTCCTATGTCTTCTAATTTGTATAATCTAAAACAAACTAATCTAAATGTTTTTACTGATTTCTAATAAATCACCCTAAATCTTTAGAAGACATTTTAATTTATGACCAGTATAAGTGAAAACACATTAATATAATTCTTATACATGGGTAGCATGCTTTTCCCACTGACATGCCAAACCTTTCCAAAGTGAGGTCAAGCAGAACTGGTGCTTCTCTATCAGATTTTTTTTTAATTAGCATGTAAATCAGCCTCAGCACTCACTCAATAGCTTAAGGGATCCTGCAGATGTTCACTGGGCAGAAAGTAACATCTTTACCAGAAAGATATCCTGGGAGAGCAAGCCAGACACACAGAAGCAGCGATGACTCATCAGGGTTCTTTCCAGTTCCACATAGTATTCTATCCTTTGCAACATTGGATCTACTAAATTACAGAACATACTGTTGGACCCAGTTCGATAGCCTAGTGCTATATCTTCATCTTGTCTCTGCCAGGATCCCATATGGGTGCTGGTTCATATCCCAGCTGCTCTACATCCTGTCCAGCTCCCTGCTTGTGGAGGATGGCCCAAACCTGTGGATTCCCTCCCACATAGGAGACCTGGAAGAATCTCCTGGATCCTGGCTTTAGAACAGCTCGGCTCTGGTCTTTGCGGCCACTTGGTAAGTGAACCAACAAATAGAAGATCTTGCTGTCTGTATATCTTCCTTTCTGATAAAAATAATTTTTAAAAAATCTTAGAAAAAAGAACATACCATCAATTTTGGATGAGATGTTATTTTAAGTGAACAAAACATGAAATCTCACATTTTAACCCTTCACTTTTAGAGGCATTTCTATTCATAGGATAAATTTATGGGAGGAATGTGTCCAGTTTTGCCTGTTGCTTCAAAAATCTCTCATTCTTGGGCCCAGCATGATGGCTCAGTGACTGAATCCTCACTCGGCGTGTGGTGGAATTCCACGTGGGTGTCTGCTCATATCCCACTTCCTATTTAGCTCCCTGCTTAAGGCCTGGGAAATCATCAGAGGACCGCCCAAAGAGTTGGGACGCTGCACCCACATTGGAGACTCCGAAGAAGCTCCTAGCTCCTGGCTTTGGAGTGATTCAGCTTTGGCCATTGAGGCCATTTGGGGAGTGAATCAGTGGATGGAAGTTCTTTCTGTACCTCCTTCCTGTAAATCTATTTATGTATTTATTTTCACTGGTATGGCAGATTTACAGACAGGAGAGGAGACAGAAAAATTTTCCATACGCTGGTTCACTCCCCAAGTAGCCACACCCCCTGGAAAAGAGCCTATCCGATGCCAGGAAACAGGATCTTCTTTCATGTCTCTCACATGCTGATAAAGTCCCAAGGTTTTTGGTCATCATCTACTGTGTTCCCAGACCAAGATCGGGGAGTTAGATGGGAAGTGGAGCAGGCAGGACCTGGACTAGGGACCAGTTGGGATCCTGGTGCTTGAAAGGCAAGGATGCAGAAACTGAGCCATTACATCCGGCCTGGGTTTACTTTGCTTACCTATAAATCTTTCTTTTCTGATTTTCTGCTTAGGACATGCTATTTATGAAAGTTAAACCAGGACAAGAAATGTATCAAAATGTAGATAGACTATCTGGTGACTTTTCTCTCTGCACAAAATTCACTGCAACAATAAAATATAAATAAGAAAAAACAAAAGGAGCACTGGCCACATTCCTCTCGGCCCTTGCATTAACACCGATCTTTAATTTCATGGTATCAGGCCCCAACAGATTTCTACCACAGACTAAATACAATACACAAACTAAAGCAGACGTCAGAACTCCTGTCTGAACTACGACTTTTCATATTACCCTGCCATTATTTTCAAAGTTCTTTTCTTGTTAGTTAACATAGATTATTTTTCTTTAATTGTCAAACATGACATTATATACTGTCACAGAAAATATTTAAGTCAGGTCTTAACAGTTTTATTACCAAATTACATCCAATTCCTTTAGAGTGGGCTTCTGGTTTGCAACAGTTAATAAATAATCATATATCCCAAAGGACATTTTTTCATCTTTCTGCTGAACATTTGGAAAATTGAAATTAAACTTCCCTCTCTTACTGGCATGGAATGTATCCACCTGGAAGTAAACGGAGACACAAGAAGTGAAAGTAACGAAAGCCTTGTGCTTGGGCTCTGAAGAAGCCGCACTCCGGACTGCCACGGTACATAAGAGGACGATTTTTTTTCCCTTTCTCGTGTTCTTTTCCTTTTCCTTTGTACTAACGAGAGCACCAAACAAGAATCCCTCAGGGTCCAAGAGAGGCAATTAAACCAACCAGGGAAACAGAGACAGGAGATGAGACCCATGCCTGGAACGTTGAAGTTTGAAAGTTCTATTGTCTGTAAGCACACAGCAAGGATTCTGGAGAGTGACGCTTGCGTTAATAGCTGACTTTGCGACAAGCCTCAGAGTACTGCACGCCAGGTGGGTGATGTTCTATCCTATCCGTCAGTTCACAAAGACTGACAGCTTCTTAGTGGTGAGAAATACAAAGAAGGTTCAACCTAAGGTAAATAGATATATGTTTAGAATTTGGTCATTGAAAGTTAACTAGCCTAGGGGAAAGAATGAGGGGAGGTGGGATTGGGAGGGCTGAACTAATAGAACTGTGTAATGAAAAAATTTTAAAAATACGCAAATGCTGAATCCGAAGTTACTTGAATATACCCTGTACAAAGTGCTTTGCCACAATTTTTAGGGCACTGTTCAAATGGCTTCAGGCCCTTGCATATGACATTTCTTTCCTCCTTTTGAGATTGAGTTATTTTCTCTAAGAAGAGCTCAGATTCTCTCTCCACATTTGCCTGTAGCCACCCATCTCCAACGAGATTTGTATTATTCTGAACCTTAGAACCTATCTAAAAGAAAAGTGATTGGCAATGATAAGAATCAATCATAAATCCATTACCCATTTACGGTAGATTAAATGAGCACAGCTTTCGGTGTCATTTATAATCAGCTTTCTAGACAACAAGCCGGCACAATTTTTATACAGTGATTTCTCACAGAACGATAAAAGCATTTCATGTTCAATTTATTACAATAATTTGAAATTCATGTATTACAGAAAGTTACACATGGAACTTGAGGGACTTACTCGAAAACAATACTGATTAGCAGTCACGATTTTTCAGTTTCATCTTTTTCAAGCAGAATAAGGAAAAGTCATAACATGCGTTGTGAATAACAAGAAAATGTCTAGTTTGTGAAGGAAGATTTGACAGTGACGTTCCTGAACAGCTTCCACAAGCTTGTTTTGGAGAAATACTCAAGGTATTTCTACCTAACACATTCATATTCATATTTAAGCAGAAGTTGCTGCTGGATGCAATTTTATGTATATATATAGATATATACATATATATATCCTTAATACTATAAATAAAATGCCTTCCATATATTTTATTTATGTATTTATTTATTTAGAAAAAGAGCTCATGGAGACAAACTTCCTTTATTTAAAAAATGTAAAGACAATTTAAGAATTTGAGTAACATATTCTAAATATTGATCTGGATACACTGTGAATACTTCAGTTATTCATTTGTGTAGCTTTTCATTCACATTCACATAATATTTTAAGTTTTACTGCGTTCTTAAAACCGCAAGTATGAAAATTAATACATTGCAAGTGAGAGAGTCAAAGAGAGCTTCCACCTGTGGTTTCTGACCCCCAGTGTCCACCATGGACTAGGGTTGTCTTCCGTCACGTAGACAGAGAGAGGACGTCAGGAGCCAGGGGAGGGATTCAAAGAAATTATTAATCTAGATGTGAACATTTAGTGCAAAACTAATGAGACTGTGTTGCTAAAGAGCCAGAAGGATAGAGAGGAGTTTGAAACTACGATCTGCTGTACGTGGGAAGATGACCCAAAGCCTTGGGACCCTACAGCCACTGGGAGACCCAGAAGCTCAGGGCTCCTGATCTGGGTTGACTCATTTCTCACAAAGGTTATTTTGGGAGTGAAACAGCAGAAGGAAGATCTTTCTCTCTGTGCCTCCTAAATCTGCATGTCTGATAAACATAAATAATAGTTTTTATAAAAAGGGTCTGGATTTGGCTTCAGGCTGGTTTGGCTCTGGACATTGTGACCATGTGAGGTACAAACTGCTAGAAGTCACATCTATTTCTCTGTAACTCTGCCTTTCAAATAAATAAATAAAAAGCTATTTAAAAAGCAAATTCAGATAATTTTAAACAAAGTGCTCCAAAACAAAAAGAAAATGGGATGACCCTGAATACTTGCGGGACGGTGAGATAGATATTTATCCACTTTTGATGTTTATTATGAAATCAGGGATACTTATTCTTTATCACATTAGGCATATTTGGCTGACGTTGATATGGTATATCATTAAATATTTTGAGCCTTTTTTCCTCATTCTTGTTAGAAAGCATTTAAAAAAGCTTAAGGACAGTTTTCCTAATGTCCTCTGGGAAACACTTGAACCTACTCCAGGTGAAGACATCAATCTGGGTAAGTACAACAGTACTGCAGTGACAACTTTCTTCCCTTCATTTTTTGCATCTGTCTCTTTCTATAACACATGTCGTACAGTTGTTGAAATGCCAGCATTGATTGATTGTCTATGGTTCAAGTATCTTCAACGCTTTTAATCCTTGTCATGTAACTTTCCGTAGAGAGAAACTTACACATTTTCTAAAAATTTCTGTGTTTTGTTTTGTTTTGTTTTGTTTTCACATTGTTTGGTCCTTTACAGTTGTATATTCTTTGGCTCAGACTCTTTTCCTATGGTTTTGCTCTTATTTACATTTTACCAAATTAACCTTTTTTTAAAATTAATTCACTCATTTTTTCCTCTCTTTTTAAGTTTTATGTTTTTCCTTCATGTTTTAGGTTTCAATTGGTTATCTGGTCACCCAGCATAGTTTGTTAACGCTCTCTCTCTCTCGTTAATATTTTATCAAAAAGGCAGATTTACAGAGAAAAAAAGCTCTTCTGTCTGCTAGTTCACTCTCCAAATGGCCACAACAGCTGGAGTTGAGCCCATCCGAAACTTGGAGACCCCCTTGGTCTCCTACCTTGGTGCAGGGTCCCTAGGATTCGGGCCATCCAGGCTACAAAAGGGAGCAAGATGGGCAGTGGAGCAGCTAGGACATGAACTGGCACACTTACATCATGCTGAAACTTGCAGGTGGAGGCTTAACCAATTGAACCATCACATAAGCCTGAGTTCATTATGATAGAGAGACTGTCATGGTCATGAACTTCAGAATAAAAATCTGTCCTTTGCAGCTAGGCAATGGACAACCTCCATGAATAAAAAGACTTCAAAGAGAAAATCAGGATATGTCTCTGTAGCAAACACATTCAAAAATATTTTATATTGAATTGAATGAAAGACATATTAAGAATCATGACTGGAGAAAGAAGTAATGTCATAAGAACCCTTTGAAAAAAATTAGAATTATAGCTTAATGGAGCATCAAAGAGAATAATAAATGCTGATAGAATAAGACCACTAAAGGGGCCTTTGGGTGGGCTGTGTTATCATATTTCATGAACCCAGGAAGTTTAATACATAGCCTTTCTAAACCATAAGACTTCAGAAATATTCAGTAAGAAATGCGGATGGAGTTGGGCTCCTTTATGAACATGTTTCATTGTAAAGGAAATCACATCTCTTCTAAAGCTTCCAAAATTATTTTCAAAGATTCCTATTCCTTTAAAGACATGTTTTTCCCCACCAAGTTCTGTTTTATCACACTGTGTGAGTGCTGTTTTATCATAAAATTGGTGTATGTTACAATGTTGATAGGAATCTCATGAGAGAAAATTAAAAACAACACTGCCGTACAGTCCAACAATCCCAACACTGTGTGTGACTCCAAAGGACGCACAGTCATTGTTTCTAAAATCTAACTGTCCCTTGATATCTGCTCCTGCAGTATTAACTATCCACAGTAGCCAAATTATGGAATCAATGCATTCTTTATCAGATAATGGAAATCATACCCACATACACAAATACTATTCAACCATGAAAAACTATTGAAATCCTGTCATTTGCAATGAAATGAGTGGAGCTGGAGAACACTGTGCTAAGTGAAATATGTCAGGCTCAGATAAAGAAGAGATACCATGTATTCTCTGTTATGTTGGTGAGAAAAACAAAAAACAAGAAAGAAAGAAAGAAAGAAAGAAAGAAAGAAAGAAAGAAAGAAAGAAAGAAAGAAAGGACCTTCCATCTGATCATTGGTTGTGATTCTCAGAGGCTCAGAGAGGTAAGAGACATTTGGTTAAAACAAAAGAGGAAACCGGATGTGATATAAGCAAAATTCTTTAACATATCAGCTTTGTTTCATAAACATAAAACTATTTGTGGAATTTTAAAAGCATATGAATTTTAGAAAGCAATATGACTAATTTCAGTTTCTAAGAGAATATCTTGAGTGTCCTAAAATATGGTCATTTTCCATAATTTTACTCTTCTTTGTATGTTAACAACCTATCTTTAAAAATAACATTATGTGTTAACACAAATTTCAGTGTGAGTTATATATTGAGGCATTTTCAGAAGATAATCCCTCCTAGCAAAATGCTTTATTTTCTGTACTAACAAATATGCACTTTCTTTCCTATATTTTAAAAATAAGAATAATTGAGAAAGACTATTTTGACACACACATCTTTTGCAAGTTTTCAGTTGTGGCTAACTATTTAATTATCACTTAAATAAATTATTATCTCCTGACTTTATCAAAGTGTATTTGCAAAACAAAACATGTTTTCTAATCTTGGCTTATTTATTTGAGCTGCAAAGAGAAGTAGACCAAAGGGATAACACAGAGAAAGAGGGAACTCTCATCTGCGGATCTACTCCCCATGTTGCTGCAACAGTCCCAGCAGGTGCCAGGGCTGAGGCCAGGAGCCAGGAACTGAAAGCAGTTCTCTCACATGGGAACCAACTCCTTGACCCATCTGTGCTGCCTCTCATGTATGCATTAGCAAAAATGTTGGAAGGAAAATGTACAGTTGAACCTGAACTCTGGTATTCTGATAAGAAATATGGGCATCTTAACTTGTGGCTTCAGCATGAATCTGAAAAGCTTATGCCCAAATCACATATTTAAGTTAAATAACGTTCATCATTGTAACTGAAAGTATAATTGAACTTAATTTGTTTCAAGGATTCCCAGTTTTTATTAAGTCCTATATGATTATTAAATGGAAGCTCAAAACACGTTACAAACCTAAATGTTGAAGGTAGAACTATAAATCTTCTAGAAGAAAACACAAGATAAAGCTTTTTGATATTTCTCAAATAAGCTAAAATCATGCCCTGAGAGTAAGCATGGTGTATCATTCACAGATACTCCATGATACCCAGTAAGTGAACACTGCCGCTGAGGAAATCCAATAAGTAAATATATAAATGAAAAAAAAAAAAAACCTATCCTTTATAATAGTGCATCAGAAGGGTAGCTGGACTTCATTGAGCAAAAACGTATTAAAGTACCAATGGAATAGCAATTCAGTGAAGCAACGTAGACACGTTACTGCATATAAAGTTCATAGCTTGCATTAGTATTTAAAAGTTTATCTTGCATAGATTTTGAAAATATGTAGTAACATGTGCTCTCCATTATCATATGCTGAATAGCTGTGTGCCATCAACTGTGTTCTATGCCCCATTCATTATGAAACTGAGACTTGAAAGACAATACTAGAGGAATCAAAGTTTTATACAAACTCTTTGGTTAGGGGAAGGGTGTGGAGGAATGAACTATGTACTTTGTGTTTTTCTGGAATGCCAGTATAGACATTTAGGGGAAAAAAGGATTGATATTACACTAACACACTATACAATAAGGATTTATCTATACCATGTTCATTTACAAAGTGAGGATGTTTTGTAAGAGATTATAACAGTTAGACCATAGTGAAAATAATAGCATTTAAACTAATAACCAGTTATATAGCTCAGAATTGCAGAATGGTGTTTGAGCTGCTGGCCTCTTATCGTAGTGTGTTTGGGTTTGGTTCCTGGCTCCACACTCCAGATAGGGATAGAATCAAGTGGTTTCTTTGGTCTTAACTACTCACATGCACATATCCAGTGTTGCTTTCTAGGGCTCTGCAGATAAGATATGCAGACTAGATAACCCTGCAGAGCTCAAATTCCATGCAATTGATCTCTCACCCACTAATTCTCCCATGGGAGTAGCAGAAACCATCAACATTGCAGTGAAAGTTCCATGCAGTTACATAAGACTAGAAGACAACCAGCAGACATATGCAAGCCCTGGGATATTAAACTCAGAACTGTCCCACTGTTGCATTTTCCAAGTTCTAGAAAGCATACCTTCCAACCCTTCATTGGGAAAGGCAGAATGCCTTATTATATACATAATAATGTTAAGATGTAACATGAATGGTGCTAGAGTGCAAAAAAAAAAAAACTATTCCTTATCTACAAATAAATAATTGAAGAAGTGTATTTGAAAGAATATATTGCTCATCTTGTCTTTACTTCAAGGGTTATACTCACAGGAAAACTCTCATCTTAAAACCTCTCAATTGCAGTCTTTCATGAATCACATTTGGTTATTAAGTAACAGAGAAAACACTGCAAGAAACCTATTGAAGACTGGACTCATCAGGATTTATTTATGCAAAGATTTTATTGACCTCAGAGTCAATGGAATGTCAGGTAGAAATTTTACCTTAGCAAGCACAGCAGAATCAAGAACTAAATGAATTAATTTATTGCCTATTTGCAATAAAAATGGGCACAAAACAAAAGGAAAGTGTGAATAAAAAGGAGGCAGCTTTCAAAATCTAACATGAACTACTTACTATTTCTTCTTTGAAGTCTTAAGAGAAATATAAGTCCATTGTTAAGATATGCAAACTTTACAGCACCAACTAACTGTCCAATAGTTAAATTAAGCAAAATTCTTCTATTTTAGCTTGATATTTTCATTTAGGGATGTCATTTTAGGATGCTAGGTTTCAAAGGAATGAAAATATAAGAATAAATCTACAGCTTTAAGAGTTGGGGAAAGGACAATAAAATAAGGACACATTACAAGTGTAGCCGATGTGAGAGGCTGGAAATATGAAAAGGGTTGCAAATTAGCAGAGTACAAGAAATGGATGAACTTATTTAAATTGGAACACAATGTGGTCTAGGTCAATAGTGTATACCAGTTAATGAGAAATAACATGTATGAGAGTTAAAAATGAATCCTGCTTTCTTTAGGGGCTTCATCTGCATATGCTCATTTAATACTCATTGACCTTATGCATTGGGTAGCATTAATATCCCCAAGTGACAAAGGAGGAACTAAGCAAGAGAAGTGAAGGCACTTAGCCAAGGTCCTACAATTAATTAGTGTCAGAGTAGAAATCAAATGCAAAGCATGTGATTAGAGAGCTCACCTTTTTTCTTTCTTTCTTTCCTTTCTTTCCTGTTTTCACCCCCACTGCCTTCCTCCACCACTCCCTCCAAGCCAGACCAGGGGCAGTAGCAGAATGCTCCCTTAACATTTGAGATCTTCCTCAAATGGTTACACTCTTTCCCCAGCTAAGTCATGATGTGGTGGAAAGCCAATCACTTAAGATATCAACACTGCCTTCAAGGTTTTGCATCAGCAGGAAGCGGGAGGCAAGGTCACAGCCTGGAATCAGACACAGGAACTCCAAGTAATTTCTGGGTATCACTTTAAAAAAAAAACCCAAAAAGAAAACAAACAAAAGCACAATTTATTTTATTGAAAGTCAGAGTTACAGACAGAGAGAGCGTCAGTCTTCTGATTCACTGCCCAAATGACTGCAGTGACCAGAACTGAGCCAGCCTGAAGCTGGCAGGCGGAACGTGCAGTGTCTATCACGTCCCTCTGGGGCCCCAGAGATCTGGGCTGTCCTCTGCTCGTGGCCCAGGTCATAGCAGGCCGCCGGATCAGAAGTAGAGCAGCTGGGACTAGAACTAGTGCCCTAATGGAATGCTGACGCCACGGGATGAAGATGTTTTCTACCACAGTACGTTCTTGACTGCCGATAAGCTAAAAAGAACTAGACTAAAAAGTTTTGCCAATATGTGGAGTATTTAAAAATATTTTCCAAATATCGTTTACCTGAGAAATGAATGATCTGGAAAAAGCAGCTTTCCATTCTAAACAAAGTACTGAGATTGATCTAAAGATTACCTCCAAGAAAAATATTCTAGATGAATTAGTAAATATGCTCATGAATGTTTACTAGTGCACAGGAAGTATAATAGTTAAAGATTGAAATTTCAAGGAACATAGCTCGTGTCCCCAGAGTTTTAAATAAACCTGGGATTTATGAATTTATTAGATTGGCTGTGGATTGGAAAGTACAGGTAGTTTAAGGAGCCTGAAATGAGTGTTCCAGCTCTGAAATGTCTCCCTTTGCAATCACTATGTCCACCTGTGCTACTGATATTCTGCAAACAAAAATTGTCCTCATGAAGGAGAAGCAGAAGAGCAAGTGGCATAATGTCCAATGCTACCACATGCAGTGCTGGCATTCCATATGGGAGCCGGTGTGTGTTTTAGATGCTCCACCTCAAAGCAATTACCTATTAATATTGCTGACTGAACAGCAGGGAACAGATCAAATGCTTGGGATCTTGAACCCAAGTGGGAGACCTGGAGGAAGCCCTGGCTCCTGCCTTTGTCCTGGCCCCAGGCCCAGGTGTAGCAGGTGCGTGGGGAGTGAAATCAGGAGATGGAAGATCTGTCTTTCTCTCTCTTTCTCTCTCTCTCTCTCTCTCCCTCTCTCCCTCTCCAACTGCAAATTGTGCTGTTTGGAAGTAAAACGTTTAAAATATAATCAGATCACAGAGTAACTCTGAGAAACAGCAAGCCTCTACAGGAGATTGTGTGTGGTATCGCCTCCCTTCACACATGTGATTGTTGCAAAGTTCATTGAAATATTATACATTTGAAGAATGTTTATGTGTTTACACTTTGAAGAGGTAATATTGGCATAAGCCAATTAGCCATGACTGACATAGTGTCAGTTTCCTTACAAAACTACTATTCTACTCCCTGGAGACTTCTGACAGTAAAAGATGACTTCAGGCAGCAAGTCTGCAATATGATAAAGAGCATTCCTTCATAGTTCTCACGTGAGATTCAAAGCTTATGTTTTAATATTTTCTGCAAAAATATTCCATTGGTATCTGGATAAAAACCAGGCTAAATCTGTTTGAAAAACACAAATTCCAACCCTAATCTCACAAGTCTTCAGATAATTTATTAGCTCAATTTTTTTCTCTTATCACTTATTATTTAACTGATTTTTTTTAAAAAAATTATTTATTTGTTGGAAAGTCAGATATACAGAGAGGAGGAGAGACAGAGAGGAAGATCTTCCCTCTGATGATTCACTCCCCAAGTGACTACAACGGAGGAGACAGGAGCTTCTTCCTGGTCTCCCACATGGGTGCAGGCTCCTAAGGCTTTGGGCCGTCCTTCAACTGCTTTCCCAGTGCACAAGCAGGGAGCTGGATGGGAAGTGGAGCTGGCGGGACATGAATCAGTGCCTACATGGGATCCCGGTGCATGCTAGGCGAGGGCTTTAGCCGCTAGGCTACTGTGCCGGGTCCAAATCAAGTCGTAAGTTGAGATGCCCTCCTCACAGGTGTCAGCCCAATCTGTGTTGTCATGACTCTGACCTGCAGTGTTAGGCTTTATCAGTCTAGCACCAAGATTCGAGACAGAGGTTTGTGTTCTGGTTTCTGCACCACCCCCAAGAAACACTGTCAACCTGGTATTAGGGTAGGAGTGGTAGAAACAGTCTTTTGGCTTTTGAAACTGTTTACATACATCTTGGCAGTGGGAAACTGGTCTCTGCCATTGTCCATGCCCACAGTGATGGACATGTTACTGTGTATGAGGAACTATGCTGTGGTAGTAACATAGGGGAACTCAGCGAGCAGGGGAGGGAATTGGGGAGAGGACAGGGGAAATTCCAGGGCCTATGGAACTGTATCATAAAATGATAACAATAAAAAGAAGTAAAATTTTAAAAAGAGAAAGAAATCAAAGACACGCTCCAGCATCAGGAAGAAGTTTGAATTTCACAGTTGTAGACTTTCCTTTTGGTTTCGTCACCACCAGCTCTACACAGATCTAGCATGTACCTCCAAGACATTATGGGACCCAGTGGTTCTGAGAGATAGCATGACCCAGGTTTGTCCCAGCCTGAACAGCCAAAAGACTATTTAACTGATCTTATGTGTATTAGTGAAGATATTTTATTAAATGTATGTATGAATAAACTTACTTCATTCTCTGGACAATTTTGATTCCCTCGTATAACATTATGTGGGGAATTTCAGAACAGTCTTATCAAATATTTATCCTTCAGTTTTCATTTAACTGTATGGCCAATCTTTGGTATTCAGGGAATTTGTTCAGAAATTCCTGCATACACCATAATCAATAAATACTCAAGTCCCTAATGAAATATGTTATGGGATTTATATATAAGCCTTTGTACATACAACCAGTATCATTTAAACAGTCTTTAGGATACTTATCATACCAAAAACAATGAAAATTATATTCAACTATATGTTCCATTATATTTCTTAGGGAATATTTAGAAGAACAAAAATGTACATGTGTTCAGCACAGATAAAATTCTCTTATTTATATTTGAGCACATGAATATAAAACCATTGAACACATGGACTTCACCATGGACTGAGGGTATTATTATTATTTCTTCCCTACTAATGGTGAACTGATTTTAATCATTTTCATTTACCTTTCTAGCTATTGTTTAAAGTCAGACCATCTAACAAAAGAAAAAAGAAACATGGCTTCAGGTGTAGCAGTCTAGCAAAGCAGATGAACTGATGGCTGTGAGGCTAACAGCTAATGTGGGCTACACTTCTTGTCTTGGCCCTTCTCCTGCTGCTGCAGATCCCTACTGATGGCGTGGGGAAAAAGTCAGAAGATGGCCCAGGTGCTCAGACACCTGCAAGCTTTGTGGGAGACACAGAAGACGCGTGTGTCTCCTGCTTCACCCCATTCATGCATGACTCTTACAGCCGTCTAGGGAGTAAATCAGTAGATGAAAAAAAAATTATCTCTCTTTCTCCATAACTATCATTTTTGTATAGATAAACCATTCATTTTAAAAGTTCCTGGAAAAGTGGAATTAAAATGCTTATTTTGGCAGCAAAGCATTCAGTGTACAAATCTTCATAGAATTTTGTTTAGATTTTTCAGTATTTCTTGACCTGCCATGTTTTTTTTTTTTGACCTGCAATGTTTTAAGTATTTGTTTAACCCAATTTTCTAAGTGTATCTGTTTTAAGCAATTTGTTTTCATCATGTCATTCTTTATGATAGTGACTCCAGGAAACTCTTACTTTGAAACAGAGTGTAATATTCTTGGTGTAAGCTTTGGTACAGTGGTTATGATAAAGTATTGCTTGTCCACAAGCTGTGCACATGGCCTAGATTCCACTCAAGCTTCCCTTCTGACCCAGCTTCCAGCTAGTGGACAAGCCTGGAGGCCGCAGGTGATGGGTCTGGAGGATGGATTCCTGCTACCCCAGTGGAGTGTGGGTGGTTTATCCAGGTCACCAGAACACCAGGTTAGAGCCAACACATATCTCACTGCTACATTTATTAGAGAGTAAATTTTCTAACAAAATACCTCTTTATTTTTTTCTTTTTCTGTCTTTCTGTCCTTCAAAAAAAAAAAAAAGAAAAAATAGCAACAAAAACTGCAAAAAATGAGTCTAAAATTGTAAACACTCACAAGCTTTCCTCACAAACTTGATTCTACCTAATTTAGCATAAATGTTTATATAAATACATTTTCTATCACTATTATAGCTTTTTTTAGTTATTAAAGATGTCAGGCACAAGTTTGTATGTAAAAAACAAATGTTGACTATTAAGTTGTAGTTTTATTTTTGCACAGAATATATAATACAAAAAAATAAAATATTAGATGCTCCACAGAACAAAATATGCACCATACATCCTAGCACAGCAAGTAAATGAAAATGCCATGTGGGAACACAGCCATTATTCATATTATTGTCTATAATAGTCACATATTAACTTTACTCATATTCTAATAATGAAAGAGAATGGATAGGACGCACAAGAGGACTATTTTGGAAATTGTGCTGACCCAACTCTCTGCTAAGTTGTCCTGGTCAGGCAAAATGGATGTTCATCGTGTAAAAAAGACAGTTGCTATAAATCATATCCTGTCAGGATCAGGTCCTGGATGTCGGATTGTGTTTATCAGACATGGTCACAGACAAAAGCCTGTGTTGTAGGTTAATCGAAAAATTCAGTGAAATAGCTCTCACACAGCAGGAACTTAAAAGTGAACACCGAGTTACGGCTAAGAACTCTTGGATTTTGTCTGACAGCAATATGAAATCAGTTGGTCTTCTCCAAGTTTCTTAACATTTGCAGTATTTTCTTGCATCCTGGAGGCAACTCTTGCTGCTGTTTTCTGTGAACTTATTCTGCTGCTGCACCATTATTTTTTGTTATTCATTAAGGGAGTTTTTATCAGTAATTTTTCATGTATGTTACAAAATAATGCATACATATTATATGTAGCTTACATGTATATATTTTATCAAATAACTGAAGCATGACACTTGTTAATTACACATATCGCGTATACATACATTACTTCAGCATGTCTATGGGAAAAATGGCAATGAAAGGCACATTTATTAAGGTGTCTTTCTTACAAACAAAATACTTGGGCATTGAAATGCAGCATGACTCGTGATTTTTATATCTTAGTTCAGGATAAAGAAAAGTGTGGTAGCAGGGTTCATTGAAAACTTACATTATACATGTGCATAGGTAAGAAAAAATGGGCAATTGCTGTTCCACTTTACGGGTACACTGAGAAAAATACATCAGCATTGACATATGGTAAAGTAGGTGATATTAAACAGAATTGATGAACTTATAGTGTTTGGCAATGTTCTGATGTTTTTGCTTTCATTTTCATTTCTTCTAAATCATTTCTTTTGTCAAATTCATCTCAGGGTCAAGAGAGAGTTAGTAATATAGATATGAAATGAGAACTTCTGAAAACGAATGAACTAAGGGTTGCTAGAATGATTTCCTAAGTTTTACAAGTTGATGATTAGCTTTTCTGAATAACCCTTTGAACATATCTGTTTCTTGATTTACTAATAATGTCTATTTCAAAGTCAGATGATAGAGACACAGAGAGATAATTTATTCACTGGACAACTTCCTAATAGTTTGCAATGGTGAAAATGGGTCAACAAAAACAGATAATAGCATCTAGTTCACCCTCGCGGTTGAAGAGAATCCAAGCACTTGTGGTATTAGCCACTGCCTTCCCAGGTACAGAAAAATGCACTGGAAACAGTAGGAGGGAATGAACCTGCCACTCAAAATGGGGTGTAGTGATTACAAAATGGTAGTTTATACCACTATTCCAAAATGCCCGCTCCACTGGTTTTTTAATGCACCTTAAAATGAACTATATATATTTTAAAGTCAAATGTTTTCTGAGATGGCCACTTATGGTCAAAATAATCTTTCATCAAATTTGGTTTGTAATAACTGTTTGGATAACGACTCTCGTCTTTTCCCAGAGGAAGTTGTAGGCTTAGCAATCAGGAAAAAGGACAAAAGTTGGTTGGTGTTGATGCTTTCTCTTTGTGTCTCAGTTCTCTTACTGAAGAGGTGGCCTCATTTTCTTCCTTTGGATCTGAACAATTATTTCTCTCTGGGCATTCATTTTCAAATACATGAGCAGAACAAAAGTCCATCAAAGAATTAATATTTTTCTAGTTTCCTAATTCTTATAGTTGATTTCTTAAAACTTCTAGGTAATATCCCTTACCCCCAAAAAACGTTTAAAAAAAAGAAGCGATACAACGATTCATCAACTCACTGACTAATCTGATGTCAGTCTCCCTTTGACTGTTCAATAGACAGCTTCTGTAAGAGATTACAACCAGAAAATTGGATGCTAAAAATCAACAGACCAAGGCTGTCTTTGTAATCGTAAATTAGTGCTGACTGATCATCTGTTCTCAGAACTTTTCTGCTTTTGTTTTACAAAGTCTCCACCAGCCACCTTTTACTTACCCTTTATGGGTTCACTAATTTAGAACTTCTCTTCATATATCCTTTCTGAGTTCTACAAGCTGGCATCTATCCCCACTTTGATGCATGAAAGGCGTTTATAAAGAAAAGCTTGTGCATGATTTATCTATGGCTACAATGAATTGCTGTTCATTTTTGTCCTGTATTCCCAGGAAAGAAATTGGCTCCTGGCAGAATTTGTCAGTGATCTTTGACTACTGTATCTTACTCATTTCCAAACTCAATAAATTCTGAAGTTAATTTTCTACTCTTTGATGTTGCTTACATCTGTTACAACAGTTATGCATTGTTATAGCTTGCTTAATTGATTATATCTGTGGTTAGATATTTGCTTTATTAGATTCTTAAAGATTGCTGTTTCTAGCCTTGGGTTAAGATAAAGTCAATTTTATTGCTCACTATATAACCAGAGGAATATTTTGCATGAATAAATTAATTAAGCCATGCTCTTAAGTAGAGTATAAGTTAACTAATTTCTTCTTATCAATATAGCATAATGTTTTAAAATAGAGAAAGATGAATTCAGCTATCATCCAAAAAGACAAAAAAAAGCCAACATTTTATGAGTTCTCTAACTTTCAAACATCATTATGTAAAAAAATTATATGATGTTACATGAAAATGTATGATTTTCCAGACAATGACACTGGGTACAGAAATGAATGAAAAATTTCATTGTTACTGAAGGTTCACTTTTATGGAAAAGAGGTTTTTGTCTTATCTGAGTAGCTTGCATTCAGGTACCAAAACACTTATTATGACAGAGAGCTTTTAGAATATGTAAATGGTTAGTAAGTTATGTTAGTTTCTTCATTATTAGTCCTTCACGTAAACATAAAAGTACAATTTGGCTTGAAAGTAGAAGCATGTTACCAAACTTTATAAAGTACAGATACCATATGTCCTATTGAGACCAATATTAAAATGGAAACAGTTTCAAAATACAATTATCTAATGTCTGAATTACAAGGGTGAATTATTTAAAACCACATAATTGGTAAACAATACTTATAGATGAGGATATTATTGTGAATGCTATGTAATACAGATCTCTTTTGAATTATGACCCCTATTTTAATATCACATAGAAGACAATAAAGCTCTGATATTTTATGTGTATCTACATATAAACATACAAATATAAATTATGTCTATGAAAAATACACAAAACAATTTACTGAAATTATTTTGTGTATAGCAAAACACACTTCATATTTTCTACAAAGAATCATTGAGAAATAATATGTATAGATTTTATAGGTTTGAATATATTTTTGTTTAAATACATTGTCTTTCTAATCATCAGATCTTCTGGAAGTAACTAGTGTGTAACTGTCAGAATCTGACCATTGCGGAAAGGGCCACACATCTGAGAGCTCTCAGCCCAGGATATTTCAAATCAAGGCCTGCTACACACACCAAAGTAACTTCTGAATTATTTAATAAACCATTTTTGTTCAGGAGAGGAAGAAGCATGTGGAGGAGATCTTCCTGGTGACAATTTAGAGAAGACGATTCCCTCTGTTCCCTGCCCTTTGCTCTTCTTCCTCCCTTTAAGAACACTTCTGCTGGCAAACCATCAGTGAATCACCAGAGATGTCCAGTCAGGAGACAATGACTGAGGAAGAACAGGAGCAGGGCCTGAACTGGGAGAACAAACATTGGCTTATGGTAATGTCGGTGTGGTAATGAAGTTGAACTCACCTCTGATATACCTGAGAATGCAAGCGTTCATTCATGCTCACTACTGATTTTTCTTATTTTCTAAATTAACATTATACCTAAAACTCTGATATAGCTTTTAAATTCCTATCTAGCTCTCGGTTAGCACACATGGGAAACAAATGGATGATGACACAAGGGTTTGATCTCCATATAGGTGACCTGGAAGCAGACCCTGGCTCTTAGCGTCAGACTAGTCCTGAACGTTGCAGCCATTTGTAGACTGAGTAAACGGATGGAAAACATATACTACTCTCTCTCTCGCTCTCTCTTTCTGTAGCTCTACACAAGAAAGAAAGAAAGAAAGAAAGAAAGAAAGAAAGAAAGAAAGAAAGAAAGAAAGAAAGAAAGAAAGAAAGAAAGAAAAAGAATGAATGAATTTTTTAAATGTCTTGAAAAAAGAATTCAGAATCATGTTCTAGTGAGAAGTATTTGACAGGATACATGGATATTTTTAAGAATATGTATTTGTTTCAGTGTGTAGAAAGTAATCGGAATTTTCTACCCTTCTATTAATCAATGTTTAGATTTCAAGTGAAGTTACTACTTCAAAGATTGTTTAAAGAGACTACTTCTATTATATGCAAATTGAAATAAATCAATGTACACATGCCATTTTGTTTTAATACCACAATTTGAAGACTGGTGTGGTTAAAATATTTAAGTCTTGAGTTGAATCAGTCTTATACTTCTGCTCTGTTTGTGCGAAGTCCATCCTGAAAACCTCACAAGTGCATTGAATAAATGTCTAACTTCTCTCTACTTTTCACAGAAATGAACTTGCTCTACAAAAACATTTCAATTACAGTTTTCATCACCCATATCCAGGGAATTGCTAGAATGGATTAAGAATTGGCCTTTTATTCAATTTGGAGAATAGTCGCTCACTGTTGATTTGTCAAGTCCACTGGAATATGCATGCATTGTAAAAAAAAATCTAAATAAGATGTGAGAACTTCTAATGTAGTGTGTCTTGACAAAGGTGGATGCATTTTTCTTTCATTTGGACGAAAGCACCTATTTTCTAAATATTAAATTTAGAGTCCATTTTCATGTTATAAAGCTCCCACAGGCTTTTGTGAGAGAGTTTCTTGTGCTTGTGGTATCATAGCCTAATTTAAAACCTTTTACCATGAAAAATACTACACTCTAACAGGAAAGACTCTTTGAATTTCATACATTATTTCATTTTGGACCAGTAGAACACTTTTTGTAAAAGAAACATATTCTCTTTCCATATTTCTAAACATATTAGCTACCTGCTTTTCATGTATTTGCTTATTTCTGAGCAGTTGTCAAAGAGCCCTTGGAAGTGTGTAATTAAGTAGAACATCACTCAGGGGAAACTGGATAAGTGTCTGCTGAATGAACAAGAACTAAACCAGGTGAATTATGAAGTCATTGAATCTACCACTGTTTCCGCCATCCTTGGTTGATCCAATCACCTAAAATATCAGTCAAACGCCTAAAAATGTTCACTGGAAGTTTGTTCCTACAAGTTACTATTTGTTTTCCATTTGAAACTTTGCATTTTGACACTACCTGGTATAAGTTCAAGTTGATCAATGTTTTGCATTAGTCACATATTTATTAAAGCAAAATTCATGAAATCTGCTTTCCTTGACACCTTGAAAATCCTGTATTTGTATCTCAGTTTTCAAAGTTTGTCCGTGAATTGTCTGTGTTGGGATTTCTTTGAGTTAGCCTCTTTCTCAGGTTGCTAAGACAGCTAGATACACATGATAATCCCGCGTCAAAATCAGGAATTTCTAGTCAGATTTGCTCATACACTTAACTTTTTTCTTCTCTCATGAATCTAGCTTTATATGTTGACAAATATCCTCCAATAGCACACACATACAATAGCTTTCTCTAATTTTTACTGTTATGGTTCAGATTCCTTCTTCAGTTATTTAAAATATATATATATATATAAAATCCTTTATTTGCAGTTTTATTTGGTAAAAAGTGTCCCATGACCCGCTTTAGTTATGTTTTTAAAGATACATACAGATGGACTGTCTCCTGAAAAAAGAGACGCCCTTGAAGATTTGATGTCTATTTTTTTGTTTTCCTGAAAGTTTTGTCCTTACTTTAAGTCTCTTCCATTGAAAGATCCCTATTTATATGTTTTAGATGATGGCTCCTGGTTGGTAGAGCTTAAATGTTTATTCTCTAACAGAAGTATTTACAGAGTCACATTGCCGACTTCTGCTTTAAGTTTAGCAATGTGAAAACTTTTTCAGTCCATTTGATTTGATTTCAAGATTGTATGTGTGAGGTTCCATTTTAATTTACATAACCACCCATGTGCCCTTATGCTGTTTCTATCCAAATTTGCATTGTTAATTTGCATAAATAATTTAACGTCTTGATTTTAAATTTCATTGTAATCCTTTCTTAGTCTTTTTTCTGGATTAATACATTTTGAATTTTCGTTTGATTCTTTCTTCATCCATTTCACGATTGACTCATCAAAAATCTATTTGTCTTTTTTTTTGTAGAAGGGCTTATGGGAATTGTTTTGCTTTTCATTTATCTCTATTTTTATTTTAAAGCTCATTTTCTTTTAAGCCTTATTTATTTAAAAGATAAATTTATCCTAAACAGAGAACAAAAAAGAAAGAAACCTTCTACCCACTTGTTCCCTAACCACAGGCCTCATGGACAAGTCTGGGCCAGGCGGGAGCCGGGAGCCTGGATTTCCATCCACAAGGCAGCAAGGACTACAGCTAATTCTCTGAGACTGGACAGTGTCATGACAAGCAGGGTTTAGACACCTGCTGTGTCTTCAACTCGTCTCTAGTTTTTACATTGATATCAAGGGTTGTTATCTTGTACTTTCATGCTTGAGAGCCAACTTTCATTAATATATATGTAGGCCTTGAATAACCTTTAACTTTCATTTTCTGTTGTCATTATATTGTCTTCCATCATTAACTAATTCTCTAGGTAAGTCAGAAGCCACTCTGATATTTCCTCCTTCTTTATAAAACATCTTTTCCCTGTGTGCCAGGAAATACTTAATACTTCAGTTTCCATTGTATCACCTGGTTATTTGTTAGGGCAAAATGTTCCACAGTTATTGTTTCTGGAACACTGTGTAATATGTTGTTCTGCAGATATATTTAAAACTTTGTTTCAGGGAAATATTTTCTGCTTATGATGAATGCTATTTATTAATTCCATTTATTTATATGTTGCATTTCAATGATGGTTTTTGTCATTTGGAACATCTTTGTTTTCTACATCTATTGTGATTCATCTAATTGCTTTGATCTTGGGCATTTTTCCTATGCATTCAACAGTATTAATAGGTATTTTTGCCACTGTGTGAGTGATTCCATTTTCAGCCACATCTGTTGTGTGCTGTTCTGTTGAGAATGCATTTATTGTTTCTGTATTGCTGTAATTTGCCTTCTCAGTTTGTTCCCACAGCTCCCCAGTCTCCATTTTCCTCTCCTGAGTTGTGTCACTGGCTGGTGTTTATACTCTCATGTCATGAATTAATCCTGTGAAGTGCCTAGAATTCATTTGGGGAGCATTTATTTCCATTCAGTTGACATTGATTTAGTTTTGACCCACACAGTCACTTACTTTTTGCAAATTATGCTAGTTAACCCTCTTATTTTTAAAATCTTGTTTACATTGCTGTGAAACCTCCTCTTTTCATGTTACTAACATATTTTATATCAATATAAGCAGGATTTTTCTTCTATCCTTCTCCATAGATTCAGTTTGATTTTCCATCTGGTGATATATTTTTGTTAACTTCTGTTTTCTAAAGACTATATAAGTGGAAAAGGAGGGTTCAACTTCAAATAGCCTTTGTAACAGAGCCAGTTCTTCAAGAAATACATAATGCTTCTCCTCAAGTCATGAATGTAGCATTTTCTAGAAATAATGTTGCAGAAAGTGCCATGAAGTCTTCTTGTAGCTCAAAGGGATGCCCATGACTCCACCTCAACTGTGCTCTCTTAGGTGGTGCCAATGTTGCTATACTCATAATTGTGCTTTCAGTACCAAGACAGTGCCAGGGCAGTTGCCATGCTCTGCCGGCCATTGATGGAGGATACGATGATACCCTCTACTGCAACTTCTCAAGAGTGTGGCATCACCGGATGGTTTCTCCCAATATCTCTTCTTAGAAGCAAAGTTGAAGAGAGACAACATAAGGCTTCCCTCGATTATGTCTCCAATTTTGATGTCCATGTTTTTAAGTTGTAAAATGCTAGATCATGAGGAAAACTCAGCGGTATGGCATGTTAATCCTCTGCGTGTGCCACGAGCATCGCATATGGGTGATGGTTTGTATCCCAGCTGTTCCACTTCTGATCCAGCTCCTTGTTAATGACCTGGAGAAGCAGGGGAGGATGGCCCAAGGCCTTGGACATCTGCACTCACGTGAGAGACCCAGAGGAAGCCTCTGGTTCTCAGTTTCAGAGCAAGCAGGTTCCAAAGATAGGCAAAGTATAAAAATGCAAATATGATCTCCAAAGGGAAAAAAAATCTGTCCATTTGTTGGAGAGTCCTGAAGAGGACAAGGGGGGAGACTCATAGGTTTCCATTTTGTTGTCCCTTCCCCTGAATAATAGCCACTTCTTGGAGAAAAACGCCAAATAAAATCATCTATTTCCTGATGGACTTTGACAGGAGGCACATTTGGGAGACCTGGAAGAAGCTACTAGCTCTTGGATTTTGATCTGCTCAGCTCCCGCCCTACGGTCATTTGGGGTGTGAAGCAGTGGATTAAAGAGGTTTCTCTCTGTCTTTCCTTCTCTCTGTAAACTTGCCTTTCCAATAACAAATAAATCTTAAAAATACATAAAATTCCCTTTAGGTCTGTTACAAGAGCACAAGAAAAAACAAACAAAAAGACATCAGTTAAGAAGACTAGCACCTGCCTTCAATATTTGATAGCATTGTTGAGGACGGTTAAATACATCACAGAACATTGTGGCAGAGAATCAACTGCTCTTGTCAAACTCTGAAAAAAAAAGTCATCCACAAAATATAAACTGCGGAGAAGGAAGAAAACAAATCTATCATGTTGAAATGGTAAAATGTAGTAACGTGGGAAAATCTGTCTAGATAACTGTAGCTGGAGACATCATTCCTCATTCCTTTGTGACCTGAGACTGAGTCAGAAGAGATAGCAAGCAAGACAAGGGAGACAAAGGGAGAAACACAGCTTTCAGTCAATCGTGGACTTTGAGGAAACACAGAGTTGCCCTACTGAGTTCTTGCTGCTGCCTCACACACTCCATGAAATGCCATGGAATGGAGCTTAGAGTAATATTAAACTTCTTAGAGCCAAGGGTGGAGTGGAGTTAATTAGGGCTGCCCCAATGAAGGTATGGAAAGTAAAAAGAAAACAATGGTTTATTGAATGACACAGAGAACCTATGAGGCCAAAGGTTTTCCCAAAGGAGAAAAAAAAATGGAGGATTGATTGTTTAGAGGCTTGGAGAATGGGACCTTCCGATTATTGATCAAGGAGTGACTAAGACGTGATGGCTGTGGTGGATGTTCAAGTTGTCTTCACTGAAAGTGGCTGCTGACTTTCCTCACTTCCTGCAAAGCTCATCTCCCGGGGATGCTGGCTGCCTTGCCGTCTGCCACACTCAGCAATAGATGCTTGCCCTTTCCTGTGAAAGTTATTCTTAAGAATGTTCATTACACTAAAATTTAAAATATCAATTAGGTGAAAAAAACATAAGCTAAAACAAAACGTTAAGAGTAGTCTAAGTAAGAGAGTACATCTTAGTGACCTATTTTCATGATAAACTCCTCAGTCTTTAGAAAGTAGCAGGTAAAACAAGAAAAATTTGAATTAGACACTGCATCAAGAGAAAAGGAAACAGGATTATCAAAAGATTTATTAAAAAAAAGATTGTGGGCCCAGCACTGCGGTCCAGTGGGTAAATCCTTGCCTCGCATGTACCGGGATCCCATATGGGTGCCGGTTCATATTCCAGCTGCTCCTCTTCCCATCCAGCTCCCTGCTTGTGCCTGGGAAAGCAGTAGAGAACGGTCCAAAGCCTTGGGTTCCTGGACGTTTGTGAGAGACATGGGAGAAGCTTCTGGCTCCTGGCCTTGGATTGGCTCAGCTCTGGTTATTGCTGCCACTTGAGCAGGCAACCAGCAGATGAAAGAACATTCTGCAACTCCTTCTCTTTGTAAATCCAACTTTCCAATAAATATAAATCAAAATTTTAAAGGAGATTGTATCCTTCATGCTTCAAGGCCAATGTAAAATTGAAATGAAATTATTTCCCCATGAAGGAGCATAGTCTGCTTCCATGACAAATTCTAAGAAAATCATCACTCCTGAGAAAACATCCATTTTAATCACTATAAATTTGTGTTTGTCATTGAATAAAGGCCTAACAATATTTAGCAGTTTATATATCTAGCAACTGGATTTTACAGCTAAAACCAGAATCTCAGTCAATATTGCTGTTGGAATAATGAATGTAAAAATAATAACAACAACAAAATAAAAACTCTTCTAAAAGTTACTGTGTAAACTAACAGACTTACTAAGCACACATCCAATGTTCTTGACCTCACAGTTCACCCACACCATCTCAGAGACTACTCAAGTATCACCCTCAGCACATTCTTCCTCCTGCTAGGATCCCTGGCAGAAAGTCAAGGGACTAGCTCTGTCGTTGGAGCTGAGTGATCTGGCAGCAAGGGCTGGGGCAACACCTCCCTACCCAATCCCAGCACTCCCCTCTACCCTCTTAGTCTGGTACAGGGAGAAGGGGTCTTTTCCCTCACCCATCTTCTATCTCATCCCTGGAAGAATCTGCAATCCCCTCAGTTATGTAACAGTTAAAAAAATAATACATTTTAAAAAATAATTGGTAAGAAATGTAGATTTTAAAATTCTACATGAAATTACAAAATCCATTTATGTTATTAAAAATCTTTGAAAGTATTTAAATGAAATGTTCAAATGCATGGCTTATATGTAGGGTTTTTTTTCTTTAAGATTTAATTTGTTTTTATTGGTAAGTCAGATTTACAGAGAGGAGGAGAGATAGAAAAATCTTTCATTCTATGATTGACTCCCTAAATAGCCACAAAGGTCTGAGCTGAACCAATCTGAAGCCAGGAGCCAGGAGCTTCTTCTGGATCTTCCAAACAGGTGCAGGATCCCAAGGCTTTGGGCCATCCTCAACTGCTTTCCCAGGCCCAAAGCATGGAGCTGGATGAGAAATGGGGCAGCTGGGATTAGAACCGGCACCCATATGAAATCCCGGCACATTCAAGGCTAGGACTTTAGCCACTAGGCTACAGTGTAGGTTTTATGATGCCAATGAAAAGTTTTGGGTGTTGGCAAACCTTTTGGAGGTATGAAGAACAAATTTCAAGGTACTGGCAAAGACTTGGACACAATCCAGCTGTGCAAAGCTGTCACCACTTAGAGGAGCTTTTCAAAACTGTTCCTATATATAATGTTATCTGAAACTTCATGTGGTAGTTTAAACAATTCTCTGTTAAAGAATAAGATGTTCTGTTATCATTAAGATGAAACAATTGCAAAGGAAAATGTTTGCTTGTTTAACCTTCATCCAACATTCCCTCAAATAATATGTTGTACTGCAGCAATTTATATTAATGTTCATAGATGCTGGTAGACTTCCTGGTATTGACCTTTGAAATTATTGAAAAATAAAGAAAAATAAATCTGCCTCCTGTAAATTGTGAACAGCATCTTTTTGTTGTGACCTTATTTGATGCCTGACAGGATCACCTTGACTATGACCAAAAGTCAGGACTTCCCACTCATCAGAAAGCAGAGCATTTATTTTCTTAGCAGGAGATCTCTCCCGCGTCATTAATGATTCATATAGGTCATGTTTGCAAGGGACAAACGATCTCTAAATTTGCTGATTCATAAACCAGCAGGCTTCATTTTTTTTTACAAATGTATTGCTAGGACTTCTTATGCAACACAAACTGGAGTGATAACTTCAGCTCTATTGTCTGGTTGATTTGTGGAATGAGGAAGGGATGAAAGCAAGAACTTAAAGAGCTTTAATGAATTTCGAGTGAACGTCCTAATGTGAGCCTTTGTGAAACAGGCAGAGGACAAGGACATATTTTAGCTGCTTAAATATTCAGAATGAGTCTCACCGTTGGTATGAGACATCACAAAGGAGCCCTTGAGAAATGAGAGCCAACGTTGGGATACTGTGCTGTGACCCTGTTAGCTGCTTTTCTATTTCATTTCCATCATCTTCCACATTAAAGACCTTTACTATCACAAAATAGGTAATTTTGTAAGGTTTTCTCTTTATAAGCCACCATTTTAATGGTGTCCAGTTTATGTATTTCAGAGAAAGTGTGCATTATTAAAAGAATAAATTCTACAGGTTTGCAAAAAATTATATTCACATTATTTATTTTCACATATTGCTTATCCATATACTTATTATTTCAATAATATAGGTTTTTTTCCAGCATTCTCTCTTTCTCACAAACATTTAACTTCACTTTATCTTTTCCTCCCTAAGCTTACCACTTTCCAGAAACTGTTGTGAATATGATTGGAAATCACGATTTTACAAAATTGTACAACAATAAAAATAAATAAGGACTTTGATTATTCTTTTAAGATATTTATGTATTTGAAAAGATGCCACCGAGTGAAGTATAGAGAGAATGAAGTCTTCCGTCCAATGATTCATTCCCCTGTTGGCCAGGCTGAACCTGGGAGCCGGGAGCTTGTTGCCAGACTTCTTCGCAGCTGGCAGGCACTCAAGTACTTGGGCCATCTTCTGCTGCCTTGCTCAGGCCAGCAGCAGGGAGAGGAGTTGGTGCTGATGTGAAGAGCCAGCATGCTAGCACACCAACATGTGAGTACCCTAATTCATTCTTCTTGCCTCAAACTCCTGATAATTCTAAGCAGTGATAAAATAATCACACATATCTATGTATATATTTTTATTATTGTATTTATTTTGGGAGGTTGAATTCTCATAAATTTGTTAGGTAAATAAGTCATTGTAAATTGATTTAGTTTGCGATGCCGGATTACTATTAGTAAAACCTAGCAAAATTGTTATTGCCTTGTATTTATCATTCATCAAAGGCATGGCATTGATCATGCTTCTATTGTTACATTTTTTTAACTTTTTGATTGTCTCCCTGAACTTCATATAACCCTTCCTACTTTCATTGGTTTGCTCATATTTGGCCAGGATAGATTTCCATCAGGCAGTGTTACAATGTTCAGAGGTAAGTTTCCTCACTAGTTTAGACCAGTTCTCTTTTTCTGGAGACAATGCCTCTGCCTGTAGTACCAGCTGTGACGTTCTATATAAAGCATTTTATTGTCACCAATGGAAGTATTGCTTACAGTACTTCTTACATCCAAAGCATTTGTTTTTTGGTGGCAAATAACTGATTCAATAAGAAAATGCTCATGGGAACTACTGAGTGTTTTGTGCACTTCATCATCAAGAGCAGTGACTGTTAGTGCGTATCAGAATGTCCTGCACAAAACTGGGCATAGTAGCGTGGAAGTTTGGGTGCCACCAACCAACTTTCAGTTAATTCTCAACCAATGTTTAATATATTGACCCTTTTTAAACCAGTACAGTACAGTTATTTGGAAACAAGTCAGGATGAAGTCAATGTTTAAATAATTTAGTGATGAATACAGAAAAGTACATAGACATTCTATTCAGTAATCTCATAAGTATAAGCTTTCTAACTCATAGAAAATTTAGGTGAGTACTTGTGGATACTTTTTTTTTAATTAGCTCTTATTTTACAGAATTTCAAAGTTACCTGTTGAATGATGCAGTAAATAAAAAATAAGAAAAATGATATAGGGACAACTAACATTTTTCTTATACTATTTTCCAATCGTTAATATGATTTATTTTATGAAATCTGTGTCACTTAATTATGTAGAGTTAGTGCATTTTTACACCAAAGAATTTTGAAAAATGTTCATAATTCATTTAAAAATATCTAGCCGTCCTATCAACATTTTGTCATTTGGGTTAGTTACCCATTAATATTCACATATATACCATATGCCTGTCTGTAAGTAAGCAGCAGCTCATTTTAAAATTATCTTTTGAGATAAATTAAAAGAATGCAATCATTCCATATAAAATTGGCCAGATATATTTTCAGCTAAGTGAGCTAATTATTATAAGTATCAGAATTGCTGCTGTCTGTTCTTTTAAACAATAAGACCAAAGTACAATTTATGGCCCTCTATTCAATGTGTGTTGCAATTGAGGAGATAATAAACTGTAACCTTTCATGTCACAGAACCAGTTTACAGCATAACGGCCTAATCATCTATTTTATCATTTAACAATTTGTAAACAATGCTGTAACTGTCATAATCCATTAGTTCAAGTTATTCATAAGAGGGTGGTAGATATTGTTACATATTGTTGCTAATAACAACATAGCTATAAGAATCACCTTTTTTGCAATGGGGGATTCTCAACTGAACTTGAACTATGGTTATGCAACAAGGTGGAGGAATCCACCATGGTGGGAGGGTTTGGGGAGGGGTGGGGAGAATCCAAGCACCTATGAAACTGTGTCACATAATACAATGTAATTAATGAATTGATAAAAAAAATACAAAAAAAAAGAATCACCTTTTGTCCCTGGCTGTTAATGAATGAATTATTTATTCTTTTCTGAAAAACACTAGAGACAAGAAATATGAAAAATCAGATGAAACATACTCAAAATGATATTGAAACCTTTTCCTAACTAGTGCCTTTATTTTGATCAGGGAACACATGTGAATATAAATATGACACATCAAGTATTGTTGAAACAGGTTAGCAAAGAAGATAAAGACAGAGAGAATTTGCCAGGGAGTATGGTCATGGATAAGTGCCACACTGTTAACTATACTTGAGCTGTTTTCAAAGGTTGTATTATTCTAAATTTTTGAAAATAACATCTAAAATACAACTTGTTGATTGTCCTAGCATTCCTGAGTATCAGCTTTGGATAAATTAGATCATCTGAATTAAAGGCACTTGCACAAATAGCTCCTTTCACAAAATAAATTTCTCTGATGAATTTCAATTAAAATTTATTCCCTCGACTCTTATTGAGTTGATACAAGGATTATTCATTTTAGCAGTGTGTCTGTGTCAGGTATACTAAGGCACTTGACTTTAACATTGACTTGTAATTCAATGGTCATTACAAGAAGTATACAATCTCATTAATATTCAGCATTTCATTGAATGAAGTTTCAGAGCAAAATCTTTCAATTGATCAGATGCATAAGTGTGTCGGGCCATAAACATTACTGCTGAGCATACTCAAAACTTTTCTCATGCACCCTTGTCAAAAGCTGGTGAATAAAAAATGTGGATACCATTGTGTTAACTTGTAGAAAAAAAAACAAAGCAGTTATTTAATTTTAACTTACATAAACTGCGTTTATTATTTACACTCTTTGTTTTAAATTTCCAAATACATTTCAAATTATTCAGTATTGAATGAGTTTAGAACCATCTTAGATTCAAATGCCTGGTTTTGTGATGGACAGAAGCTAAGGATGAGATTCCTGCTGGCCTGCATTGGGGCCCAGAAGATAATGCTGCGAACGTGCACCACAAGCATGCTGTATTGAAGATGCTGCTGTTCAAGTCCCAGCTTCCCCACCTAGATCTCATTTTCTGTTGATTCATTTGTGAAATTAGCATGTGATTCTGGGCCCCTGAAACCTACAGTGGAGGTCCCAGATGAAGTTCTGGGCTCCTGTCTTCAGCTGATCCCCTGCCCTGACATTGCAGCAGGGAAGCTGAGCAGCACATAGAAAATCTCATTGTCTGTATGTCACTCCTTTTCCATCATCACTCTTTCAAACAAACAAAAAAATCTTTTTGAAAGTAAAATACCTGCAACAGAGCTTATTTTCCCCCAGACTTCTACTAAATACACTAGTAGAATCACTCATAGCATTCCCAGGGCTTCTCAATTAAGAATGAGAAGACACGGATACAATAAATGTAGGTGAGAAAAAAGTGTTGGGCAAACCATCTTTTCTGTGAGCTCAAATATACATAATTCCCTTGGAATGTTTGTGATTCCTTACATTTGTAAAATATGAAGCTTCACCGTGAAGAACCCCTGCTAGGGTCCTAGTTATCATGGTATTAAATGATTGGACATTTCTCAAGGAGGGTTTCATTGGATCTTATTACCAAGTAAATTTGCCAATTATGTTCTTGGATTATGGTAATGACAGGAAGAAGAATCCAAATAACAAGAATGAAAGTCTCATTTCTATTTTTTAATATCTGAAGTTTTCTTCCGAGCATATAAAAACCAAACAAAAATAAACAAAGCAACAATAAAACAAACAAGCAAACAAAAACAACCCTGAGTGTACTAAGCCAAAGGAGAACAATCCATGCTCTCCCAGGCAGCCCCCACAAACCCCCCACTTGTTCATTTTCTGCACAGCCGTGTTGATTGGTAAGGTCATTGACCCGCAGTGGAGACAGGAAATAACACAAGGACAGCTGTCGCTAAATACACCTCTTTTCCTTTGAGAATAAATGCTGACTAAACATGCATATAAAGTTGGAAGCTAGCTACAGATGTATAAATGAATGTATAGAAGATCCCCTTTCTAAGCTATTTTTGATTTATTTCTATTTGTTTGAAAGAGACTTTCATATTAAATATGTATATGTTTCATATACATCTGTATGAAAGAGGTAGGATATGTGTCTAAGAGAGATATATAAGATATATATGCAGGAGACAACGGGGGGGGGGAAGGAGAGGGAGAGAGAGAGAGAGTGAGTGATGGGATTTCTATGTACTCATTCACCACCCAAATGACTACAGCATTTGCAGCCGGGCAAGGTTGAAACCAGGAGCTTCCTGCAGGTCACCCACAAGGGTTTAGGTGCGCAAACACATGGTTCATCTTCTGCTGCTTTCCCAGGCAAGGTAGCAGAGAGCTGGATCCAAAGTGGAGTAGCTGGGATTGAATTGGCATCTCTATGCAGGGGCTTCAGACAGAGGCTTTACACATTTCAACAGCAAACACTTCTAAAAATAATGTCATGATTTCCTTTATATAGCACCAAAAGAGCTGCATTTGAATTCCACCTTAACATTTATTTCTTTTATGTATGTTTTTTTCTAAAAATCATATCTTTACCATAACGGTAATGTCCCATTTCCATAGCAACAGAGAATAGAGCTTCTGAAATATATATTTGTCTTGAAAAATGGTCCACCTCGTATGATTCCCATTGTAATTTTGATAACATGTACTATTTTAGAGAACATGAGATGATGTTGGAAGAAATACTCTTTTTGCCTCCAAGTGTTCCCTCTTCTGTTTGTTGATTCTTTTGTTAAAAATCCTATAGATTTTTATTATTTTTCAGGGCAAGAACTTAACCTGAAGGTACAGATTTAACTTTATTATTAATTTCCAACTGTATTCCCTTTGTAGTGCTACAGATTTCAAACTTAAGCCCTATTTTCTTGTCCACTGCAACAAAGCATGAGCAAGATACATGAAACATAATCACATGTAAGTTGAACCCTTTGACTGTGGAAACAACTCACAGTCTAGTAATTTGCTTAGACTCCAAAAGTGCCATAACACAGAATGAATACTCTGACACCCTTAAATTGTAAATCTTAAGATTGTTTTGGTTCTTTTAAGGGAAAAAATGATTGTCCAGCTCTGAGTTCCTCCAGTGTTTCAGATAGACAGCCTAAAATCCTGAGATCATCTAAGTACCCATCAATGGATAGTGAGCTACAGTGTCGTGGTTGCAACCTGCCTGTGTTCAGCAAGATCAGCTGCACTATAAAAACTAGATTCTTGGTTGAAATATACTAAGGTTGATAAACACTTCTTAAATCACGGGAGGAATACAACATCCTACTGCACTGTGAAGCTACTGTGAAAACAACATCTGAGGAGGAGACCTCTCTAAAATATACCAACAATGACTTTAGAGTTCTCATTAAGGATTTCAATGCTGGAAAACGATCCTAAATTATTTTTATTTACTTCTTTGCTCATGAGACAAAAATCAGGCAATTTTCTTATAAATGAGGTGAAAAAGCATAACTTGTTGGGAACCACTTGTTTTGGGGGAGGTGATTTGCAGGAGCAGTAGATGTGAAAGAAAATAAAGCAACATGCTGGTATACAAGTAAAATGCAAACAGAAAAAAAATGTAACATTTATCTTTTGCTTCTAAATTTTCTTAAATAGTATTTTGCTTCCTGAAACCTCTCTCTAGTCTCAAGTTTTCACAAGACGTTAAAGTATATCAGAGTGTATGCAAGGGAAGAAAAATGCCTCCACAATAACACTGAGACATAGAATGTGTTGGGTTACTACTGAATTACTAAACAATGTGTAGCAATTAAACTTGGAGATTTAAACATAAATATGTCTCTTTATAAAGTATTAAAACAGAAATTCTGTTTTACAAATGGGAGAACATTTTGTGTAAGTTGTCCCAGCGATCCCAATTACTGGTGGAATGTATGAAAAGATTGTAGTGTGACAAATATGCTTCCATAATTATTTTAGAATGCTATGAAACAGAGCTAACAGAAAAAGAGACATCTTGACTTTCGGGGGAATATTAGAAACATTAAACTAGATTTTCCACCATCAAAGGTTTATTTATGAGAGATTTGTATTCATTTTATTTTAATTAGAGCAAACGACCTGCCCACAGGGTATCTAAGCTTAGAATGAGCTTAACATCACAACATAGCTTATATTCTCCGTGGGAAAATTAAAGAAAAGTAAAGGATTCTTTCTCCATACTTCAAATCACCCAAGCAAGACATTTACTTCAATTTACTCTAGGTTCTCAGTGGTATGCTTATGTCTTCAGGGTTTCTAACTCTGTGCTAGTTTTGCATTCTAATAAAAAAGATTTCTGTTCCAAAGTTCACACTTGCACCATCTTTACAGTTCTTCTTCAGGTATCTGGGTCTAAAATCTTCTAAAGTAAAAAAAAAATTTCTAAAATACAAGTTCACATGTGTTGTCTGCTACTCTTGCACAGATAAGAGTAGGAATCAGTGAGGCAGAAGATGAACTCTAGGGACAATCAATGACACCAAAAGTTAGTTTTTTAGTGAATCAAGCAAATATATAAAGTTCTATCAAGATCATTTATCAAAAATAGAGGATGGAAAACAAAGTTATTAAATAAACTTAATCTTCAATTTAAATATTTTTCCGTAAAAATACATACCCATATAGTGAATTCTTCCAAATATTTGAGAAACAAATCGTACCAAGCCTCTGTATCTTGCAAAAAACTTAACAAGTTGAGATTACTTCCCATCTTGTTCTGTGAGGTGACTATATACATGACATCAAAAATGGAGAAAATGGTACAGTTATTAAAAGAAATAACCCTCATGACGATAAACTCAAACACTTGACTTTTTAATATTTAATTTATTTTTATTGGAAATTCAGATATACAGAGAGGAGGAAAGACAGAGAAGATCTTCCATCCATTGATTCACTCCCCAAGCAGCCACAACAGCCGGAGCCACGCCAATCTGAAGCCAGGGGCCTGGAGATAGTCCTGGTCTCCCATGCAGGTGCAGGTCCCAAGGCTTTGGACCGTCCTCAACTGCCTTCCCAGACAACTAGCAGGGAGCTGGAAGGGATGCGGGGCTGCCAGGATTATAGCCTGCACCCATATGGGATACTGGTTCGTTCAAGGCAAGGGGTTTAGCTGCTAGGCTACTGTGCAGGGCCAAACTCAATAACTTTAAATTCACGTTTCAGAAATACATTTCAAAAATTCAAAATACTAGTATGCCAAACTTAAAGGTGATTTTTACAGGCATACAGCTGGGAGTCACTAGAGACTCAATATGACTTACCGTGTTAACACACACACACACACACGCACACACACACACACACACGCACACACACATACACACACACGCACACACACGCACGCGCGCACACACACGCACACATGCACACACACATACACATACACACGCGCACACACACACACACACATACAATCATTTTTGCTACAGCTAGAAAAAGCCTCAAAGCCCATTATCATTCTAGAAATTTAAAATGTCAGTGAACTTGAAATAGATGATATGTTGCAAACTTCATAAAAAGAATCTTTGAGAAACTTACAGCTCATGTCATATAAAATATAACAGCAACAATAGGATACCAGCTCTGACTATTTCCATGTAATATTGTGTTGGAAGTCCTCAATAGTTCAGTTAGTCAAGGAGAGATAACGTAAGTGGATTTGCCGAGGAATCATTTATAAATTTCACCAACCTTTCATTCTGAGCTTTGGATTTCATGATTTGGTCAACCATTTCCCACACAACTGTGCCCTTCAGGATGCCTTGATACACCTTTGCTTCCCAAGAACTTCAATCCAAGGTAACCCCATCGTTCTTGCTAGTTCTGCTGCTTCATAAATATACATGTGGCCTGATTCTGGAAAACAGACATAAACGCCTGTCCTGATGTTTCTAGAATAGAATGCTTGCTCCTTTAGAGGATCTAGAGTAGAAAGTTTCTCCTTATTGTAGCTGAAGTATCTGACAAATTCATCATTCTATTGCACCTTAGGACCAAAAAAATCATGGACACAGATTGAAACAGAAGAGATTCACATTTCAGTTTTAAGGTTGCCAAATTTAACCAATTTCCTAGCCATGTGCTTGCACACAAACAACAAATATTTATGGCAAATTCTTTACAACAGAATTGTTTTCAGTAGTGTGCAAACATAAATGTTAATTACTATATTCCATTGCAGGTTAGAATTCATCCATAAAATTAGAGCTTTCAGCAGTTAATAAGTGCTTTTGAAACCAATCCAATTTGATTGGTGATTCATTTGAAAAACACAGCTTAATAAGAAAAAAAGACAATAATTGGTTTCTACTGACCATTCTCAATCATAATATATATATATATATATATATATATTATACTACTTATGGAATTATGGATATATATTTTTCAAAATGGGCTATTCTGTACTCTTTTTATGACAAAATTATTTTTAAGATTTTTTGAGAGTCTTCAAAGGCAGATGTGAAAGAATGACACAGCTCCTGTTTAGTTGTTAGTGCACCGCCCAAACAGCCAAAACCGCCAGGTCTGAACACGATTTAAGCCACAATCTCAAACGTAGTGCTGTTCTGGCCCATGTGTGGGAGGGAGCAGACCACCTGACCTTGGTGAGAGTCTCCCAGCATCTGTGCTGCCAAGAAGATAGAGCAAGGAGCCAAACGAAGAATCAAATCCAAATTCTCCAGTGTGGCGCCCAGGCCTTCCAATCAATTGCTTCAAAACTATGGCAAATGTGTAGCAGTGTTGTTTGCTAGAAAACCAACATGAAGCCATATTTGTTTAAACATGATTCTAGGTCATGAGTAGTAAGACAAAACATGTAAGAACTAGACTAGCTGTCATTGCTGTTTTAAAGCGTATTAAAGAAGTAAGTGTCTGCGTTATGATAGAAAAAGTGAAAATAAAACAGATGCCTTGAAAGGTGCTATTGGGATGAGTGGGGTAGCAGTTAGGTGTTGTTTGAGATCTGTGCAGCCAGGATTGGAGGCTCAGCTCCACTTCCCTTCTAGGTTTCTAAGGCACACCTAGAAGAGCACCAGGATGGTTCAAGTTACTGGTCTTTCACCCTTGAGGAAGACTGAGTTCTGGGTTCTTTGTGCCTAGCTTCAGATTGGTCCCCGGCTCCACTACAGCGGTTATTTGGGAAGTGACCAGAAGATCTACCATTCTGTGTGTCTTTGGCAAACTCCTTCTCTTCCTCTTTCAGCCAATAAGTATAATAATAAAATATTTCTTGCATCTTTCATCACTAGTATATTTTACATTTTCTTTTTAAATAAAATATTTTTACATTTCATGTTCTCATAAGATGTAATCTGTTCTTTCAGATCAAAAATTTAAGTTAGTATAGCAAAATGTTTTAATGAATTATCAGCGGCCGACACCGTGGTGTAGTAGGCTAAACCAGCTCCCTGCTATGGCCTTGGAAAGCAGCAGAGGATACTTTAAGTCCTTGGAGCTCTGTACCTATTGGCAGACCTGAAACAACATCCTGGCCGCTGGTTTCTGGCTTCACCTCAGCCCAGCCCTGGCCATTGCAGCCATCTGGGGAGTGAACCAGTGGACAGAAGACCTGTTCCTGCAGCTCCTCCCTGTATCTCAGCTTTTCAAATAAAAAAATAAAATTTTCAAAAGTTATTAGTGATACATTAAGAAAAGAATATATAAGTTAAAAACTGAGAGACAGATCATATACTTTTATTTTTTTAATGTTATTAATTTTATTGGAAAGGCAGAGTTACAGACAGAAAAGGATAGCAGGAGAAAGAAAGCTCTCCCATCCACTGGTTCATTCACTAAATAGCCACAACCGTTGGACTGCACCAATCTGAAGCCTGGAGCTTCCTTTGGGATGCCCACATGAGGGAGGGGCCCAAGGACTTAAACCAAGCTCCACTTGTTTCCAGGCTGTAAGCAGGAGCTGATTCAGAAGTGCAGTAGCCTGGGCTCCAACCAGAGCCCATGTAACATACAAGCATCACAGTCCAGGCTTAGCTTGCTACACCAGATTGTTGACTTTTAAACATTACTCATTTTTTGATCACTGTGCCACTGAATAACGGATAAATACAATTCAGCTAGCAATTTGTGATTAAACAGATATTTCAGCCTTTTTGACAAGCAGCATAAGGCTTAGGAAATTCAAATTTCTCAGTAGAGTTTGGTTGTTTATATCTTCCTATTACCTTAGCTTATAATTATAAATCCATTTCTTCATGTTCTACACACAAAATTCTTCTAGGATATTTTCTTCACCAACCATGCTTAATGTCAGCATTCTGCACTCACTGGAGACTAAAGTCCCCAATTCTTTTGATAAATACTTTGTGTTACTGCACTGAATCAAATCATTTTAGGAAAGCATGGACCAAGTTTGATACGACTTGTCTGCCCAGCCCTTAAAACAATCCAAAGGGAACAGAAACACTTTTGCATATGGCTCAAGCAAGATATTAACCAAGGCTGCATGTAAATGAGAACACATATGCCATATTGCCATCTGTCCACAGTGTCCTTCCTGATTTGCTTGTCTGAAATGTTACAGACTTAGTTAACGCAAGCAGCACCACAGGGAGAAGTGAGGAAGACAGCTGCCTTTTCTCAGTATCGGAACAAGGCACTACTCAGTAATAGAAGTTTGGATCTACTTGTCCAGCCTAATCATAGAATCTCAAAGGGTTTGTCAACAGTCTATTCATCTATTACTGACAGCTGAATCCTCAATTTTTTTAGGCTTGAGTGATGACTGACACTTTTACACAATTCAAATGAGATTTCTTACCTTTTAAAGATTATAGGCTATATCAGTAAAAAACCAGAAATCAAGGAAAGGGGAATGATTTGTTAAATGTAATTGGATTTATATTCCAACACTAAACAGGATATAGCTCACATTTCCATAGCTTTAGTACGCAAGAACATGGAATGTCTATTATGTTTTAAAATGTATCCCAATTATTTGAAGGGAAAGAGAAAAAAACAGAGATAGGGACAGAGGGATCTTTAATCCGCTGGCCTATTCCCTAAACACCTGCAATGGGTGGCGTTGGGCAAACCTGAAGGGGAAAGCCAGAAACTCTAATTCTGTCTCCCATGTGAGCAGCAAACACCCAGCCACTTGAGCCATTGTCTGCTGCTTCCTCTGGTGCAATAGCAGGAAGCTAAAACTCGGTGCCCAACTGACCTAGAACCCAGCACTCCAACATGGGAGGAAGACATTCAATAAGCATCTTAATGTAACAGGCTGCTGTTCATATTAGAGAACTGAGATAACTTCAAATTTAAAGTAAATCATCTAGACTACAAATATATGTAACTAATTTAAATGTTCAAATGATCTCAGATGTTAATGCTATTACCCAGCCATAGTTAATGGTTTCATGTTTCTTAGGTTACAGTAAATGGTTTTATCACATAAATACTACTAAGTTATGTATGAGGCAATGGAGACAAGGAACTACTGGAGTTAAGAAAAGTTCTGTTTCATGATAATCAGCAATATTTCAACAGCAACATTTATTACCTCACTTAAAAGCAGGAAAACGCTTAGTTATAGTTGTTTGAAACCACTTGTCAGCTAAAAAAAGCAGTATTCCAAGAAGAAATTGAGTTTTCAGGTACTGTTTGTTTTAAGAAAAACTTATTTAACACATTTCAAATTATTAGCAAACTGAGAGAAAAAGTATCAAATTTTAGTGTTATTGTATAGGATTAATTAAGTAGCAGCAAATTTTTACATTTAGAAACTGCTTCACAAATGATGTCATTCATGTATTAACTTCACTATTTATTAATTATTACTGAGTTCCTGCTATGGGCTTTGGACAATTATAATTTTAGAATCTAATGTTATTAATGAATAAGCACAATATTAGCCATTTTATAGTGTTATTCAACAATACATTCAACAAGGGCCCATAATTCACAATAATCAAAACATACAGATGGATTTTTTTATTATTAATTATTATGCATTATGTGACAGTTTCATAGGCTCTGGGAATCCCCCCACCCCTCCCCACGCCCCTCCCCCCTGGTGGATTCCTCCACCTTGATGCAGCATTACAGTTCAAATTCAATCAAGATTCTTTCCTTGCAAACGTATACCAAGCATAGAGTCCAGCTACTTATTGTCCAGATGGGTTGAACAGTTTCTTGGGGAGACCATTTCTGGTCCGAAGTTAGAGCTGGTAGAATATCATCCCAGTCAATTAAGAGTCCCAATATAACATCAACAGCAATTTGCAACATTATGGGATTGACATGGTTTTGAGTAACCAGTATGTTAAAAAAAAAAAAAAAAAAGCAAGTTCTTAACCACAACCTATGATTAGCTCATTGACATTTCAATTTTAGTTCATATACAGGACCGGCTGCTATATACCTTAAAATGGCCATAAGGTACCATTCAGCTGTCTCATGTCTATTTCATTTTAGTATTTAGCCATTTGTTGTGTTGAAGTATAATTTTGCTGATCTTGGCAGATTTTAGGATAATCTAGGCTGGCTTGTAACTCTAACAAGACATTTGTCGACAATTAAGGTGCAGAACATTTTTTGGGAGGGGAGGGTTGTGCAGGAAAATCCTCAACACCATGGTGAGGAGTGACTAATCTTTGTGTCCCACCCAGCGAGGCATGAGCCAATCCACGCCAGCTCTTTCCTGTCAGATTCCAAGCTCTACTTTTTGTTGTTTGTCTATTTATTTTAGGTTTTTTTAGTTTGTATGATTGTTTGTTTGCTATGAGGGGTTTTCGGGGCGATCCTGATGGTCATTGCGAGGGAGGGTGGGGGTCCAGAGGTGAAGCCAGGCTCGGACCAGAGAAAGCTCTTCTCCCTGGTCCCGAAGGACATTTATTGTTCTTCTGTTTCTGCGAACCGCTCAGGGCTTCTGGTTGTCTTTCCGATGACGTTGGTTTCTGCATGGTAGTGTTTGGACTTCTTCCATCCCCTGCGGAAGCTCCGGTTGGGGGTGGGTGACCTCAGAGTACTTGGCCTCCGAGGGCATCCAATTCCCTGTGGCCTTCTTGGCAGTTGGAATATAGTCCTTGTTGCTCGTATTAATAGTTTGTGGTGAAGGTCTGGGAGTCTTCATGGTTAGGATCCAAGCTTCCTCCTTACCACCATACAGATGGATTTTTAAACAATCAGTTGAGGGAATCAAATTTTGAAGTTCCATGTATGCTGTGTTAATCCCTTTAACAATTTTCTATTTTTAAGTATATTAATTTAATAAAAATAATTGAAAATGATTTTAGCTGTTCACCTGAATATGTCTACATGAAGTTTAATTGATATTTAACATAATAATTATTTTTAATAAAATGATGTAGTATTTTTCTAATGGGGCAATATGAAATATTCCAGAAAAAAAAACATTTGAAGTAAACTCCAGTGTCTTTTCTAATCAGAGGAAAATACTCCTCTGTTATTAAATTATACACCTGGTTTAGATTTGTTTTTATTTATTTGAAAGACAGAGTTTACACACCAAGACTGGGAAATGGAGAGCTCTCTCATCTGCTGATTCACTCCTGATACAACCACAACATCTGGGAGCCTGGAACAACTTAGCCTGCTACACCACTAGGCTTAACCTTTACTGTCTTTTTAAATCAATAAGCAGTTATTGATTGATTCTCCAATCAGCTACTGATCATTTCCTGCACTACTTATTCCAAATAGGATGCCACATTTCTGTCAAGTGATTAAATTAGAAAGAGGCCAAGACCATTGTAATTGATAAAATGTGAAGGAAGGACTACTGCCAAGTGTGAGAAATACATCCTTGGTCCTAGAAGTTCAAGGAGGGGCTGGGCAGCCACTCCTCTTGTTGTTTCTGAATTGTATCTGATGTAAGTATAAAAACTGGAAGCCTGTTAAGAAATACATCATGCTTTATGTTGCAGCAAAAATCCAGAAACTAACAGCAACACCCAACAAGAATCAACTAGAGGATGTATGGAGCCTGCCCAGTAATGAGTGCTCCACACATGTGAAATAAGGTAAATCTTTACTGATTCAGAAGTCGGAAGCATTTTCATTTGCTACCAGGAAGTACCAGATCCGAATTGTTAACCTATGGTGTATTGATTTGCACATGACTGTTCCAGAGAGCAGGACAGCATTTGGACTAACAATGTGAGAAATCGTGGCTGAAATGGGTACACAGGAGAACACCACAGGAGAAGCCGTTCTTCCTAATTTTCTCATACACATTTTCTAATTTCAACACGCCTATAAGTCAGCCTTGTATCTTAAGGAGCTTTTCCCCTAAGCTAACACCAAGGCACAAGTTCTGCTTTCAACATTTATCCTAACACAATTTATGTAGTTTAATGAACATTTTAAGATTCTATAATCATTAATAATTCTTCATATTCTAATTTCATGTATATATAAATTTGTATGTGCTAGTGTTTAAATGTTGCCTTTAAATTAACGCCTTCTCAGAGACAATCATAATCTTATGAAAGATGCTATAGAACAGAATTACTTATTTAAATTAAGTTTCCTCCCTGTTGATGATATTTTTTTCTTAATGTGTTAGAAGTGTAAGTCTATTTGTTGGAAACACCAGATGATCAAACAATAACATGCTACACTGACTTCAGGCTACAAAAGAATAGCAGAAAAACAAAGCAAGAAACAGAGATCTCGGACAGAATAGAATATTAACCTTGGGACTGTGAGGAAAGAGGACCGCTCCCTGCGTCAACACGGCCAGCTCTTTGGACATGAAACACCATTTTGCCATAAGAAAGTGGGAAGAAGATGCTGAGGCATCCATCATGAACAGCTTTTTCTGACGGAGGTGCCTTAAGTGCAGCCTGGGAAACTATAGGGATCTGGGAAACTACTTTGTATCATGAAGGAAGGTTCCATTTCCTCCCCTACACAACATACCAGGCTAGGTTAGTCTGCTGAAGTCATTGCTGGCTTCTATTCTGACATGGAAGGCAGGAGTTATTCTTGCTGCTGCCAGAGGCCATTGGATCTAGCGACAGCCTAACAGAGTGCAGAGCTGATCCCCATGACCTAAGACTGTGGGGAATCTGGACATAAGCCTTGGAGCTGGAAGGGTTATAGGCCATTGCTGTGTTCAGAGGTTTGGGGTTCCCTACCACCTGGGGATTGCCCTCAGAGTGGGACAACACTGCATGCTGAACTGATGTTCATGTGGGCAAACTGTGCTTCCACTATGAGCTCATCCTGCGTTTGAATCAGCTAATAGACCCTGACACAGAGAATACTTGGACTGTGAACATATTGGCATACTCCAACATTCATTTTCACCACTGTAGCCATGGGTACTCTATCACACCCACCTCCAATGCCAGTCTGGATTCACCCCACCCACAGTGTCCAAAGCTGCCTGGTTCAACTTGGTACACAATCCTGGTGCTGCAGTATAAACCTTAGACACTCTACTGAGTAGTAGAGTCTGGAATAAAGTTCCTGACTTTATTTTGCTCCCAGGAATAGAGTCCTTATGATTCCCAGTCTTTCCTCCTCAAACATGTATTTACTTACTTACCTACCTATTTACTGATTTTTATTCGAAAGACCAAGAAACACAATGAGAGACAGAGCCAATTGGAGATCTACCATTCACGGATTCATTTATCAACTGACAGTGATATTTGGGACCAAGCGAGGTTAGAATCAGGAGCCAAAAGCACACTGAGGGTGTCCCAGGTTAGTGGCAGGGATGCCAGCCTCTGAGTCATCACCACTGCTATGTGAATTGTGCATTAGCAGGAACTCATGTTCAGAAGCAGAGCCATGACTGGAGTCCAGGAATTCTGGTACAGTATGTGACTGTCCAGGGAGGAATTCCAACAACTGTACTGAAACCCTACCTTTAAGGGTTTCTGTCTTCCACCTTCTGCTCTTTCTTTTTCTCTATCAATTATTCCAACTTTATAATTTTCATCTGTCATTTTCCCATCATTTTCTCTCCCTATTTATTTTTTACTTTAATTTTTGTTTTTTTCTGCATTCCATTTTCTTTTTATCGCAATGATCAATAATTTTTTAAAAATTAAAATTCCTCATTAAGCACAATTTAATATGACAAATTGCATGAAAGAATAGTATAAATACCATGTGGTATATCTTCATTTATGAAAAGATCACCGTATGCACAGGAAAGTTACAATATAAAATAATTCCCTCCTGGGGCCAGTGAGTTAGCATAACAGGCTGATCCTCCATGTGCAGGAAGGCTGACGAACGGAGAAGGCAGAAAAATATGGAAATCATGAAATATGTTCTCCATATATGAGAAAGTAAAGGATAGTAATACCAAAGTGTATGTAAACTAGACCATGTCAACTTCTGAGTACAATTTAATGCACCTGGTTATAGTTAAGTTTCATGACTACAAATGATCATTTTCTGCGTTTACCAAAGCTACAAAGCAAAAGGCCCTCAGGATTGGGACATGTAGATTACACTGAGAAACACGAATAATTCAGTGCTAGATTCTGGTGTTTGAACTTTAGAAGCATGTGAAACAAACCTTTCATAACTTACATAATTGTCAACAACATTCAGGGGACAATTCTTACAGAAAATGAAATACATTTTCCAAATATTTCTTTAACTGCAAGCTTATGTATTTTATATAATTGTGCTTCTGAAGCTTGCCTAAAGAAAGCATACCACCAACAATTGTATGCTTGGAATATTATCAAAATAGTAATTTCACAGATTATGAGGTTGGGAGCTTAATAATGAAAGAAATCTATGATTTCAGGGGCAACAACAGTTACATAAGGCCCCCATAGGGCTGCTTGAGGATTTCAGGATTGAAGACCTGCTTGTGTGATCTCAATATGAGCAGGCATTGTTCAGGGACGTAGTGTCTCCATCCATCTGTTGGTATATGAAGTCGATGCTGGCCTATGCTGGGTAAATGTGAAGCAGTGATGAGACTGGGAAGGAGTTTATTTTGCCTGTTGAATATTTGCTAATATGGTCATTTTTCAACCTTCCGTAAGTTACTGTGATTTACACTCATGTAGATAAATAAAAATGTGGAAATGCATTTCATCCCGTACATTTGTTAAAAATGACGCAGTGATTTAGGATGCAAGACATCAGCTCAAAATGAAGAATAAAATTAGCTCCCAGCAAATGATGTAGCAATTCACTTGGACTGTGTCTACAGAATGCTTTTGAAGGTAAAATAAAATGCTCTTAATTTTGCATTACAAACTATTCGAGAATTTGCACATTACCTTCAATTCCTGTAAAACTACCTTTAGACTTGTATCGTTTGCCTTATTTTACTGCCTGTCTCAGTTGATGATCTTGCAGTGTGAATGTGTATGAGTCATGTGTGTATGGCTTTGGCAGTGTACTCTTTGTCTATTCCTTTTTGTTTTTGTTCAAAATAACAAAATTCTCCATTCAATGTGACACTATTTTGAACTATAACCTAATACAGATATATATTCTATTGTTAAATAATAACTTTATTTGTAAACAGACATTTAGTTTTTGCTCTATGTATTATCGGAAATTTAAGAAAACTGTTTCAATGACTAATCTTCTGTTTTCTTTATTCAGTATTTTATCTGACTTCTCCAAGGATGGGCATAAAGTAGCAAAGTATTGTTATCAAAGTAAAGAATGATATTCTGAACAAGAAAGGAACCGGGACATGGTGATTGAAGGCTGCGTCATAGCCAACTGACCCGTTGGGATCTCCTTTAGTGAGTACTTTGTTACCTTGATGTCCTACTAAAGAGGCTTTCACAGTCTGGGAATACAGAGTTTAGTAGTAATGATGAAAATAATGGATGGAACTGGTCAATCAGGAAAATAAACATATTCACTTAACTTTATCATCTAGAAATAAAGGCAATACAGATGGGAAGTAAGACAGTCTTAGGTTTTATATTGACATTAAAATCAAAAACAACATTGTTGTGATGTCACATGTTGGACATAGAAGTCCCTTGTCAAAATGCCGGTGATCCTACTTTTCCTCATCAGCTCCATCTTCTTGGCACATAGTGGCTGTCTTCTGATTCTGACCCTATGTGCACTTTTCTCAGGGTTTATTGTGACAGAGAGAGAGAAAGATGGGGAGAGGAGAGAGAAAAAAGGAGGCAGGGAGAGAAAGCAAACGAGAGTTCATATTCACACTTCTCTCTGATAAAAATCACAATCTTTTTGGATGCAGGTCTGATCCTTATGATTCAATTGAGTATTAATTATCCTCAAAGCCTCATTTCCAAATGTAGTTATGCCGGGCTGATAGTCAGGACCGTAACATGTAGACTTGTGGAGGGAGAGAAACAGTAGTCAGTCCCTAAGAGTAGGTTGACAATGCATCAGGTACTATGTGTGTGATAAAGTCAGGTGCAACAGGATGTGGGCAACACAAACTAAGATCTTGGGCTTTGCTTTCTTACTTGAGACTGTATCAGATCCTGCTTCATTAATCCAAGTGTTTATTCCACTCAGACGCTTTTAATCTTGTCTATTTAATGTATTTTCACATAACTGAAACATTTATTATGCTATTCAGAGTACATTTTTCAGAAATATTGTGAGCATCTTCTAACAATGAATTATTAGAATGGTTCAAATAACAGCAGATTGTATATCTACATGACACGAATATTTATTTAAAAAAAAACTCTTCAAAAGACCTTGTGCCAAATATTTGATTAATGTATACCATATGTAGAATTCTTTGGTTTAGGAATGAGATATATTTTATTACTCTGGTAACTACCAAAATTAAACAATCAAAATCTTTTATAAACATCTAACATGTAAAAGCAAAATAATAAGAAGAAAATAAAAATTACTGCATTGTACCATCTGCTTACATTTTTACTTAATGTGCCAAAATGTAATATGCAGATAGCAATTGTTTTTCCAACTCCACAATTAAGCATGAAAACAAAGAGACATCATTTATAAACTGTGCAGGCTGATTTAGATGCTAGTGAGGATAAACAATGTAGATGTTAGAAGGAGGGCATCACACTGTAGAGAAAATTAGGACAAAAATAAGCCTCTGAAAAAGTGTCACATCATTTATAGATCTAAAAATACAGTGGCATTTTGTACATTTCAGTTGATCTCTGCTGTTTAGTTGCATTAAATAGTATCCCAGGAATTATCAGATAATGTATAATCAGATATTTTACCAATAGTAATATACAGACAAATCTGTGAAAACAGTACAAAAGGGCCAGCATTGTGGCACAGCGGGTTATGCCACAACTTTCAACACAAACATTCCATATTGAAGAGTTGTTCAGTTCCTGCCTGCTCCATCTCCAATCAGTTGCTGGGTAATACACCCAGGAAAATGGTGTATAAATGTCTGAGTGCTTTGACCCCGGTCACATCCGTAAGATCTCAACCGAGTTCCTGGCACCCGGCTTCAGTGTAGTCCAGCTCTGCACATTGGGATGTATGGGGAGTGAACCAGTGAACGTGCAGTCTTCCTCTCTCTCTCTCTCTCTCTCTCTCTCTCTCTCTCTCTGCCCCTCCTTTCTTTCTCTTACACTCCCTCTCTCCCTCCACCTCTGCATTTCAAATAAATAAATATGCTTGTAAGAATGCATGAGTGCATGAGGTCAGGGAAGCCGTAAGACTAGTGACCACCGTCTTTGTATGTATTTTGTTTAAATTCTGGATGTCTTTTTTTAACCTCTTTACTTTTTTGTTCTTTTATGATAAAGTTCCATAAGTAAAGGGATTTTCCATCTCTCTCCCCACAGCCCTTCCCCATACTGACTTCTCCTATATTATGACAATGACTACAGTCCGTCAAAAACAGTCACAAGTCCTTTGTTCTCCTATTTGAGTGCATCCTGACGTTGTAGTTATAGACAGTGGTAGGGAATTCAGCATGTTTGCAGCGGTGGGGAGTTGGAGGGGGTGGAGATTTGGGGAGAGGAGAAGGGAAATCCCAGAGCCTATGGAACTGTATCATGGAATAATAAAATTAATTAATTAATTGTGAAAGTTATATTTAATAGTGTCATTGAGACGCCTTCTTTTATTTTGGAGCAGAGATGCATACTGCATTGTGTCTTCATTTCTCAGTATGATAGTCTTTATTATATAGTTCTTCCTGATAGATAGACTTACATAGTTACTCTGTGAATTTTTGTTTTTTGAAGCTCCTAATCCACACGTGTCTCTTTTATGGATCACCCCACCGAAAAGAAGTGGTGTTCGTGGAGGAAGGAGGTAAAGCCTGCTTCTTAGAAAGACTACAAGTCAGTGACTGTAATCTTCATATTGAAAATGTGAATGCCTGATATTTTTTAGTTTATGGAAAACAGTTTGAGAATTAGTATCTCATGACAGAAATTATGGATTCTGATTGGTATAACAGCATTTTCAGGTCCATCAACACATTAGGTGCTATCCCAAAACACCAGATAGCACTATGATTTTCTACAAGAAATTTTCTTTGTTTGTGCACTAGCTTTTGAAGCTAAAGAGGTTTTCAAGAAAGCACGGTTTTTTGTTGATTAATTTATAACAAAGACTTCATTTAAAATTTAACACACACAGTGTGTTACCACACGCAGTGTTAATATATGTGGTTATTGTAGCTATGAATGAAAAAACTGAAAGACTTGGAAGTACCTTCTAATTGAATTTTGTGTGCTCTTCAAAGAAAAATATGACTTTCCCCAATTAGTACTTACTATATCCACATGCACTTATTCTATAGATTTAGATGTGATCTTGCACATTCACTATCTAGTCTAGACATAAGTGCAAATGCCAGAGAAATGCATATGATTGCAGAAAAGATAGAAATAGAGATAATAGGAAATAAATGTTTCATTTAGTACTCCAAAAGCAGAAAAGTACAGAAAGAACATATAATGATCAGTATTTTCCATATAAACTACACATGTTATGCATGTTTACAAATTGTAAGCAGAAAATGTTCTGTGGCTTGAGCTACAACTGTTAGTTCTGATATTGCACATTGAAGGAAAGCAGAAGCCAACGCAGGGCAGGGACTCCAACCCAGGCGCTCGGAGGTAGGGCCTTGTTCCCAAGCGAATAAGCACATGTCTGCCAGACAGTTTCAAACAGAAGTCAACATTTAAGTTAGTCAGCGTTTCTGCCTTACAAATCACAGGAAATATATTTTATGTGAATCAGAGTGGAAAAGTACAGTATTAGGGGTAAAACAAAATTTACATGTTGTTTAAAATGTGACTTCAGGGAGCAGTAGAATGAACACAAGGGGCTCATCACACTGTTTTCCAAGACTTCAGTTTAACTCTGCAACATGCTGCCTTTAACCACTGTTACTGCAGAGGCTGAGCTAAAGCGATGTCATCATGTTATATAAACCTTATTCCAGATAGAAGCACCTAACATTGACAATTAAGATGCTCATTACTGCTACTGAGTAAGTAATAGAAAAGAGGGTGGACAGAAGGAAAAAAAAATGAGAGTCATATAAATGTTGTTGTAAATGTTTTATTGATACTACATTGAAATACATGTCATGTTGCCCATCATTAATTTATCATTTTACAAGGAGAAAAATGAAAGGAAACCATTGCCTATAATATTATTCTTGATAATAAGCGTGAGAGCTTGCTTGCCTTCCGCCAAGAATAGATGACAAATGGGAGTTCCTTTCCAGAGTCATGTTAAAATTCTGCTGGCTGTCCCTGCACTTGACTAATGAAGGCTCTGTCTTTGAATGGAAACTAATTTGTTGAAAATATAGAATCAACTTTGAGCCTCATTTTAAAATCCTAATGTTATACATTTTTTCAGTACTGACTTTTTTTCCTAAATACAATAAAATATTACAGAAACTAAAACCTAAAATCCATAAGGCTAATCAGGGCAAAATAATCCAGAGGAGGAAAATAGTGTTTACAATTATAACAGAAGGGGTTCCTGCTCTTAAAAGAGCATGAAGAAGCTGCAGTAAAGCCCTGTTTGTATTTAGCATGATAAAACTCGGCTGTGTCCAGTCCCCACTGTGATCCCCTGTTGCAATTATTCTGCTTTGTTTTGTTTTTCTTGAAAGAGTGTTTGTGTGAGTTTAAGATAGAGTAATGATGTAGTACTGAAAGTTGTTTTCACGTTTATCACAGAAATTCTTACTGTTTTTCATTACTTGTTAATTATCTCATGTGCATTAATCATGCCTCTATAATTAAGTTGTAACATTCCTAAGAATGAGAACTACATCGAATATATCTTTTGCAACCTCTTATTTGCTAAAATGAGCAGATGTCCCAGTGCTAATTTGTCAATAAGCCAGTCGATACATGCGTGTGAGCAGATGTCACTCCATAGCAGACTACCATTCAAGAGAAGCATTTGGTGTCCAAGATGCAGGATGCTCTGACTCCCAGCACCAGCCTGACCTTATTGACTGAGACAAACAATCGCTGAATATTTTAGGGTGAACTCTGTCTTGGTTGCATTTCTATTTTTTATGATTCTAATTGAAATATAAATTTTTTAAATCAAACCATAATTTCAATTATATGAGAGATGCTATATTTTAAGGGATATGAGATCTTTGCATCTGACTTTTAAAAATTTGAAATTTGTATCTTTATATCATCACTCACATGTGTAAAATAATACAAGATACACATTAGTGAGGTAATCTCTAATAAAGTTTAATATTTTTAAATCTGATTTCCCCCCCAAAAAATATCCCTTTTCATCCCAAACTTAAAAAAAGAGTCTTCATTTTCCTTCAGGCACATTTCAGTATGCACTAATTCTTTTCTTACTCAGTTCATGAACAATAGGCTGTACGGAACTTAAATTTTTTTTTTATTTTTTAAAAAAGATTTGTTTATTTTTACTGGAAAGTCAGATTTACAGAGAGAAGGGGAAAGACAGAGAGAAAGTTCTTTCTGTTTGCTGCTTCATTCCTCGAGTGGCCCCAACGGCCAGAGCTGAACTGACCCCAAGCTAGGAGCCTGGAGCTTCTTTCGGGTCTCCAGCACAGGTGCAGGGTCCCAAGGGGTGGGCTGCCCTCTATTGCTTTCCCAGGCCACAAGCAGGGAGCTGGAAGGGAAGTGAAAAAGCAGGGATATGAACTGGCACCCGAATGGGATTCTGGCGCATGCAAGGAGAGAACTTTAGCTGCTAGGTTACCACACAGGGCCCTTAACTGTTGTGTCTTTTTTTTTTTTAATTAATATTTAGCATTATGTGACAGTTTCATAGGCTTTGGGAATCCCCCTCCCCCTGCTCCTCCCCTCCCCCCTGGTGGATTCCTCCACCTTGATGCAGCATTACAGTTCAAATTCAATCAAGATTCTTTCCTTGCAAACATATATTAAGCATGGAGTCCAGCTACTTATTGTCCAGATGGGTTGGACAGTTTCTTGGGGAGACCATTTCTGGTCCGAAGTCAGAGCTGGTATAATATCATCATAGTCAATTAAGAGTCCCAATATAACATCAACAGCAATTTGCAATATTATGGAATTGACATAGTTTTGAGTAACCAGTATGTTAAAAAAAACAAAAAAACAAAAAAACAAAAAAACAAAAAAACAAAAAACAAGTCCTAACCACAACCTATGATTAGCTCATTGACATCTCAATTTTAGTTTATATACAGGACCGGACCGGCTGCTATATACCTTGAAAAGGCTATAGGGTACCATTCAGCTGTCTCATGTCTATTTCATTTTAGTATTTAGCCATTTGTTGTGTTGAAGTATAATTTTGCTGATCTTGGCAGATTTTGGGATAATCTAGACTGGCTTGTAACTCTAACAAGATATTTGTCGACATTTAATGTGCAGAACATTTTTTTTTGGGGGGGTGTGTGCAGGAAAATCCTCAACACCATGGTGAGGAGTGACTAATCTTTGTGTCCCACCCAGCAAGGCATGAGCCAATCCATGCCAGCTGACTGTTGTGTCTTAAACAAGGGACATGAGATATTAATCTGCCAATGGAGGTTGTGTTAGAATTTTTTTGTAAAGAAATAAATGAATGAAATAAATTCTTTCTGAATGAATCTTCTTTCATTTCTGCTTTAACATTCGTCATTGATTTCTCCGAGTTCATTCAGATTTTTGCAAACTAATTTCTCAATTAATGCCATTTTATTGACATATCAGCTCATACTTTTATATTTCTTTTTGGAAATTTTATTTTATTTGAAACACAGAGGTACAGCGAAAGCAAAACACAAGGGAAGAGATCATCTCTACATGGGCTCACGCTCCATACGTTAGTGATCAATCCAACTTCTTTCCCAATTCATTCAAACCTACTCTGCAAGAGATGAAATACTCAGTTCCTGGAGTAATATCAATTGACTGGTGGAAGTTAAGATTCCCAAATCTCCGTGATCTAGCTACTGTGGCCTGGATTGAATTCACCATATGTTCGTTTCTTTTAAGTTCTATTTCCTATGACATCACACTGAGAGCTGCAAATCGACTTTCTCTTGTTTTCCTCTGGAAATCCGATTCATAACAACATCGGTGCAAATCAAGAATTGCAACATGTCGCATGTGCTGTGAAGAAAGTTTGCAGAGTGTCAAGGGAACAGCTATGTGATAGGTGACCAGTAGAGTCTGGAGAATATTCCATGGTAAATGCAAATAAGAAAACTTAAGGTTACACAGATGTCCTTTACTGTTTGAAAACCTTACACATTTCCTCACAGGCAGTATTCTACACATAGCAATTGTACATCTCTAAAGAGCAAAATGAGTCGGAGCAACTGAGGTGAGTTCTTACACTTCAGCTTTCAAATGTATAATATTATTCAATGCCGTTCTATTTACCAAACTTGAGAAAATAATCATTAAGGATACTCAGTCTAATTTGATCCATTGTTGCTGAGAATAATGAATGAAAATTGAAACTTTTTATCCATCCAGGAAGTGTTCAAACCGTAGTTTTTAGAACTTAAATTAATAAGCAAATGTAAATCAATGGTAATTATTTTGTATATTTTGATCTCTTTAATAACTTAAACACACTTAAGAAAACCTCATTCAGAAAAAAGCACAATGTCTCTATGTAAATATTTCTATACAATTTTGGAAAATTAATATTGTCCATTGTCTCTGATTCCATGCCATGTATTAATATTTTGGAAATTTACAGAGAAAACATGGAGGAAAGATAGTTATTGATTTTCAAAGTTATAGTGTGGAAAATGTAGGGAGGTGCCCCAAAGACAGAAGTGTCTTAATCTCAAATTAAAGGAAGTAAGTACAAAAAAAGTCACCATTGAAAAAGTGCATGCTTGGAAGCTGTGCTGCTAACATACAGAACTGAGGGGGCCAAGTTCACTCCTGCATTCAGATTTTATTTGATTTTGCTTGTGTGAACAGTTTATAAAAAATCCTTGAATAATTTCTTTTCTTTTGAAGGGAAATGATTGCATTAGCTTTTCTAAGCCTTGGGATAGAAAGATTTTATTATTATTATTGCTATTATTACAGTTATTTCAACAGTGTTTATTTTCCCTACTCCTTTGTTCCAAGTGATTGATAAATTCTAACTTACCTGTGAGTTTTCAAAATATTTAACTGAAACATTTTTAAAGCCCTGCAGTGTCCCAACTTTTAAATCTTTTCTTCATAAACAGCCAAAGCTTTCATTGCTTTTTCTGTGCTTGAAGCAGAAAAACATAAACTTAATCTTGAAATTATTTTTATAACTCTAAATATAAGTGCAGAATATTAACTATTTTCATAATAGAAGCAAAATCAAGAAGTTTTCCTTAGGCAAATTAGCAGCCAAATAAATTCCTTGCTTTCTGTTTCCCCAGCATAAATATTTGGAAACTCATTGTTTCATTAAGTAAATAAAGTAAATAATGCAGATTTAACATTATAATAAATAGCTTTTGTTATAAGCATAGATTTTAATTTGCATTTGAAGATCAGTAGTTTTAATTGTTTAAGTTAGAAATGAGAAATTCTTAAATATCTTCATATAAGTATATTTTCTCCATTTATGGATGCTTTCTCTAGCTCTGATTTCACAAACATACCAGCCCATCAAATGCAGACGAATGATTGAACTTATGCATCAACTAATGGCTTTATTCAGTTTTATTTACATTAACATTTGAAGAACATTATTATTATTTTCAATGTGAAAAGATAAACTGATTGAGTAAAACTGAAAGTATGACTATCCAAGAATAACAACAATCAACCTATACAGTAATGCACTCATTCTCATAGTGTGCTCCTTAAAAATGACTTTTATGATATTTATGCCATTTGTTTACATTGCTAATTCCTCCTCATATTAGCAACCACATTGCACTTATGTATTTGAACACACAGGTGTATTCATAAAGCATAACTTTCATTTTAAAATGGAACAAATTTAGAAAAGTATCATTGCACACATGCCCTCAAACACACACATACACATTCAGGGCTTTCAAAAATTCATGGAAAATTATACTAACAAGTCATGGCTTTTTAATTTATTTTTCACTAAGACATCTTTTTAAGAAAAGCCTATTTTTATATACTTGAAAGGCAGAGAGAAACAGGAAGAGATTTAGAGACAGAGAGACAGAAACTGGGCCATCCCAAAGCCAGAAGTAATTTCTCTGGATTACTCACACGGATAACAGTATTCATTTTATATCTTCCACCCAAAAACTCATTAAGGAGTAGGACTGTAGTGACATAGCCAGCACTGTGATCTCAGATGTGTTTATCTCAAGTGGTGCCCTACTCAACTACTCCATGGTTGATTTTGTTTTCCCATGGACTTTTTGAAGTATCCTCAGGTATCTGTAAATATAGAGTGATGCATATACTCATTACATACACATAGGCTTGAATATATATCATACTTTGAGACATAATATAGTTAGACAGAAAGTATGTATGCACATTGCTACAAGTCATCTCTCTTAGCGTCAGTGTTTTGGCATAAACAGACTAAGCCACCAGCATCTCCCATGTGCATTGTTTCATGTTCCAGTTGCTCCAATTCAGGTCCAACTCCTAGCTAACAGAAAAACATCTAAAGATGACTCAAATGATTGGGAACCTGCCAGCCATGTGGGAGTCATGGAAGAACCTCCTTGCTCCTGGCTTTGGGAGTGAAACAACAGATGAAAGAGTTCTCTCACTTCCATGATGTCTCGATGTCCTTTTATTGCTGTAATTCTGCCTCTCAAACAATTACAATAAATCTTCAAAAATAAAGTACCCTTGGGACCAGTGCTGTGGCATAGTAGCTAAACCTCTGCCCATGTCACCGTTATCTCATTTGGGTGCAGGCTCATGTTCTGGCTGCTCCACTTCATATGCAGCTCCTGCTTGTGACCTGGGAAAGTGTCAGAGAATGGGCTAAGTTCCCAGGCCCTGCACCCATATGGGAGATCTGGAAGAAGATCTTGGCACCTAGCTGCAGACCAAAACAAAAACCTTACAGCCGTTTGTGGAGTGAACCAGCACATGGAAGACCTCTGTCTTTCTCTTCTCTCTATATCTATGTCTTTCAGGTAAAAATAAAATAAATCTTTAAAATTAACAAACTAAAACACCCATTAATCCTGCTTTTAAAATATTTTATATATACATTAAAATTGAAAGCCTTCTATGTATAAGCAAATCATTTTTCCTTTTGTATCAATTTGATTTTTTCTAATCATTAATTGTTACCAAATTAAAAGAAAACAATTATTTATAAAAGGAAAAGCAAGTTTCTGGGATCCTATATTTGTTTCCACATTATTGCCCATAGTATTTGGTGTCATTTCTCATCTATTTATCATTGAGCTTCTTGAACATGCTCTTCACGTCCAGCCTGCTCACTTTCGCTCTTCTTACCGCCTCTACTCTAATCTGGATTCGACTTTGCTTTCTTTATGTCCATTCGTTCATCACCATTAACAAGCACAACCATACCTTCTTTTATATTTGAGCCTTTGTCAACACTTTACATTGATATCTACACTCCCTTTCTCCAATGCTTTTCTTTATTGACTTCGATACTTTCAACATATTCCATTCTTGTCACACCCCTCTTCACTCTTTTTACCTCTGTCATTGAACTTAATTACCCCTTTCTGCTATAGGAACAATTCTATACTCATCAATTCAGTTATCACTTAAATACAAATAGATCTCCTGTTATGATCCCAAAGGCAGATGACTAGTGAATTGGATCATGTATATCTGGAGTTATCTGACCTCTGTTTAGATCAAAATATTCGATGCAACATACATCCAAATCTAAGTTCATTGTCTTTCAGCAAATTGTGTCACATTCTTGTGTTTCCTGTTTCAGTGAGTGATTTTGACTTATATCCAAATAATCAAGGTATAGTCCAAGGCACCTGAACTTCTCCCAAATGCTCATTCAGTATGTACACTCAGTCAACTTCTAAAGCGCCTCTGAAAATATCCACTGTTCAGAGAAGTTTCACTGAATCTGACACCTCGATAGCCCTATTGTAGTCTCTCACTGTTATCACATCTCATGAAAACTGCAGTTTGAAATTACCTTGGAGAACTCTAGGCTGATGGCAGAATCTAATGTGAGATTCTATTTTAAATGTATCCCATCACTACACAGGAAATTTCAAGATCATTGTATAGCAAATAGGTGAGTGAGGAAACTAAGCTAGCCACCAATCTTAACAAAAAAATTGAATAAACAAGCCAACAGATTTGCTGATTACCTTCATTTTGTCAGCAATGGTTTTGACCACTTCATTTTGCTCAAATTGTCAAAAACTTTATTTCTAAGAGCAGAGCACGATATGCAAAATCAGTTATAACTTCACTAAGGCTTCTGTAAAGAATTGCTGTAGAAAAGTGGCTGAAACATAAATTGGGGGCCAACAGTTTATTTAAAATATCTAAAGAAATCCCAGGTTCTTAAGAAAATGCTGTTAAGGGCTCGGTGCAATGGCCTAGTGGCTAATGTTCTCGCCTTGAATATGCCAGGATCCCATATGGGTGCTGGTTCATATCCCGGCCACCCTGCTTCCCATCCAGCTCCCTGTTTGTGGCCTGGGAAAGCAGTCAAGGACAGCCCAAAGCCTTGGGACCCTGCACCCGCGTGGAAGACCTGGAATAAGTCCCTGGCTCCTGGCTTTGGATTGGCTCAGCTTCAGCCCTTGTGGTCACTTGGGGAGTGAATCATTGGACAGAAGATCTTCCTCTCTGTCTTTCCTCCTCTCTGTATATCTGACCTTGCAAGAAAAATTAATAAATCTTTAATAAAAAAGAAAATGCTATTAGGTATAAGAAATGCATATGAAACATAAAAATTGATTAATGATTAATCATCATTAGCACTATACATTTCTCAAGTCCAGGAGAAATTGAATCATTTTTGGCTGACAGAATTTAATTTTTCTGTCTTCCAGATAAAATTTTTAGAAAAAATACTTTATACTCAAACATGTCCTTTACAAAATGCATGTATCAGTCAACTAGGTCAATTATTCTTATGTATTTCTAGTAGAAGTTGAAGCATGAAGTGATTCCAATTCCTGTCTTCTGATAATCTATTTTAATTTAGGATAAAAAAATACAACACCTGTGTTGACAGTGCACTTATCTTTAGAATCTCTGATATGGGAGCAAACTTAAGAGAATCCATGTTATAATATATATGCAATCTGTATTTTATATTATTAATCTCAAATATATTAACTGGACAAAAATGTGTCTATATAAAATCTTTAAAGTGTGATAGTATATAATGCCAGGCATCATTTTGCTGTAAATCATGAGGATTCTATTTGAAGCAAGCTGAGCACAAAATCTTTTGTTAAGGCTGATTACACTGCAGATTGTAAAATGCCCTAACGGTGCCAATAAATTAGACCTACCTTGCTTCCCAGAAAGTGACTAACAATGCATCCAGGCTGCAGTAAACTGAGTGAATGTCTAAGAATTTAGCCAGAAGGCTGAGGTTTTGATTAGTTATTAAGGTGTGTGCATTAATGTAAATCAGATTTGCCTTTTGTAGCCAAAGACTCCAGATTGACAGCCACGTTAACATTGCCATTAAATCTTGAATAAATGCTCCTTCACTAGTACCTCCAAGAACAGGACCTGAAACTAGTCGAAGAAAATCATTAGGAGAGCATGTTGTTCATTATCAGGCTTTTACCTTGTGTTACACTTGTCAGAGCTGTGCCCTTTGAAAGCTGATTTTAAATGCTGATAATAAAATGAAATTTGTTTTTAAACTGTTCACTGGAATTAAGTGATTAACCACGTCTTTTAAATTTTTCTTTCTCTTTGTTTTTATTTTAAAAACTGAAAACAGATTCATTTATTTCTTTTTTTTAAGGTTAATTCATTTTTCATTGGAAAGGCAGATTTACAAAGAGAAAAATTTCCCATCCACCGGTTCACTCCCCAAGTGGCCAAAATAGCCGAACCTGAGCCAATCCAAAGCCAGAATCCGGGAACTTCTCCCCAGTCTCCCATGCAGATCCAAAGTCCCAAGGCTTTGGGATATCTTCTGCTGTTTTCCCAGGCCACAAATTGGGAGCCTTCTGGGAGGCAGAGCAGCTGGGACTCAAATCGACACACATATGACATCCTGACGCTTGTAAGGCGAGGATTTAGCCACTGAACCATCACACCGGGCCCTGAAAACAAGCTTCTTGGCAATTTTCCTAAACAAGTGTATGCATATTCACAGATTAAAATAAAATATAATTCTCAGAATTAAAAAATAAAAAGTATATAAAAGGCATATAATATAAAATTTTGAAAATTTCAAATTAATTGTCTTAAATTTTTCATATAGTTGACTCGCCAGTATCCCAGGATCTTCCTCATGGAAAGCTGGAGTCAGGACGACAAAATGAAAACTGAACCCAGGTACCTCAATGCAAGATGAAGATGTCTTAGCTGTTGAGATAACATCTTCTCAACAATGGAATTTTAAATGCTGTACTAAATTAGCTTGGGGAAAAAAGCAGGTGAACGTTATTCTTGCCCTTTTTTCAAATTACACACCATTTCGGGGAGTCAGCACTGCAGTCCTGTAGGTAAAACTACCACCTAAATCACCAGCATCAATTGCATGGATGCCAGCTTCTGTTCTGGCTGTTGTACTCCCAATCCAGCTCCCCACTAACATGCCTGGGAAAAGCACTGGAAAATGACCAGACAGCGGGGCTCCCTGTCACCCATGATGCTGGCCACTGGCTTCAGCCTGGCTAAGCCACCCATGATACTGGTCACTGGCTTCAGCCTGGCTAAGTCACCCATGGTGCTGGTCACTGGCTTCAGTCTGGCTAAACCCTGGCGCTTGCAGCTGCTTGGTAGGTGAAACAGCAGATAGTACAATCAGGCTTGCATATGAACCGGTAATCCCACTGCTGGCCATGTTCTCCAAAGACTTGAACACAAGGAATGAACCAGACACTTGCAGCACTGTGTCTAGCAGCCCTGTTCACAACAGCTAAAATCGAAATTAACCAAAGTGTCCATCATCTGATGAATAAAGATAAGATTATATATATAATGGGAAATTATGTATATGTATAATATTTAGCTGTAACAAAGAATGAAATCCATTTGCAGCAAAATGGAAGACATCCTGTTGAGTGAACTATGTCCATGGTACTGGCTTTGCTGGCAAGAGCATTTTTCCTCTCAGTTTTTCTAACATGTTTGAAGATAAATTTTTTTAAAATATATAAATATTGCTTCTGTTTGAGTTTGGTTTCTTCATGCCTTGTCTTATTTTCTGTAGGAGCATTGACCCCATTTCCCATGGTGATCACTCCGAAGACATATCCTTTCACCTGCCTAAGGATGGTCTTAATTAGTTCACCGTCTAAGGGCCCTTTGCACTCAGCAACCCTGCTGCACGTGCACACACACACACACACACACACACACACACTCAGCGCTTTAATAGCGCCTTCTCAATTGGTTGAACGCTAAGCTATGTAGAGTTTTAATCACATATCAAAAGAGTTTGGAAACACGGGCCTCTGACCATAGTACTTCAGTTTCCCCAGGGTCGGGAATTCCTGAAACACTTGTCTGAATTCAGTGTGTTGAACGGTTTAAGTTACTATTAACTGGAGGGCTATTCACCACTAATGGTTCTACACTGAAGATGCTTGGTCTCTTAACCTAGTTCTAAAACTACAGTTTCTTCTGATTTTAATCTCTGTGCATTAGTTCTACATCACTTTGGTTTCCTGAACAAAAATGTTATACTTACATTACACAGGTTTTATATTGTGAAAGAATATATCATTTACAGAAAGATTATTTTATTATTTCAAAATGCACATTTCCAAAAAATGTATTATATAATTTTCATAAATGTCTCTTTGGATACCTACATGCAAACTATGAAGATGTGATCTATTGAATATGTGAGTTTTTTCTTACTGGAAGTATTAGTAATTGTTTTCTGTTTGCCTTCTTTGTCAAGAACATGATGATCTTGCTGATTGTGGTACTAACGTAGAGTCCATAGCAGTGCCTTAGTGTGGGTATTATTGAACCCTAGATCATCAGTCTCTTTTCCTTGGCTTAAAGCTTCTTTACTCTGTCCTGGTGGTTTCAGATAAACGACTTAATAAAGACTAATGCGCTGAATTAAGGCTGTGGTGCGCAGGCCTGTAGGGATCCAGATCTCAACGCTCCCAGTTGATTCTACCCTCCAGAGATGGCTTCTTAGTGTTAGTACACAGCTTGTGAGACTTTATTTTCTAATATAAAAAAACTCAACCTCTAAGTTAAGAATCTGACAGTAACCTGCAAGTCATACCCAGCCTGACTTTAGTCCAATTTGCCGGAAAAGCATGTGAGCTCTGTAGGCCAACCAGAGGCCAACTCAATAGTGAAATTTATACCGTTCCATGCCCACAGTCCCCTTCCTTTTCCCTTGGGAGAGACTGGGAATTGCAACTGTTGTCCTGACACATTGGTATGCAATTTGCAGCAGTAAATACCTTTTTCTCCCACCACTGCAGTGCCTTGGTATGCATTAGATGAGTGGATGCGGATTGTCAGGTTCTGCAACTGCATTTATTGCTTCTTATGAAAGAAGTAATTATGATTATATGGAGGGTTTTATGGATAAAGTGTGCCTTGGATTCTAAGCATGAATCTCAGATACATTTCATTTCTACCTTGCAATCACAATTGTGAAAAGTTAGTAGTCATTTTAAAGGCTCTTTCTGATAGCCGGAATGCTTCATTGATGCAGAAGGTAAAAAATTTAGCAATATGTTTTTAAATTTTCAAATCCCAGTCTTCTGTCCATTTGAAACGCATATGCAAGTACCAAGTTGACATAATGGAAAGGTGTTACCTTGGGGAACACCACAATTTCATATCTCCTGGGTGATACATTATAAGATGAAAAGGTTTTTTTTTCTTTGAAATGTCTTTTTAATTTAAATTCAAGTGACATCAGCTGCAAATAGCCTGAAGCAAAGTTAGCTTTGATTCTTGCCTTGAGTGATCTTGTCACTTTAGAACACACAAATCACATAAAGGGGAAAATGCTTAAAACAAATATGAAAGTAAGAGTACTGTTCTAGGCAACATTTGTTTTTCTGAAATAGTCATTAATCTATGTACTGCCATGAAATTAATACTCAAGTTCGACTGCCAAATCATTCATTATATGCAAAGAAGTCATCCTCCCTGTTATAATGATGCACTTATAATTCCTTATGAGCTTCACCAGCTTTAAAGCAGTGCCCACTGTGCCACACCATCAGTTTTCAAGCAGTTGTCCAGACCTGACTCAGAGCTGTGCTCCAGGAGCCTGGGTTAGAACAGTTATTCACAATGTAATCACCCTTTGTGCTGAAAGGAATAGCTATTATCACATTAAAGGCACTAAAAATAAAATCTAAAATGGAAAAGCATTTCATTTAATTTTAGTCATGATTTCTCAGGCTTATCTGACCACCTATTGTACTTTTTCTTAGCATCTGCTAAAATTTAATGTTTCCCATTTTCTTTAAATTCACTTGGGTAAACTATACACTAGGTTATGCTAAACAAAAATAAGTGAATGAAGGAATCTCCAGACAATCTTTTTGTGGCTCTTATTCTTTGCTTTTATTAATAAACATGCAGATTTGCGTTACCAAGAATGCAATGGCAGTTTTCCCTGATGTTAAATGAATTACCATCCCATTGGATAAAAACTCAAGATGCATGTCAACATGATAACTTTACTATAAATGTGTATGGAATTTCCATAAATTATAGAAATAAAAATAGGTTTAAATCACAAGGTATTACCTGCAATTATTACAATAGTAGCATTAGCTCATTCCTTAACTTTAAGTGTGTTTGGAATGCTTAGCTCATTACAAGATGGCAGCAAGAGCATTTCAGAGTTTACCAAATTCAGACTGTCTCATGACAAACATATGGGCACAAACTGTAACTCACAGTGAAATTATTAAACACATAAAGCAGGAATCGGCATTGCAATGTAGATGACAAAGCAGCTAAGGCAGTGGGTTGTTTTCTTTCCACTCCACTTCTGTTATTGCTCCCTGCTACCTCCAAAACGCAGCAGAAGATGCTACAAGCACGTGTGCCATTGTCATCTGTGTAGGACACCCAGGTGAAGCTCCTTGTCTCTACTTCTCCTTGGCTTGGCACTGGCCACTAAGGCCATCAGCCTGGGACCCAGTGGTAAAAAATCTCCCCCTCTCTCTTTCTGTGTGTGTATATGCATATAACTTTTTAAATAGATGCATGGTGTTTTTAAAGACATCTGAATTTTCATATATGACACGGATAATCAATGAAAAACTTTGCAACCCATAGCCTGTAGAGACACAATCTTCCATCGTGCACTTTAAGGTAGAATTGTAAAAAATAGTAAGCATAGCATGTGTTGGCATTGCCTTGTATATCTCTTGGAAGATTCTCTTGCAAGGGCAACATCTTAATACGCATTTTAAACAATATTTTTAGGTCTGAATCAGAAAAACACTGGTCCAGAATTACGGGTCATTATTCCATGAAATATTCTTTGTAGAATCAAGATTTGAAAATCTCAGAGCAAGTATAATTGTTAGTTATTCCCCATTATGTTACTCTAATGAAAATCTAACTGCATCCTAAATAAAAAGCATATATCAGATGCCCCACAAAAACTTTTGCAGAGGCTTCAAAATTGGTGATGACATTATTATTAAACCCACACTATGACAGCGGGGATATATTCTAAAAAAGTGTGCCAGGATGTCTCTCAGAAATGACCCCATGATTTCCACTGGAGTTTTCATGATTTTGATTTCAGTTCTCAAATAATACTTTGGCTTACAAATCCATTATAATCCATAAGTTAATGGTTACTATTGGAGACATTGGAATATCCTTATCCAAACAGTAATACAGGACTACCCAAAACTGACTCAAATTATTTAAATCTTTAACTTAGCAGTTAATTCTGTACTTTGGAAAACTCCCAGTAATCAGTCAATGAGCTTTGTTAACTCTCTGCAAACACATTTTAAAATCACCTTTCAGCTAAAGTTTCCGTCACCATCTTTAAGTTGAAAACATTGTCTTTTTCAATTCTTGATTCATATTACTCTGATTTGGTGTTCCAACTTAACGACAAATTATGATTTAACATATTCAGCTACTCCAGTGTTATTTTTTTGCTTCCTGTCGGTTTAAACGTTATACTTCAACAATTAGGCTACCGTACACCACATGATAATATATAAATACATGATAAAGAAGCCAGGCAAAATGCCCTGTTATCAAATTAAATTGCAAAAAAAAAAATAACATTGAAATTACTAACACTGAATTACTTTCACTTATTAGTTATGTATTTTGTCTGAATTATACTTAAGCATGACATTAGAACAATGTTATGCCATAGCACACACTTGCATGCCAACTTATTGATGTTCTGTATGATTAGGCATTTGAGATAAGGGCATTCTTCCTAACAGTTTTGAATTTTTGAATCCTGATCTTCTGTGTGAATCATGTTGAACGTAAGTAGGAACTGTTAGAACTCATGTTTAAGTTTTTTTCTTTTTTTACTGACTAACTTGTTTTTGTGATTTCAGCACATGGCTCTTTATCCCACTTGGTATCAGGACCTCAATCTACACAGCATATTGAGTTCATTAATTCCATGGGCACATCTGTAAATGTGCTGTGATATTTATTCCACAGATTCCCGCTGGTCGTTCAGAATCCCCTGCTGCTGGGCTGAGTTTAACCCTGTGTCAGTGAGTGCTCATCTTTATTTCTGTGACAGCAAACATGACAGTGTGCCAGCTGAGTTAATTGATTTTGATGGCCTACAATCAAGTATGAATATGTAAGTGTTATCACTTCCTTACTGGAAGAATTTTTTTATTACAGTGAAGAATGTTTATGAAATTGTGCAGCTAGAGTTGTGTCCCATGGGAATATGAAGCTTTCTTTCTACTTTATAACACTAAAGGTAAAATTTAGAGTTGGACTCTTCTTAGTAGCTTTTAGAGATTCCTATGAATGTTGATGCTTTATGCCATCTGAACACACACTTTGCAGTTGCAGATAGAACACAAATTGGATCAATTCATTTATGCATCTTTTATTAAGTACTGGCGGGGGAAAGCGTTCGACTTCTTTGCCCGGTGATTGCCCAGTGAAACACATGAATCTTTTTACTTTCTCTTCGCGAGCCCTCTTCACACTCACAATCCACATCACTTGCTTGTTTCGACTCTTCGGGACTCATTCTTGAAACTTGCTGTTCTAGTTATATGCTATGTAATCCCCAATTTTCCCCATTGAAAATCATGCTTCAGCCTTGGAATGCCTTTAATTGAAGCAAAAACAATTTTTATTTATGCTATTTCTTAGTGTGAGTAAAAACAGATATCATTCTATAGCTATCCCAACACTGTCCACTGTTTTATATTTTTTGATGAAGAAATCATATTGCTATATTATTTTCTTGAATTTAATGGAAAAAAGTGTATGCAAACACTAAAGTGATTCTGGGAGGTGTAAGTTTAATTAAATCGGTGCTATTTTGCCCCCTGAAAGAAGAGTCAAGCAATTATTATAAGCTACTGTAAATTTTTTTAAAGTCTAATATATACTGTTCAAGGGAAACATGAATAAGACCCATACCATTTAGAGAGAGAAGGAGATATGCTTCCTAGATTGATTCGAAGGCATAAATAAGGAGACACACTTCAACAGAATCCTGAAAGGTCCCCCAAGGATTAGCATGGCAGGAACAGGAGAAATTTAATCACAGTTGAAGTCTATTCAAAGTTAGAGATAAGAAGGAGCCTATCAGTTATGCCTAGAGAACTCCAAGCTCAGTGTGAATAGTGAAAACAGTAGGGCTAGAGAGCCATGGAAGATGACTGGCCAGAGATTGCTGAAAAAAGAAAAAGAAAAGTCTAGTCATCAGTTACCCATATTGTCATATTGCTATGATGAGGAATTTATTACGAAGGCATTGAGAATTCATCACACAATGAAAGCAGAAAAGTATCCATTCACTAAGCAACTGAATATGAAGTTATGAGTTTTAAGAAGGGGTCCAGGGCACCTGCTGCATGCTGTGTAATCAACATTGACCACCATGGGTCCCCAAAAAGTTTTTGCACAAAATTACTCCTACAGATAATTATGTGATTTTAAGGAAAATTATGACTAATTCTCAAATGAGATGACTTGGAAGCAACATTTTTCTAGCATGGTCCATCTATACTTGCATACATATTAAATCCTCAGTGACTCAGTGCATGGATATCATTTTTAAAGAACACTGTGATTGGTAACAGGTAAAGGCCAGATGGGAAGAAATAACTCTGGACTTCTGTTACACAGTAGAGTAACTATAGGTAATGTTAGCAAAGTATATATTTTGCCATGAAAAAAGGCTAACTAGAAGATGGGATTTCAGATTTTGCTATTAAGAAATGTTAAGTACTTGAAGAAATGCATGCATTACCCTGACTGGGCATTACATAATTTATAATGCACAAAACATTATACAATACTCCATAACTTTGAATAATTTTGTTCAGATTTTGAAAGAAAATGTAGGATGAAGATGCATGGTTATATAGAAATATAAAAGATTTGCAATAAACATTTAATCTCCTTTGTGATGGATAATTAAAATAAATTTTGAGTTTGTACCCAATATTTATATATTTTAAAAAGAAGATCAGGCCCTGGGCTGAGATGATTTTCTACTCTAAAGCGTAGTGACACATGTGACCTGCCTTCTGGGAGAGTTACTCCAGGGCACAGGGTACAACCCTGGCTCCCTGATTCCGCCAGGATCTATCGGGGGCGTGTTCGCAGTTCTGCTTGAGACTCGCTGTGGACACTTGAGTGTGAACGCCTTACCCAGCAGCATCTGCACCATTACCAGCACTTCCAGCGATTTCCTTCTGGAACCTCAGCATTTTCATAATAGAGCAGGCAACGAGCAGCTGCACTACATGCTGAGACAGAAGCTACATCCACCCAGCTGGACTTACTGGCTGGCTCAAGGCTCACAGGTTGCCTTGCCCTTGTAGTGAGATAAACAACCTCACAGACTATAACAACATCGGGTCACTTGGAACGGATGCAAAAGTATGGGAAAACGGCTTCTTTCTACAACCCACATGTCCTCTGTTCTCTGTTAAAATGAGTGATGGCTGCTTCTTGCCCTGAGTTCTTTTCATAAAGGTGAGATTAGTTGAGGCTTTCAATCATAAAATTGTTCCACTTCCTGACAGCATCCAATCATGAGCAAAATCTAATTTTCTTGTACTGTCCCTTGAATTTGTAGACCAAATCTCAAACTGCATAACAGGCTTTGCTAACACCTTCTGCAAGAAACGTCCTGAAGTGCCCCCCTGGTATGCATTTTCCTTCCTGCAAAGCCGAAGAAATTCGACACAGACACCTGTGCTTGTGTTCATGGCTTCCTTTTCTGGAGCTCTACGATAAACCACCTTATGTCATCCTACATAAACAGCCGTGATAGTTTTCAGTGAATGCTATTTGATGTTTGAACTATGGTCGAATAAATTCTGCATTAGAATTAGAATTGATGTTAGTTTTACATAAAAGATGGGAGGTGGGGGACGGTGGAGAAGAGAGAAGGGAGAGAATATTACATCAGTCTCCAAACGGCTGCCATGGCCAGATCGGAAGCCAGGAGCGTCTTACTGGTCTCCCACGGGGGTGCAGGTACTCAAGTACTTCAACCATGCTCCCCGGCTTTCCTAGGCCATATACAGGAAGCTGGACCACAGGTAGAGCATCTGGGATGCCAAATAGCATCAACACGGGAAACTGAAGACGCAGGCAGAAGCTTAGCCTACTATGATCCAGCCCAATACTCTCAAATGTTCAAAATAGCCCCTTCAAAATTTTGCATTTATTACATTTTGTGAAAATAAATGTTTGCATATCTATGTGGTGATGAATATTTTAAATTATATCAATATTAGATTTTCATTCACAGATGGCATTAATTACTTTAATCAGCATCTAGATCATTTCATATTATTTCAGAAAATGTAATTACTAAATAATTTACTTCTACTTATAAGCAATATCTAACTGATCTTGAAATGCTGAAGACATGATTAGCTTTTATCTTCATTTTGATTATTTTATTATAAATATGTCAGATTGTGTTTAATCTGAATTGTGTTTATGTTAATTGCATAAATGTCTTGCCATGAAATTTGTGGGCTTTGAGGTTGAATTATTTTATTACAGAGAATTAGTTGTCCAAAACAGATGCCTGATATACTCTTGTGTATATTTCTGGCTAATTATTTATCTTGTGTTAGGGCATATGTCTTTGGCTCACACTGACAAGTTACATTTGACTTATTTTTCCTTTGCTTCTGATTGCCTGAAGATATTTCAAAGACAAATCGGTGCTTTCCAACTAAAGGTCATTGATGCAGCATTCAAATTTAATCTGTAATTCATATGAGAAGATTATGTTTTTTGGCCCTCCGTGCATAATTGGTACCAAACTTCTTGCATCATGTCAGTGACATTCCAGGAATGATCAAGAGCGGTGGGAATGGAAAATGTGTGAATGGAAAATGTGTGATTTTATTTTTGAAGTAGTTACTTAGCAGTGACAGCAGATAGACCTCTCAGGAAGGTAGACCAACTCCAAGCTGTGGTAAAACTCAGATTCCACAAATGAGTACATGCTAGGGAGGTTTTATTCTTCAAACAATAAAACTTTTTTGTGTGTGGTAAAATGCCCAAGAAATTGAAAAGTTCTCCCTGTTGTTCAAGAGTCATAATAGCACAGCCTAGCCCCTTAAACTGCTGCAACTCACACACACACACACACACACACACACACACACACACACACTAACACTAATCTGTCGGCAAGCAGGTTTTCTGCCTACCTTCCATGCTGGAACACTGATCTCCAATTCCTGATGCCACCATCCTGCCAATGCACATTACGGCAGATACCCAGGAATGGCTCACGTAACACAGATACTGCCACTCGCGTGGGAAGCCTGGATGGAATCCCCAACTCCTATTCCCACTCCAGCCCAAAACCAACTGTTGCGAGGGTCTAGAGGGGTAACTGGAAGATAGGATTTCTTTCAGTCTCTTTGTGACTCTGACAGGATATACACATTAATTTAAAACATGAATTTCAATATTTAACAAGATGGAAATTTTTGATCGTCACATATTGCATACAGAAAGAAATGAGGTAAAATCATTTTTATCATGGGCTAAAGTGAAGAAAGGGAGTTATTCAAGTTTTGAGTCTTCAAGAAGAGAGCTAAGGCAGTATTTATACAACTACCCTAATATTTTGAGTACTACTGAATCCTACATTTAATAGTAGTTAAAATGGTAATTATTTTGCTGTTTGTGTTCTACATTCTAAAACAGACACACCCTATGCCTCTTACATGCATACATATACAATAATGGAATGACATTGCCAGGCTATTTAAAAACTTTGGTAAATTTGTGGGAAATTATCACTACTAAATATGTTTGAAGAAAAGAAAATCAACTCTCACAGCTGTACAGTTGGCAATCTATCAATTTGTCCAGAAGCAAAACACTTGAGACAGCAAAATGTTTACGAAATAATGAGTGCAGTAAGGAGTAAAAACACATCCATGTATGTAAACTTCTGTGGGTTTTGTGTTATGCAATATTTTTATTAAATGCAAAATGTTGTGAAATAATATTTTAGCTCTAGAAAAAAATCTATTAATGTCTGTTATAGTATTCCCTAACTTAGAACATACAGAGATTTCATCTTTTTGTTATAAAAATATCTATCTATAAAGTCAACAATATTTCCTACATAATTTGGCATAAGAAAATTTTACACATATTTTCTAAAATTTGAGCAATAAGATGATTCAAGACATGAATGTGATACAGAATACTGTTGTTCTATTAAACCTGCTCTGTTATGTGGAAATATTTAGAAATAATAGCTGGAATATTAAAACCAGCAGAAACTTTCAACTCTCTTTGAAATCTATCTGGGCTGACCTTGTACAGATGTACATCCCAAAACACTGTTTTCTTGTCCTAAAATGTGGCAGCACTCAATAGTGATACATAAAGTAAAAAATAAACAATAATTTGCACAGTATCATTAGGAAGGAAATGAGAAAAAAACTATATTCTTCATCATCCTGGAGAGATATGTTCCTCCTAAGTATGGCTTATGGTTTTTCTAATTTCTGTCATAAAATAAATACTAGGCATTCACTCTTCATGTTCCTAAGAGCAGGTTTAAATCCCTCAATGTGTTGTTTGCTGACATTTCAAAAAGTATTAATATTCTTTGACTCAAAATGTCATTAATTTGAAAAGTTACTATCGTCTATCATCCTCTGTTACAGTATTATCTGTAAAATAGTGATTATAATTAATGTCTACAATATTGGATAGAATTTCACGGATGTCAAGTATCATGGCGTGTATTGCATTAGCTTAAGTTATGAATGAAGTAATTGAGGCAAGGAGTTTCCTTATTTATTTTCACAGGTCTCAGAGTTGAGCAAGCAGCTTGATCAGAGCAGAGCAGAGCTTGCTCTTGGGAACGCCAGCCCTTCTGAGCGTAATGAAGGCTCCCTGTGTCTCTACTAGAATATGTTCCCATGCTACAACATGCTCGTTCTATTTTGTGTGTTTCACAAACATTAAGATAGATTTATAGATTTCATAGACTTCTCCAGACACCCACACTTCCCCCCTTCCATTCCACTCGAAACGCTTTTCCTTCCTTTTCTGCCTTTAATTTTTGCAATAGCATCATTTCAACTTAAACTTACCATAGTAAGATTAACACATCAGTAATCATATTGGCCAAAAAGTATAACACAGAAAGATAATTTCTCCTCAGGCATAGAGATAAAGTGTATGAAAACACTCAAGCCATAGATGCCACCTTCATTCTTACAAGCTTTGTATTCTCTATAAACTACCACATTTCTTTTGGGGACTGGCTTGTTTCAATGAGCATAATGGATTCCAATTTGTGGCATCAGGTTTGTTCCAAAAGACAGGATTTCACTACTTTTAAAGGTTGAGTATTACACAGCTGTGTTAAATACTGCTTTAAAAAATCAAACCATCGGGCCCGGTGGCGTGGTCTAGCGGCTAAAGTCCTCGCCTTGAAAGCCCCGGGATCCCATATGGGCGCCGGTTCTAATCCCGGCAGCTCCACTTCCCATCCAGCTCCCTGCTTGTGGCCTGGGAAAGCAGTCTAGGACGGCCCAATGCTTTGGGACACTGCACCCGCGTGGGAGACCCGGAAGAGGTTCCAGGTTCCCGGCATCGGATCGGCGCGCATCGGCCCGTTGCGGCTCACTTGGGGAGTGAATCATCGGACGGAAGATCCTGTCTGTCTCTCCTCCTCTGTGTATATCTGGCTGTAATAAAAAAAAAATGAATAAATCTTTAAAAAAAAAAATCAAACCATCAGTTTATGGAATCTTGTTTGTTTCCAAATTTTAATGAGCTGCCATAAATATCCCATTGATTTATATAGCTTTCGAATCTCAATGTGGATTTAAATTTAAAAACAAAGATTGTGGATATCAAATTTCTGAAGGATTTTTATGCACTGTATTATTTTCATTTTTAGCTCCACTATCATGAATTACATTTGTCCCAAGACAGGAAGATAGAAAATGAAAGGAAATTCAGATATTTTTAAAAAAAGACAATAATTCAGTTGGAAGTAGAGAAGCAGCAGAAAACAGCCACTTCAAAATCTTAGAGTATAATTATTGATTTAAGAAAAGATTCCCAGTTTATGCTGCAGTAATTGGAGGGAACCTGCAGAGGAAGGGAGTGTAGTGGTTCAGTGTTCTCACAGCCAGCTTATCTTTCCAGTTGCCAACGGAGTAATGGCACAAAAATAGAGCTCTATGCAAACATTCAAAATTGGTGATTCTTAAGAAAAAACAGCATTCTTTACCTATTATAACTGTGTGATTGAAATTAAATCACATTTTAAAGTTGTTTTGCAAATACATCAATATAAATTAAGAAGTGATTAGGCAACAGTAGCTGTGTAACATAGCAAGAAGCTGTAGCCCACGTGATTAGATTACGTCAGTAATAATCTGAAACACAAAACCAAGCACCAAAAACCCTCTAATTATGTAGACTGAAGAAACATGAAACTCCACAGTAACAGCAAGAGGTTTCAAAAGGTTCGAGTGGGGAACAGGCCACCATGTGTGGTGCTGTACCTTGCATTGCGGTGCAGAGACCTGGCCACAGCCCGTTCAGTACAGCCTCCTACTCACACATAGCCTGGAATTCAGCAGTTGAAAGCTCGCACACTGTGGCAGCTAGACCGCACTGGAGAGACTGGGACTGAGTTCTTGGTTGATGGATTTATGTAGCCCACACTCACCTGTGTTTGAAAAGAGAATCAGTGGTTGCAAGCACTCTCTGACTGCTTCTCAAAAAATTTCTGTAAATATTCATGGAAAATAGACATTTTAAAAATTCAGTTTCTCCACTTACTTTTTGAACTTCCTCATGTACTAGACTTGACTAGCTTTTAGGCTTAAGTATTTGTTTGGAAAGAAGTAGAAACAATTATGAATTGTAAATTGGAAGTAATTATCCTGTCCATGATACTTGTTGGAGATGTTTTAAGAATATAATGCCTCCGTTCTTAGGGGAAAAAATCATGTTGATTCAATGAGGAAATGTGCATGTAGGTTCGATTCTTTCAAATTTTCTGTGTAGTTGAACTTTTTCAAGAATTAAAAGAGCTGTGTGCACATTGGAGCCCTTTGCAACATCTCATCTTTCAATATCATTTTTCAGACTATTGTGCTCCATTTAACATGAAAAATGCAGCCAGATTCAAAATGAAAGCAACAAAGCAAAACGGCGGCAAAACTCACTCCATCAAGAATGTCCTTTCAGTTACACCACTGTGATGTTTGTTTAAACAATACTTCATAGCTTGGAAAGTATGTGCACAGTCGATGCTTAAAATTCTCCTGACAGTCTAGAGCAATGGAGCCAGTGGCTTTTCCTCCAAGTGCTGGGACCTCCTATGCGCATCGATCCTTGTTCCAGCTGCTCCACTTCCCATCCAGCTCCCTGCTTGAGGCCTGGGAAGGCAGTCAAGGATGGCCCAAAGCCTTGGGTCGCTGCACCCAAGTGGGAGACCAAAAAGAAGCTTCTGATTCCCAGCTCCTAATTGACACAGCACCAGCCATTGTGGTTACTAGGGACAGGAATCAGAGGATGAAAGATCTTTCCCTCTGTGTCTCCTTCTCTCTGTAAATATGCCTTTCCAATAAAAATAAATAACCCTTTAAAAATGAAATGAAATAAAATCCTCCTCTAATTTTGTTCACCCTTGCTTTTCCCTCTTTCTTTGTTTGCCTGTAGGAATTTTTTCTCTTTTGAAATAATCTTTTCTCCCCTGAACTCTTTTGTTTCAAATGAATTCAAATTTACTTTCTTTTTTGTGTTAAAAGTTATAATAACTTGATGTGTAGCTATATATAAATGTATGAAAAATTTAAACTTACAAAAATATTTTCAGTCTGACAAAGACATCAGTGAAGCTATAAATGTAATCTATTTTTAGTTGCCTGTACTTCAGTAGAATGTTAACTTTCCATCACAGATTTATAGACTCTTGATGGGTGATGTTTAATTAGAAGACAATCCAGAAAACAAACCTTCAGTTCATTTGTGCTTATAGAAATTATTTTATATATAACTAACTTCAGACAATGCAACACAGGTGTGGGTGTAATTAAATAAATGAATGCTATAGGATATGTCATATTTCTAATTATCATTCCATGGTGAAATGAAAAACAAAAATAAGTAGCAAGGCCTACAAACTAAAGTATGAGTGAATGAGCAATGACTTAGGCTAAGCGATAAGTGAGTCCAATAATCAAAACCTGAATGGAAAGAAAGAACACTTTGGCACTTGTCCTTGACTTCATCAGCAGGTGTTACCTTGTGGGCAAAATGGAATAAATCAGAAATAATGGTTCAGCTATTTGAGCTCCTTCAACCACAAAAACCAAAGCAAGTTGATGAAAAAACTCAACCTGTTTACAGCTTGTTTCACAGCTGTGATAGTAGCACTGCCATAAAAGCTACCACATAGACTGAAGGAGTAGAATAGAGAATCCAGAAATTAAACAACCTACATATAGAAAATTGACACTTGACAAAGATTTCAAGAGAACACTTTGTATAAAAATGTAGGTTTGATGTGATAAATGATGCTGGCCAAACTTTATATATACAAATTGAAGAATGAAACTGGACATCTACTTCTCAAAATATACAAAAGTGAATTCAAGATGAACCAAAGATCTAAATGGGTTAATGTCCAGAAAATAGCAGGAACTCAAAAAGTTTAACAGGGCAAAAACAAAAAAATCCAGTTAAGAATTGAGAAAATAATAAATATCAATGCCCATCAAATACATGAAAAAATTCCCAATACCTCTAGCCAGCAAGGAAATGTAAATCAAAATCACTATCAGATTCACCTCTGTTAGCAAGGATATTATGTGAAAGACAGGAAGCAACATATGCTGGCTAGGATATAGAAAAAGAGGAACTTTTATACTTTGTTGTATAATTCCACTATATAAAACAGTAAAGGGATCACTTTGAAAATCTACAAATAATACTGCTATGTGATCCAGTCATCCAACTAATGGGTATGAATCCAAAAGACATGAAATCATCATGTGATTGAGGAATGCACCCTGTCATGTTTATTGTGGCTCTCTTCACAATATCCAAGAAACAGAACTAACAAAAATGTCAGTGTTCAGATGAGTAGGTAACAAAAATATACATATACACAATGGATCATGCTTACCAAAAGAATAAAATCTGCTATTTTTGGCAAAGCAGATGCAATTGGAAGACATCATGTTTAGGGAAGCAGACTGGACACACACACACACACAAAAAAAAACAAATACTATTTATCTCAAAATATGTAGACACTTACATAAAAGCTTATCTCAGTCTGAAAAAAGAATAGCCATTACTAGAGACTAGGAGTAGTCATGAAAGAAGAAAGGGGGAATAAGCCAAGGAAGTTTGTATCCTGAGCATTAAATCAGAGTTAGATGTAAGGAATTGACTCTTAGATTTGCACAGCACAGTGGGAAGATTACAAGTCACAGAAACCTACCATCTGTTGTATAATAGAAGAAAGATCCCCTAAGCCTCCATTCATATGGACAAATGCTGATTACCCAGTCTTGGTAAGTATTCAGTGTGTGCATGTACCAAAATATCTCATTATCTTCCATCAATATGTATAATTATCACTAACAAATTTTTTAATAAAATTGATTATTTTACTTAAAAAATGACACAGGCTCCCACAAAGACACAATACACCATTTCAGCGATTTATTTCAACAGTCTGAACTTCTCTCACTCTTTACTAAGCAAAACTGAATTTTCCTTTTCTGCATCTGAACATATTGAATGTTTATCACAGAAAACCCCTGTGCCCAGCACTCCGATATCTTTAATGATGTCCAGGAGGAAGGCAGGGGGACCACACGGCAAACAAAATGGCCTGAACCTCCTCTCAAAATTCAGTTTGCCTCTAAAAGCATAGGCGTGAAATCATTGAAACATGAGCCTGAATACCATCATCAACATGGGTGATGGGTGACCTCTGTCCTCCACCATTACCTGGCACTCTGATAATTGCAGAAACCCTACTGCTCAGGTGAGGGAAGCTCTGTGCATTGGGGGTGCCATTTCAGGACTTTAAAGCAGACTTTAGGTCAAATGTAGTTAATAGCTTCACCTTTCAAGAAGACTTTTTTTCTCTCACGGACTAAGTAACACAGCTGACCTTATTCATCTAATAAAATGTCATCCTGTCACACAGGCTTGCAAACATTCCAAAACAAGCTCATTAGCAAATAATGATGCCAAGAGAGTAACTTTTAAATGTCAATAAATACACTTTTTTCCTGATATCTGTGGAAAGTGAACAGGTAAGTAATTATCAGAGCTATGCCTTTCTTTGTGGAGAGAAAAAAATCTGTAAAACTTTAAAGTTATATGAACAACATAAGGCCAATAATTGGTTCTTCTTTCTTTTTTCCCAGTACAAAATATTTTTAATGAGACTCTAAGCCTCAAAAACTTATTTACATAAACTCTGCTTGTGTATAATGAGAAGAGGTAGTAAAAATTTTAGTTGCACAATATTTTTATTTAAGCCTGCAAATTAGCTTGGACATATGTTTCTCTACTAAGTATACCACACACACACACACACACACACACACACACACACTGATATCCACCATTCAATACAATACATTGGATGAAACAAATGACCATTGTCCAAATATTGATTCCATGCACTATGAATCTCAGAACGCATTTTGGCAATGATACCATTGAAGTTCTATACTCTATTAGGTACATTTCAGTTCAGTAGCCTTCACAAACCCCTACAAGGGGCTAGCCTGTTCCATAATGTAGATACACATAAATTACAGTTTCAAATAGAGCAGTGTAATTGTGAAATCATAGAAGATGCTGTATAATTGTAAATGATACAAAACTATTTGTCTTGAGGTCTTTCTAAATGAAGCAATATTTTCTCAATGCTTGAGAACTATTTGGTATAAATTGACTAATAATAGACATTGAAACTTATTGAACTGTGCAAAAGTACACCCATCAATGCTCTTGCACATGTCTTTAACACACAAAGCAATTGAATTTAAGCCAATCCTGACAGTCAAGACTCAGTCAGCCACAGGTTGCTAAATGATCAGACTATTGTGAGATAAGTCAAACACCTACAATGTGCAATCTATTTTATCTATTTGCTTTTGTATTTACTTCCTTTCCTCTAGTTGCAAATATAATGTGTATATGTGTTGCAGTACAGTCTTACAACACTGGTTCTCAATGTTGTCTGGTTTCAGATTTGTTTTAATTTAACACTTATGAAGATAATGGCGAATGCTGACAGGACTTCAATAATACACTGTTTCATACTTTTACAGCATTCTAACTTATTTATCACTTTGGAATAATCAAATATTTAAATGTATACGTGGGGACAAATTTTTATGTTATTCCTTTGTTACTAATGGCTGTCATATTTCACCTAAATAAAGGAGCTGTATCATATTTCTAACATAATAGGGTACGGCTAAACACTACCGTGGCAATAATGCTTTTACATGGGCAGTAATCTTTTATTTAACTTTTACTTTTCATGATAGAGTTCCTTAGGTTCAGGGATTTCCCCTTCACACTCCCCACTTCCTTCCCCTCAACTGATTTTCTCTAATTATTAAAATGATATGATCCTTCGGATCAGCTCGGCTCCAGGTGTTGCAGTCCTTTGGGGTGTGAGCCAGCAGATGGAAGATCCTTCTCATTGTCTCTCCTTCTCCCTGTAGGTCCAATAAAAGTAAATGAATCTTGAAAGAATATTTCATTCAAATATAATAAAATATTTCATATAAACTTAATTCTAGAAGAGCAAATCCTAAAATTTTACAAAATTTCCTTATAACTGGTTTACTTATAAACAGTTAAACAGTTAACTGTTTCTTACACATGAGAGTATATTTTGAAAAGTTAATTGGTTGTGCACATTATAAAAAAATCATGTAATTAAAAAAATAATTGCTCCCAGCTAAACTTGCATTTAATTATTTTTCAATGAATTTAAGCAGTAATTCATTGCATAAAATGTATGACAAATCAAGCATTAGTTCAAATAGTTTATTTGTTTTAACTTGACAGGTAGACAGCGACAGGAAAGGACAGGAAGAACCCTAAACTGTGGTGAATTATGACAATGTGTGTAAAATTGGAGGCTGGAATTGTGCATTATATATACGTGCATATATATATGCATGTATGTGTGTGTGTGTGTGTGTGTCCTTTTAAGAAATGTCAATTGTCTACCTGCAAGAAAATTTTGTGGTATCATTGCTTTTTTCCTTTAGGTATACTGATAAATGATTATACTGTTCATGGGAAAAGTAATATATACTGGAATCTCTTTTTTCCCCACATCTGGAATCACCAGCTCTTGACTAGATTTTTAAAATATATTTTGTAACATCTTTAAGGTTTGAGACAGGAGATTTTGAAACTCAAAATCTCCGGATGAGATATATTTTTAAAAAGTGCCTTCATTCTTCAATATGAGAAGATACTAATCTTTTATTTCATGTCTAATAAACTTCTTATTGCTTCCAAAATTGTTTCTTTCTATAAGATTTAAATCTTGATAGGGAAAAATGACAACAAAATGTCATAATAGATAAAAAATAAGATAAAAAGTGTATTTCTGTGGCTTCAGTGTAACTTCATGACCTATAAACTAACAATGAAGCCCAAGCTTCCTCCTTGGCCTGACCATTTCTATCCTTTAATGGACAGTCCTTTGCTGTTACTCTTTCATTTGCAAATCATGACTTTAGTCATGTAATATTCTTAACTTTCACCTATAAAATTAAGTATATATATATATATTATCTTGCTCACATATATGTGAATACATACATCTATAATATGTCCACATACATATGTGCATGAGTCATTTCTATTTTAATTATGCACAGTAATATTTATGTTTTACAGAAATGAAAGCTGAATTAACTATACATACAAAATGTTCATGAAGCAGTCACATTATCTTTTAATTCTATTTTCCACCAGCTTTATGAAGCTATCTTCTGTGTATGATATAAAAATTAAATCATATGTAAAAATACTAATGTTTGATTTGCATCAGAAAACCAGGGCAGCATAATAAAGAAAAACCTAAGATTACAAAGAAGATTATATAATCTCAAAATGCAATGTTTTGTATAATTCATATTTCTGCTTATTATAGGCATGGCTGATCAATTGTCACAAACAGGTTAATCACCTCAAAATGGCATATGCCCAATTATAGAGTTGAAAACCAGATGTACTAGTAGATTTGCTTATAGGATATTTCCTTTATTCTACTACAGTATGGGAGATGGGGATATTAGATTGAGAAAAGTTTACTCTGAAAGCCTGGGAATAGCTTTCATAATCCACAAAGCCTTCCTGAACAATCAGGGCATAAGCATCCTTCCACTGCCCACAGTGATATAGCGACACAGTTTGGAAATACCAGCTACAAATCAGGGCTAGAAACTTTAAAGTGCCAAGCAAATTGGCAGTGTTTTCAAGACTAAAATATAGAAATGTAACAGTCTTGCCACTAAAACATTGTAAGAGGAAACTTTAGAACAGGTTCAAGGGCAGCTGTTAAGGCTCAATTTCTGGCTGAAACGAAATAAGCAGACACTCACCCTAGCCGCTCACTGAAGAAAATGGAAAACGCTTCTGGTAGAGCATGAATCATGTGGAGGCATTTTTCTGTTTTTGTACACACTATCTGGCACATGTAAAATATTTTATGAGCTCAGCGAGCCAAACTATGGACTAAAGCAAGGAAAAAGTAAAAAGCGCTGACGCACAGACAGTACAGACAATGAAATTAAGGGTCGAAGAATTAAATCTGAGGCTGTTTAATGTGTTCCGGAAAATATGGGGGAAAGGGTGTAAAGAAGAAGTGATTGAGAGGCAGTAATTGCAGGAAAGAGCCACCACCACTTGTGCTAGGAAATATTCACATGAAGAACTTCATCAAGAAGCTTACAGATATTTTAGGTACATTTAAGAAGCAGAAATAAATAAAGGAGAAGAAAAGAAAGAGAAAAAAGAAAGAGAAGTTTGCAGCTCTTGGTTTCCATGTTTACACTAGGAATGATTTGTGGATCAATTAGGTAGCATTAGGTATATTGCTGAGAGCCCATATAAATAATACCAGAAAAGAAGCCTTTAATACTACAGATCATCATTAACAATTTAAGAGACATGCTGTGTGACCCACAGATTAGCATTATTGGTCTGAAAGATCAAATCTCTGGTAGGTCTACAGAACTCCTGGACTAGGAGCTTGATTGCCACGTGTTTGCAATGCACATTACAATTTAAGAACACAGATTAAGAGAATGATCCAGTGGTTGATACTCCAAAGAAGGTACAGTTTTCTACACAAAGTGTGGGTCTCTATAATGTAAGTCTCAGGGCATACACGAGCCAGAAACTTATTTTATTTCTGGGGGAGAAAAAGCATATGAACAACAACAATGAAGCCTATGTGATTTAGAGAACTAAACTGTTAATTATTTAGATCCTAATGTTTTAAAATAAAGCTTTAGAAAATGTTAGTAATATATAAGTTGACTGTGATTAATAAAGTGTTTTAATTTTGGATTCAGTATTTGAGAGAAATGTATTAAATTTGAAATAAACTATTCTGAGAAAACAAAAGATTGGTTGACAGGAGATGCAAGTTAGCAAGCTAAAGAAAAGGGAAATAGTTAAAAGCCTACACAAACCATTATTTGAGACATTGCTTTTTCACAGGTGTATCCACGAGTCTATATCCTGAATCTAAACACTTGCCATCTTTAGGATGCCATCAGATCACTCTGTCTTTGTTGTCTGTGAGTTATTCCCAACCCTGTGATGCTTTCTCCTCATTTTTAACCCAGTGGCCTCATCATTTCTCTCCACAGGAACCAGAGCGACTTTTTTCAAAAACAAAAGAACAACACAGACAAAACAAATAAAACCCTGAATCCTATAATAAAATTTTCTAGTTAACACTATCTAAAATGCTGAATTACATTCATTAGCAGTGCTGTTATCTAATAATCCACCTTAAACTTACTACTAAAAACATATGCTAATAACAAATCTATGTTTAACATTTACCAGGGATCATGCAGTTTTAAGTAGATGCTAACTAATCAATACTTACAAGTACTATTTGTCCCAACAGAGTAACTCACTAAAGTACACATGAGAAAACATAGCCATAGAATATCTAAACAGACTGTGTTAGATTAACAGTCATACACATTATCATTCAGATTTGGATCAGTGAAGATCTGCTTCAGCTTTACCTTTTAATAAATCTTTTTTCCCCAAACATATATTTTCATTTGACAGACAGAGTTACACAGATACAAGGAGCCTCTGAGAGAGAACTTGTATCCACTGGTTCACTCCCCAAATAGCCACAACTAGCTGGAGCTGAGCAGATCTGAAGCTAGGAGCTAGGACATAGGAACTTCCTCAGGATCTCCCATGTGGATGCTGGAATTCAAAGAAGTGGCCCATCCTCTGCTGCTTTCCCAGGCCTTCAGAAGGGAATAGGACTAGAAATGAAGCAGTCAGGACAGGAACTACACCTGTACGTCATGTTGGTGCTGTAGCAGGAGGATTAGCTTGCTACTTCAATGCACCAGGCCTACTCCATCTTTTATATGAAACTTTATTTGTCCCCATAGAGAATTTAATGATTTCCTGCTTGATGCTTTCTCCCACCCTTTCCCTTAGTTTTTGTTTAACTTTGTTTAGTGCAGCTGAGCCCTATTGCTAACACCATATTTCAAAATGTTTGGACGAAACAATGGAATTGAAAGATAAGATTAGGGGGCAGGTTGCTATCCTCGCAGCTCAGATGCCCACACCCCAAACTGAAACTTTTGGCTGCAGCTCTGGACTCCAGCTTCCCACCAATTAAGGCTGTGAGAGTTAGCAGTGATGGGTGGAGGGATTCGATTCCTAGCATCTGTGTGGGGGAATTGCCTCACAGCTCCTGGCTTCTACCTTCTTCCAGCCCTAGCTAGCAGAGGCATCTGGGGAGTCAGCAAGTCCTTGGGATTCCTCTCAACCACTCTCTCTCCCTGTGGACTGCTCATATTTAAAATGTTGCTTATTAAAGGTAAGATGCTTTTGGTACAAAAAGAAGTTTTACCTTCAAGCATGATTTTTTTTACAGATTCATTTTTATTGGAAAGTCAGATTTGCAGAGAGAAAGAGAGACCTTCTATCCATTGGTTTACTGCCCAGATAGTCACGACAGTCAGACCTGAGGCAAATCAGAGTCAGAATCTTCTTCCACCTGTCCCATGTGGGCACAGGGACCCAAGGACTGGTGCCACCCTCCACTGCTTTCCCAGGCCATAAGCAGGGAGCTGGGTGGGAAGTGGAGCTATTAGGACACAAATCAGGATGCAGAATACAGGATGTGGACACTTAGACAATATGTTGTTGGAAAAAGGAGGACGGTTTTAATCAGGAGTAGTGCATTTTGATACTACTCCAGAATTCAACAAACGTTGCTTTTTTAAAGATTAGTTGTAATGTGTAACTTAAAAATAAGAAACATTATATGTATATATATATTCTAAAAAGTATATATATATACATATATATATAATTTTTTTAAGATTTATTTCATGGGTCCAGTGTAATAGCTCAGTGGCTAACTCCTCACTTTGCAAGCCCAGAATCCCATTTGGGAACCAGTTCATGTCCAGGCTGTTCTACTTCCCATCCAGTTCCCTATTAGTGGCCTGGGAAGTCAGTCAAGGATGGCCCATAGCCTTGGGACCCTGCACCTGCATGGAAGACTCTTAGAACGCTCCTGGCTCCCAGCTATTGACTCCACTCCAGCCTTTGTGGTCATTTGGGATGGGAACCAGTGGATCGAACCTTTTTATCTCTGATCTCCTTCTTTTTTCTGTAAATCTGCCTTTCCAATAAAAATGAGTAATCTTTAAATATATGTATGTATGTATATATGTGTATATACATGTGTGTGTGTTTCATTTTATTGAAAGGCAGAGTTACAGAGAGAGAGGGAGAGAGAAGCACTGATTTCTAGTTGCTGATTCAATTTCCAAAATGCTGCAAGGAGGAGTGCTGGGTCAGGATGAAATAATGAGCCAGGAACTCAATCTACATTTCTGTCTCCCACGTGGGCAGAAGAGACTCTTTGGCTGGCATTAGCAGGGGAGCTAGTTGGGAAATGGATGACTGAGAATGTAGACAATGCTCAGGTGTGATGATATTGCTGCAGGCAGTGGATTTACCTACTATGCCACAATGCTGGCTAAGGACTATAATTTCAAAAACATTAATCTGCTTACTTTTTAAATGACTGTTTCACTCATATCTTGACATCCAATATTGGATGATCTGCAAAGTTTTGGTTTATTGAGCATTCTAAGCTTTGTCAAATATAATTTAAAAATAAACAATTATTTTTCTCCACTGATATGTTCAAAACAATCTCAAATTTATTTAAAAATGTATTCATTTGAATTGTAAAGGCAGACATACAGAGAATAGAAGATACAAAAATCTTCTGTTTTAATTTTTAGAAATATATGAAGCATGCGGTAGCAAGTGTCAAGTTTCTGAAAATTATAAATTTCATTTGAAAGTTTAAATCCTATCATTAAAAATTTCACTGCTTTCCTCCTTCAAGTGATAGGTGCATTTAATTTATTTTCAAAGTATCTACAATCAAGGCTATAAATACAACTAATGAGCATGGAATAAAAATGTGGCTATTGTGTTTTGTTGTCCAAACAATAAAAGAAGTGTTTTTCCTTACAGAAAAATTGCACTTCTATATTCTGCATAAATACCTCATAAACATCATACTTCATCAGTTTATTAAAAATGGGTCTCCTGAAGGACTAATTTTTTCTTAATCTTTTTTCCCCACATAAAATAAATGTTGATAAAATGACTGTGTTTTAATTCATTGTAGGTTACTGTGAGTATTACCCATATCAACTTTAATAAAATTAATATAAATGCCAATGCAATAGAAAACTCAAAGTTTTAGCATTGTTTTTAAAATTATTTAAACACACGGAATGCATTTGGAGATTCATTTTCCGGAATTCTAGGGCAACACTTGTAAGAACTGTTGTTGTAAAGATTATTCAAATGAAGAATGACAGTTAACCTACCTAATGTCCTTGACTGCTCTCAAAATGCTCCATTGAGCTTCGACTAGAAATTTCCTATAACGTTGAATATTATTTTAATAACAACTTTTAACTCGATTGCAGAATGGGATTAATAGAATCACATGATTGGAAAATCTTTAATAAACAATGAAAATTAACAATGATCTAGAATTCGCTGAACACGACACTTTAGTCTCTAATTTACTGAAAAGTACATCATTAGCATTCTGCCCTTGCAAGCCCAATAGGCTGATGGCTACCACTGATGATTTCACCTGAAGTCAGGGACCATCCCCTTAACAAAGGCTTTAATAAAACATAACACAAGGATAATGAAATAAAACAATTATGTTCCTTTTTTTCTCCCCATAGGGACAACAGAGTGTTGGTCTATAAATGAAAGCTGATTTTCAGAAAGCATTAGAATATTAGGACAACCTTTTCTCATATTAAGAACTAAATTTATTGGAGTTTTAAAACTGAAAATTCTGACCATCAAGGATGAAAATTCCAGGCTTTAAATATGTTTAATGAAAGTATCATTATTGCTTGAAAGCTACCTCCACAGTTCAACAAATTGTTTTTATTTCCCTTGCACTTTTAAGACATTAATTAGTTTCCTACCAAGAAAATACATTAAAGATAGAGAGGATATTCAACACCAGGAATAAAGTGTATATATTTAATCACTACAGTGTGTATATGTTATTTTGCATTAAAAATACTAACATCAACTTTCATTGACATTCAGTAACAAGAAAAAAAAGATACCTCTCCCTTTGTTAAAATTAGTGTTTTAATTATACAGTCAAAGATACATCCTATTCTCATTAGTATTTTATTTTTAATTCAAGGAAAGGCAAAGCAAAGGGGGCATTGTAGCATCAAAGACAGTTAACCCTTGCAGCATTGGCATTCCATATGTGAGCAGCTGTCCTGTTTAACCTCTACTGTAGTTAACTGGTAATGTGTCTGGGAAGGTACTGGAGGATGGCCAAAGTGTCTGGGCCTCTGTCATTTGTGAGGATGCCAGGATACAGTTCCTGGGTCATGGCTTCATAGTAGCACAGTCAAGGCTGCTGGGCAATTTTAAAAGGGAAACAATAGTTGTTGATTTCTCTGTCTCTCAGTTTCTCTTTCTCTCACTTTTTTCAATTATATGTAAGTAAACAAACACTTAAAAAATTTTGTGTCCATAAAAACGTGACACAATACTTAGTTGCAAGCAAATAGTTTGATTATACAGAATGTATTTTGGGAACCTTATCAACAATTAATTTGCCTTGGAAATATATAGATGCTGATATACACACACAAGTTCACTTATGCAGTTCTAGGCATACAGGTATAGTCTACATGGTTTTAGCTTCTTTTCATAATTGCATCTGCCCCAAGCAATTTGTTAAAAAAAAAAAAAAAAAAAAAAACAGCTGTGTGACTTGATAAAGAAGAGTTAAGACAGACAGTGTCTGGACTTTTGAGTTCACAGAATGCAAGTGCATGACACCCAGGTCAAACTCCATGCAAAGGTATGCTAAAAGGGATTTGCAACCATTTGGAAAGTGAACTAGCAGAAGGAAACTCTTTTTTATCTGCCTCTCCTTCTCTCCATAAATCTGATCTGCCTTTCCGATAAAAATAAATTAAAAAGAAAAGAAGAAGATATCCTTGAGACAACCATGTACTGATTTCTGTACAGGGGTCACACTGGTCCTCCCTAGTTATCAGCTCAGGATAGTTAACATCAATACAGGCATAGCTATCAAGGTTTGTATCACATCAATTCCTGTGATTTGGCTCCCCCACATGTTCAATAAAAGATTGAGGCAGTAAGCCTTCTAGGTCAACCTTATCCTCACAGAAGGTGGCTAAGCCTTGGAGGCTCAACTTAGTAGCTTCATCTCGTGTCTGTGGCATTTCTTATTTTCTCAATTGCACATTGCCTATTCTGCGATCTTAGTCATGCAGCACTGTTAACAGAAGTTCTGGAATCTTACCCTCGGTAAGAATTCAAACAATTGGGCCCTGTACAGTAGCCTAGCGGCTAAAATCCTCACTTTGCATGCACCAGGATCCCATATGTGCACCAGTTCTGATCCCAGCAGCCCCGCTTTCCACCCAGCTCCCTGCTTATGACCTGGGAAAGCAATGGAGGACTGCCCAAGCCATTAGGACCCGCACCCGTGTGGGAGACTGGGAAGAAGTTCTTGTCAGCTCTTCTCTGGCCATTGCAGCTGCTTAAGGAGCAAATCATCAGGTGGAAGATCTTCCTCTCTGTCTTTCCTCCTCTCTGTATATCTTTCTTTCCAATTAAAACTAAATAAAATCATGGGCTTGGCAGCATGGCCTGGTGGCTAAGGTCCTCGCCTTGATCCCTTATGGCCGCTGGTTCTAATCCTGGCAGCTCCACTTCCTCTCTGTCTCTCCTCCTCTCAGTATATCTGACTTTGTAATAAAAATAAAATAAATAATAATAAAAAAATAAATAAAATCTAAAATAAACAAATAAACAAGTCTTGCAAAAAAAAAAAAAAGAATTCAAACACTTGGTCCAGAAAAATCTAAATTATTCAGTAAGAATAATATATCAGTTCCCTGTGGGAGACCGAGAAGAAATTCCTGGTTCCTGGCTTCGGATCAGTTCAGCTCTGGTTCCTTTGTGACCAGTTGGGGAGAGAAACAGTATATGGAAAAATCTTTCTGTCTCTCCTTCTCTCTGAAAGTGTGCCTTTCCGTGAAAATAAATAGTAATTTTAAAATGAAAACGTAAGAAAAAGATAAAATTTTGAAAAGTTTCTGTACCTCTGAAAAGCATGTCAAAGGTTGTACTCACCACAGTAGTACCGTATTCGTTCTTTCATTCAGTCACTCATTCATCAATGTTTATGAAGCAGCTGTTGTATTTCATAACCTGGATTACTTGCAAAGTGATGGATGAAATAGACCTGGCCATTACAGGATTTAATATCAGAAATACAAGAGAAATTATTGAACAAGCAATCACAATAAATCAGTGAGTGATTCAGAAGCCATTTCATGCATTTTTTATGTCCATAACTCTTTTAAACCACATAGTTCCTTTATAGAATTGCATTTATAGTATTTGTTTTTCAAAATATCACTCTTCCTTCATCTGCCTATCCACTCTGAAATAACATTGTAAATGTAAGAAGAAAAAACACATCAAAGTAAAAAGGATTTTTTCTTTAAGTTCAGTACAAGATCTAAGAAAGTTTGTTCGGAGACAGATTGCTGCATCTCCTAATATTTCATTATTTATGTTGCAGACAAGCAACTCCCTGCAGCCCACCTAGCTGGAATGAGCTGAAAACACGTCATTTTCTGGCTCTAAGGTCCCGACTAAACTTTCTCTAGGACAATTACTTCAAAAAGCTTAACATCCTGAATCCTTACTCTGCTCCCTTCAAATCTTGGTAAGAGCTTTTTTCTGGATTTACAATGCAAACATCTAGATACAGGAATGAGTGACCATTGTTATGAAATAACATCAAAAGACACAGAGCGGCCACCTCCCAGTTGTTATGAGCAGGTAGAGTGATTTCTGGGATCCCAGGTACCAAACTGTAGAAGTCCCGGTGTTGTGAAGATTTAATAGGGCCCAGTGCAATAGCTCAATGGCTAAATCCTTGCTTTGAAAGCACCAAAATTCCAGATGGGCACTGGTTTGTGTCCAGGCTGCTCCACTTCCCACCCACCTCCCTGCATATAGCCTGGGGAGGCAGTAAAGAAATGCCCAAAGCTCTGGCACCCTGTACCCACATTGGAACCTTTTAGCTTCTGATTGACTCTGCTTCAGCCATTTTGCAGCCATTTGAGGAGTGAACTACACACCTACCTGCACTGATAAGCGTGAGGACTGGAACTTTCTGTGTCTGGCTTATTGCATGTAGTTTAGTAGTCTCCAAAAGTCTCCAATTCTGTCTTTTTTTTTTTTTGTAAATGTCAAATTCCTATTCATTGTTTTGACTGTATGACATATCCTCATATGTCATATGTCACGTACATACTACATTTTATACTCTGAATTTAAATTCTTCCCTGCCATCCAAAGTCATGTGGCCAGTTTCTTACTATACAGTGCCGTTTGGGATACCTAAAATAGGCACCCAGAATGAGGTATTGCAGAACACTAGGTGTGTAATTTCTTTATATAAGTCATCTCCTCTCTTCAGTTGGTTGCACTTCAATAATAACCATCTGGTCCTTCACTACTTGAAACTAATCCTTTCAAATCATCTTTTACTTCTTGCTCCAAATAGTTTTGCAAAAAAAAAATCCAAATGGAAATACACACAGACTTTGATTTATAATCAATATTTCAATGCTGTCATACTTACCCAAGCAGCCACCATGTTTCAACCAGACTATTGTCAAAATCTTCTGTCTTCCTACTCCCATTATTGCCTTGTTAATATTGCCTCAACCCCAAAATCAATGAAATTCTTTAAACATTGAAATAGTATATTTTCTTCTAAATTTTTCTATAGTTTTCCATCTTACTGAATAAGATCGAATATTTTTAAAATTCACCATATCCTATCCAACCCTACATGTCTGGTTCAAGTCACCTGTATGAAATGTTCCTGCTTGTTCTTTCCTGACTTGCCAAAGGAAAAATTTTTGACAATCTTCATTTATGTTAATGCTTTTTTTTCTTAGAACATTTATACCTACTTTTTTTGCCTGTTATTCCATTCTACCTAAAGGTAAGATACCCAATGTCAGCTTCACAGAAAGGGCTTTACTGATGCTGCAATACAAAATGGCATCTGTCACCATTGTGCAGCCCATGTCTAGAAGTATGCATCTAGCCTTATCAGTACCTAGTTTTGCTTTATACTTATCAGCTTCTCTTTACTTCAATTTGAAGAACTCAAAAGAGTAAGAATTTTTCATGGTGATTTTTCTTGTTTGATCTCAAGAAGAACAGAGACTGTAACAAGTTAATGATTGCCAAAGTTTAAATCCTGCTCCATCAATAATGTGTAGGTTGCAGCTTTACACAGACTCACAAAATGTGATCACATTAAGAGATAAGGGCGTTGCAGGTATAAATACATTAAAATCAGACCATCATATTATGTGTTAATCCAAATAATTAATGGTCTTTTAAAAGAGAGAATTTGAACACAGAGGTAGGCATAGAAAAACAATTAAAACATATATGGGGAGATGCTAAGAGACAATAAACAAAACAAAACAAAACCAAAAAAGGCAGGCTGGAAATGACCCCATCCACAGAGCCCTCAAAAAGAACAAATCCTGCCAACTCTTGCTTTTTAACCTTGACTCGTGTAGAAATGGGAGACAATAAATCTCTGTAATTCAAGCCATCCACCATGTGGCACTTTGTTTTGCAGTATCTGGAAAATAAATTAAAGTAGAAAAGTTTCTGAAATCACTTTTGTAAAATGAACTGAGTGTCTCCTGTGCTAACAGTCACACCCCATGCCCCCATTCAATTATTCTGTAAATACTACAATTCGGTAAGTGCCTATGTGCTGACAAATAGAAATAAAACAGCACAGACACTGATACAAAGAGTAACAGAAATGCAAAAGGACTCTGCACATAAAAATGAAAATCACAAATGTATACCATGAATCACAAGAAATGTAACACAAGCAATTTCCTCTGAGCTTATAGGCGTCAGAGAAGATACAGTGCTTTTGAAAAGGAGAGCTCTGATATATTAAAAAAGAAAGACTTTGGAAATAGAAAGGCTAAACAGGTTGATAGTATATAGGAAAGTGAAGAGACACACAGCAGTGACTGCACAGAGACGAGAGCTGCATTCGAGGACTGCAAAACAATGCAATATGCATTGTTGAAAGCAGTGTGGGATATAAGAAGATCAAAAGCAGGGATTTCAATCTTGCAGTGTTTCGGAATCATCTGAGCATCTGAATTTTTAAACACTCCCTAGACAATTTTGACTTGCAGCTAAGGCTGAGAGCTACTTAAAATTCTTAGCATCCATGGGTACTATAAGCATCACATATAGTACACATCTAGAAGACTTGACAGTGTGGAAATGGTGCACCTGTCCAGGCAATGAGGATCACTCAGTGGAGGGAGAAAAAGAGGATCTGTAAGAGAGTGCTGTTCTCACCTTTCTTAAGGGATATTCACTTACAGTGTCTGAAATGACAGCACAATATTTAAAGACAGTTTTCAGCGTGGACTTCAGATTTGCCTATATACTGAATAAGCATGATGCTTACAATGGGGCAGGTACTTAGTGCAGTGATGAAGGTGCCACTTGAAGCTTCCATCCGGCATCAGTTTGAATTCTGCCTGTGCTTTGGAACCAATCCTGCTCTTTACTTACTGAAAGTGTCAAAATCTTAGACACCTACATAGCCCCTCTTCGTGTGCTTGTACCCATGATGACCAAATCAGTGTCAACTTAGTGGAGGTCCTTTGTGCGAAACACCATAGCAATCTCATGGAATTTGAAGACAGCAAGAAGCTTGGGAAATGAGTCAGTCTCCAAATTGATTCAGAGAAGAAACTCCATAAAGTGGTAAATGCGGTTCTACAGGGGTGGAGGACTGCGGCTCAGAATCTCAGGCCAAGATGTCGTCAAAGAATACTTCAAATGCGAGAAATGAACAAAACAACAGAAATATAACAAACTTTGGCTCACACAAACAATAAATAAAAAGAGGGGATGATGTTGTGACTTGGTGGGTAAGGTTTGTCTTTTTATCAACCTACAACTCCTACTACCAAGGATATAATAAAAAAGAAAAAGATGTATTTATTTGTATTGAAAACTCAGATACACAGAGAGAAAGATCCTCTGATTCACTCCTCAAGTGGCCACAAGAGCCTAAACCGAGCTGAACTGTAGCCAGGAGCCAGGAACTTCTTCCAGGTCTCCCACATGGATCCCTAGGCTTTGGGTAGTGCTCAACTGCTTTCCCAGGCCACAATCAGGGAGCTGGATGAGATGTGGGGATGCTGGGACACGAACCGGTGCCTGTATGGGATCCCAGGACACTCAAGATAAGGACTTTAGCCACTAGGAAACTGCGCTGGGCCCAATTTACAATTTTTAATATCTACTTTTATAGAATTTGTTTCATTGTCTATATAAAATATGAGTCTTGCCAGCTCTCGTATCCAATATGTGTCATATCAGCATTAATAAATCATTTTTTCTGAATTTTTGCCTTTTGCTAATCATTTACTATACAGTCTGTTTCAGATTGAGTCCCAATTAATATTACTTACATTTTATCATCTGTTCTTTCCACTTCTACTTCTGGTGACAGAGCTGTTTTTAGTTGAGGGCCACTGCAAAGACTGACCTTCTAAGAATGGGTATGCATGTATTAAAGCGCTGTAAGATGCTCAGTCAAATGTGCTCATTATGAAAGGAATGTGATATTCTATACTTCAAATCTTACAAGGAATCATAGCATATGTAAAATGTCAACAATTGTAAAAAGTCCTGTGAAGGTGGGAACCAGGTTTAGGTCATTTAACAAAAATTTCCAAGTGTCTTGCACTATGGAGTATATGTGAGTGTGTGTGTGTGTGTGTGTGTGTGTGTGTGTTTCCTTTTGGAGTATTATCTCCCCTTACCTCAGGAGAACAGATAGGAAACCTTATTCTTATTCTCAAACTTTCATTTGATTTATGCTACTTTGTTTACATTTTTTTAATTTAGTCACTCCCTTATGTATCCTACCAATTACACATGACCAGAATTTTGTTTTCTGTTTTACTATCAATGCTTAATTTTTTTTGTTTTAAAGCTGTTCAGTATATCTTTTTTCTCCTCTTTACTGATCATTTCTTGTTTATATTTAACGATTATTATTTTTCTAATAATCTTACTCAGTTGATTAGGGTACAAAAGGTCAAGGGCTATGGGAAAGTGGGCGATACCATTGTTTCCAGCTAATATCATCACTTTTTTTTCCTGTGTCTGGGGTCAGGGGAGAAACAAAGGGAGGGCCACTGCTTTTAAAGAGCATCCTTTTCTAATGAACTTATTATTTTAATGTCATCTTTAAGAAAATTGTAGTGTATATAGCTATAGTACATATAAAAAAGCCAGTATTGAATAAAGTATATAAATATGGGAATAATTAACAGGTGTTTAAATTTCCAAAAAGAAAAATAATTTATAATATATTTAAATCCAACTGTTGTCATTTATTTATTAATGACTACAAAACAGTGTAACCTACTGTAAAAATAAAACACTGAAATTTCTATTGTTTTTGTTTATTTTGTTAAGCCATGGATGACTAAAAGGACTCGGTAGCTTTTGTAAAATTCCATTAGCTGTATCTTGACATTTAAACTTTCAGTGTTTCTAAACTGTAAGTTGGTTAGAAAGGCCATATTATATGAGTGTTTCAAAAGTGTAAAGGTGAAACAGAAAAGAAAACTCACAGCTTAATTTTCTTCCTCATCAAATTTCAATACCATGTTCATTACAATATGTCACTCGAAGCATAACTTTTTACAGGTGTTTAATGTATTAAAAGCTTTTAATAATTTTAACACATTTGTGTCAAACTTTCAAAATCATTTACCTATTTTTGACTGAAAAGCAATTTGATATTTAAATGTCATTGAAAATGGAAATGATTGTTTTTAAAAATGTCAGGAACAAAAATACTCAAATATAATTATCCCAAATTTTTTTGAAGAATAAATAAACAAATAGTTGTAATTTGGCTTTTGGCATTCAGGCTTAATCTAATTATGATCAAATCATTACAAACAACTGTATTGGCATATCATAAATTATAATCTAAAGACATTTAAATGTCTAAGCATTCCATCTGATTTATTGTCTTTGACTTTGGCTGATGCATCGCCTCTCATGCAACCTCACACATTTGGTCTATTCCGTTTCACAGACCTTTCAGTGAGTGCTACACAGAAACCTACGTTCAGCCAAACAATAAAAAGTGACACTGGCAGTTATTCCTGCCTGAGGGTTGCACCAACATTCCAGGGATCCTGAATATTTTTCTTGTTTTAAATAGAAAATACAAGCTTTGACCTTGATTCGGTGTACTTAGCTCAGCAAAATAATAAATACATGCATACATAAATAAACTCTCCTATGTCAGCAATTGTTTCTCAAATTCCCACTACAATAAAGATTATGAACTTTAAATAGGCCCCTGGGAGTATTAAATTAGAGCACTGGGAACACTGCAAATTCATGTGATCCAGTTCTATCACCTTGCATCAGGAACTTTATCAGGAGGTTTCTTCAAATACAGCAGAGTGAAATTTAACCTTTCCAATGGCTACATTGGGGACACGTCCATTATGCATCCTTGTGTTCTCTGCTGCTTTCACAACATGTTTATACAAATGACACTCCACAGATCATACTGTATGACAGTGTGAAGCTCGTGGGGATACCCATAGAATCGCATTCATCCACATCATGTAGTATATGCAAATAGCTCTATTTCAGGTGATTTCTCCAACTTTAATATTATTTCACTTGAAATGTTCATATTTATTCTCTCTTGGTTTGATTTCCTAAAGACTCAATTGAATTACAGCTGTATCAGAAGATGAAATATGTAAAAAGTATTGCTTAAAAACAGCCATATTTGAACCTGTTTGTCAATAAAAGACATTGTAGAAATGGTGGAAAGATGGAAAAATAGTACACATGCAGATTGCACATACATGTATATAAGTATCAAAGACAAGAGCAAAGGCTTAGAAGATGTAACAATTTCCCAGACATGTGTTGATCTATTGCTGTATTTTTGTTGACATTCCAATTTATTATCATGATAAATATAATTTCTGGAGACATTAATTATCTGATGATCGTGTGCCCTGATTTTAATGGAAGCAATGACAATTAATTAATTAATACTATTGATGGATGTTAAGAATATTTAAAAGTCCTAATTTACATTTTGTTTGAATTTGTTGTAATGAAGTATGTTATCTCAATTTTTCCTTCATTGAGTCCTTATTGCTTGACATGTTCTCATCAATAATGAGATGGAAGACTGGTGGTTTATGATATAATCTATTATAGGATGTCAACATATTATTTTGTATTTTTAATTTCTTGTAAGTCAGCTAACTTATGCAATACACAAATATTTTGATTGTTTCACAGAGAACAAGAAAAATGTAAAGGGAGACATCTTGGATAGGACACTTAATGGATGTCTATCAAATAATATGTCTGTAATCTGTTTTTTATACTTCGGACAATGTAAAATTTACCATCATATTTTAAATAAGCATTTTGTCGAGTTAAGATAACAGTGACTTTTAGAGTAATCTTATGACACTCAGGAAAATACTAAAACATCTGTTATAAAAACTTGTGATTGAAAACTCAGTAATTTTCCTTTGTACTTTCACCTTATCTGAGTTAGAATGTTAGTTTACCCACACAGGTATTTCAACCAGAGGATGGTGACAGCCTCGCATTTGCTATTCACTTTCCATTCTGTGAGACTGTGAGAACAAAGTCAACTGAAAATGCAATAAAACATTAGAAAAACCTAGAAATGCTGAAAGTTAGACTGTTGAATCAATACTTCTGGTCTGGAGCCAGTGTAGTGCAGTGAGTTAAATCTTGTGATGTCAGCATTCCACATGAGTGTCCCTTTGATTCCCAGGTGCCCCACTTCAGATCTAGCTGAAGTGCTGGGGAAAGCAGCAGAAGATGGTATGATTGGCGGGGTGGCTGCAAGCAGGTAGTAGACCTGCCTGGAGTTCCTGGCTCCTGGCTCAGGACTGATCCAGCCCCAGGCCATTTTGGCTACTCACAGGAAGCCAGCAAGTAGAAGGTGTCTCTCTTTGTCTCTTTCTCCTGTCTCCCCCTGCCATTCTCTCTCCCTTCCTATCATTCTTTTACTTTTTTCTGTAAATATCAATCAATCAATCAATCAATCAATGACACACATGTGTATATATGTATGTATGGTATACATATACACATACATGTGTATATATATCCATATATCTTAAAAATCAATTAGTAGCAATTTGGGATCTCAAGGAATGAAATAGGAAATGGTTACTATTTTTATTGAGTAAATCACATCAAAAAGCAGATTACTGATATATTGCCAATTATTTGCAACATGGTCATGTTACAAAAACACTTGTGAAATTTATAAAGGTGAACTGTACTGTGTGTGTACAGACTCTTCTGTAGATAAATACACATAGTAAGTTATTGAATGTGTTTATTCTAATAAAAATCAAATCTATATTACTAGAAATAATATAAACTATCATTTTGAGAAGTAGAAATAAATGTTTCTTCCATACAGTTTCAATCATTTAAAATATGAAATATAATAGTTTCAATGTCTGTCCTATGGTTGGTATTATATCTCATATATTATTTAGAGAATGTACATTTAAATGAATATGCTGAACTATATTATATGTGCTAACATACAGAACATCTGCTAATTATCTTATTCAACATCACAAGGAGTTATGAAATATCCCCAAATTTATAAATGGATTGAGCTAATATGAAATACAGAAGTAGTCACACTGGGCTGGTATTGAGGTGCGACAGATTAAGACATGTTCTACAGTGCTGATGTCCCACAATGGAGTTCTGGTTCCAGTTCCAGCTATTCCTCTTCTGATGGAATGACTTAAATGAGCACAAGTCAAGTGTAGCCAAACTACTATGTGAGGAGAAGGGTAGAAGGAAAAACAAACAAATGGGAATAGGAAACAGCTAGTCTTTTTCTTGTTCTTGTTTCATATTTAATTTACCCTGATAATAAGTCTTACCAAGAAGAAGTCTCATAATTTCATCAGAATCTCACCAGGAATGTCTTAACCTTGTACTGGAAAGATATACTGGCACAATTCAGCCTTCTAACATACTGTTTTAGAGTTTATCAAGCAGTTTTGCATATAGTTGCTGAAGTGGGTGAATCTTCTACACTATGCATGTCTTTGAAACAAGCCATGTGTACTTTAAACTCAGCCACATAATTACTGCTAATATCGTTATTAAAATACACATCATGCTGCTTGTTAATTAGTATGAGAGTTGTTAGTGAAAATTTAGGGAAATAAGCATTATGTAAAATATGTAAATTAGTGGAAAGTACAACCATGAAAGAGAGAATCCTATCTAGCAGGACCAGTAGCTAATACATTAAAATTTGCATATCAAATGCAGACTTATTGCCTTCTATATATCTCTCTGCTGATTAGTTGGTATGGTGTTAAAATGATAACGGAGCTATCTTTTTGGGAAGGTGCTTGTTGGACTTGGCAATAGCACCCCCAATCTGCCTACAGTTTTTCAAACTAATACATATTTAATAAAATATCATTTGGAATATTAAATGAATAAAGAGTCCCAAGACAGTTCACATCACATCCAAGAAAAGGGTCTATATTCACCAGTATGTCATTAACAACCATAGAGAACAATGAGCAATGGGTTACAGTGTTTCTTGTTTTTTTCAAAAATACAATGCAAGTCATGCATTTGCTTATAAACACACATGATACACAAATACACCTAGGACAGAAACTACCTTGGGAAACTTTTGGAAACTTGGGAGAAAAATCATCATCCATAGCAGAGAAAGCTATTGAGAATGGAATAAATGACTAAATATTTTTAAAACGAACTAAAATAAATTGTTTATGTCATCTACTTTACCATCCTTTTTTCCATTTAACACAACTTACCCATCGCTTTCTAAAATGACTGTAATGGAAAGTGTGCTGGAAGTATAGAAAAGTAAGCATATTTCTGTACTTTTCTTTGAAACCACTTTACCTCTTATAACTTATATAAACTCCATGACATTAATTGTGGAAAAACAAGTCATATGAGATCTACACATCTTTGGCTACTAAGATTGGTGGGGAGATGGACAAAACATTAAACCATGAGCAACAAAATGTCATCCTTGGATTTACTTTTTCAGGAATTGTCAGCAGAAGGTCTACTTTATTTTCTTCGAAGCCTGATGCACCATGGACAACAGCCTAGAACTATCCATGTCCATGGATTCAATGTTGCCGAAGCAGCTGGCCTGGGAATATCAAGGCAACAAAGAATTATGAGAGAGATAGAATTAGAGAGAGAGAGAGAGAGAAAACATCAACAATATCAAGTTTTATGAATCTCTAAGTTTATGCTCTTCACAACGCAACAGAAGAAATCAATATATCTCAACTTTTTTTAATTACCGTGTGTGTACTACATTAATCAGTCATTTTACCAAGACAAGAAGAAAGATTATTTTTAATGGTAATATTGAAAATGGAAGTAATTTCTGAGGCCATGCACTCCAATATGAAAAGAGTGGAAGTTCATGTTGCCCAAATTCACACTGAAGTTGTAACTATCTAGATCTCATATTGCAAGATCTTTTGGAAATAATTAACTATACAAAATATTTACATAAATCAGATCATTGTAATGGAGTCTAACTCAGTAGGACTGGTGTCGTTACAAAAAATGGTGAAATTGGAAGACAGATGACCATAGGTGGGAGACAGTGAGAGGACCAGAGGTGCTCAGAGAGGCAAACAGCAGAGCCTTCCTCTGGGACCTTCAGAAGGAATGAACTGTAAAAACAGCTTGGTTTCCAACATCTAATCTCATAACCACAAGATGATATATTTTTTGTAGTTTAAGACATTTGTGTCTCAGGGCCTTGCTATGACAATTTCAGCAGACAAATACAGATGATCATATCCAGGATTCCAAAACACAACTAGCTATTAAAATACTTTTTGCGGAAGCCTGGTGTGCACACATTTGTATACACACAGTGATTTTTTTGTAAAGAGACAGAAGACAGATAAGCTACTAAAGTGGATAGTCCATTCTTTCTGCTTTGGTCAGGCCAAAAACCTACTCTTATTTGGCCCAGAACAAGGTATACAATTTCTAATGTGATATAAAGTTTATTGTTTAATAGGGGATACTTACATTACAAAATATTTTATACCCAGGCATCCTACTGTCTTGCCTAACTTTTAGGAAGGTGAGTGTAAGTTTGTTACACTGTGTGTGTATACTGTCCAAAATGTAAAAATGATTACTATCGTTATTGCCTACTTAAATTCTTTTTCCTGTTTTTTCATCAGGATTCATACTGCCCCAGACAAGAGCACTGACAGGAAGGGGTGGACATAGAAGAATAAGTGAGAGTGTTCTGTCAAAGTCAGAGGGAAAGCTTTAAAAAAAATGGAAAAAGGGATTCTAAATGTTTAAACTGATGGAATGAATCCTGAAATTAGAATTTTTCCATTTTCTTGATGGTAGCAAATTTTCTCCTTTTATTTCAAAAAATCGGATGCTGTTTGCCCTAAAAAGTAGAAGTCTTCTAATAAAATAATTTGTGAGACATTGCTTACTCATCTAGGACGTATGCTATCAGTTTATACCTTAACCTATGCTAAAGTTCCACCAGTATACTCCCAAAGAATAGGAAAAGAAAGGTTTCAAAGGAAACTGAAAAAGTTACCAGGGGTCAAAATGTCTGTATGCTTCATTCAGTTTATATAGATAGGTATTCAGGGAGCACAAGCTGGAATGGATATTAAGACTGTAAGAATATGGTGATACAAACACAAAGTTAAGACAGGCGAACATCATCAATCTGGATCATTGGGCAGAACTCCCAGATGCTCAGTATGTTGACAAAAATGTAAATCCAAGTCCTGTATGACCTAAGTAAACATTAAATACCAAAGCATTCTGGGTAGAATGTTCAGAACAGTGGGCAAAAGCTTAGGGACATCACAATGCTAGAAAGTCCTAATTATGAAAGATCTTCCTGTACATGAAAATTACAGAGGACAAAGACAATTTGATCGTGAAAACAGGAAAATATACAAAGAGCAGTCCATAATCATGTAAGTGGTCTATGAGCTCTGTTCCCAAAATGTTAGTGAGTACATCCTTGCCTTGCATCTACCAGGATCCCATATGGGAACCAATTTGTATCCCAGCTGCACCACTTCCCATTCTGCTCACTGCTTGTGCCTGGGAAAGCAGTCGAGGAGGTCCCAAAACCGTGGGACTCTACACCCATATGGGAGACCTGGAAGAAGCTCCAGACTTCTGGCTTTGAAACATCTTAGCTCTGGGCATTGTGGCCATTTGGGGGATGAAACAATGGACAGAAAATTCTCCTTCTCTCTGTATATCAGCCTTTTCAATAATAATAATTATTATTATAATAAATCTTTAAAAAGAAGTTAGAAAATGCAGGGGAAATTCCACCACAAAATTTGGTTCCTGAAAATAACAGAGATGATGGGAATCCAGTGTTACCAAGGGACAAGTTGTGCATCTTAGCCGTCACAGACGTGATACGTGTAATTTCCACATTTTAAAAATGGAACCAAAACAGTAATCAAAATAATCTGACAAGCAGAGGACTTTGGCGCTAGCTTGTCGAACACATTCTCCTTGAAGTGAATCTTGACCGTGCAGTCGCATACTGAACGCTTATTTCATCTATATTGAATAGAAGAGCTCTCAGAGAAGAAGACAAATGCTCCATTTGATTCATAAACACAGAGAGACAGTTCTTCAGTCAGTTCCCCTACTTCTGGAGCCAGTTAATGAACCAGGAACCTCTTGAAGAAAAAGATGATTAAACCTCATGATGAAGGATGTTTTTTACTGCAGATTTCTTACCTTGCTTTTCTTGTTCCCAGGCTTCTTCAATGAACCCTATAGCCATTTGAGAGGATGACTCCACAAGCAGTGAGAAGAGTCAGACTTTTTCATCATTATAAAATGCTGCCTTGGAAGATACATGGAGATCAAGAATGTTGATGTGTTTTGCTAACTAATTGCCAATCTGGTGAATATCAAGTGATTAATAAGAGTCCATTTATCAGTTCAGTTTGTTTTTAAGCATATGCCTAACTTACATTTATTCAAGTTTGTTAAATCTGTTATTTTCAAAATTCAGTGTAAATATTAGAAATAGACAATTTTTATCTTTGTAGCATCTTTGCTTCTATAGGATATGACATGAGAAATCCTATGATAGGGAAATCCAAATGAAAGTCTCGAAATTGCATTTACCCATAAAAAACAAGAAATCAAAAGGAGTGTTGCATCTCTGAAAGCATTGTAGTGATTAATAACACAGTCAAGGCCTGGTCAGATGCGGAGGTCTTGATTTCCAAACACCCTCCATCAACTTAATTTGTGGTCTACTTAGTAAATTGATGGATTTATCATAGACAAGATTTTCCTGAAATTGCTGCTTTTTCCTGTGTTGTTTGCTGAAGTAACACCTCTGCCACTCAGTCTGAGGCTACTCACCTGGCAAATGTCTTTTCTCCATACCTGCTAACAAAGACAATCGAAGTATTTTCTCAGTTATCCAGCCCAGCAACACAATTCTCCATCCTTGTGTCATCATCAGTGCTTAGAGATCTTGATCTCCATTCTCTTCCACGATGTTACACTGACCTATGAAAAGATGTCTATGAAGACATTATATGGATCAGGCTTCGAAGCAGAAAGTATAAGCAGCTGTGAACATATATGTTACGTATGTGTTTCTAGTAGTTACAAACAGATCTCACAAAAATCGCAGTGAACTTTCTAATGATTCAGTGGATTTTCCTTTTTAAGATTTGCTTACTTTTATTGGAAAGGCAGATTAAATTTATTGAGAGAAGAAGATGAAGATCTTCCACCGACTGGTTCACTCCCTAAATGGTTAAAACAGCAGAGCTGAGCAGTTCTGAAGCTAGAAGTCAGGAGTTTGTTTTGGGTCTCCCACATGATTCAGGGTCCCAGGCACCAAGGCCATCTTGTAGTGCTTTCTCAGGACCTAAGCAGGGAGCTGGATTGGAAATGGAACAGCCAGGGCACAAACCAGCACTGCTGTGGGATCCTAATGCCTTGTCCGCTGAGGGTTTAGCTTCTGAACCATCGTGCCAGGCCCTTCAGTGATTCAATATTGTGTGGAATCATCATATACCCTTTATTAAATAAAAGATAAACTGTTACATCTGTCCATTCTTACATCAAGAAAAGAGGGGTAATATTTTCTCAGCCTATTAGGAAACTTAAGGTGACATAATCTGCATTTAGATGGGTTATTCCAATTTATACTCAATCAACACAATTACTTTTGACAATGCCTAGGACAAGAGAAGGATCTATAGTATGCCTGGAAAGCTGAATTTGCTCTTCAGACATATGATTCATTGGATATAACATTCTTACTATTGCAGGAACAGATGGAGAGGATTTCTTGCAAAATGAGCTCACACAGGATTTGGGAGGTGACTCACAGGGTAAATGGTTGGGATTTCGGAGGAAAGTTTGGGCTTCCTCTTGCTTGCTGCTGGAGCTCAGCAGAGACTAAATCCCCAATTTTCTATCACTAACTAGTGATGAAACTAAGCTTCCCATCATGAATTATTCTGTGATTCACAACAAGAAAGGCAGGCTTACACAGCACTACTTTTTAGGTAAGTGAAATCAGCTTCTACAAGATTGTTCTCAAACTTGCAATAAACACGGATAAGTAGCATGACATGTCCAGAGGAACCGTGGCTCCTTCTTCCTTCCATATTCCTTTTTCTTTCCTGTATCTCACTTAATGGGGATTTTCCTAAGCCTAGCTGACGAAAGAAACTAAGAGTAAAGTCTTTTATGTACACTTTCCTCATATTCATAAATTGCATTATAGGGAAGAATATTCAGATTTATTTATATTCTCACAGATACTTTTTGAGAAGGTAAAACGGGCTGGGTATCTTATTTTGTGCATTTCCATGTTGTTTTATCAACATTTTGAAGGTCAGCAAAGCATAATTAAAGACATGATACTAAATTATCAATATCATGTGTTTTACATAACAAATAATTTATTACTACATTCAGGCTTATTTTATGCCTATTTCATGCATATAAAACAGATTCTAATTAGATTATTTTAGTTGATATAGAAAAGATCAGAAAAAATAGAAAGACACTATGCGACAATATTTCTCCCTATAATAAATGACAGTAGGCAGTTACAAAAACTAAACACAGGCTGAAGATGTATAAACAATCAGTTTTTAAAAAAGGAAAGAAAGAAAAAAAGAAAAAAGGAGTATCTAGATTCCTGTCAAAGACCTAACTCTTTGAATCTGGAATTCTTTGAATGACAAACTGAGGTTCACCATGAACATTCAAATGGAACTTTCAGAGAATTGTAACATAATGAGTTTAAACCCAAGTTGAGTATGATTCTTTATTTCAAGGACTTTTAGGGAACACGGAAGTTCTCACAATCAACTTCTCTTTGTTTTAATGCTATTGCCACATCTTATGTTGAAATGTTGGTAGTCCAACTCATTAAATACATTGTGAAGTGCTAATAGGTTTGTTTTAATTAAGGTTTCTGGCATCAGAAAATTAAGAGTTCATGGAGAGCGTACCCAGAGGAAATTGGCTGATCATGCCATGTAACACCAAATCCCACATTTATCACTGGAATGAATAAAAATAGCTGCACTCTAAAAAAACATACAGTTTAGCATATTAATGATTTTAACTTGTATAACGCTTTCTTTTTTTTTCATTTTTTTAAAATTTATTCATTAATTACATTGTATTATGTGACACAGTTTCTTAAGTACTGGGATTCTCCCCACCCCTCCCCAAACTCTCCCCCCATGGTGGATTCCTCCACCTTGTTGCATAACACCTAGTCCCGGTTAATCATCTGTTGTCTGCAACTTCCTGGAACAAAAATAACCTGTGCTGGGTCATTTTGATTTGCCTAAGCACTTTACATAATTGGAATATATCAACAACAAAAACAATTGATCCCTTGCTAACGTTTTATTCAAAAGAAGCTTATCAGCAATTACATGGAGAAGAGACTTAGAGAGAGCACGTTGTTCCAGCCACTGGTTCACTCCCCAAATTGCTGTATAAGCAGAGTGATGCCAAGAGCCTCTAGCCTCCTGGGGGTCTCCCATGTGGCTGCACAGGCACAGGAACCTGAGTCTTCTTTCTACACAACAGATAGGGTATACAACAGATACAGTCACCGAACAATTAAAATGTACTCCAAAGCATACTTATCAACATTTTCAATTAAATGTTTAATAAAACTTAAAAACATTGTTTCTCCAACCATCAGTTTATGTGTTTCTGAAAGAGATAAAAATAGTAGACCCAAGGAGAGCCTGAAAGCCTACGACTTACTTGGATATGTACATTATTCTTCATAATGATATTTCCTTTTCATTCATTGATTCAGCAAATTCATTCCTTCATGTCTGTTATTCTAAACATGGAGAATTCTATGTCAAAACAGTAAGATTTTTTTTCAAATCGGTCCATTTCTGTGCTAACAGAGGAGCAGCTGCACCTCCAAACCCACTGCCACTTTAAGGGTGGTGGTGGGCAAAGAAGTTAGTCTACAAACATGAAGATTTTTAATTAAATTTGACCAATAAAAGTAAAATGCTAAGGGACTAAAGTGAATTACAGGTGATGCATCATTTGATATAAGCTAAAATCTACCAAAAAAAAGAGAGAGAGAGAGAGAGAGAGAGAGAGAGAGAGAGAGAGAGAGAGAGCTACCTCTGTTGCAGTTAGCTCTAACCCAGCTCTAACCCAGCTACATGGGAAGGGCAGGCCATGCAAGGACCCATAGAGACTGGAATCACTGAACAATTAAGTATAAACACCTTGGGCAGAATCATGCAAATATGGCCAAGAGACCAGAAGAAAACCGCAAATCACACATAGTGGAAGAGAAAGACAGTGTTACAAGCTGAAATTTAAAGTATTACTCACAGGGTAGAATAATGCTCTCAGGACCATGCTAAACAGAATAAAGTCAAGACAAAGTTCAACACGATGGGAGTGAGGCAATTTCTGATCAGACGTGGGCATACAGTGTCTAGCCAGAGAATAATGAATTAGGGAGTAAGTGTAGAAACAGGAAACCTTCTCAGAGAGAAATTTAATCATCGAGACGAAGTGTCAGAGGAGCTCAGATGATAGGAATCGCAGAGAAATTGATTACATGAACAAGACAGGTCAATTGAATCTCATATTCTGTTACAGTTGTTGTCAGCCAGCAAGCATAAAATACATATTATGTAATGATACACATTGTGTAGAAAATCTGATATTTGGAGGATTTTTTAAAAATTTAGACCAATATTTTAATATATATATGAACAAATACATTATTATTATTATTGTACAGACTCAAAAATTATTATGTTTCTTGAAATTAAGTTCTACTATGGCTTTTCATTACTTCAAAGCATACATTTTTTCCCACAGATCTTACAAATAATTGTGATATTTAAATATTGGACACTTTTGGGCCCAACGAGGTAGCCTAGCACCTAAAGTCCTCGCTTTGAAGTACCAGGATCCCATATGGGTGCCGATTCTAGTCCTGATAACCCCACTTCCCTTCCAGCTCTCTGCTTGTGGCCTGGGCAATCAGTCCAGGATGGCCCAAAACCTTGGGAAGCCCGCACCTGCGTGGAGACCTGGAAGAGCTTCTGGCTCCTGGCTTCAATTGGCGCAGCTCCAGCCATTGTGGTAACTTTAGAAAGGAATCATCAGACAGAAGATCTTCCTCTCCATCTCTCTTCCTCTTTCTATGTATGTGACTTTGCAATAAAAAATAAATAAATCATTAAAAAATGTATTGGACATTTATGAGTGTTGAGAGATATTTATGTCTTAATATTATACATTGAAGTTAATGTTGTATAATGAAATGAGAAATAAGTTGCTGGCATGGAATCAGCTTTGAAATATATCATTTTCCCCTTTTCCTGAAGAATAACGTGGATCAATGATAAAAGGGCTACTGTGTGTTCCTTTTCTGGACAGTCAACTGGGACATGTTAGGTAAGTTTTGACAGGCTTGGAACAATGTTCCTCAAATGAGACATTATTCAAAAACTTAAGAAATACATTAAGCCAGAAGATCTTAAATATGTTCTTGAAAGATATATGAGACTATATCTGTGTAGCATTAGTGACTGCCCAAGGCCAGGATCATTTTAACCTCTTTCTCAAGTTCTTAATCCCCTGTATTTGAAACACTGTGTCGTTCCAAAGTTATGATGTCACTGTGTCGTCCCAAAGTTATGATGTCACTGTGTCGTCCCAAAGTTATGATGTCACTGTGTCGTCCCAAAGTTATGATGTCACTGTGTCGTCCCAAAGTTATGATGTCCATTTATATTTCAAATACGGCAAGATACTCTCATTTCGCCATCATTTTCAGGAGAAAGAAAGTTTGAAAATTCTTGGTGATAAAAAGTAACAAAAGTATTTCAATATATTTATGACTTGTTAGTACATGTTATTTATTCTAAGAATTGACCAAGCTACTCTTTAGGTATATATTAAAAAGGCAGGAACACCTCAGTAAAGTGCGACCTTGCCAGTTTGTCAGTGGGAAGAATATGACTAGTTCCGGAAATTCAGTCCACGTCGGAGGATCAATGACTTACAGCACCTGATTTTATCATTTAATACTTTAGGTTAATAAAATGCTCACATGAATGAAATAAATGATGCTATTTTGTAGAAGACAGTGTTCGTTGTCAAAAAATAATGAATAGGACTCAAATACAATATGCTCTGAACATTTTTCCTGTGCAGAAGGCAAAAAAGAAAAGAAAAAGTAGGTATTGAACATTAAAAGACTGCAGAGTGGCAAAGTGAAAGATAATTTAAACTAGCATTTACTCTTAAATTAAGTATTTCAACTTTTAGTAGAGAACAAAAATAAAACTGCAGGATTCAAAGGTGAAAATAAGTGAATATTTCATTTTCTTAGAATATTCCAAAAATGGACTAATTCTTGTAATAAAATAATTTTAAATGTCAGTATAAGATTTTTGGGGATATAAAAATTTGCCAGTTACTATCTTAATTTCTCTTATTCTCTCTCAAATTGAATTTATGATAGGCATTTATCTAAATAAACTTCTGCCTATTTTTTCAAGGCCTTTAGATCTAAATAGACATAAAATCTTGATAAATACTATTTTTCATTTAGATACTTATTTTTTCCAGGTATAATTTTTATTCTTGCAGTTCTTTTGTGCACAGCTCAAATAACGGTTCCCTGGCCTTTTTCTGTCCCTGAGTCACTTTTATCTGCTACCTTTTCTGCATTTGAATGAGTCCTTCTAAATGGAAGTCTAGTGTTATAAATCTAAAAATACATTGAAAAAAAGTGCCTTCCAAGCATTCTAGAAAGAGGGGTATAACTTTTAAAGATCCTCAGAATTTTCTTTCAAGTTTTTATTAATGTGCAATAATTCTCACTACTTCCAATTCACTCAGGAAAAATTGCAAATAGCACAAGTGTTTTTCAAATGCAACCATGTTCACATCATAAGGAGGTGCAAGACATTAAACACTGCATGCACATCAATACAATACAGCTCCCACAGACTGGACTCCACACAGAATCACTTATTGAGGACAGGTTTACAGCAGTCTTCTAAAAGTCAACAACAAGCTGCAAAATAAAAGATATGACTGCAGCCTATATAACATTAATTCCAATTTAGGTGTATAACATTTCAAATACTAGTTCACAAAATTAGATTTAAAGGGAATTACAAAATATACCTCATATAAAGGAGAGGAGTTTGACCTTTAAGAAAACTTTCTATATCAAACAAAATCAGATTATTTTAGATAACAAAAAGCAACCATGTTTGGTTATCTTAAAGAATAACTTAAATTTTGGGCAACATAGTATAGGAACTTGAAGAATACAAAATTATTAATGATCTGGTTTTCAGTTAATCTCCATTCTGGAAGGCTGAATACAATTCCCAAATACCAGGGTCCCTTACACTCATACGGATGACCTGGTTATTCTGTCCTAATTTCAGTCTGTCCCAGCACTTGCTGTTGGGGAGATTGAAGGGGTTGGCCAGTGGATGAAGGATTCTCGCTCTCTCTCTCTCAGTCTCTGTCACTCTCTCTCATTGTGTTTGTATGTATCACTTTCCTCAGACCCTGCATGTGTGGTTCTCATTAGCCAATATTTTATAACTCCATTTATTTACCAGTTTATGCCAATATAGATAACAAATATAATTACAGAGCTAAACGTGTGAACTATTCCCAAGGAATAGTATAACACACACACACACACACACACACACACTCATTTACACACCGCAATTCTTTTAAAAGTTCATTAAAAGGGTGTGTCAGGATTACTGTGCATAGCTAATTTTTTTTCATGTAAAGTAGCATTATACATTAACTCCATATATAGAGAATACTAGTTCAAAGTAACATTTGTCCAAATGTGGTAGTCCATTGATTTTTAAAAAGTACTCATTTTTAAAAAGTTTATGCAGCTACCATTTTAAAGATCTAGATAAGAAGTCTAAGATCTCAGTGGCAGGAAAACTGAACTCATTGTATCGTTCTGTTGCTATTTAAGGAAATTAGTACATTTCAAACTAATATTTATCTTGCTTTGTATTTTCTTACTGAGAAGTTCAAGAACAAAGGTGTTACTTTTACTAACAGCTGGTGGTATGCAGCTTTTACAATAATTTTATTATGCTCATTTAATTTTTCTACTGCTATATTTTTCATGCTCATTTTTCCTGTTATTCTGCTATAGTATAGATTTGTATTAGCAAATCATTTTACTTGTTCACAGTGTTTATATACTTCTTTATACAGATTTGCATATACTTGGTTTCCATACACTGGTACACTCTGCACATTGAGCTCTGTAACCTTCCATCAGTAAGTACCTGGAATGGACACATCCTCCGAGTGATGTTGAAGGTGCACTATGTTATCGAAGTTCCAACAGGGTAGAACTAATGTGCTAATTCCTTAGCACTTATCATAAACCTGAGTCTATTACAGCCTCCAAACTTCAGCAATGACTAATTCCACAGGTATAAATGCTACTGATTTGTATTTCAAAGTTATCAGTTCTTGCAATTATTTGGCATTACAATTTCAAAATAGAGTGAATTTTGGTGAGTGTATTCAATATGCTCATTTAAGTTTTTCAACCTTTGATTACACACAGCTAGAACCCAAATCAGAGCCATGATTTAAAAAAATAAGTTTTTATACTTTTAAGAAGTAATCTGTTTCTATCCTTTATTGACTTTCAGATATATCAGTGGAAACCACTGGAAGTGTCCTGCATACATACAAGGTTTTTCTTGATGCTTTGAATGTCATCATGCATACTTGCCAGATCAAGCTTAGAAAGCCCAGACTTAGGAAGGATTCTGCTTTTCTGCCCTCCCTTTCTGCTTCCCTGATGCCGCTGGCCTGTGTAATTAACCCGTTTCATGATTTTTCTAAACTCACCACAGTTAGTTCCTGAAATATTGCTTCCTAAATGTCACTTGCTTTCAAAGATCAAATAAAAAGATGAAGCAAGCAAAGTAATTTATTAGATAGGCTATCACAAAATATGACCCAAAAGAAATTTAAGAAAAAGGAAGAACTTCCACTTTAAATAGAAAGTGGTTTGTTGTGTTTTATTTGAGTCTGGTTTCATCCTGTGCTTGTAAGGCTACTGAGTTCAAGTTCATGAAGAAGTGTCTTCATCAGTCTCTACACGATCAGGTGAAAATTCCATTATTCACAAAAGTTTGAAATTGTTCCTTGATTCTTAGTAACTTTTTTGTAGGGCACAATTATAACAACTATGATCACACACAATATCCCCTGTGCTCATATTTCATGGCAATTGCATTCAGCAATGGCATGTTATTAGGTAATAATTCATTGATAGTGATCATTATCACTTATTTATTTAATATACAGAGTAACAGCTTTGAGAGAGAGAGATCCTAATCCATTTGTTTATTTCCACAATGACATAACAATCAGTACTAGAGCAAAAGCAGAGTCCCAAGCACTTGGGACATTACCCAATGCCTTTACCAGGATGATGAGCTTCAACTGCATCAGTGGAACAGCAGCAAGACTTGAACCAGCACTCTCACATGAGATGCCAGCGCTGCAAGCAACAGCTGAACCCACTGTACCACAATGCTGGGTCCTCATCTTTTTAAAGAAATCATATCATTCTCTGATCCAAATAGCAAATAGACTCTGTAATTTGATCATGTATAAGAATATCACAAACTCAAGATGAAGTTAAATATGTAATATTTGAATTAATCTATAAGTCAAATAATTACTACAGAGGAAGAGGTGGAGCGGGATGTCAAAGTTAACTTTTTACAAAAGTCTCCCCTGAAAGAAATAACTTTGAGCAAGTACTCCTCCCTGGAAATACAGCATACAAATAAAGTCAAGTTCTGAGGCCTCTTGACCTGCAAAAATGAGTAAAACTGATAATGGGAAACAACCAAAATTATTCTCGGTGACCCTAACACCTCTGCCACTCAAGCTGCTAAACTGTCATAAATGGAAAATATCATGGGTATCAAACTTCACACTGCCAGATTTGAATAGCAGGTGGTCATGTGATTTCCCCAACATCTTGATCCATCCTCAGGAGCTGTAGTAATAGGTCAGATCTCAGGAACAACTGTGAGAACTGGTGGGTACGAAGCACCTGAATCCACTGGGGGTCAGAGGAGGGGGAATAAGGTTAGCAAGAAATACCATGGAATGCTTCAGAGTGGCTCTACATCGCTGCCAGAGAAGACAGGGTTTAAACTTGTCACACTGCAAAACACACCGTCTAGCAGTCAACCGGACTTGAATGTTTGGCTGGCTTCCTCAAGCAACACAAGTATTCATTGTGCCTCTCCCATAGACCAGCAACTGCCTCAACAGGGAAAGCTCTGGAAGACTCCTGCCTATGGGATACCATAAATGGAGAAAACTCAGGTCTTTCTTGACCAGGAGGGAATGAAAATGATATAAATCTTATTGAAAAGTATAACAACATGGGGACTTGTATTGTGTTGCATCAGGTTCATTCCATATAGGTCCCAATTGAAATCCTGGCAGCCCCACTTTCACTCCAGCTCCCTGTTCATATGCCTGGGAAAGCAGCAGAGGATGGCCCAAGAGTTGGTACCCAAAACCAGGTGGGCAACTGAAAGAAGTTCTGCTTCCCAGATTTGGCCTGGCCCTACCCAGCCACATGTGGCTGGTTGGTGAGTGACACAGTGGATCTAATATCATTCTTTGTGTAATCATGCCTTTCAGATAAACAAAATCAATCTTAAAAGATAAAACAAGAAGTAAAGAAGCAGTAACTGAAAATTTTCTGAACTTGGAGGAAAATGCAAATAATCATGTATAAGAAGGCCAAAGGTTTCCAACCAAACGCAATCCATTTAAGAGAATCCTAAAATATGTGGTAAAACTCTTAAAGGTCAAAAACAGAGCATAGCCAATAACACATAAAGCAATCCCACATAAATATAAACACACTTATTGTGTAATAATAAATAGGTCAATGCAACAAAATGACATGATGGCCATAAACATACACTCTTCAGTTTGAATCACCTACACAAATAAAGCAAACATTATAAATCTAAAGAAAAAGAAAAGCAATGCAGAATAAAGCTTCATCGCATAATTAATAAATTAGGGGAATGCAAGTCAAAACCACAATGAGATATTGCCTCATGCCCAGTTACGATGATTTATACAACGAAGAAACAAATCACCGGTGCCAATCAGGGTGAGGAACGAGGGAGAGTCTTAAGGGTGGCTGTTGGGAATGGAAATCAGGAGAGTCGTTGTGGAGTTTATAGTCTGAATAAAAGATTTTGAATAAAAGATGATGCAAAAACTCTGAAATAGAAGTGCTCTACGCCCCAGCAGTACCACTGCTGAAAGATGGTTGAACTTACATTTTGATGGTGGACAAATTATAAATATCAAACAGAGCCCAATCAGTTGACATTTATGTTTTGATCCTTTTCAGCACTAAGGAGATGCTGGTGTGATACTGTTTCCTGTTTGGGAGGGAAATCAGGTACAGAAGACACCTCTTGCAGGATCTCACTATTACATAAAAGCTTAAAATTGAACCTCCTAAAAAGCTGTAATTATACACTTGGGTAGAAAGAATCCATTCTTCTACCACGTGGCACACTACAGTGTTTAAAGCTAACACCTCCCTTTTTCAAGGGTGTGAATGCCTAACACTCACCTAAGAAACCCAGATGAAATCCCAGGACCCTGGCTTTGGTTGGCTCCCTCCATGCTATTGTGGCCATTTGGGGACCAGCAGATGGAAAACTACACTTTCCCTCATTTTCTCTTTCTCGCTCCCTGTTTCTGTGTGTGCATATGCCTTCCAAATTAATAAGCTGGTCTTTAAAAATAAAGTGGCTAGTAAGAAAGATATTTAATTATTTCAAGCAGTCATTATTTCACAAATCACAATTAAAAACTAAAGTTCACAGAACAAATAATGAACATAAAAATTAAAATTACAAGTAATAAAATTAAAAATTGTAAGAAAAAAATTACAAATAGTAACAAATAAGAAAACAGTCCTCCTTGATGGAAGCAAAGCAAGGAAATACCCTTGTCTATGGGCAAGTCAGTTGTTCAGACTTGCAAAGTCATCCTCCAAATCTTTGAAATTTATTGACAAGTTTCTTCAAAATGCAATGAGCCTTTTCCAAATTTCACAACCCAAAAATGTTTTTTGTTCAAAGCCTAAAAAACCCCTATTTTAGTGCTGATATCATCGTGGATAGGCCATCCCTCGTTTTCCATAGGTTAGGAGATCAATTTAGATGAATGATTTGCTGTGAGTTGTTGAGTTACCTAATGTCATAAAAAGTATGAGCTTATTTTTACTTGGGTAAAGTAAACTCATCAACACATATGGCCATTCTAATTACTGGGTAAATTTGTAATGAACTGTTTGATAAATTACACAGTCATGTCTCTTTAATTGAGGACTAGCTGCTGTTTATTAGAGAACTTGTGTAGAATAGATTGACTTTATAAAAGGGTGAGATTTGCTTTCCCTTTTATTAATAAAATACCCGTAATGGATTGCTTGGGATGCTTCTCACATTCTAATTTAAAGCATGATCCATAATAAAGGTGTTTTATTCCTCTCCTACCTTTGCAGATTGATTTTCTGTGCTGGCTGGGGATTTTGTGTTTAATTATACTTCCTCAACAATAGTCTACTTAGCTTTATATTTAAAAAGCTTTTCTCTCCTGGAGCTCTTAAAATAATAGGACCTACACTCACTTAAAGTTCACTTTTTCTGAGACAGGGAATTAAAGCTATTGGAAAACTGAAAACCTTAGTGATTCAAGCTACAGTTTTATGCAGCATATTGTAAGCATGTCATCTGAAAACTCCAAATGTTTGTATTCATTGTGTACAGACTTTTAGAGACACTGCTTTGTTTAATTCCATGTGAATTTATTTATTTACAAAGTTCTCAACAGACATCATAGTTCACACAGAATACTGTGATATAGATGTTACACTTTCTACCAGACCCTCACCCTGACCGTTCCAGCACTACCCTACACTAAAGACCATGAGACTGATTTCCAATGTCCAAGTGAACATCAAAGAGAAGGACTTTAGGAGCTATTCCGTTTAGCTTGGATTTTAGAGTGCTTCAGAATCACAAATTTGCAAGGGTGGGATGTGATATGCAGGGTTAAGTCAGTTTCTTAGCTGAAATCTTTTTCAAGATATTAAATTTTTAAAGTTAAGATAAGGGTAGTATCTGGAAAAAAAAAAGTTGAACTATTTTTAGCTTGACTCACCTTCCTTTATGTACAGAGCCTACCCTTTAAGGTAGACGTGATGGTTAGTTGAAATCTACTACCTGTGATTTCTCAGCCTGTTTGGCTTATTTTATTTGAATTCCTATCTCTCACTAGATATAACATAAAATGTGTCACCTTTCTAATATAATTTGGTTCTTTTACCCCATTCCATCTCCAACACCTGTGAGTTCTTTCATAAGGTGACAGATTATTTCATAGATCAATTACTTTCAAGTAATTTATTTTATTTCTCTTCTTCCCATGAAATGCAGATTTTATGACGGTAGATTTGTATTCATTTATCCTCACCAGTATTTCCCAAATGTGGCACACACATTGTGATCAGTAAATACTCGTGGGGTAAATTTTGAAGCCAGCATAGGGTTAATGGATGGTACTTGAATTTGAATAGGCACAAAAACTGTTGCCATGTATCTATTTACATTTATTGGATGCTCAACCAACAGATTTTTAATTGTAGTAGAAAGGGATATCAGAAATCATATAAACTGCCCTATTATAAGCTCCCTGAGAGAAAGATCTATACTCCCAGAACAACTTGACAGCAATGTCCATTTCTCAACCTAGTGTATTTCATTTTGACTCATCTATTTCTGAAATACATGCTGAAAGAATGCGAAGATCTTGAACAAAAGGGCCACTCATTGGAAAAACTTGTACCAGGGACCTTTCAGTCGTAACAGAGCTTCAGAATGATCCGAGTCAAGCGCTCCAGGTAGGACCAGCCCAGTCCTAGCTTCAGCCATGAGATATCTGGGGCAGTACAGATGTTTGAGGAATCCACTCCCGGAAACGGTTGAGAAAACGGTAAAGGGTACACACTCAAGCAACTAGAAAAGCACAGGAATGGACCAGAGGCACTGGAAGCTTAACTGAATTCCTGTGCCAGTTCAGATACACTCTAAAAAGTTAATTTTAACACTGAATCCATTGGGTGAACTTTGGTTAGTACAAAGGAAAACTTTCAGAAGCATGTTAATTCAGTATCCCAGTTGTAATGATGAGGTCCGAGTGGATTCATATTTGTAACACACACATATTTCCTGTGGTGAAAATTAGTCAATATTGACTGCAAAGGCGATTAATTAGAATACAAACCTTCATCAAAATTTACTAATAAATTAGGCCTGGAAAGAAGGACCAGCTTTGTGTAATTCAGTCTTTACATATAAAAATGAAGCTTATATTCTTTTCATTTTCAATTAATGGAGACTATCCTCTTATCTTTCCAATAATTTTGAGTCTAGCAATCCACATTCCATTTAGAAGCACACAATTATGAGCGGACTCTTCAGCGGGAATTAAAGCAGTATAAATCACAAAATCTTGGCTCCTGTCTGGTGTCATCCCACTTCATTCAGCCTATTGCTGTGTGCTCTATTTTGGGTTTTGTTGAACTGACATCCAAAACTTCCTTTTTCTAGCCCCACTGCATCACAATAATTTTTTTAAAGATTTATTTATTTTTAATTGCAAAGTGAGATATACATAGAGTAGGAGAGACAGAGAGGAAGATCTTCTGTCCAATGGTTCACTCCCCAAGTTACTGAAACAACCAGAGCTCTGCCAATCCAAAGCCTGGAGCCAAGAACCTCCTCCAGGTCTCTCACACAGGTGCAGGATCCCAAGGCTTTGAGCTGTCCTCGACTGCTTTCCCAGGCCACAGGCAGGGAGCTAGATGGGAAGCGGGACTGCTGGGACTAGAACCGTCGCCCATATGGGATCCCCATGTGTTCAAGGAGAGGACTTTAGCTGCTAGGCCACGGCACCGGGCCTGCATTACAATAATTTTAAGAAAAAAAATAACTTCATATTTATAGTAGTAATAATAAAAACTGAAAATGTTGATTTGGTCAAATATGAGCAGTTTGTTAATAATAAAAAGAGAATTACTGCATCCACTCTATGTTATAAGGCTGTCTGGTGACTCTTCTGGAAATTTTGCTGTAAAATACTCTAGATTTGGAAGACTGAGCGGTTGATCTATGGCATCATTTCCAAGAAACAAGCTGTAATGATTCATGATAGAATACTGGCAGGCATTTCTGAATAATTATTGCATTTCTATTTGTCTGAATTGCTTTGTTTGCTTTAAGTTCTGGTTTATCAGTCACTGAGGCCAAAGCTACAAAATTTCCTTCCTCTCTCCTGATTTGCTCCATACATTTAAATATAATTGACTTACTCTTGAAGTTCATTTTGTTTAGTGGAATAAAACTTGTAGATTAGTTCATTTCTGCATGTCATCTGTTAACAATACACCAGCTAATTCAAGAAGTGTTTCTTTTTTACTTCCTGTTCTCATTGTTCTGAATAAGCATCTAAAATTAACTGACATATAAAGCTTCTACATTGAAAAAATTAAACATTTTCATAGAGAAAGAATAATTCAATTCTGAACTCCCTTTAATAGTTCCAAAAGAAGGAAAAACACAAACAGAAAAAAAATCTCACTTGATCAAACCATCACATTCGGCAGAATTTAGCAAAAAAGCTCAATTTTATATTTGGTTTGGGATTCAAAGTTTAAATAGGAATATGTCAGCACTTTGGTAAATTTCAGCAATATAGAAAAACATTTTAAAAAATGGAACATTACTATCTATCAGATACTGAAAGTGTGATCTCGAAGTAAGAAGAAGGTAACAGTTCACATAATTTCTAAGTTGTGCCGGCATCCTTCTTTGCTGCAGAATACATCCTACAGCAGGCACTCTCCCAAAGGCCTCATCATCACAGAGTAAATTCAGATACCAGATAGATTTTGATCAACACAAAATGGACAAGAAAAGTTCATTGCCACTGACTGCAAACAAGCTCAAATATCCTTTCACTGCTGCATTTCATTGAAAAATGTAATTTTAATTTACACTAACTCAATTATGCTTTTTCTCCTCACATAAAAAAAATAATAATCACAGTGTGAGAAAAAGATGCTTTGGCAAAGAATGTCATGTGGCCTTAGCTGTGAATAGCAAAAGAGTGGATCTACTCAAGCACTTGCCTTAGTTCTAACAATACCAATTGGGAAGTTAAAGGTTGCTGCCCCTCCTGGCCAGCTGTCATATTGTCCCTGACCCAAACAGTAACTACTGCGACTGTGACCAGCTTCATGCGTTTTCACTATGATGTTGTTATTCAAAATAGATCCTGGCCACTACCCTGTTGGTTCAGTCCAGCTGGGTGAGGATCAACTCTCCAATTTCTGTAAAGTACATGCTATTTTGATTGTTCTGCCTGGGAGCTCATAACGTTTTTTTTCTTGGTCCTTGGCGTTTGTGACTATAGCAGGAAATGACTAGATTTGTCCTTTCTTAACAAGCTGGCTGGAACTAAGTGAGCATGCTCAGTGTGCCGATGCTTGCTCAATGCAGAGGATAGTTTTTTGGTTTTGTTTTGTTTTTTCCTTTTTGCAATCTCATCTCCTCTAATCCACATTTTTTATTCTGAATTCTGTTCACATTTTCTGGATCCAAAGGCAACACAGCACACGTGTTTGGATTAATTGCTGTGTGGGCACTTGCTACAGCTTTCTCTGAGCAGCAGCCCTACTAAAAATGAGGCCTTTGGGTTCCTATCAGTTTCGTCACTGGTTCCTCTGTCTATGTATATATGCTTTGAATTTTGAATTTTCACTTGATTGTTAAGGCCTTCAGTTCATATCATTGGCCATTCTTTCCTTCTATCCACCTGTTACAATGTTTAACTTCCATGGTGTTTCAGTTGCAGGGAATAGTTGTCTCTGTGTTGAAGTGGACATACAGGCAGTGTTCTCGTTGTTCTTGTTTGTTTCTCCGTTGGAACCTAGTCCTGTGCATTTGTATTTTCTAAGACCCATCTGTTTTGCACTTCTAGATGCAGTGTAGTTCTAGGTGGGTGTCTATGGCTTTAAACTCTCCATTTCAGCTCAGACCCAGTAGTGTGTGTCCTTAACCGTCTGTACCTCCTCAAACACTGACCATGCACTGGGGTCTGTAGCTGCGGGTCTATTTTTCAGAGATTTGGCATCAGAGGTATCAGGACAAACTACATTTGCACTTCCATAATGTCAGCCATGGCACAAGAAACTTACTTTCTCCTAATTTACTCACAAACTGAGGAAATCAGCTACTGCTTCTCAGACTTCTTCCAATGACAGTGCCACACGTCTACTGTGAGTACATTCAGATGTACACATTGTACATGTTCTGTAGGAACATGCTAATCCATTAGGAGAACATAGAAATGTATACATGTGATTTTTTTTTAAAGATTTATTCATTTTATTACAGCCAGATATACACAGAGGAGGAGAGACAGAGAGGAAGATCTTCCGTCCGATGATTCACTCCCCAAATGAGCCGCAACCGGCCGGTGCGCGCCGATCCAAAGCCGGGAACCTGGAACCTCTTCCGGGTCTCCCATGCGGGTGCAGGGTCCCAATGCATTGGGCCGTCCTCGACTGCTTTCCCAGGCCACAAGCAGGGAGCTGGATGGGAAGTGGAGCTGCCGGGATTAGAACCGACGCCCATATGGGATCCCGGGGCGTTCAAGGCGAGGACTTTAGCCACTAGGCCACGCCGCCGGGCCCTACATGTGATTTTAAATGTTTGCTTTTAACACCTTTGTGCAAAATAACATGATACATTAGTACTGAGAAAAATATTTTAATATAGCATAACTTGCCTTTGAGAAAATATCTTACAATTGAGTAACCATATGGATATCTACATACCATCACTGGGCATATAGTTAATCAAGTGTAAGAGAGCTTTCCTAAATACAAAGCATCATGCATTAAATTTGAGGTAATTATTCCAAAACACCTCCAAATAAAACTTTAATACAATCACTAATATTTAGGCTTGGTTGCATGGTTTTCCAAAAAGTATTTCAAAGCAACTTTACAGTTCTCAGGTGAAAGTTAATTTCAACTTCTTCTACATTTTCATGAACCTCATGTGTTGTCTGCAAATTGTTCAAAATTGAATTATTTCAGCATTTTTGCAGTATATACAGGTATTTTCACATTGTGTGCAGGGAGTATATTAGCACGTGTGTGTGTAGTTGTATGTATGAAACATCTACTTATAAAACAAGCATTTTCAAGATGAAAATATTTATAAAGGATTTGTTCTGCTAATGCATACTTTAAAAAGTGAAAATCATGTCTTGAAAAACTACACAGACATCGAAGGCCATACACATGTCATCAACGAATAAGGAATCAACTAAGATGCCACAGACACACCTGTCAGCATGAAGGAAAGAGAGTGTATGTAAACAAGGGGAAACTGTCGATATTAATAATGTGATGTTGGCTAATCAATGACATCTCAGTGGAGGCAGATCTGCCACGCTGATTTGTAGAACTATCAGCTTCAGAGGTCATAAAAGACATCAAAGAAAACAAAAGCTCACAGTTCCCATACAATCAATTAGTCTCAAAGGGCACAGTAGGCATGCTGGCTTTTCGTTGATGAAATTCAATAATCTTTTGTAATAATTTAAAAATGCCTACCAAGTAACATCTTTGTTCAATATTATTTAATAAGCAGCATATTTGAACTTGAAATGAAAATAAACGTCAGGTATTTAAACATTCATTTATTTGACAGGCAGAGAAAAAGTAAGATAGACGACTGATTGCCTCCAGCAAGGAGGCCTGGACGGAGCCTGAAATGAGAGGCAGGACTGCTCTCCATCTTGCTTATTGGTGGGAGGAATCTGTCTGCACCATCTGTGCTGGCTCTGAGATTCTGCATCCTGGGGTCTGGATCGGTCAGGAATTGAACTCACGTTCTCTTATAACATACATATGCAAACATCTTAACCACTAGACCAAACGACGGGACTGCGTTCTTGGCAATATTTGAAAACTACCCAGAAAAGAAAGGGAAAATGTTTTTCATTATCCTAACAGTCAATAACATGAAAAAAATGAAGTATTTTAAAAAGATTTATTAATTTATCGATGTATTTGAAGAGCAAAGTTATAAAAAGAGAGGCAGAGAGAAACTCCCTCATCTGCAGATTCATTACCCAAATGGCTGTCTCACTTGTATCAAGCCAACACCCACAGTTGAAAGCAGCTGAAGCATCCTCCCGGACCTTTGTGGGGACCCAAGCAGTTGTGCCATTTTCTTCTGCTTTCCCAGACACATCTGGACTGGCAGTGGAGCAATCAGATCTTGAATTGGTAACAATATGGATGCCAACATCATAGGTGGTAGTCCAACACACTACAACACAAATGCTGCCCTATATTTTACTGTTTGTAGTTTCTAGTTTATCTTATGCTTCATCTAACGAATTGAACACAAGCACAGGGCACTTACCATTTTCATAATCAGTTCCCCGCATTTGATCCTCTGCCACATAAACTTTCTCTCTAAATCCCTCCAAATTATCTTTATGTTACAGTCCTTTACGGTCACAATATTGCCTCTCTCACTGGCTTCCTTCTCAGTATACTTTTGCCCAGTCATTTCTGCATACTGGATGATGCCACCGCTGTTGGACTCATTACCAGGGGTTTTAATCAATGTTAGATTTTTTAACCTCTTTCTTCTAGTGAATTATTACCGATTTATTGCTATTTCTATTCCTATTGGTTTATTCCCTATTTATTGCTGTTTAGATTGCAGATAACTGATCTTCTTTGGGGGGTGGATTCACTTTCACCTCTGCTGGTTTACAAATGTTCAGCCAGGTTCTCTTTCGAGGTGGAATTCATCTCTTCTCATAACTGCTTCACACCAATCTCGTAACTACTGCAACTCCTCCTCGTGCTTCACCTTCACACACCAGTCTCATAGCTACTCTAACTCCTCCTCCCTCTTCACACCCGTCTTGCTGCTAGTGTAACCCCTCATTCTCCACATAGCACACCCATCTTATAGCTAATTTAGCTCCTACACATTCTCCACACTTCACACCAAATATTTTCAAGAAATCTTATAATGGCATATGTTTATTAGCTTAATATACCAGTCACTCATCATTGTCTTCTTCATTTTAGTCCTCAGCATGGGTATTTGATTGTCTCTGACCTTCACTTACCCGTCAATATATTTGTATTAACTCTATTTGTCATGGTGTTTTGAGAAATAATATCATGAATGCTTTTTAGTTTTATTTTTTCTTCCATTTCACATCTTCATTGATAACATTGTTACATTTCTTTTGGCAATGATTAAGAGAAGTAATGATAACGCCACTGATACTTCCTCACAAAAGGAGAGGGAAAGTGTGGAACACTAAATGGGAATATTAATCTTTGCATTATTTAAGAAATATCTGCATACTTATTTCTCTTTTTTTTTTTTAAAGATTTATTCATTTTATTACAGCCAGATATATACAGAGGAGAGACAGAGAGGAAGATCTTCCGTCCGATGATTCACTCCCCAAGTGAGCCGCAACGGGCCGGTGCGCGCCAATCCGAAGCCGGGAACCTGGAACCTCTTCCGGGTCTCCCACGCGGGTGCAGTGTCCCAATGCATTGGGCCGTCCTCAACTGCTTTCCCAGGCCACAAGCAGGGAGCTGGATGGGAAGTGGAGCTGCCGGGATTAGAACCGGCGCCCATATGGGATCCCAGGGCTTTCAAGGCGAGGACTTTAGCCGCTAGGCCACGCCGCCGGGCCCACTTATTTCTCTTTTTAAAACACAATCACTACTAATAAATTTCAATTTTTAAATATTTTGTAACAGTAGTATACTTTTCATTGCTAAAATTCTACTTCTATATAACATGTAAGTTTCAGGCTCTCTGCATCTTGTGTAGTTTAGGAATGCATGAGCAGAATTATTCTCTCCATAATCCTGACTTCCTTTCTAAATGTTTCCCCATAGATAAATGTGATATATATATGAAATATATAATTTAAATATCTGTATAACTGTTAGATTTGCATATCTTGATATTTAATTTGTACTATTTGTCTCAATACATGCTCAGTTATCAAAATTTTGTTATACAAAATCACATATTAGGTAAGGAAGGTAACTGAAGTCAAGCACTATGGCATGCATATTAGGCAGTTATTACATTGAAAAACAAGTACACTCCCCAGCATATGTTTTCTTTTGAGAACCATGAAGCCATACGTTGCTACCACACCAATTAAGCCAAATGATCTCTTTTGATAGTAGCTGAAATGAAGTGAAACGTAAGAGAATAACCCCATCAAATGAATGTATGTTCAGAGAGTTCATTTAAGAAGCTTATATTTGAAATGTCTATTAAAGTAATAACGGGGTTTTTTTAATTATGGCTTCAGTATTGAATAACATTGACATGTATTTTATCATATTGGGCCTTATACAATACTGATCTGATTACCGGCTGGTTCTCTGCTTCAGATTTCTTCCTTTATTTATTTATCTGTTTATTTGCTGCCCTGTGGTAATGAGGCTTGAACTCTGAAAATTGCATCTCTCTTACCAGCAGCTTGTGTCTAGCCTGTACTAAGAAATGGCACAGTGGGAAAGCGGAAGAAAAAAGGTAGTGCTGTGTTTATAGCAAAAGTCAAGGATGGATGGTCAGGAGGTTGAAAGCAGCTCTCACAATTAAAAATAATCAGAAAAAATTAGCCTAAAATTTTAACTTCAAGCAAGTTTCCGACTTCAGAGACTAAGGCAAAACAATTCCCAAGAAGGAACCTTACATTACTAATAAATTCATATGATAATAATGTACTGATTTCTTCCCCGTGGAAAATGTGGCATTCGCAGGAGACTCTGCAGCCTGGAAATGGGCTTAAATGTCTTGAGGACTGTTGGATGGCATGCTGAAGTTCTCATTACACAAAGAATGATATGCTTTCATGATTCCAGTGAAGAGGTATTTTAGCTTCCCAATGTGTGTGATAAAGGTAATAACAAACATGGTGATATAAAATAATTTACCTTTGAGTGTTGAGCTAAGATGCCCGAAACTAGCCCACTGGGTTGAAACCAACGAGATGTGGCTTTTTTGTTGAAGTCAGTGGGGGGTGCTCTCTTCTCTCAGCCAGGTGTTGGACTTCAAAGTGGCCCTGTCCTGGATACTGTGGGCACTTGCGCAGTGAATCAGTACCATGACATTCTCCAATTTTCTGTCACTCTCAGTCTGTCATCTAAAATGTACCACTACTAATAATAATTTACTGTCCTTGTTCCAGAGAGTGGCTTTCACTTCATTTGTCAAAATTAGTTGGTTGTATGCGCATGACTTGGTTTCTGGGGAGTTTATTTTTCATTGATCTCCATGTCTATTTTTGTAACAGTTTTGTATATACACACTGTAGCGTATCATGCAGTATGGTGCACACGCACAGAGTACAATTCTTCCAATTTTCCAGGCTTATTTCCTGGGAGCAGTTTGCTTGTCTATATAAAGCCTTAAGCATAAACATATGTTGTTCTTTATTTTCAGTGCTAAAAAACATGATCATTGGCAAATATCAGGCAAAATAATAGAGAATATTATACACATACAACGGAATAATACCAGTAATCACCAGGTATAGAATTAACACATACAAAATTCAGCATCACAAATATGAGTTGAAAGTAACCAAAAAAAATAAACCTATTTTATAAGTTTAGTAATAAACAAGAATGGAGATAAAGGAAAGAAAATCACATTATCATTCTTGACTGTGATGGTGCGATGTATGTATACCTGTAATATTTTTCTCACACAAAAATAACATGCATGGAAATTATGAATTTTATTTCTGTTTACTAACTTCAAGAAATTAACAAATGCTAACAAAGATAAAATGTCTTCTGTTTATTCAGAACTGTAAAACAAAATAAGCACCACCAATATCCTAACACGCTTGACGACCACATCTATTCCCAGGACACCACTAGACTCGAGGGATGTGACTAATAACACACGTGAAGGTGATCACCTATTTTAGACCATCTAGGCAGTTGGAGTCTTAACAGGTGTATTTCTAGCATCTGTCCTAACAGACTGTGGACGCAGTTGCATCCAAACACCAGTACGTGAAGATGATGTAAAGCTTTTCATTACCTGACCACTTATAAAATCTCTAAGATTATCAAACTAGCCACTTATTCCCAAACTTTTGCAGTAGAAGGCAGTTGTGCGTTTTGCTATAGAGAGGTGAGGTTAGGTTAGCCTGATCTCTTTTTCACCTGTGTCTCTCCTGCGTTTTTGGCATAAGAGTTAAACTTTTTAAATCACACTTGGCAAGGTTGCCAAAACCTCTGTCTCTCTGACTTCCTTGAAAGATTAATAATTAGCGTATAATGTATGCATGAAGTCTTACCTTGACTTAGATAACATGAATTTTTTCTTTCTTAAAAATTTGTATACAGAGGCAGCCACCTGTTTGATATTTTTCTTTCCTATTGCAATCAGAAGCAAACATTATACAGCGTTATGTTATTGTTATATAAGTGCCAGATGATTTCACTTCAGCATTTGGGCAACAGACAAAATCACACAATGGTGATGTCTTTGCAATGGAATAAAGGAATAAATAAAATCTTACAGTGTTCTAGATGAAATGTCACAAATCTGTATTGTTATCAAATCATTCTCAGCTGGACTCCTTCATATTGGAATTCAGGTTTTGGTTTTTTTGTTTTGTCTGTTTGTTTTTTAAGATGTATTTATTTTTATTGGAAAGACATATATACATGGAGGAGGAGAGACAGAGAGGAACATCTTCCATCCAATGGTTCACTCCCCAAGTGGCCGAAACGGCCAGAGCTCTGCTGATCCAAAGCCAGGAGCCAAGAACCTCTTCCAGGTCTCCCACGCGGGTGCAGAGTTCCAAGGCTTTGGGTTGTCCTCCACTGCCTTCCAAGTTCACAGGCAGGGAGCTGGATTGGAAGCGGGGCTGCCGGGATTAGAACCTGTGCCTAAATGGGATCCCGGTGTGTTCAAGGCAAGGACTTTCGCCACTAGACCATTGTGCAGGGCCCTAGAATCCAGGTTTTGATACAGAGAGATAATGTTATCAAGGTGATAGCAGTCTGCTTACAGCATTGCTCAGAGAAAAAATAATTTATATATTCCATGTTACAGTAAAACAATGGAAATAAGTTGATGTGTGGTTATCTTCTTAGAATTGTGTATTTGAAATTTGTTCTCTTTGAATAGAACATGTTATGAAAAAAAGAGATAATTAAACATCTGGTTTTAAATAGGACTTCTATGATGATATATTTTACAAGCTCGATCTGAAAATTTTGCTACTGTTTAATTTTAAAACCTATTTTCTTACAAAGTCCTAGTATATTAAATGTTAAATATTAATCTTTTCAATGAGAAACCTGTGTGATGGGTCAATCAGCTAATCCTCCACCTGCAAGCGCCAGCATTCAATATGTGCACTGGTTCAATTCCTGGCTATTCCAATTTCCATCCAGCTCCCTGCTGGTGACCTGGGAAAGCAGTGGAACATGTCCTAAAGCTTTGGGACCCTGTACCTGTGTAGGAGACTGGGACGAAGTTTTTGGCTTCAGATCAGCACAGATCTGGCCTTTGCAGCTGTCTGGGGAGTGAACAAGCATATAAAAGATCTGTCTGCCCTGCTCTGTAAATCTGCCTTTTGCATAGAAATGATAAATGAATCTCTTAAAAAATCTTTCCAATACATGAAAATACATAAAAATTGTTTAAAATACAATAAATAATTGTTGACCACTTTATGGCAATCTCACATAAAATATGTTTGAGAAAATAGTATGCTTTTCATAAGGCTTATGCTTTCTTTGAAATTCTTTATCTTAATAAACATGGTAGTATTTATTGTTCCTTCTTTGCTAAAGCAAGACAAATGGCAACCAACTGCTAACAAATATATATCCTTAGATTATCCCTGTTGTGATATTCAAAGGATTTGTCTTCTTTGGAAGCCAAATGAGAATTTCCATGATACACTTTCTGTTCAACATTAAAAATAAAATTAATTTTATTTATAATAGTAGTAGTATTACATTGCCCACAATTGCTGTACCTAATAGATGTGAGATTGTTGTTAGCGAACACATTTAGTTACTATCTATTGAGAAGAAAAAGACTCAGTAGCTTTGAAATATATGCCTTTATGTTTTTATGATGTATTTGGTAATATTTATAAGCTGAAAGCAATTTGTGCCAGAAGGGAAAGATACAGAAGCAAACAAATTAATGAAAATACTTTGGAGGTTTCATATTTCCAGGGTTAGTAAATCCAAGTGCATTTCTAGAAACCTTTATCAAACACTATGCTTATTTATATTTTCCTCTCAAATTACAGGTTCTTTCAATTCTGTATCTGATAATAGTCATTTTGATGTTTGATTAAAAGTATTAAAAAGTTTTTCTATCTGCATTTCAATGAAAACACACTCCATAGCTTCTGAGTGGCACTTTTTTAGGGGTGTATGCACTTTAATGTCTTTATCGGTTTAGCAGAGGGCATCTAGATTGTTTTCCTTTCTTGTCTATTGTGGGGACTACTGGAGAAACATCTCAGCCTAGATTTGACTACAACGGACCAATTTCATTTCATTTAGATACCTATTTATCCCAAAGTGGAACTGCTGGATCATACAATGATCGCATTTTTAATTTTTTGAGGAAGCTCTGTTGGTTTTATTTTCACAATGATCATATCAGTTTCGATTTCCACCAATAGTGGACCCAATTTGTTTCTCCACTTCTTCACTGACATGCATCTTTTGTGTGAAGTCAGATGTTACATTGTTGTGCTTTTGATTCTCCTCTTCATGACTATTGGTGATGCAGAAAACTGCAACAAATGGATGGAAAAGCGATTTCTTCGTGCTATGTGATAAGCCAAGCATGGAAAAAAGCAGGATTTCAAGTCTATGTGGATTCTAAAAGTAGCTGATTTGGTCAAGGCTAAGAAGAAACTGCAAGTTATCGGATTCTGTGGGGAGCAGGGTCGAAGGAGGAATGGGAGAAAGCTGATATATTGGTATGCATATGAAGTTCCAGTGTTTTTTCCTCTCTGATCATAAATACCATTATTGCAGATACACTGCTTAGAAAGTATAATGGTAATCTGATTTTTTTATAATTCGAAGAACTACAGTCATGGAGACTTAAAGTTTCACATATTAATTATAGGCATTTTATTCCCATACATACACACATATATGTGTGGGTAAGCCCGTTTCCTTCAAACTTCAGACATAGGAGTTGTTTCTTCTATTTTGTGTGTGGTGTGGGAAGAGGGGATAGGTGAGAATTTATCACACACACACAAAAGCTATATATATGTAGCATTTCTGCAGAAAATGGGGGGAAAGGAATGCTGAAGCTCTTATCATCTATAGCAATGTTTACTTACTTTCCAAAAATAAACAATTAGTGCTTTTTGTATTCCATGCTTTTTTGAAAAAGAAATCTCACACCTTCATACCCTGTCTCTTCCTGAATGTATAGTGTCATTTTTCTCCATGTATTCACTCAACATTCACTCCCCTTCTGAGTCATGTAGCTCTCTCCATGTCAGATGGCATGTAAACACCAAATTCAGGCATTATTATATCATTAGAGATCGAGCTATAATGAAAAATTAACAAGTTCATTTGTTTCCAAGCAAACAATATTCATGAAGTTTTAGTAATCAAAGCAAGTTGTGTGTTTTATTATATATATATGTATGTTCATCCATTTTGAGATAATATTTTGATGATTCATGCTGTGCTGACAAGGCAGACTTCATATAACTATGTCACTGCATTATACTGATTGTTCTTGAACTTTAAGCATCATTTTATAATGAAATTACTCTATCATTGTTATGATGCTACGCTTGAAGACAATTTCTTTTTTTTTCATTTGCCGTTGTTTAGAGTTAGTGAGATTTCTAATTTTCATTTCAAGGAGAAATTATGCACCAGATATTAAACATGAGAATATTTAGTGTGCATGATTCTGAGATAAGCAGCAGCTTATCCTACTCAAATTAGGAAAAGGATAGGAAAACTTGTTAAGAAACAGAACCAAAAAGGCACAAAATCTCTGTGATATGGCGTACAAAATGGCCTCTTTTAATCTTCATGTTAAAGAACCAAGAGTTATTTTCTATTAATTTTATCATTTTAATTTTTCTCTCATAGGGTAATATGGGCAACACCTTATCTACAATTTTGCATATTTATATTATTCATATGTTTATATTTTATGTTTTATTCATTTTTTGTTTCTGTTGAATCAAGTAAAATATTGCATTTTGTCATTAGTTACACAGATTTATGTTAACATTTCTATAATACAAATAAATATGGCCTTTTCTATTATTAACTGATTCATGTGTATCTTGTTTCTTTAAGAGTATTTTCTGTTTTGCTTTTCTACTCTCTAGAACAGACTCATTAAACTTGCATCACTTTCTCCATTTACTTTGCACAGATTACAAGTGTACATGACTTTAAAACTCTTTGTATCAGTGTACACATCAGTAAACTCCAACTGCAACTGACTGGAACCAAGCTAATCAAGATTAATGCATTCATTTAACAGATGGTTACAATGTTATTAAAATGCAAATGATTGGTTTCCGCTAATTGTTTGACATCAAAAACAATTAATCAGAGGATTTTTTTCTCTTTCTAATAGCATTTGTAGAGTTCACCTCAAGAGATTAACATAAAAGACAAATATGTAAATTTCTTTCACTAACTTCAGGAGAGTCAATCAACTTGAAAGAAAGTGGAATAATGATTACATATTTATAGTAATGGGAAGAATCCTTTTAGTATTGTAATTTGCTTATGAATTGTTTTGCACCCAATTTAACTAGTCTCAATACAATTATGTTTATTGGAATAAGTATTCAAATGCAATGGAATTTTATTCCTTGGTTTGAGTAAAAAAAAAAAAGACAATGTAATGCTTGAGCCAGTGACATGCTTTAGGAGAATCGGTGACTTTAATAACATGAATATCAAAGAAATTTAAAATTATAAATTGAGAAAAAAATCAACAGGCATTTATTGTGCAATTGTTAAATGCCAAAACGTTCAAAATGTTGAAATACATCACACATCATAAACTATGTATATCCCTGACTTCATAACATTTTTATTGATTGGAAAGAATTTAAATGAAAAGTTTTTAAATGTTTAATATAAGTTAAAATTAAAAATAAGCTAGTTGGACATGTAGTCCATAAATTATGATGTCACTGGGCATGCCTTGGTCCTCTGCAGAACACCTGTATTTGATTCCCAGCTCTGCCTCTTGGTTCCAGGTTCCTGACACTGCAGATCTTCCAAGACAGCAGTAATGACTCAGGTAACTGACTTCTTGTGGCTCACCTGGGAAGCTTGCACTTGGTTTCTGGCTCCCGACTTTGACCACAGTCAAGCTGCAATCATTGTGAATATTTCCTCGCCTCGTTAACAGAAGCCATGATGTGGACTACAACCTGTGCTTTTCCCTAGTCCCAGTAGCATCATGATCAACTCAGTGTACCACCCTGCAGGATGGTGGATGCAGTCAGCTGACCGGAACATCATGTGACCATGGTGGATGCAGTCAGTTCACTGTGACATCATGTGACAAGGTGGATACAGTCAGCTGACTGGGGCATCTTTGCACTGACATCTTTGATGATTTCAACTAAAGATTTAAATTGAGTGCATCTTCATGTGAATATTTAGAACAAGAGTAACAAAATCAATATATGACTTCTAACGTAGGCTCCTCTATGACAACCTTGGGTAGAGCAAACAGACATACATAACTGTAGTGGTATGAAAGACACTACAAGCTCTGGGATGTGACAGATTCCAAATGCAAGAAAAAAATGTAATTTAGAATTCTTTTTATTGACATTGGCTTATACTGTGTGCATATTGTGAAGGTATACTACAAAATACCATTAAAACAAAGTAACTGGCCTTTGAATGCACATAGAAATATGTCATTGCTAATAAAACAGTGTAATTCTCACAAAAGAACATGTTTTGCGAATAACTTGACCAGTCCACTTATATAGACTACAAAATTAACTATGATGGTATTAGAGAAAAGCAAATATTAAAATGCAGATGACAATGTTTATTTTATAGGAATACAACAATAAGGAGTACTCCTAAATCACTACTCATATATTCAAAATAATGTATCCATTGAGTAAAATACTGTTTTCTAACTAAAACAATATATAAAGTAAAATCAATTTCAGTACCTCTAAGTCTCCTTTACATTCATACTTTAAACTGTTTAGGGTCTGCTTCAATAACCTAGCAGCTAAAGTCCTCACCTTGAATGTGCCAGGATCCTATATGGGCACCAGTTCTAATCCCAGCTGCTCCACTTCCCATCCAGCTCCGTGCTTGTGGCCTGGGAAAGCAGTCAAGGACGGCCATAAGCCTTGGGACCCATGCGGGAGACCGTAAGAAGCTCCTGGCTCCTGGCTTCAGATTGGTTCAGCTCCAGCCATTGCAATCACCTGAGGAGTAAACCAGCAATGGAAGATCTTCCTCTCTGTCTCTCCTCCTCTCTGTATTTCAAACTTTCCAATTAAAAAAAATAACAAAGCTTTTTAAAAATTATTTTATTACTTCACTATTCATCAATAGATAAATTACATTATTACTCACCAAATCATTTCCAATCCTGGTTTTCATAATCCAAAAATAGAAAATAACTGAAAATATTTGACTTTCTGCCAAGGTCAGCTTATGCGGGCTTTACTCTCAGAGGTATTTAACCCGTGTTCAATGTGTGTCAATGCCCAGCACATCACTGGTCACCTTCATAATCCATCGCCACTCAAGCACTGCCAAGTAATTGTTTATCTTTTTCTTACTAATTTTTAATAAGAAAAATTACATATTCTCCTTAGCATTACAAAAAGAAAAATACCATAAAATCATAAATAAAGTGAATAAGAAGTATGTGATGATTAGTTAAAATGAACATGATCAGCAGTTTTATAATGTAATAAAATAAGCTGTGTGTGTTTCATTAATCATGACAAATATACTAATATAAAATGTTAATGATACGAGTATCAGTTGTATGGTATGTAAGAACTCTTCGTATTACTGTCACAATTTTTGTTTTGTTAAGTATACTGGAAAGCCAGAGCGACAGGTTGAGAATGAGTGAGCCAGAGGGGGTAGGAATGAAAGAGATGGATCTTTCATCTTCTGATTTCACTCCCCAAAAGTTCACACTCACTTGGATTGGCCAGGCTGAATCCACATGTCCAGAACTCTGGGTCTTCAAAATCGTCTCCCCAGGTGTAACTCGAGAGCTGGAGCAGGAGCACAGCACACAGAAGGCCAGCGTGAGGACATGGAGTGTAGGGGTGGCATATGGGAGCTTAACTCACAGTGCCACAATGTCTTCCCTTGTTTTATAAGTCTAAAACCATTCAGAAATTATAAGTCAAAAAACAAAAAAAACTTCATTTGCAAAAATAAGCTGCACTCACATACACTGTCGATTCTATAGGTACACAACTAATTATTGCTCTTTATTTTAGTCCTTTGGGAGTCAAGTTGATTATTTGGGGGACATTTTAGTCTTTGAGTTACAGACTCACCATTTCTGTGGCACACAAACTACTCCCAGGTCTCCTTGAAGCGACACAGTCTTCATTAACAACACAGCATGCTGTGTTTGATGCTTTGTTTTTTATTATCTCCAAAAATCAAGCTATACCTGTGACAAAGAGAGGTATAAATCTAAATTCTTATGCTCATGTTGCAGATGAAAAAAGGTCAGACACATTATGACAGATGGATAGTGAAATTAAGGTAGAAATTAGAATGACAGTCTTACTCTATTCGTGCAGATTCTAAAAACACTTCTAATACAGCTTAGAGGGCTGTGGAAAATATGCTTTTTTGATTTTTTAGGCATCTAAAGGGAGAAATTGTCATTCATATTTGTCAGGAATACTTAGTAAAATCACACAAAAAGTTAGAAACTCCTCCGGTTTAAAGTTAGGGTGATGCATCTCACAAGTTTATTAATGAGGATCCTGTTAAGGTTAGGGTTAACAGTTTGTTTAAATTCCTTGTTTTAATTTATTCTAATCATTCATCTCCTGATTAAGTTCCTATGTAGAACTTGTTGAAGAATATATATCATGGAAAGTGCTGTATATAGTATAGATTTTGTAGAATGCTGTGTTTAATCTTAATATTCAGTTTACGTAACCATTTTGACCCACTTTATAGAGAATAAACAAACTCCCACATTTGAGTATATATTGATGTGTTTGATTCCATTTTTCTTTCTTTTCCGTGATATTTTAAATAAATCCACTCAAGTAATCAACTAAAATTTGTTTTAATCCAGTCATTTTAGGAAATTTGGAAAGAGAGAGAAAATGCTAATTTTACTTAGTAAATGATTATCACTGTGATATGAACTAAAGTTGTTTTTGATTTCTTAACAATTGCAAGCCATAAGATTTTTCTTCCTAACATTCAGTATCTTTATAACTGTCACATAGAGGTGAGCATTTAGAAGCAATTATTTCGCTTGGTTATGTGATAATTCTTCTTACCTTCCAAATAAGAAGACGAAAGCTATTTTTGGATTACACAGTGGTTTCAGTGTTTGCTCTTCCCATTTAATTTACCCAGAGCCCTGATTAAGTAATGCTGACCCTGGTTTCTGGGACAAACACTTAAAAAACCCATCCAGTGGTAGATCCCTTTCTGATACACCCATGCTCTTTTCTGCCTTAAATTATGTGTTACCAAGAATCAGTTGTGTTTATATTATTGCTGGTTAAGATGTACTGCCTATTTGTTTTGAAGTCAGCATTATAGAGAGAAAGAGAGAGAATTTTCTTTCCCCTGACTTGCTCCCTAGATGGTCAAAATGGCTGAGGGTGTGCCAGCCTGAAGCTGGTATCCAACAGCCTCTTCTGGGTCTCCCTCATGGCTAACTGGGGCCCCAGTACTTAGGCTGTCTCTACTGCTTTATCCAAGCCATTAGCAGGCAGCTGGATCAAAAGTGAAGTGGCCAGGATAGGAACCCACACCTGTACAGGATGCTGACATCACAGGCAGTATCTTAACCAGCTACATCACAACAAAGGCCCCTCAAGTTACAGTCTGTGCTGTCACAGAACTTTTAAATTAAATGGTAGCAAATCTATGATATCTTACACAAGTAAATTAGTTTTCAAAGTAAAAAGTAAGTTATTTTGTGTGGTACTTGTAAGTAGAGTAATAAAATTGGTATTAAATCATGTATTAAGACAATATTAAATATATTATATTTAATATTTTAACACACATATATAACATATACCATGTATAAGTATACATAAAACATATATAACAATAAGATGATGCTCCTAATGACTTCAAAGATAATATTAAGTTATGTTATTAATAATTAGGAAATACTGATATTGTGAATTTTTCCTTCAATTCCTGAAAGGTTTAAGCAAGAACAAGTGAATATCAATGTCAACAAACTTGTTCCTTAAAATAATATTTATTCAAAGACAATATTAATGTACAACACAACCTAATTTACTGTATCCAAGTTAAACTCTTTTCTTCCATGAATTTAATTGAAAATACTTTAGCACATTTCCTAATATCACTTTACACTATAGTTATTACTTAGCACATAATTAACAAATTTCTGTTGCCATAATTTTGCTTTATGTTGATGTCAAGGTTTGTAGTGGTCGCAGAACAACACTTATTCATTGTTCAAATATGTAAAGTGATTTAAATCTTTTATCTCCAATTATTTCTAGTAGTGGAATAAAGCAAAGGGTATATTTCAAAAAGTTAAACTGTAACTTTTGCTGTAGGTATCGGTGCAGTTTAAATGCATATTGTCATAGTAGCTTTAGAGAATAAATGCCAGAAGTCAGCATAGTGGTACAGTGCAGTGGGTCAAACCTCCACTTGTGATATGGGCATGTGATTTCTCAGGGCTACTCTGGATCACTGCTGCTTAACTTCTGATGCAGCTACAGTCTTGTGGCAGGAAGGCTGGCAGAAGATGGATGAGCACCTGGGCTCTTGCCAAGCACACAGGACTCCCGCATGGAGTTCCTGACTCCTGACTGGGGCCTGGCCCAGACCTGGCTGTAATAGCCTCTTGGAAAATGAACCAATGAGTCAAGGCCTTGTCCTCCCAGCTCCATCATATCATATTGCTTTCACATAAATACATCAAACATTTTTGAAGATAAGGAACATATCAGTACACACTGACAGTTTATAAAAGATATGTGAGATTGGCATCTAATAATTTAGTTAAAGTGCTCGGTCCTTCATGCTTCTCTGTTCCATGTTAATTTGGGGGACACTATTGAACCCCAAGGCAATCACTCACATTTCCTCAATTGCTCTGCTGCTGATGAAAACCACACTGACACTCGGTCATCTTTGTCTGCAGGATTTGCATTCCTATTATAGGTGTATCTTATACATTTGAAACCAGTTGAAATGGCTACATGTTATGAATAAAATTCAGAATCTAAATCATTTATGTCTTCATATTGTAGGTTAAACATCTTTCACCTATACCACATCTCCTATACCGCATGCAAGTTTAACTATTTCCTTCAAAATCTCTGACTTCCTCCAATCCCCAGTTGCTCCATGGTCAATCTTGCTCAAGATAATTCCTCTTTTCCAAGACACAATGCAACTCTTAGATAATGACTTTCCCAGCTCACTTTTCCTCCACTGTGTTATCTCAAAGTAGAAAACGTGCTTTTCACATGACAAGTCCTACGGGCAAATAAAAATACAACCTTAGGTAACTTATAAAACTTCATGAATATTCCAAGTTTAACCCATCACTCAAATTATCATATAAATCCATATTTAAAAGAGATGTTGAAATTCAAGAAAAAGAAGATGGCCGGCTTCAGACTCAGAACAGTTCTTTGATTAGTAGAGGATAATTTTACTACTTTTTCTCCTTCTGGCTTTAGTACTCAGAGGAACAAAGCTTCACAGAGGAGAGATAATGCTATATAAAATTCACTCAGCTGAAAAATATTACTCTATAATTAGAAGTGTGCAATGGGATTTTAAAACATGGTATTGGGCTTGGCAGCGTGGCCTAGTGGCTGGGGTCCTCGCCTTGATCCCATATGGCCGCTGGTTCTGATCCCGGCAGCTCCACTTCCTCTCTGTCTCTCCTCCTCTCAGTGTATCTGACTTTGTAATAAAAATAAAATAATAAATCTTAAAAAAAAAACATGGTATTGTAGGGAACTTATGAAAATTACCACAAAAATAGTTTTTCTCCCTTTTCTAAGTCTCTTTTTGTTTGAGCCATATAAGAGTGTGTAGAAGGAACCTGAAGTATTCCTTACTTGAAGGATCTACACAAACCAACTCAGGATGATGTCAGACCAACTCAGGATGATGTCAGAACAACTCAGGATGATGTCAAAAATCACTGCGCTAGAATTGCAGTCAGAGAACCACTCACTAGTTCCTTATTGTTTTCTCTTTGTGTTTTCTTTAATTGTTTTTTTATTTTACTTCTTTGTCTACATAGGTAAATATTGAGTCAACTCAGCAATAATTAAAAACACCTAGTAAATATACATCCATCAAATCAATTGTCAAAATTCATGAAGCCACATGAACATACCCTTTCATGTTTTCCAGGTTTTGTGTCATTTATCTTTAATTTTATGTCTTCTATTGTGGACTGATTATTCATTCTTAACTTTATACCATCACCCCTGTGACACTTGTCATTCTAACACTGCATGTCATGCAATTCAATTCTATTGTTAAGCAGTGATTCATGTAATCTATAAATGTCGCTGGGTGCTTGTAATTACTCTTCCAAAACAAAACAAAATAATAATAATAACATGACATCACAATTTTGTTGTAAGTTATTCTGAAGCAAAATATTTTTAAAAATCATTGTATCTGGAGGCTGGGAGGGAAAGCAGAGACATTTAGATTAAAAATAGAGAAATTTTATGTGGTTAATTAATTGTGGCAGAGATACTAATAACTGATATTAGCAGGGAAGATGGAGTGAGGATTATATAGAAAATATTTGAAGTGTCACATCACAATTTTTGTAATTTTTCTGAAATAAAGTATTTTAAAATCATTGCATTTGAAAGACTAGCCCCTTTGATTTTGCATGAAATGTTTCTAACTCAATATCTAATTTCCATCTTGTTTTACTACATATCATTTAAATAATTTTTATTTATTTTACTTTTCTTCAGGAAAAATTTAAATGAAGTCTACAGGAAGCAGTTGGAAAATATAAGGATAATTGTGTACCTGAAAAAACAAGTTTTTGTGAAGAAATAAAAGCTACACTTTGAATTAATAAACATAGATTGTTTTCTGTTGATTTAATGTTATACTCCCCAATGATAGTCAAATGAGTCTATTGTCTACTTGACTGCAGTGATTTTGAGCAAGATTTAAGTGCAAAATATAAATGACATTCATAGGTCACATCAAATGAACATAAATCTCATTCATAATTGTAATACAAACTGCATATTGTACTGCTAAATTTTGGACATAATTTTTTTAAGATTTATTTTACCTTTATTGGAAAGTCAGAGATACAGAGAGGAAAATCTGTCTGCTGATTCACTCCCCATGCGGCCGCCACTAGCCAGAGCTGCGCTCATCCAAAGCCAGGAGCCAGGAGCCCAAAGCCCAGGGTCCCAAGGCCCAGCTGTCCTTGACAGCTTTCCCAGGCCACAAGCAGGGAGCTGGATGGGAAGCGAGGATGCTGGGATTAGAATCGGTGCCCATAAGGGATCCTGGTATGTGCAAGGTAAGGACTTCAGCCACTATGCTACCACACCAGGCCTGGAGATGATTATTCTTAGCATAAATTGTTACTAGATTCAATTTTGTTGTTTTTATTCAGCCTATGTTATTTGATTTATATTTCACTGGAGTTCTGAAAACTGTAGTTCTAATAAAAAATATTTCTATTTGTAGTTTTAAAAGGAAAAATATTATTTCTTTCCTTTTGGATCTCACACTGCTTTAAACTAACACAGAAGGAAGAGATAAGAATTAGCTGTATAATAATAAATTTCTTTTCAAAAATATTTTAATAATTATGAAGACATACTACTAATAATTTCAAACATATTTCAATATAGTAATTTTTGGAAATTTATCAAACTAATAAAGAGCCATAAAATATTTATAAGTTCTTTCAACTCTTCATAATTTGCACTTGTTTGTCTGAGTAAAAACATTTATATAACACAGATTAAATTATCATGCTTCACTAAAACGAACACTTATTTATGCTTCATTTACAATGAAGCTGACAAATGAGAACTATAAAATAAATCGTGTATTCTAATCATAACATTTCTTAGTTAACAAAAAGTTAATAGATAATGAAACAGATAAATACATCTAATAATTAGCATTTATTAACTGTTTACTGACAAACGAACGTCTATATTGATGTATTGGCAAAACAACAAAGACAGCTTGACTAGTTGCCACGTGACAGTTGTCAACAGGGACCACATGACTAGTTACCACATGACAGCTCTCAACACTGACCACATGACTAGTTACCACATGACAGCTCTCAACACTGACCACATGACTAGTTACCACATGACAGCTGTCAACACGGACCACATGACTAGTTACCACATGACAGCTCTCAACACTGACCACATGACTAGTTCTCACATGACAGTTGTCAACACGGACCACATGACTAGTTACCACATGACAGCTCTCAACACTGACCACATGACTAGTTACCACATGACAGCTCTCAACACTGACCACATGACTAGTTACCACATGACAGCTGTCAACACGGACCACATGACTAGTTCTCACATGGCAGTTGTCAACAGGGACCACATGACTAGTTACCACATGACAGCTCTCAACACTGACCACATGACTAGTTACCACATGACAGCTCTCAACACGGACCACATGACTAGTTACCACATGACAGCTGTCAACACGGACCACATGACTAGTTCTCACATGACAGTTGTCAACAGGGACCACATGACTAGTTCTCACATGGCAGTTGTCAACAGGGACCACATGACTAGTTACCACATGACAGCTGTCAACACTGACCACATGACTAGTTCTCACGTGACAGTTGTCAACAGTAACAACACGACTAATTCTCATGTGACAGTTGTTAACAGTGATGGCACGACTAGTTACCATGCGACAATTGTCAGCAGTGATAAGACAGTTGTGAAAGTGACAGCGCTACTAAGTCCAGGTGTGTTGACAAGAGGTTTGAGATTCAGTGTGCATTGTCTAATGTTCTAATTTACTTCTGAAACCGGAAGAATTGAGAAGTTGTTTATTATTTCCCTCGTCCTTCTCCTGACTGCAGCTCACCTAGCTGAAATCCCAGAGATAATAGCACTACTATAATCAGGAGAGCACTTACTTATTGCATTACACACATTTTTATTCTCTGTAATTATTAATATGACCTCCCAACAGTTTTAATTTTAGCAAATGTGGTGTCACTGATTCATACTTAATTAAAATATATACATAGAATATTTTGTTTATTGAACACTATGTGACTACAAGTCATCTATTTTTTGTTATATGAATAATACTTCTGAATATCTTTGATACTTCTACCTAGCCAATAAAAATATAAATTTGACACATGATGTTTCTTTAGTGATGTATTATATATTCAATCCTGAAAAAATAAACACTAATCACTATTTACACAAGTTACACTGTGAGATGAATTTATAGGATTACAATGTCTAAAACATTAGGTCTCTTTTCTATCATCTTTTCCCCTTCCTCTACTTATTAACATAATTAGCAGTTGTTTCATAGCTTTGTCAGAATTGTTAAAATATTTAGCGCTTTGAAATATTAATCAGGAATCATTGCACATTCATTTAAAGACTTTCTGCCTAACCAACATGAAGGGAAATTAAAAATGAAATATCTCCCATAAAGCCACTGAAAGAAAATAAAACTGTCTTTAAAATATCCATCACACGAAATAAATCCTCTTGGTCCTTTGGACTTGAACTCAGACATCATCATGAACATTCCTTTATCTTCTTAAGTTAAAATTGTGTAGTTTTCAATTACAGAGTTTTAACTTGCTTTAAAATTTAAATAGCTAATTAATCAACCTGAAACACTAAATTCCTGATGTCCTAGAAGGTCTATTCTCACATTAAAAATATATATGGACAAATCCTGCTATAAAGTTTACTCATTTATTGAGTTAACCGACTTTAATTCCTAATTCAAATACATTTTTACGCTGGAGAAATTATCCGATTTTTTCGTCATTATAGTGGTCAACATATCTCAGCATTATGCCATAGATGTTTCACTACATAGAGTATAGACCATCTTAACACATATTTCCGTATGTTTGATCTGACTTGACATTTGTGAGTTTTTCCCCTTCAAAATAAATGGAAAAACAGAAAACGTGGATTGCACACTAACAATGTTCCGGAATTTTCAAGTGCCTCTCACTATTCCAGCCTTGCAATTACCTTTCCCACATACAAGCCTGTCACTGTGTTTGAACGTATATGTCTTACCTAAATTCTTATCCGAACTACTAGCGAGATGGCTGTAAGATGCCAGATGTCAAGGAAATGTTTAGCTCATGTGCCTGTTATGTATTTGTCAAACAGACTTAGGGGAGTTCTTTTGCCCCTTCCACAAAACAAAACTTATCAGAAAGCATCTTTTATATGAAACGGGCTCCTTAACACTGCTCGTTTCTTGGTCTCAGATTTTCCCATCCTCCAGAGTTAATCTCTGTATTTGCAAGCTACATAGTTTTTGGTATGTTTAGAGAAGTTCAAAAACCCGAGGAAACAGTCTATAATACTAAAAGGGTAAAAAGATAAATAACTTACAAAAACAAACAAGTATCAATGGAAAAATAAAGACATAGATGCAGAAATGGACATCTTGGACTTTAGACTGCACTTCAGCAATCTAACTATATATGATATTTCAAGTTTTCATTATTTTAATTTACTTGAAAGAGAGAAATTCTCTCTCACTCATCCAGTGCTCACATCATCAGTGGAGACTCCCCCAGACCCGAGCCACTGATGGGCAACATCACGTGAGCAAGCTGTAAGGTGTGCTGCTTTCCGCCTCCCAGGGTGCTGGCTGCAAGAAGCTGACTTGGAGGCACAGGTAGGACTGATGGCCAGGCCCTCCACAATGGACTTTCTTAGTCTCAGCTGTGAGACAGAGCTTGGGTCATTTTTGCTTCTCCTCTTATGTCTCCTTGAGAAGAACAGCTACTATTATTTCTAATAACAAAGCCAAGCTTGAAAGTAAAGTATAAAGAAAGAAGGTGGAGATTTTGCTCCCAGGATTAGGTCTTTAGGTCGGGCACTGCAAATTACAAACTTGGCTATCGCTTAAACCATTTCTGTCTCCGTTTCACATCACAAATCCCTGTATTGTTGCATTCCTCGTACGAGATGTCGGTCTCCAATCAGGTCTCATAATATATTGCTTCTCCCTTGGTGTTTTAGTAACAACCAGGATATTCTATAGCAAGCACAGTTAGCAAATGTCATTTGAAATGGACAAAGCAGGAAAAGTATTTTTAGCACAAATCTGAACGACTTAGTAGTTTTTTAAAATATATTAGGAATCAAGAGAAATGTGTTAGATGGTGGTTTCCATACATCAAAGGTTTATTTCAAGTATCTGTTTTGCTCTTACATCTACATATATGTAGGTTTACTAAGTGTTGAGTTTTGCACATATAGTCAGACACATATAATGTATGTATACAAAATACAGCTTTATTTTAGAAGGAATGCTGTCAAGCCACCCAGGACTAATCAGTCTTTAAGCACTTTCTTGAGGGTGTGGAATACTTGAATTGCATTAAGCAGTGCTCAGAATGATTTACTTAAATACATTTTAAGTTTCATGTGTTTATAAAACAAACAGCAAAAGTACTCTTTGATAATCTAAACATCACTTTCATGTCCAAAAGTTTAATTACTTTTTCTTTCATATCCTAAGAAACGGTGAAATAAGGAGACCTTTTAGTTACCTATTTGAGCATAAAGCTCATTCAACTTAGTAAAGGCGTAATTGTTCCTCTCTGTTGCTACACATGTTGCCTAATCAGAAAAAGAATAAAATGTCACAGTAGAGTGACATTTCTTTAATAAGAAATCATTAACAATATGCCTTTGCCAATTAAACTCAGGAAAGGCAGTTGGATTAAATATGTCTGATAACCCCACTAAGATTCTTATCCTGCAAATCATTTAAAACCAAAGTACTAGGCAATAAAATCATCTGAAGGTCAGCAAGGCCAGCAGCTTTAGGAAATCTGCTTTGTTAAACAAAAAACTTTATATGAACATATATGTATTTAAAAAAGCGGGAAAATGCAATGAATTTCAACATAAGCCATTCCAAGAATATCAGCAAGTCAGATAAATAAGTGCAGATTGCTAATGATGATGGTTTGGGAAGAACAGAACAAGGGAGAGAAAGAACTGGCAATTGCAGAGACAGAGAACAAACAAACATGCCAAGAAGTTTGAGGCTACACTGAAAATTTTCAAAAATAAATCAAAAGCATTGCACCTCCAAAGCAATTCTTGACTGTGATACATATTAATAGCACTTGATATTTATTTATGCTAGTGACAGTATACATCTGTGAAAAAACATGTAAATATTTTAAAATACATTAGCCCAAAATAAATCAACATTTACATCTAGCCAAAGAATTATGATTCATAGTACATAATTAATCCACTCTAATACAGGTGCTGACAAGAAAAAAGAAAAAACATCGTTTTCTAGGGTCCTTCAAAAAGTTGGTGAAAATTTCTTCAAATCCATGCCGCTCTCTCAGCACATGGCCTTCCGGTTTCAGGAGGAAATCCCATAGAAACTTGTCAGTTTGGGACACATTGATGAACAGAAAGTGATTGGCTCGGCACATTGTCTTTCTTACTACCAATCATTGTTAACAACAAAGGCAGAACATTCCCACAGCCGACTAAACCTCCAAATTATATGTGTTTGAAATTACATGTCCTATTGTCTAAACACATAATAAACCAGTACTTTCAGGCATTTTTTTCAAAAAGATTTCTTTATTTTTATTGGAAAGTGAGATTTACAGAGAGGAGGAGAGAACAGAGAGAAAGATCTTCCGTCCCCTAGTTCACTCCAGATCGCCCAAGTGGGTGCTTATTTTTGTGGTAAGCGTTCCAAAACATATTTTGCTATTTGTCTTAATGGATGAAAGTTATGTTTTAATTCAATTTATTTGATCACCTGAGTTATTCTTGTCACTTTATTATGTTTTTAATTCTATGCATTTATAGAATCCTGGCAGTAAAATCCTCCCATAAAGTGTTTGGAAGTTTGTGAAAATTAATAAAAGAATAAAATCCATTTGCAATGCTTTTTGGAGTGTTTGCGTGTATGCATACATTTTTAGATGAGTGAGTTCTGTTACAGTTTTATGTTTGTACAGTTTGTGTGTAGGTTGTTTGTTGGGGGCTAGGGCATAAACAAGTCCTTCAAGTATGAATTCTAAGGTATTAGTCATGATCTTGTTCCTATTCTGCAGATGTGTCCATAAGCATTATAGAAGATCATACAATTGTGCCCATTGTCCTGATTTTGAAACAAGCACATTTACATCAATATACAAAGGCTTGCCATACTTAGTTCTAGAGGAAGCAATTCACTCAATTTTCTGTTCTGTTTTATGTATATGTAGGCTGTCACAACCTGTAATTAAATTAAGAACACAAAGTCATTACATTTTTCCAGAGAGAAACATAGGGAGTCTTATTAACTACTTTGAGATTTACTTTAACATCATCTGGACTTATTTACTTGATCTGCAGAGCCACAATGGATTACATTCAGGGAATTTTTTTTTTTAACTTTTCGCTTTTTTGGGCTGTGTCAGATCTTTCAGAGAATTTTCCATCCCTCAGCAGGATCTTCTGTCCCACATTATCCTCTTAAACTCTTACCTTAGGCTAATCAATCTTCCAAGTCTCCAGTGAAACCTGTCAGAAGGCACATTTAGTCGCCTGACCAGGTTATATCCTCACTGCTTCCACATTCTGTTTCATTACTCAACCTTGCTTCATTTAACCTCATGGGTATATTTCTAGCCCTGAGGAAGCCTCAGTACTTCTCTCCAATTCTATAAAAAAGAACTCTTTTATATTTAAGGGACATGGAATTAGACTGCTATTTACCACCAAAATATATATCCATAGACACAGTCGGCTATATTATATTAGAGATCGTTTTTCTAAAATGTTGATATTGAGTATTCACATCTAATATTTTTAGCCAGTTTTCAGCTCAAGTCTCAATGATTCACAGTGCCACTAGTCATTCTTTGTATATCCCACACTTGAACTTGGCCAAAATCTCATGAGGTTGTTATTAGCACTGAAATCGCTTAGCAAATGAGGATCCTGAAACCAAGATGGAAGGTGCTAAATCCATCATTCGATTGGAGAATGAATGAATAAATCCATCAAATCCTTTATGTGACTCAACGACCCCTCTGTGACTATTAGCTCGCGCTTGCATATCTCAAATACTCTTGTCGCGGTAACTTCTAGCCCCTCAAGTGTCAGTGTTCGCGGTCTAGAGGAGGTTTTATTCGCTCCCCTGACCCTCACACAAGGCTCTGTCTGCTTGCAGCCGTTTCCCGCAGAAGCCTTCTCCTGCCGCCTGCTGCCCTCAACTAGTGTGGGATTGGCTCTTCTGATTCCTATAACGTATCAAGCTGCATCACAGGAAGAAAACAAAGATGTAGCATCCCCCAATCACAACACTGAAAACTTTGGTTTGAATGAGCAAAGAAGGCACTGTATTTGTTATAAGAGATATGTATTCAGTCTCGCTGCCCTTCACAACGCTATTGAAAGACCAGATGGGGTCAGACATTTCGCTCAGTAATTGGTTAGCTAGGAGACCACATTCCAGATCAGAGTGCGTGGATTGGAGTCCTGCCTCTGGCTACCCAGTTAAATTTCGTTTCAAGGCTTATCCTGGAAAGCACCTGTGACGGTTTTCTCCCACCCACGTGGGAGAACACGGAGTGTGTTTGTAACTCCTGCTTGCTATATGGTCCAGCACCAGGACAGTTCCATGTTCTGTCTTTCCTCTTACTCTCTCCATGTCTTAAATAAAAGCATGAACTTTTCTTCAAGATTAAAGATGGTATATATATGTATATATGTATATGTATATGTTTGTATATATATGTATATATATACCATCTTTAATCTTGAAAAAAAAATAATATATGTATAACTATTTCTCCTGAGATTAAATGCAGTTTAAAAAACAGTTCTACAAAAAAAGAACATGACATGTAATAGTAGTAGTAGTAGCTTTATTCTCTTGGCATGCCAATTACACAAATGAATTATTTTCATTCTCATTTAGAAATGAGCAAAAATCTTGGGAAATTGTAGATGAAATATCAGGGTAGCTTATTGCACAGAATTACACACTTTTTAATTTCTAATTCTTAGAAGCTCATATTTAGTATAAACACAACATTTAGTTCTGCTTTTATAAGATCCCAAGCCTAAGATTTCTATCCCAGAATGCTTCCCATTTCATTAGAAAGGAAGCGAAGTTCTTCTGCCCCTTTGGGTAGCACTGCGGAAGCCACAGAGCCTGCCTGTTTATATGACCTCATCTTTCCTTCCTCTTCATAAACCTTTCCAACACTGTGAAGGTACATTTTAGTTTTATTAGGCCATAAAACTTGGTGCAATACATTTCATCCTTTTACAAATTGTCTTGAGAACATTTTAATTGCATTTCATTGTGCCTTGGTGTCAGATATGTTCTTTTATGACCTACTCTTCAAACCTCACTCGTTACTCTCCTCTCTTTCTCTACTAATGAGCAATATTGTATTTCTTACAATATTCTCCGTTCTTTCTCAATGAAAACTTCCCTGTGATAGGATCCTTGTTTGTGTCTTTTCATGTTTTAGTCACATATTTCAAATTTTATTTTTCTGATTCTTTTCCTCAGTTATACATTTCTATCTTTTTTTTCTGATGAATCTCCCTCCTCTATTTCCCCAACCAAAAAGAGTCATGTACATTTTTTTGAAAAAGTATTTTTAAAAAAATAGTTGTTATTAAATTCAACATATTAGAGAAGATAAAATTTGGATGGTTATCATGGTCAATTCTTTTGTTATTCTAGATGGAAAGCTAAGGCAGATAAAGCTTTATTGCACTAAACTGAGTGTTGGACATAATATGGCAGCAGTGTTAGTTGGGGAGGGAGGGTTCCTGAGCTATGCTTGTGAAGGGGCTAGGGACAGACACAGTAAGAAAATGTCTGTAGGGCAACATTGCTACAGAATGGAGTAATCTTCACCTAGACAAGACAGGAACATTGAAACACAACATAAAAATTAAGCCATGCAGTCTTTTTCGGTGATTGCTATTAACATTATTTCTCCTTTGCCCCCTGCATAAAGTTTGTAGGCATTTGAAAGAATGTCTTTTCTCAATTTGTCCATCTCCATCAGTACCTGAGAAGTTAAGAACGCCTGGAACTGGTGCTGCACTATGTAGCATATCTCCCTAGCTAGCTTGACTCCTGGATGCTCCACTTCTAATCCTACTCTAATTTTTTCTGAGAAAAGCAGTGGAAGAGAGCCAGTATACTTGTGTCCCTGACACCCATGTGGGAAACCAGATAAAGGTTCTGGGCAGTAACTTCAGCTTAGCCCAGCACAGGCCATTGCAACCATCTGCGGGGGGGGGGGGGGGGGGGGGGCGGTTACCGCAAATGGAAGTGGAGTGAACTGGTCTCCTGTCCCCAGTGTGCAGAGCTGCATTGCTTTCTTTGGGTTCTGGCCCCAGCCAGGTCCAGCCCCAATCATTTCAACTATTTAAGAAGTGAATCTATGCAATGGGAGCTCTGCATGGCTCTCATTGTCAAATAAATTCACAAATACATGTTACCAGAAAAACTTGGTGGGTTTTTCCTTAGCTTAGTATAGAATTTAAAACTAGGGAATTGGGCCTGGCATGATAGCCTAGCGGCTAAAGTCCTCGCCTTGAACACATTGGGATCCCATATTGGCACTGGTTCTAATCCCGGCAGCTCTGCTTTCCATCCACCTCCCTGCTTGTGGCTGGAAAATCAGTTGAGGACAGCCCAAATGCTTGGGACCCTGCACCCACGTGGGAGATCTGGAAGAAGTTCCTGACTTCTGGCTTCGGATCAATGCAGCTCCAGCCATTGTAGTCACTTGGGGAATGAACCATTGTACGAAATATCTTCCTTTCTGTCTCTCCTCCTCTCTGTATATCTGATTTTGCAATTAAAATAAAAATTTTAAAAAAACCTAGGGAATCAGTTGTAGACAGAAAGGTTTTAATTGCAAAGTGACCAGGTGAACATAAAAAGAAGAGGGAATGGAGAAACAGCTTGTGGAAGAGAGCCGGGAGGTGGGCTGCCTCTTGGGAGGAGAGAGGGAGAGACATCAGAGCTTTCTTGGAAGGCTCTTGGGATTTTAAGTCTTCCTCAACCCCTCCTTGTCTGAGCACCTGTAAGGAAGACGTTCCTCATTGCTGAGCTCTCAACCAGTTAAAAAATAACTGGACAGTTCTTGTGCCACCCACTTGAAGATGTGGCCAAGATTTTAGCAGGCATTTTTAAAGAATATGTTATATCTTTGTTCCTTTAGGAAGTAATACATAACAATCTATATGGCATATGGAAATAGAGACATAAGAAAATGTAGATAGTTGTTTCTCATAGAGCCTTAGAAATACACAAATACTCACAGGAAAATAACAGTGACAGAGGAGACACAGTCCCATGTTGCTAATCAAAGGGAGAGCTAGCTGAAATCTACAAGCAGAGATGAAGCTACTTTCCTCAATGCTGTTTTCCTTTTAAGTACGCTGAACAGTCAGTTAAGTATTTAATCTCTCCTGAGCTACAGGGAATATAGAACTGTTTAACCGAATTGTTGCGCCTTCATTTTTCTTTTTACTTACTCATTAATGAGGAGTATATTATATACAAACAGACTTGTACTAGAAAGATGATTTGAGTACATTTAAATTCATTTCAGTTTTCTTAAAAGAATCATACCAAAATGACATCAACCTGCAGTGAAACAGTAAAACCTGAAATTTCACCTCTACTTCTAAAGCTTTGCTTTAACCAGGTACCTGTGAATACACTGCTAATTACACTCATGGCCATAATATCACACTTTCAGACCCTCAAAGAAATGTTGTGCTCACTTGGAATACTTTTTTTCTTACTGTTATGAATTTCTTAACTATTTGTAGTTCAAAAAGTCCAGATGGCATATAAAATATTTTTATATCATCCTTTCACTTTTACAATTGTCTTAAAATGTTATTGTTTAAAGGTAATTCACTACATATTGTCCTCCAAATACTAGGAATTGTGATCAAATTGCTTATTTCTGCCTCTGAAATAGACAGGAAGAATAGAGATAGTTATTAGTGCATTTTCCTCTATTTATGTGTTTCGTACATAAAAAGATGGCACCTTTCTCCCCTTAATTTCTCTCATTTTACTCTACATAGTCCAAAATTAAAGACAAGGAACTTATATGGTAGACCTGGGTTGTAATCCAAGCTCCTGATTTCAGCCCAGCACAACACCATTTTTTTTTCTGGGAATACATTTTTTAATGATATATTTATTTATCTGAAAATCATTTTCAGAGATGAAGGGACAAGGAGAAATCTTTCATCTGCCGCTTACTCCCTAGATGGCCACAAGATAGTGACCAGGAGCTCCTTCCATGTCTCCCACATGGGTGACAGAACCCTAAGAACTTGGAATGTCCTCTGTTGCCTTTCCCAAGTCATTAGCAAGGAACTGCCTCAGAAGTGGAGCTGCCAGAACTCAAACTGGCCCCTGTAAGGGGTGCTGGAGCAGCAAGCTGCATGTACAGCTGCTGTGTCACAATGCCAGCCCCTGTTGCGGGAGTTTCATCATGAATGCAAAATTGTATGGGAGTGTCTCTCTTGTGTTTCCTTGCTCATTCGCTCTAACTTCCTTTCAACTAACTATGGTTTTTTTTAGATCTAAGAAGTTCAATTACAGACAAAATGGCTTCATATGAAAGAAAAAAAATGATATGACTTCTCAAACTCTTCCCCAAAACTGAAGAAAATGGCAAACTTCCTAATTTAACGAGACCAGAATCTCTGATATGAAAGGCAAAGAAAGAACACAAAATTAGAGTAAGTCAACATCCTTTACGAACAACATGGAACACTTCAACAAAATAATGCCAAGCTGAATTTTTCACTGAAAGAAATTTTTTAAAAAATGAATGTACTTTTGACTTTGACATTTCCAGATTGTCACGGCTCATGGTCTAGAACCCAAACATCAGCAAAGAAACAGAAAGTAGATAAAGGCTGCAAGAGCCTAGGCCAAACACAGAGTGGGGAGCTACTGTCCAATGGATGTGGAATTCCACTTTCGTGGAGATAGTGAAATAGTGAATGCACTTATACAATAAGTTATGTACTTAAACCACACATATCATTGTTAAAATGGTAACTTTGTGTCATGCATATTGTACCACCAAAAAAGGAATGTTGTGGACATAATTTAAATCTTTAAATATGACATTCATTTGAAGATTAGAGGACGTGATGTATCACTCTACATAAATATCTCCATGGGACTATACATTTGCTGCTAAAATGGGATCAAAGTTGACAACATTTCCTATAATGTTTAGTTAAATATAAAACCTTCTACATTGTTCAACAGAAACATACAAGTTCATCTTTAAATTCACGGAACTGAAGAGTTCAGCCTTGTGAGTAATAGCCTACAAAATTCTTCACAGTGCAGCCACTCAGGCCCACTCTCCCCACTCAGGCCCACTCTCCCCACTCGCACTGAGCAAACAGCCAGAATTAAGTCTTCTCTAATACATCAGCAAACAAAACAAGTTTCCCATATATGTCTAACAGACCAAGTGAAGACACATTATACAAAGTATCATGATGTCGTGTAAAGATCAACAGATAATGGAGCCCAGATACAGCAGGAATTATTTTCTTTTTCAGTAGCACATCCTAGGACAGACTTTCTGGAGCAGGCACTTTTAGCAGAGGGCTGAGTAATGACAGCAAGCTTGCCAGGATTTACCACAAGGGTCAGCAACTGTCGCAACCCCGAGACAGATGCATAGTTAATGTGTAAGGAGCAGAAAAATATCATGTAATCTGTCCAGAGGAAGGAATGTGTTGGGAGGCGCCAAAGAAGGTTGAAAGGTGTGAGAAGTGACACCATTAGGACCCTATGATTCGAAGACAAGGGTCTGCCATTCACTTTTGTCTGTGTGGAAATTCACTGGATATTTTGGACTAGAAGATCTCTCTTAACACTGGGGTGAGAAGCACCAAAGGAGAGAAGCAAACGGGATGAGGGTAAGGGGGAGGCAAATACTATGGTCTTACTCACAGATGGAGGTTATGGTGGCTGAGAAGGCAAGACGCAGATCATACAAATAACTTAAAGAAAGAAGCATCAGGGTTTCCTGCTGCCCGGGATGTAGTATGTACAAGAGAATTGCAGACAATTGTTTTGTTTGACTAACTTGACACCTGTGCCGACAGTGCAAGTGAAGAATAATGATTTAATGCCTCTAAAAGAAAATGGAAAGAAATGATTGTCCTTCGCACACATACAGCACTTAAAACGACAAAACTTGGGGCCAGCACAGGGATATAGTCCTGCTCCTCCAGTGCTAGCATACTCTATGGACACTGGTTCATGTCCTGTTTGCTCCACTTCCTAGCCAGCTCACTGCTTAGGATCAGGGAAAGTAGCAGAGGGAATCAGAGACTGGAGATCAAATAGCCTTTGAGAATGGCAAAGACAATGATTTCTAGATACTTAAGTTTTCCTAAGGTAGGCCTGTTCTCTACACCTCATTTAAATAAAGCTTCACCTTGCCTATTTTGTATTTATATCTGTTTCATCATCTCCTCACGAATTAATGTTTTCTATTTTTTCAAATGAATTTTCAGGGTTGCTTTTCCTTTGAACAAATTTCATTCTACATGAAATGACCTTCATATTTTCAAAAATGATGAGCCTCAAACAACACTTAATTTCATGCAATTTTACTTATCTAATTATAGTGTTTTTTCTTTACACATTTAAATACACCTTAATTCTAAATAACTGTATAAATTCATAAATTCAATAACTAAACTCTGAGTAAATGATTGTGGAATTTATTTTGTCTTAGCAATTGTATATGTGTCTGCCTTTTGTAAGAAATGAAGAAAGAATAAAGGGAATAAATCAGAAGCAGAATTTTAAAATTACATACATTTAATATTTTTCAATATAGAGTGTAATGAATATGCAGAGGGCACACTTCATAAGCACATAAACTATTTATAAAATATACATTTTTAAATATTAAATGCTTTGAGTATTTGCACTTCAAAAAATGGTATGGGAGCTTATATGCAGTTTAATTCACTGCAGCCATTCTACAGTATAAACGTATTTCAAGATATTTGTGTATGATAAATTTGTGCCAATTTCAAGAAACAATGCAGTTACAAATTTTCTATCATTCTTCTACCTCTTCTTAATATTCAGAAGATACCTATATTTTGCAACTGTGGTCACAGTCACCAACACAGTGAGAAAACCTGTGTGCAAACGAAGTGCATGTGGCTATAGAAATTAGAAATTTCTATAAATCTGTGCTGCAAAATCTGTATTACCATGAAAAGGTCAGAAAGCCTGGACAGCTACTGGGGTTTCTTGATAGATTTTCAAAACTTTATTAAATGTTATCTATGCTATCCAGTGGTGGTTAATTAAATAAGCTCCGGTGGAAATGGAAATAAGCATGAATGAGGAATCATAATAGAATTACAAAGGTGAAAATTTTCCCATACTTGTTCGCGAATTATTCATGCTGCCATCATTTCATCACATATCCCACACTTAAGAAGTGAAATGTTGGCATGAGTTTTAGCACAAAGAACCTCTGAGTATATGTGCCATTGATAACTAGCTTCAAAAGAGAAGAAAATTTTCTGTTTCATAAAATGTCCATAGATTGCTGCAGGTAATTATGTAATGTAGTTAAATTCCACTTATCTAAAGTAGAAAGGCAATGTCTTTCATTAGAACCGCTGAGATGGGGGTCGCAGCATTGGCTTAATAGGTGAGGCTTCTGTTTGCAATGTGAACATTCCATATGGCTGCTTGGATCTCATTTGGGCACCAGTTCCAGCCCCAACTGGTCCATTTCCAATGCAGCTGCCTACTAATGGCCTAGGAATGCAGGGAAAGATGATATTAAAAGATGGGGAAGATCTCTCTATATCTCTCTTCTTTTTTTGACATAGTCCAGCCTTTCAGGTGAAAATAAATAAATCTTACCGAAAAAGATCATTGTATTGCAGATGTGGGAATCAACCAGGTGCCTTCTCCATGCACAGAGATGCAGACTTTCTGTGTTCTGCAAGTTTCTAACAGAACTGCCTTGACTTAACAAAATCATGAAATAGATTGAGTTTTGAAGACAAGGAATGTGAAGTGAAAAAAACCACGAGAAAGCTAAGCAGTTTGTGTCTTCATAGGCTGTTTTACTACACACCCAACTTCACACCGCCCAGTGTATCCTGTCTAGTGATGTTCACTGTCATCCTACAGTGGGGAAAGATTGCAATGTAGAGTGATAGGCAGATAGATGTCTCCCACAGCTTGTCTCTGTCACTAGTTTATAAATACGAGCCTGGCGTGAGGGCCATTAGACGCATAATAAGAAAGGAAAATGGAGCTAGTGCAGATTTGCTCCTGAGCAACAAGCGCATCAGCCATTTCACTTCCATACCACAAAAAGCTGTTTAGAACAAGCAGTCTCACAGTGCAATCATACAGGTGAATGAAAAAGTGTTGAATAATACATATTTTAGGTCTTAACAGTGGTTTCCAAGCAGCACTCTGCCAGCATTTTCACTGAAGCTTCTGGAAGATAATATAGCCAAGAGATGTGGTGGCCTATTGAGCAGATATTACCTGCACACACACACACACACACACACACACACACACACAGAGCATGGATTCCTATTCAGCCAGCTGCCTCTACCTACATGTTAAGGAAGTCACCAGCAGTTTATCTAAGACAACCTTCTACATAACTTATCGGTTCCTATGAAGCAAACTAGTCTGCTGAGATGTTCTCTTAGCAGTCACTGATTATCATGAAAAGAAGTTCTGCATATAGAAATCATCCCAGTAACTAGCAACTGTAAGAAGACCTGATGCTTTTAGCACAACAAGTAGAGAAGCCTCACCCAGCTTCCCAACTACCCCAGCACCCAGGGATGGGGAACAGCCACACAATATCAACCCAGGGTCCCCAGTGTGGTGCATACTCTGAGGGTTCTGCTCAAGTGGTTTCAATAGTTCTGAAATGCTGTTGATCTCATTTATCTAAGGATGTGGAAATCCTTCCAAGTTCCAATGGCTGATACAGTCTACCTTAGAGTCTCCATTTGCCAGATATTTGCTGTCAACACTTGACTGGGGTAGTTGATCAATTTGTTCTGCCTTCCTTCCTCTGCTGTGGTACCTGATGTACTCTGCAGGCTACAATGGATTGCCATATCCTCCATGTGCATCTGGGCATGCCGTCCACTGCTCCATCCTGACTGCTCCATGTCTCATCCAGCTCCCTGCTTATGGCCTGGGAAAGCAGTGGAATATGGCCCAAAGCCTTGGGACACTACATCTGCTTGTAACTGCAAGCCCAGTTTCTGTAACTGCTCAGCTTAGCAAACATTATTAGCTCCTTAGCTCCCAACAATCAACACACACTAAAGTTAGGATTGGGGGCCTTTTTGGCAGGTCTAGATCACAGTACCCAACAGTGTGAGTCAGAACAGGGGACAGGTGGTATTAAGCTGGACCATGGCACTAAACAACGGGTTCGAGGGCAGAATCTGTGTGTTGAGGGGTATGTGTGCTCACCCTTGTGGAACTGCAATTTCCTTTGGCATGCACAAGATCTATGCTTGGGAAGAAGTCTGGTTGGTGAACTAAGGAGACGCCCCAAAACTTGGTTGGGGGTCCCTCTGGTGAACATGAGAGCCAGAATTACGGCAACAGGCAGGGCTGGACATGGCTACAGTATCCCTTAGCATGGGTGTAGACTGGGTCTGGGGAGTGCCAGACTAAGTTAGACTGCAGCACCCACTGGCACTCTTCAGAGCCAGCATGGATGTAAACCAGGGTGGGTTAGGTTTCAGCTCCTGCTGAACCATGCAAGAGCTGTGTCTGGGTGTGGACCAGGTATGACTGAGTTGCAACACTCAACAGCAAGAACTCGAATGGGTGTGGGCCAACTGGACAAGAATATTGTTCCTGCCAGGACAAGAGGTAAGCTAAGTCAACCTGGGTCCCTACAGCCATGTGGAAGATCCAGAAGAAGCTCCAGTCTCCTGGTAGTAGAGGATGGCCAAAAGCCTTGGTACCCTGAACCTTGATATTCACTCCCCCAAGCAGCAGCAACAACTAGAGCTGAGCCAATCTGAAGCCAGGAGCCCGGAGCTTCTTCCAAGGTCCCCCAAACAGGTACAGAGTCCCAAGGCTTTGGGCCACCCTTGACTGCTTTCCCAGCCACAAGCAGGGAGCTGGATGGAAGTTGGGCTGCCAGGACACGAACCAGTGTCCATCTGGGATCTCAGCGTGTGCAAGGTGAGGATTTTAGCCACTAGGCTACTGTACCAGGCCCCGATTTATACTGTCTTAGTCTGACTGAAAAAAATACCAAGCATTGAGTCACTTATAAACAAAGGAAATTATTTTTCACATTTCTGGAGGTTATGATGTTTAATATCAATCTGTAGACAGGTAGTAAACTGTCTTGAGGTATGTAAGAAATCTCTCTGTCTTCTTGAATTTCCATAACACTAATATTAAGTCTAGCAAAAGCATCATATGCTTAGTATATCAAATCTAACCAATTAACATGCATTGTGTATGCACACGCACAGAGAACTGTCTATATTTCTGTTATGAGACCTTGCAAATCATGGATATAAGTCTTTCATTTTCAGGTATTATCTGGGCTCCAGAGAGAATTTAAATAAATTTGGAAATGAGGTTAGTGTACTCCAAATGAATTTATCTTGGGACAGAAAGAAGAAAGGTGAATATTCTATCCCACACACAAATTGTACACATTTCTTCAAATGCAAAACAGTCAGTCTATTTAGAGGCTAAAAAAACGTGTAATTTGTGCTCACATCCACTTTTGGGAAAATCACAGCACTCAAACGTGTGAACATTCCAATCCTGAATCTTTCAATATAATCTTGGAAAAGTATGAGAAAATTATAAAGATGATTACATTTTATGTATGTGAGACTATATGGGTAATTTAAATGTAAGTCTTTGTCGTTATTAAAAGAAACAGGTTTTATACCCAGCTAATACCATCTATTTAAGAGTATGGATTAAAATGCATACAGCGTATTATGTAGGACTAAATTTAATTCATTTCCTTTTTTCTCCTTTGCATGCAGTTCCTCTAAATCATAAACAATGATTCTAAGAAGCACTTTATTCCTATTTAAATTGGAATTCTTGCCAGTGTGCATACTGTCACCTTTACTCATATTTAACTACTTTTTCCTTTCAACACTGGCTTAATACATTTCAACAGCCTTATAAATCACTCCTAGAAGTGTATATCAAATATAAATAACTCCACTTCCCACGTAAGAATATCTGTGTTTAAACAAGTATACTTCATCCATAGAGCAAGGTCAAAAACAAATATGGAAAACAATCAATCAATGCTATAATAAAAGTTTAAGGTTACCAAATGTGAAAATCCTCTGAAAAAAATAAACTATTGCACATGCTTTGAAGGTCTAGGATTAAAGAATTCTCGCTAGTCAGGCACACATTTTATTAAGTAGGTTTAGGTTAGCCCATTTAACAGTAAAATTTCTGACCTTCTTTGCCATGGGTAAAATTCCATTTCCTTTACAGTCAATGAAGTATTACACCAAATGTGCTTCTTCCCTTTCTGTTGCTCTCCTTTATGACTCAGAGTTCATAAAGCAATTCCCTAGACTGAGAAGAAAATAAACAAGCAAATGGCAGCATTTAGGGAGCCCCGGGCACTACACCTAGCATCATCTGCCATCCAACATTTATCAAGCAATAGTAACTTACAAAACATTGAAGAAATTTGTTCCTGGAGGGAGTTGGGAGAGCTCATTTGGATCCACTATGTCTCATAAAGGAAACATTGTGTTCATAAAACCACAGGAACATTAGAAAAACAGCTGTTTCCTTTCAAAATACAGCAGCCATATCAGGTGTAAATTTCATCAAGGGTATAGCTTAATCAAGCATTTTACATTACTCAGAATGCAATCCCGTTTATATGTTCAGAACAGGAAAATTGCATCTTTATTTATAGTCTTACCCCAATATAACCTGTAGTGTGATCATAAACAAAAACATGCCATTTTAAATTACTGATCAGAAGAAAAATCTCATTTTATAAAACTAAAACAAGAGCCCACACAGAGAGAAAGATCTTCCATTCACTGACTCACTTACCAAATGGCTACATTGACCATCACTGGGTCATCCCCAACTGAGGAGCCCAACACTCTATCCAGTTCTTCCATGTGGGTTCAAGGGCCCAAGAACTTGAGCCATTATCTAAAGAAAAGGTAATGTTAAATATCATAATTGAATACACATGTTGTTTGTTACCAATATTCAGCAAATAAATAAGAACCCAGTGGTACCCATATTGATTCTTATGTACAGAATTCCTACTTTGCTTTCCTGCCTATGAAAAGAGATAGAGATATGGTAGACATCATTGGCTATGTTATATCGTAAGAAGCAAGGTAAGATTTTTGCAGTCATAAGTTCTGGTTTACCACCTTGTGAATACTGAGGAGAGACCAAGGGTTTTACAAAGAATAATCAAGCAACAATGGAGCTCACCCCACTCCCAGTAGATGGTGAGAGCCATGTAGTTTCCGGTTGTGCAAAGGGGTGTTGGAAAAGGCAGGGCCACTTTGATTCAGGAGTTTGCTGAAAAAACAAGTCTAGGTTCGGACAGGTTAAAAAAAATCACTTAAAAACCTTGTGTGAGTTTATACCTCTTTATTTGCGGAGTTCAATAAAAACACACGCAAGAATGCAATGGGGCTGGTGCTGTGGCACAGCTCAGGCATCCCACACAGGTTTGTGTGTCAAGTACTCCACTTTCTTTCAAACTCTCTGCTATTGTGAAAGCAGCAGAAAGTACCCCAAGTCCCTAGGCCCCTGCCACCCACATGGGAGATCAAAAAGCAGCCCCTGGCGCTTGGCCTTAGCCTGGCCCAGCCCCAGAGAGAGGAGTGAATTAGTGAATTGAAGATCTTTTTCTCCTCTTTTTTTCCCTTCCCCTCTCTGTCTGTAACACTGCCTGTCAAATAAATAAATCTTAAAAGATTAGAAGTAAAACAAAATCACTTGTCCATGGCAGTGAACTGGGTAACAATGAGATATGAACTCCTGCCCTGTCACCTCCTTACATGAACTTACAAATAAGTGGCAAGGAGCCACACCTTTACACGACAAGGTTGTAGACATTTTGGTTACCATGGAAGCAGTTACTATAGAGGCACAAGATATGAAAATACAGAAAAAGGAGGGAAAAGGGCATCAGGCATGGGAATTGTATAACTACCATTTTCCCATATTTAGTTCCTCAGTGGCCCCCATCCTTGTCTGTCATTAAACTACTAGGTATCATATGCAAAGAGATGGTGGGGAATAGAAATGATGACAATACAAACGTCTGGAAGACAAAGCCCTCTGTGAAAAGGCAGGAGATGAAGGGTTTGGTGCTGAATGTGTAGAGAGGAGACCAAGAGTGGATACAGGGTCAAAACTTCTGTTTTACTAATTTAGACCTATTTTTCAGAGGATGTTACAGGAGAGGTGTGTTTTGAGACTTCATTCAGTAAATCACACCATTGGCTGATTCAAGGAAACCTGCGAGAAGCCAGTCTATATCTGAGTTCTTCACAGCTGTGGATGAAGTTACTCATAAGCCACAGGAACAAACCCATTCCCATTTCTATGACAGCTGAAACACTAGTGCCTCTCACGGAGGCAATGTGTTTAAGGAACCTAATCGCCCCAAGATCTCCTCTACCTGTCCCAGATACAGTAAGCCTTCCTATGAGCGACTGCTTCCAGATGTATTTGGAAGGGAGAGCATGTCTATTAACAGAGGAAATATGAACACAGAATTTTCTGTCCCATAGTTCCCCTATCCTTTTGCAATCCTTCTCCTGACCCCAAACTCTTTAAACTCCGAAGCAGACAAAAATACTGTTGCTATAGCCACAACTCACATATGTATGTGTTATTAATCAGTGTTCAATTTTTGTGGGAAATATGCCTAGACTCAATTAATGGTCTTTTGCAAAGATCAAGAGAAGTCCAGCTGGTTTTACTGGTGGGAACGGGGGCGTATTGACAGTGTTTTGTGGGTTTTATTGCTGGAAGATAGTAAGTGTTACTGTTTTCTCTAACATTGCCCTTCTCTGTCACTGTGGGTAATGGGAAATATTCTTGTATGCATTACAACACTTTAGCATGCAGACGGCTGTCCTCTGCCCCCTTGGAGCTGGTCAGCAGAAACAACATGGAATCTCAGCAGGATAGAGGAATCCCAGTTAAACTTAAAGAAGCAACTGCTGCCAACAGTCAAAGCAACTATTTCCCGGTAGAATTCTGCCACCTGCTGGATGCAGTCCTCCCTGCATCTTTTCAATCATCTATTCTGCTTTACTGAAACTGGAAGAATATTTAGGGGCAATCTAACTTAGACTCAACAACAAGCAAGGGAAAGGCCTGAGAACCCTTGATGGGAAGTGGAAATGGTATGTTCATGAGGCTAGCCAAACTGATTTTATCATCATTTCAGTTTTATCGAAAAGGTGCTATTAACATCTTTGGGGGGAAGGCACTTTATCTCTCACTCCACTGCAAGAAAGAAATCAATTAGCTACATGAGGCTTTCAGCTCACAGTGATTGTTCTGAGTTCCCAGACCTCATTAACTAATCACCTGGTTAAGGAAAATGCTATTGACGTCAGCGGAGTAGTAGCAGCAGTTCAACTGCAACAGCAATGCTGAACAAATAGACTCAGCCACTCATCTCAGTGAGAGTTGAGTTAGGCATCATTGCCTCTGTCTGCAGCAGCACATCCAAGGACCCGGCAGGTTATGTTGCTAAGACTTGGCCCATAGTCAATGGTACAGGCATCTGATCTGCTAAGCATTTACAGCCTGGTATCTAAAGTGCCCATTTTAGGGACCATGGACCATGGCTACAGCCTGAGAGATCTCAGCCTCTGAAGTTGATGCTCACAAAAAACGCATATAAAAACTTTCTTCAAGGACAGCTGAAACCAAGCTGCAAATGAAGCCTGAGCCAGCCATTCAGCTGTAATGTGTCCTGGATGCATTAACACACTGGATACAGAATCCTCCTCATAGGATGGACACACATACGAAATCGCTCCGTTTCTCATGTAAAAATCAATACTATGTAGCAGAGCTGCATTTCCTGCAAAACTTTGGACAGTTCATCTTAACAATGAGCAAAGCCACATTACATAAGGCAATGAATGTCTTCACCTGTTTCTGTCAAGATGACTGTATAGAATCTGTGACTTGTTACACGGGTCCTCTGTGAGTGATGTATTGGTGTTGAGTTGTTTCAAATTATAGGTCTGCCATTCCAGTATTGCTGTTCAATTTCGCTACATCATTGCTGTCCTTGCAATTAAACTCTTTTATGCTGGTTGTGTTATTGATTATATGCAGTCTGAAAAACACTGTTTAATTTGTCAGACTTTCACACAAAGGGGCAATATATTTGATGGCGATCCTGAGCACTTGGTTGGGAATCCACTTCTCCACTGCATCCTACAAAGCCGCTTGCATAACACGGTGTGGATCAGGTAGTTTCCTGTCAATTTTGTAAAAGCTGTTGAATGCATTTTCTCTGACTTTGAAGGCAAATGATCTTGGGTTGAGGGAGGCTAACTGGAGAAACAGTGAAGTTGTAGTTTCTGGGATGAGATTCACCGTTATAGAGCAGCAACCCCAGCATCTTGAGAAGTGTCCCTGGAGTCAGGAGCTCAAAGAGAAAGGATTATCTTCATATTCTGTTTGCCAGCCTCAGCATCACATCGTGGCAATACACACGTGGGATCCCTGTGAGGGCACCAGCAGCTGCTGCGGCTGGCAGCCAAACCCTCGGTTGGATTTGCTGTTGGCAGTCATGCACTGGAGACAGACTATAGTTGCTTCAAATCACCCATATTGGGACTCACTGTAGTTGGTGAAGACAAGTGCCCTTACCCTGAGGCGGAGCCATGCCCGATGCAACAGTGGCATGGACTCATTTGCTATGAATACCCAAAACAAGAGAACGACAGACTGCAATTAGCCCATTTGCTTTTTTTCTTCTCTTTTTTAAAGAAAAAACTTCATCAACTTTCCCAAAGATTATAATTGCAGAAATATTTCCTTTTAGCTCAGGTGGTTAATAGTATTTATGGGCACATTTCTTGCTTTAAAGTAGTTCAGATTTCTATCCCATGGTTTTATAATTAATTTCTATATTTACTGAATTTAGGACAATGATTGTAGACTCTGAAATGGAGATTTTTAAGAAACATTTACGACTCTCCTTATAGCCACGTGCACGATAAATCTTGAAAATTCCATATACTTAATATTCATAGAATGCAAAATCAGATATTTATGTTTGAATGTAGTTTATTGCGGTATTCAGTTCCTATATGTTCTGATTTATTTCTTTCCAGGGAGCTTTTGTAATTTTGAAAAGGATATATCCCATTCCTACAGCATAGTCGTTCTGTCAACCTCTCTTTGCGTTTCTAATAGATTTGGAGTTAGGTTTGGAATGCTAAGTGCCTTGCTGCATACATTTTTTCCTGAGGAATTTGCCTTTCAAACACATTATCTCTTATCATTACAAAAAGTAATCCAAGAGCTTTGAACCTTTAAGGAAATTCTCCAGTTTTGTTAGCTCCAGCTCACAGTTTTTAAAGTGATTTTTGTATTCCATGTAGTGCATGCTCTTACATTTGCTGTGTGTTCATGTCAATAAACATTGCTTAGACTGATGCTGGGCAATCACAGGCAAGCTATTCTGTTGGTTATATTAAAATCTTTCATTTGTCATTTGTGTTCATCCCCCCTTAATTTTGTTTCCCCTTGAAATGCCAGTTCTGAGATGTTTATTGTTGGCGAGAGCACTTTCTGACATAGTGGCCTCAAAATAGAAAGATCGTCATTCCTCCCCGCAGGTCAACAGTAAGTCCTCTGACTGTAAGATGGGGGCATGCGTGCATCCTGAGGGTGTAAATACCAGCGTCAGTGTATTGGCCTCCGTTCACCTCACGCCCCAAGCCTAGGAGAGTAGTAAGGATTACTGCAGCATCAGTCTAGAAAAGCAGCAAGCAGAAATGATAGATGAAAAATATTACTGAGTATTTCAGACTATAAGCCAATCGTATCCTTCAGATTCCAGAAGTCAGAGAAGTGATGAGGAAGGACATTTACCTGTGTAACTTTCACAAAAACAAGTGTGAATTTGAAGATATACACAGCACAATTCCTTCAGGCCAACAATGTGGTAAATATTAAATAATTAATTAATGAATTAAATAATTCATACAGTTAACATGACACATCATCAACCTCATGATTTAAATTATTACGTAACAGATTTTGTCCATGGATAAATTTGTTTAAGCATCAAGGTGTATTTTTTTTTAATTTGTGTGATTTCTGTTAATGATGTGGCTAGCTGCTGTGCAACATCTGTTGTTTACAATTCCCACCTACCAAGTGGATCATTTGCAAATTTTTACACAAGTTATAAACTGTATTATTAAGATTTAAGAGGATAAACAATTTAACTGAGAGAGTTAATATCATTTTAATTAGAAAATGATATTATACACTATCTATCTCAAGGCTTAAATAATTAACCTTCTCAAGAAAACGTGGATTAAAGCAAGCATTGCAGCCGTGACAGAGGCTTTCCGTTGAAACAACTAAATAAAGTCCCAAGTTTCAACCCACGCCTTGTCCAATAAATCATCTGAAGTGTTTTCATTGTTCCCACAGGGTAAATTCTCTTTTGAAAGAAATCAAGTCTCTTCATTATATTTTGAACTTCTCCCAATTGCTCTGAGTATTATTCTTGGCTTTTCTCTCCAAACTTTTTGCTTACTCCTTATGAATGTCTTATGGCACAATCTGTGAGTAAAAAGCATCCCTGTGTATACATTTAGCACCCTGGAAAAACAAGTGATTTTATTAAGCTAAGGTGTAGCTATATTTTTATTATAAATATGAAAGAAAATTAATATCCTCAAAATAATATATGTGTCATTTTATTATCTCCAGGTATATAGGAAGACCATTATACTGATAACTACATTTAAAATTAATCGCTTATTAACTTAGAACTACTATTAGTGATAACAATGCATTTTAGTCTTATTGTTTCCTGAGAAAGATACTTGCTCATTGCTAAAGTTGAACATATTTTAATGAACTATAACAGTTAAAATAGTCAACATATTGTAATTATTCCCCAAACCTCGTGCACATGGACGATTCTTTTTATAACTTGACCCCTACTTTACTGACATGCCACCTTACATCTGTTATGTGCTCTCTATTTGTGTCAGTTCCCCGCTTGCAGGAACCGCCCCTGCTTGTCTAGTTAAATCTCAGCAGAAAAGTCATTGCTTTGCAGTTGTTTTTTCCAAGTTCTTTGGGCACATTATCCCAGCATGCCACCAGGAATCCTCTGTCTTCTCGAAGGTAGTCTTCTTTGGGCGCAGCAAACACCAGAGAACCTGCACACGTTCCAGAACTGAGGACTTACTGTCAGGCTGCCTACCCCAGACCACGCAGAGTACTGCAAGCGGGACAGCATAAACCAAGCTGATCCAAACACAACGATTTCCAGAAACTGTGCGAGAGTTTATAGGACTTAAACTGATCACAGCACACACAAACAGAAGGACCGCCTGGAAAGGAAGCCAACGCTGAAAAACGCAAATGGAAGAAGTGAAAAGTGTCCATGCTTCATGACCCTGTGAGGAGCCCAGACCCTGAATCTGGGTTTTTGTGTCATGTTGTCTTCACCATTGTGCCTATAGCACAGTTGTCATATACAACATATCTAAAATATTTGTATTGATAAATGAATATTATCATTATTCAAATGTTTATGTACATTTAACATGCTTTGTATCATCCCCTACCATCAGTATTACTAATTAATCAGTGAATCACATATGCACTAAACTTTTTCAAGTAATTGCAAGGTACTCAAAATCCTTTGTAATTTAACCTGAGCCGGAGTAAAGCAGTGAATTCACCCTTAAAGCACCCACCACGAGATGATCAAGATTCTCTCCTTGGCTAAATTCTAATCAAGCTCCTTTGAGCTCTATCTCAATAGACATAATGTTTGCCTCTTGATAGTTCATATTTCTCAAACCCCACTAACTGCATTTTAGCAGAACCTCTTACATTCCATATCTGAGGACCTTTGGTATTTGAGCAAATTCATCATTGTAAGGTAATGCCTCACAATGGCCTAGCTTCAGAAAGTTGTTTTTGTTTGTTTTGCTTTGTTTTAGTTTTGATTAGTCAGAAGGCTTTCTCATTTCTGCATTCCTCTTAACCATTTTCCACACACCACGACTCCTTTACCATTCTGTTCAAGCTGCCTCTGTGAACCCAAGGAAGGAGTTTCAGAGGAGGAGCTGCAGGATGGAAGAATCTGAGAGACCAATGGAAAATGACAAACAAAAGCACATGCATACATTTTTTGGAGACAATAAGTTTTCTGAACTTTAGCTCCAATGGTATTCCTGTCCAGAAAATTGGTGATTTTTAAAATAATCTTTATCGGGCCAACATGGTAGCCTAGTGGCTAAAGTCCTCACCTTGGATACTCCGGGATCCCATATGGGCGCTGGTTCTAATCCCGGTGGCCCTGATTCCCATCCAGCTCCCTGCTTGTGACTTGAAAAAGCAGTTGAGAACGGCCCAAAGCCTTGCGTCCCTGCACTCACATGTGAAACCCATGAGAAGCTCCAGGCTTCGGATGGGATAAGCTCCAGCTATTGCAGCCATTTGGGGAGTAACCCAGGGAATGAAAGACATTTCTGTCTCTCCTCTCTGGAAGTCTGCCATTCCAATAAAAATAAATGAATCTCATAAAAATGGCACATAGAAGTAGAATGTAAAAATTTCATATCTGAGAAGTTATGTGAAGTAAAGAAAATGGAGACATATATATTTAGAGATTTCAGATGTAAGAACTAAGGTTCATCTAAAAAATGAACATATTATTTGATGAAGGGATCAATTTAAAGTATACTTTAAAAGTAAAATGGATATGATGGAGGATTTTAATTCTTAAAAGATTATTACTGATAAGTTTACCTGCAATAATTCTATACATTACTATGGAATGTTTTCTACTCCTACATTTCGTTACATTGAAAATGCGTCCTATTGAAATTGCTAAATGTATTCCAGGCAAAAATGAGCTTAACAGAATATAAATATGTCACTTCGTATAACATAAATATGCTCTTGACCTCAAAGAGTTAATCTTCATACCCAGGGATTCAAGATGGCGGTATAATCTCGACAAACGAATAAACAGAAACACTGAGTAAGGGACTAAAACATGGTGAGAAGCCTTTGAGATTCTAGATGCAGAATCCGAAATGAGAGGGGAATTTGGGATCAGCATGGAAAGCGAGCAGAGCAATTTGATTCCGAAACTGTGAACTGATTTGGAATTCACTCCAAGCAAAAATATTTACAAAGAACTGCAAGGGAGATTTCTCATTATGACTAGAAAGGATTCTGAGCTGTTTTTTGTGCTTCTTTTCCCCAGAAATGGCATAAAGTCAAGCACATACTCGGGCACTGCTACCACAGTTACTCACTGGACAGTTACCCTCCATGCAGTCTACAGGCTCAACAGCCCCAAGCCGCCAGTGTCTGCTCTGCTCACTCTAATTCAAATAGTCAGAAAAAAATGTCCCCTGCTCCATAGCATGTTGGTGTTATATGTAAGCCTATATTTTAGATACGCTGAGCTTAACTCTTCTTGCGCACTCTGCTTTCTCTGCTCTTCGCTAAGGGACTCAGCCTGCTTCTAACACAGTGTTTGCACCTACGTTTCCTCATCTTGGAATATCCTACAGCTAGCTCCAAACACAAGCTCATATTTCCATTTTGTTTCAATTTTTACCTAAATTTCCTACCAGAGAGTATCTGCCCGTTGACCAAGCTGTTACCTTTTAGCAATCCCCCTCCCTCGGCGTTTCCAATCACCTTAACCTGCTTTCTTGCCTTTGGAGCACTTTTTGCCAGACAATACAGATAGTTTTCATCATATTATTTCTTTTCCTCTACCAGATTATAAACTGCCTGAGCAAGACTTAGTTCTTCTCAATGCTGGATCCCTAAAGCTTACTGTATACTATATTATCAAATAAATTTGCTGAGTTCCCATTATTGGCTTATCAGGGATTCAAGGATCTTTTTTTTCCTCTCCTTATAACAGACATTGTGGGAAAATGAGTTAGGTCATCTCTTCGAATATTCACAATCCATGTCTAGATGACGGGGTCAAATTCTGCCTCCACTTCCAATCCAGCTTCCTCAAAACACAGACCATGGAAATGAGCAGAAAATGACTGAAATACTGGACCCCTTCCACTGATATGGGGACACAGATGAAACTCCTGGCTCCTGTGATCAGCCTGGCCCAGACCAGCTCGTGTGGGTGCTTGGAAAGTGAACCAGCTGATGGAAAATCAGTCTCTCTCTCTCTCTCTCTCTGCTTTGCCATGTCAATTCACTCTGTGCTTCACATGAATAAAAATACCTATATATTTAAATTCCCTTTTTTCCTAAGCATGCTTTCTGTGTACCTTAATCCTATCTTCTGATTATCAAGTCAATAATTGAATTAGTACCTGCATTTCAGAGACCACAGCAATTCTTTCAAAGTCCATAAGCATCTATGCAGTTGTGTGTAGGTAACTAAAAAGGCAATGTCCAAAATTTGCATTGATTCTTACACATTTCCATGAACATAATCTTCAAAAGTGCACTAGACTAATCAAGTGACAACAGGAATTAACACAAGCTGTTTTAGAAATCGTGAGAGTAAAGGTATTGCTTTTCTCTTAGAAATTTTAGTGTACTGCTGCAATTTCTCAAGCTAGAAAAAAAACAGTAACAGATTTCACTCGCATGAAGGGTAAGAAATTCTATATAAGCAGGCCCTTTGAGTTGCAATATTTACACATGGAGCATCTGTAGTTTAAATGTGCAAAATGCCCATGCTTTACAGCAAGACCTTTCTTGGCAAGAAGCAGATAAAATGTGCAGCCTCTCTCCTGTCCTCCACTGGAGTGGCCATCAAATCATCCTGAAATGTTTGGAAGTTATTAAGTACTGTCTGCAGTCATTCAGAATTGCCACCCTGGTCCATTCCTGGACTTTTTCAACAGTACCGTTACAATTAGCAAATGTTTCTATGGCATGGAAGATGGCACTTTGCAGTAACAGTGCTGTCAGGCACATAGAAGAAAATATAAAGGACAAAGTCCGCGCAGATGAGAAAGTCAAAGAAATAGAACCGGAAACTTCTTACTACAGAAGTAGTTCTCAGGCAGAACTTTGGAGAGAAATCTGTGTGTGATCCCAGATCTTGTGCCTCGGCTTGAGCTCCACTTTCATTTTTCTGCCTTTACCGTCAAATCCACACATGGTCCCATCCTTGTGTCCTCGGTCATCTTTTCCTGTTCTGTCCTTTGTATCTACATCAAGACAGACACATCCCATTCCTTTATTCACATTTAGAATCTATAGATGATTGTTTTGGGATCTCTTATTTCCTGAGGAAATTTACTATTTGGTATATTACTTAAAGTTTGAAGCCCTAAGCTTTGACATTAGAAACTGAGAGATCACAGGCAAATTAGGAAATGACTGTTACATCCTAGTTACTTAAGGCATCACTGCTATTTAGGGAATTATTGCCCATTAAATGGAATGAAAACATAATGTCAAAAAATAAACATACTTTTCAGCCAACCTTGGTACATATAGAATGATCTCATTTAAGAAAATCATATATGTGTATAACAAGATCTAGAGAGAGAGAAAAATCTGAAACAATTATTAAAAATATATTATGAAAAAATACACGGATTTAAAAGTACTTGTGCACCAAAATTAACATCCTTTGACCCCCATCTCTGCAATCTTTTTGAGGTCCGTGTAAATGCCAAACAATCTCACATGAATTTCTTACTGTTTCCTAATTCAGTACATTGATGTTCACCTGTTCAAAACAATGCATTGTGAGTAAAAGGAAATAAAAACTGGAATTTCACGCCTCATGTTGTCACATTTTGCAGTTTTAAATGAGAAGTTTCCTCAGTTGGACCTCACTCTGCGCTAGCTCCTAGGTATCATGTGTTGTTGCCTCGGCCACGCCTTGCGGCACTATTGGGATCCCTGTCTGTGATGGGGATGTGCCTGTCTCCAGCTGACTCTTCAGATGAAATGTGATTATGCTCAAAAACAAAACAAAAGCAATATGGCCAAGGCATTCAGGGTAGTTTATCATAAAATTAATAAACACATGAGCCTTGAACTGTAGCAGTCTAGTTTTGTTTCTTATTGTTTCATATTGTAAATTTATAGGTTCAAAACTAACAAATCTGAAACAGTAAACCTGAAGAAAATACTTAGCAATCATGTTAACACCAAGCAAGTTTGTATTATACTAACATGCTATGTAGAAGTTCGGTTCTTTCAAGGGTTATAACCCAAGTTCAGACCCTCCTACCTACCTCCAGATACAGATAAATACCTGGAATACTATGCTTGGCAGTAAAGAAGCCTTCATCTGACAACAGAAGGCATGGGTGTCTTCAAGCCGTACTGTGACATATCCAATTATAGGAAAAAGAAAACTAAGGCACAACAATCCAAAAGAGGCAAAGAGTTCTCATTGAGACATCAGGTTATGGAAACGAACAAGTGTTCTCACGAATAATCTATACATACATAGATAGTCTTCATTTTCATATGGTTCATTTTTCAATGAGGGCAAAACTATTCAAATACACATTTTCGAAGGCATTTCACATGATTAGCTATCTTCTTGGGGAATCGTCTGCACATTCAATCCTCTATGTCAGGGAAGTGGACATATTTAACTAGCAAAATAGCCTAAATCGGGCTATCTAACAGTAACTAAAAATGCTTCAGGGGGTATATTTACCTGAGCTTTCATCTCCAATAGCCAAGTAAGTGAAAGATCAAAAGGAAAGTGAGCTTTAATACACTTCAAACAGTTCTGAACTCCCCAATGTGGTTTAAAAGCAAAATTGCATCAAATGGTTATTAGCTAACATGATAAATATTCAATACATGAATCAACTAAACTATCATGATTTTTTTTTAAAGTGCGTGGCCAGTGTTGTGTCACAGCGCTCTAAGTTGTTACTTGTAATGGTAGTGTCCCTTAGTAGAGCACAGGTTCAAGTCCCAGCCGTCTGTTCTGCTACATGTGAATATGTATGTAGAAGATGGCCCAAATCATTGCACCCAAGCTTATCCAGATGGGAGTCCCAGGTGGAGTTCTAGGTTACTGGGTATGGCAGCACCCAGCCTGGTACATTACCACCATTTGGGGAGTAAATCTGCACTAGGGTATCTATTTTTCTCTGTTTTCTCCCTTTATTCTGTAGCTCTGCCTTTCAAATAAATTTAAAAAAAAAAGAAAAAGAAAAAACTTAAACAAAAAGATATGAGAATAAAGAAAATAAGAATTTGCAGCCTAAAGTGAAGTTTTCATACCTGTATTAGCTTGGTTTGTGGTCTTCATTCACAGCAAAGCTCTGAAATGAATTTAATATTCACACACTCTTCTTTTACATGTCATTTTTGTGGAAATATTACCACTAAAATTAAAACTTTTCTACTGGTATGAAATTAGGTTCTTAATTCACTACTGTTGTTCTCTTTGCCCTCTTAGCATTTGTCATTGCTTTCTCTTTGAAGTTACCTAGAAACACTAGTGCAATGTTTATATTTTCATTTTCTATCATTTTTTGTTTCTGCTCTCAAAGCTTTGGTTGGTTTTGCTGTTGATTGTCATGTATATGTACTATATATATATAGATTTTATTCTAGTATAATATCTGTTATTTTCAATTATTTTTATTTATTTTCAATTTATTTGAAAAGCACAGATATACAGACAGGCAGAGATCTCACAAAGGCTGACGTACTTCCTAATGGCCACAGGAGCCAGCCACAGAAACCAAGAGCCTGGCTTGAGTTTCAATTCCAGACCTCCATGAATAACAGGATGCAAGTACTGCAATGATCAACTGCTTCCTTCCAGGTGAATCAGCAGGAGGCTGCATAAGAGGCACAGCACATGGGACTCCTTGGACACTCCAATATGGCCTGCTGGTGGCCCAAGTATCATTGTAACGACTGCACCAAATGCTTGCCTTGATTTTTTTTAATTGCCTTGAAATAACTTTTAAACTTAGTGGGGAGAAAATCATCACTGAAATTATAAACAATATCTAGAAGATATCATTTCTTGTGTCTTGAGTGAACAGTATTATTTTTAGTATGCAGATGTTAAATATTTCCATGTTAGTTGACCTTCCAGAATATATAGAGAAACTATATTTACAGTTCATCACTATACTTTTACTTAAGGGTGGAAACTAAGTGTTAGCTGCTGAATATTCATGCCATAGTTTTGGTGCTCCAAAGGCTTGGATTACAGAGAGAGAACTGAATTATGACTGGTAGTGGAGCCCACTTTACTAAAGGAGAGCTCCTATTTGAAGCCAGAATCATGTCACTGACTTTGAAGGTGTCTTGAATTTTGAAATATTGGATCCTGAACGCAGCATCAAAGCTGAGGATTCAGGGAGCACAACTACAGAGCTTGTGTGCCACAAAGCAGTGCCCCAAATATGTGTCCTTTGCATTCTGTATTTTAGATTCATTCTAAGTCAACTGAAGAGAGCATGAATTCGTTCTGGCACCAATTCAAAACAAAAGTCCAACGTGCACAGTCTTACCTGAGACTAAAGACAAATGCTTTCCAACTGCAAGCCTATAGAATCAAACAAGTTGCCTACTTTCAACGTCATTGCTTGTTCAGGCAAAAGTGTGTACAGTACTATTTAAAAATTTAATCTCAAAAGTTTGTATTTATGTGCAAATAAAATATGCCAAATAGGACTTATTTTTCAGTACAAATTCCACTAAGGCATGCATAAAATTTCACTGTCAGGCATCTTTAAAAGTCATGTAAGTGCATGTTATGACAAATCTTGACAGAGGTGTCACAAAACTTTGTGCCAAAACAAACGTCTCTTTGGACTCCATTTCCTCCCTTCTGGACGTAGGCTCGTATTGGGGCAGTGTGCCTCAGTGTAAATGTTCCAAGTTCTGCCATGTCAGTTGCTTGGTTTGATAGTGTGGGATGGTAAGGCATAATGGGGGAAATTTGGGTCTTGGGAGTGGAAATCTTATGGAGAGGTTAACATCTTCTCAAGGGAGGGAGTTCTTGGCTTCCTGGGACTGCATTGCGACTGCAAGAGAGGCTAAACAAGGTTGCATCTTGCTGCTCTGCATTGTGGATTATGCTGATTTCACCAGGAGCTGAAGAAACGTTCCAGCAAATGTCAACTCTGTGTGGACTCTGATTCTTCAGAATCATGCGGTCTCTGAGATTCTGCTTCAGAAACTGAGATGCTGACAAAACATGGCGAGCCAATACACTGATGAGAATGCTTCCAGAGACTGTGCTTGAATTAGTGAACTGTCTACAATTGGCAGTGGTTGGACAGCCTCCCGTGTGTTGAGGGTCTGAGTAGAACAAAAAGCTAGGGGAGGGTCCGGTGTGATAGCCTAGTGAGTAAAGCCCTCACCTTGCAAGTGCTGGGATCCCTTTTGGGCACCGGTTCTAATCCCTATGGTCCCACCTCCCATCCAGCTCCCTATTTGTGTCCTGGGAAAGCAGTCGATGATGGCCCAAGGCCTTGGGACCCTGCACCCATGTAGGATACCCAGAAGAGGCGCCCGGCTCCTGGCTTCAGATTTGCTCAGTTCCAGCCGTTGCTGCCACTCTGGAAGTGAATCAGCAGATGGACGATCTTGCACTCTGTCTCTCCTCTATGTATATCTGACTTACCAATAAAAATTAAAATAAATCCTTTTTTTTTTCTGAAGTCAGAGAAAAGGGGAATTCTGTCCTGCTGAGTTGGGGTCTCAACTAACATTGCCTGGAGAACAGCATCTGTTTCTTAGATCTTCAGTCCTGTAATTCCTGATTCCCAGACCTTCCCGATGGGACAAGTAAAATATCAGGCTTTCCATCTGGTCACATGTAAAAATTAAGAAGTAATTTAATTTCACCATGCCAACACCTCAACCTAAAAGAATAGACTGCATGACTATAAATGTCTAAGCTGAGAGATTCCAAGTTTTCAAATTTATAATCTGACATTATTTGCTACCTCAGATTTTAAAACTAAAATCCTTGGTAGGATGACCTGCCTTAAAATTTTCTAAATAGAAATACAAAAAGTGTCATTGTTCATGCTAAACAAGAAGCACAACGCAGATGTTGGATACTGGAATTTTACCAACTTACAAATCACAACCTGACTTTTTTATTATTTTTTTTTTATTGTTATTTTCTCTTATTTCTATTGTTTACTATTGCTTACTGTTGTTTACGTAGTTCAGAGTGATGCGCACCCACGTGGGCTCCCGGTTAGGTGGGTGAGGTTGAAGTATGGAGGGAAATGGATGGAACAATGCTTCAGTCTTCCTCCCTTTACACCCTTTTCTGCAGCTGGGAAGAGGGAGAAGGCCTGCCTGGAATCTAGGATGGCATGTCCAACAGGCTTCCTCCACCTTTCCCACATACATTCAAAAAAGAAAAAGAATAGAACATACAACTATGCTGGCATATTGGGATCGTTCATACACATTTGGCATGAAGCAGGCCCAGAATGCCCACGAGTTATTGGCTGCTTTCTCTTTGTTTTGTTTTGAACATTTACTTAATAGGAAAGTTAGATATACAGAGAGGAGGAGAGACAGAGAGGAAAATCTTCCACCCGATGCTTCACTCCCCAAGTGACCACAACGGCCAGAGCTGCACCAATCCGAAGCCAGGAGACCAAGCCTCTTCCAAGTGTTCCACATGGATGCATGGTCTCAAGGCTGTGGGCCGCCCTCCACTGCTTTCCCAGGCCACAGGCAGGGAGCTGGATGGGAGGCAGGACTGCAGGGGTTAGAATGGGCTCCTGCTGCTTGCAAGGCAAGGAGTTTAGGTGCTAGGCTGCAGCAGCAGGCCCTGCTTTTCTCTTAGCAGTTTAACCCTTGTCTAGGTACAAGACAACCTAGGCAACTGCCTCCCGTGGGGGTAGCCTGAGTATTGACATGATATCAAATAAATAAATGACCCAACGTTGGAGAAAAAAATTAATGAATCTGGAGTGAATTTGGTAATATGAATGTTAAAAAATGAAATTTTATACAATTGTTCTGCCCAAGTCTGAAATATTTTTGCCAATCAAATCAGGTTAGTAACATTTGCTTAATAATGAATTCTGAGGAAAGACTGCGTGTTCATTGAGTTTGTTATTTAAATTGTGGGTTTTAGTCTGTAAAACAAAATCTATTCAAGATAAATGGAGGGAAATAATTTTTATCTTTAATGACAACATGTATAATTTTAAGTGACATGTGACTATTGGAGAGATGTATGCAGAGGCAGAGAGTGAGGTCTGGAGCTGGTGGAAGACAGAAGCCGAGAACCGCTCACGGGCTGTGGGGACCATTTTCCACCGCCTTTGCAGGCATGTCAGCAAGAAGCTCAGTCAGAGGGAGAATCATCAGACATGGGACCTACACGCTGATACGTGATGTGGCCTTCTTAATTGGTGGCTTCACCCACTGTGCCACAGGAGCAGCGCCTTCCTGCCTAAATGTCTTTCAACAATTTTATGCGTGTTGTCTTGGATAGGTTAAACTGAAAATATGATTCAGTTATCTTTCAGATAAATTGACTTTAGTGTTGCTGTTGATTATGAAAAGTAAGTTCAACAATTCAGGAGTTTTTCTGGAAAAAAAAAACAAGAGAAGAAGGAAGAGGAGCAGGTAGAGAAGACAGGGTGGACTATTGTATCAAGTTAACTGTTAAGTTCCAGGTTCCTGTATGATATCATGGGCTGGACAAACAATAGCAGACAACATCTTATTTCTTGTGTTTCCAGTGAAACTTTTGAAGTTTAACCTTGCTTGAAAATTTCCCTAGCAAGAATGTGAGGCTTTTGGCTTTATTTGTCTTCTTAAAACTCATTACAAACTGAACTTCGTCATTTCTTTACATGCTCAGAAGCTCATTTCACTCTGTTGTATCTGAACTTGTCAACAGATTTGAGAAAAGCAATTTTGGATGTCAGAATGAGGAAGCACTGAGAGGGAAAAACAATATTTTTAACGGCAATCTCTCTGTTTTGATGCATTATTATTTTCTGTAATGTACTTTGATGTATGTATAATTCCTGGGGTAGTCAATTAAAAGATTTTCAAGTCCTGTGGCCACAATATGAATTATAATTATTTGAGCAATCTGGTGCTGAGGCTGGGAAATGCCCATGTTGGAAAAAACAGCTTAAAACCAACCATAATATTACAGAGGGAAGTCAGAATACGCTCTTCCAGCCGAATTCCACCTGTGACGTAATTCCTTAAACGCTTCTACCTCTGATGTCATCTTTTTAAGCCACAGGTAACAGACTGAAATTTCTTAGAGGAACTCTGCAGATAAGTATATCCATCCCTTTTTAAACTGCACTGAAGAGAAGGATCCAAATCGCTGAAAACAATGTGCTCCTGAGAGCTTTAGCACACAGCCTTACCATGGCTTCAAAGGCTTTTCCCCTGCTGTCAAAATCAACTGTCACCCTCCCAATCTGGCCCTTTTCACATCTGATTGTGTTTGCTGCGTTGTCCCTGCCAGCAGGCTCAGGAGCCTAATTCCCAGGCAGTGCACAGCATGTCTTTGAGGCTTACAAGCATAATTTTAGTCCTTAAACCTTCCCCTCAGCAAGTGCGGACAATCAGTATTCTTGGTCACAGAATCAGCTCATAAGCTCATAACCAAAATGAATGCAGTGTGAGTCACTGCCGTAAGAGACACTCAAGCAGTTCCGTGAATAGCGAATACATTTACCGCTGATTAATTAATTAATAAGTAGTAATAACTATAGTTAAATGTCATGAGAAACTTGTACATACCCTAATTTTAATAGGGTGTAATGCAAAGTATAATGCCCAATTCTTTCCTATTCATTATTAGACCTATTATTTCATGACCATTTAATTAGTACTTGAGGTAGATACTGACATTGGTATGATCACAGAAACATAAAATGACAGTACCACAACCTTGCAATGACATCTACTCTACAACCAAATTTGCCTTCGGAAAAAAATATAAAACATAAAGTATTTTTCAGAAGAAAAATTAATTTTCCAAAATTTTAACACAAAATATATTAATACATAAATTGTAATAATTTACTAAATAATTTTGTAGGTATCCATTTTGTTGTATGGTTGTTAACATCACATTTACTTTATAGTGTATCATTGCCATATTACTTTCGTACATTATAATACAGCATGAGATTGAAAGTATTTTAGATTTGAGAAATACGGACTTTATCATCTTTGCATACATATAATAAAGTATATTGAAGATGGGATTCATGCAAACATGTGAAATTCATCTTGATTTCATTTACAACTCATCCTCTCATCCTGAAGGTAATTTTATGAATATTTGTTAGTACACCTGCATTTTTGTCTGGAACAAATCATATGAAATCAGAAGTGTCATTTTCTACTTGGGACATCGTCTCCATGTTCAAACCTTTCAGACTTGGAAGCACACCAGGTTACGTATTTCTGCGTTGATGTGTCCAACCTGTATACATGCGTGCATTCTAACAGGAAGTAGTGATTTTTGCTTAGCAGTCAGTTATGTCATAGTGATATGAGTTTGTTCTGGTTTTATGCAACAATATAGCGGTGAATTCTTCGAAAAAGAACTCTTCATTTATTTATTTGAAAGGCAGAATAACAGAGCATTACACAAAGAAAGCGTTTCTTCCCACTGGCTCATCCCTGATGGCCACACTGGCCAGCACTGGGCCAGTGTAAGCCAGGAGAGAGGAACCTCACCCTGGTCTCCACATGGTGACAGCAGCATGAATACTTGCGCCATCTTCTGTTGCTTTCCCCAAGCCATTAGCAGACATCTGGATTTACAGAGAGCAGCTGGGACACAAAATAATGTTCAAAAATGATGCTGGTGTTGCATTGGCGGGGTATTGCATCGCCAGGTCAATCAACCCCAATGCTCCATAGCTTTCATTTAGAGAAAATGTGCATTGTTACAAGACTGAATTGATTTATTGTAACACTTGCCATGTATCAAAAATAGTCATTAATCTCTTGCTTAAAATAATATGCATGGGGCCCGGCAGCGTGGTCTAGTGGCTAAAGTCCTCGCCTTGAACGCCCCAGGAATCCCATATGGGCGCTGGTTCTAATCCTGGAAGCTCCGCTTCCATCCAGCTCCCTGCTTGTGGCCTGGGAAAGCAGTCGAGGATGGCCCAAAGGTTTGAGACCCTGCACCCGCGTGGGAGACCTAGAAGAGGTTCCTGGTTCCCGGCTTCAGATCAGCGCGCACCGGCCCGTTGTGGCTCACTTGGGGAGTGAATCATCGGACGGAGGATCTTCCTCTCTGTCTCTCCTCCTCTCTGTATATCTGACTTTGTAATAAAAATTTTTAAAAAATGATATGCATGACCTTGAGGCAACATCTACATTCTTTAACTTGAAAATAAGCTTGACAAGTTAAAAAAATATATTTGGTATTGATTTGCTGTAAGATTTATTTGTTTTTGTTAAAAAGGCAGATTTACAGAGAGAAGGAGAGACAGAAAGAAAGATCTTCCATCTGCTGATTCACTCCCCCAGTAGCCGCAACAGCCAGAACTGTACCAATCCAAAGCCAGGAGCCAGGAGCTTCTTCCAGATCTCCCATGTGGATGCAGGATTCCAAGACTTTGGGCCATCCTCTACTCCTTTCATAGGCCACAAACAAGAAGCTAGATGGGAAGTGGAGCAGCTGGCGTATGAACTGGCACCGTTATCCTGGGCGCGTGGAAGGTGAGGATTTAGCCACTGAGCCATTGTGACAGACTCAAACTTCTGTTATTTGATGCAGAGATCTTTCGCATCTTTGGTTAAATTTATTCTGAGTTACTTATTATTTTGTTGATTTTGTGAATAGTGATCTTGCAAGTTATTTCCCTATCTTGCCGTCTCATTTACATGCAAAAATTATTAATTTTTGTATGTTGATTTTAATATTTTACAACTTTGCCAAACTCTCTTCTGAGTTCCAATGTTCTCTTACTGGAGTCTGTTTTTCCTAAAAACAGAGTCATGTCATCTGCAAACTCTGTTCATTTGACATCTTCTTTTCAAACATGTATCCTCTTGATTTCTCATTCCTACATCATATCTCTGGCTAAAACTTCAAGAAGAAAATTGAGTAGCAAAGGTGAGAGTCTGCATACTTGTTTGAATCTTGCTGGAAGTGTTTCCTACATTTCTGTGTTCAATATGATGCCATTTATAGGTTTGTCATAGTATCGCCTTGATTGTTACGGAATGTTCCTTCTAAACCCAGTTTGCTTAATATTTTTATCATGAAGGGTTGCATTTTATTGAATGCTTTATCTGTATATATTGAGATAATCATAACTTCATAATATAGAAATTAATGAAAGTCTACATATTAATAATGTACACTTCCCAATATATTTTAAAATTCTGAGAACTAGTTATATGAACTAGTATATGCTTTTTTATTTTATTATTACTTTTTATTAATTATTTTGCATTATGTGACAGTTTCATAGGAGTATATGCTTTTTTAAAACATGGTATCATGATATGCAATGGGATTGCCAAAGGAATAGATATGTTTTCTATCCACAGCCTGAAACACAGTTTACCATGAACAAATGAGGTGCAATAGAATTAAAATATTCACAGGAACATCAAAAATGTTACAGTTTCACATAGCCACAATAGAGATGAAAATGTAGGATATTCAGAACATTTTAGGGATTCATGTTGAAATTCCTATCATTCTAGTTCTCATTGATTTCCAAAGTATCGTGTAAGCATTATTTATTACACACTCAACCAATTCCGGAAGACACAGATGAAGAGAGTGACATGCTGGGATCTGGGGCCAGCCTAGGAGTGGGCAGGGAACCTTTACTTCTTCATGTCCTATTTTGTAAGAATATGTTGGGTTATTTTTTAAAAGAGAACCAACTTTAACTTCATGATTTATTCTACCTGTTGTTTTAACTCTATGTTATCATTATGTTAACATCAATAAGCTGATACTGCACACTCTCAGAAGTTTAGAGCAGTAACACCATTTTCTTCCTTTGAAGCTACAGTTATTTGCTTTCTGAGTAGAAGATAATGTTTACTGCTTATAGAAAAAAAAATCTTTCCTCTGGCACATACCTGGTGCTTGATCTTTTGTTAATCTAGTATTCTTTAGGGATTTAAAAGCAGTGCTCACTGGGCCTATGGTTTAACTAATTTCAACATCCATTTGAAATAATTAGCAATTCACAGATGCTTTGGATTTTTTTTTTCATTGTAAAGAATGAAACCGTGAAATTCAGATCACCTCAGTGGCAGAAGAGATAATCCAGGCTCTCCAATTTCAAATCCTGCCTTTCTGCCCTTTCAAATAACTGCAGTGTGGGGCAGAACTGTGTTTCTCTTGGAGAGCAGCCAGCAGGCGCACGTCTTCCTGCAGCAGCCGGTCAGGATGGCTGTTGTTCTTCATAGGCTGAATTCAGATGAGGCAGTTGGTCTGCATTCAGCTTTGTTTCTAAAAGCTCAGAAATTTCATGCACTTATCCTTTCTTTTCTGCCTGTCTGGTTTCCATGGAAATGCAGACCTCCTGGAAAAAGCAAAGCCATGCACTCCATGCAGAGGCACTGTGTGTTATTTTTGGAGTCAACTGAGTCGTGAACGTGTCTCAAAATGTCAGTGTGAACAGGTCTTAGGGCAGGCAGAGATGGAGACAAAAGATGCCGTTTCCAATTGTCTTACTATAGAAATTCACGTCCAGAAAGGTGACAGGTTCTTGGCTTTTGCAGAGGAAATACAAGATTCATCTTGGTAAACATTAATCCAGATGGAAGAGGAAACTGAATAATGGGGCAAAAATAAAACAAGACTTTTGGGTCACTAAACATTAATTTAACTTGTTCTCTGGAATTACAGTGATGTACTTTTGACTCAAATCAGGGTTTAGATAAAAACATTAAAAACTGAAGATCTGTTTCTACACCAAAATATTCGATTTCATGAGGATTATCTCTAATTAGATTAATCTATGTTCTCCCACAGTTTCTTTAAAAATCAAATTGTATTTGAGCAACAGAGCAAAATATTTCAACAAAGGAAACACATGCAAAACATTTATTTATAGTGTTATATAACAGGAAAGCAATTCCACGTTTCTCTGAATGATGGATGCCAAGTCTTGAAGAACTCATCGTACCATTTCTTGTTCAGTTGTCATTCTTGACATGCAATAATTTTATGCTACTACTACGTCTATTCCTACAAGTAACAAAATTTATGAACTCTCATATGAAAGAAGCTTGAATATTGATAAGCAAAAAAAGATTTGCTCATCTTACTGAATATTGTAAAAATTGCTATTAATATTTAAGTGTATATTTATTTTCCATTTCTTTTAAAAGCATAGAGACACAAAATGAGAATGACAGAAAAAAAAAAAAGCAGGAGAGAGAAAGAGTGAGTTCTTCCATCTACAGTGCACTCCTGCCATGCCTGCAACAACCATGGCTGGTCTGGGCCAAACGAGGAGGAGCCAGGAGCTCCCTCAGGGTCTCCAACAGGGAGCTGGCCATCCAAGCATTGAGGTTATCATCTGCTCCCGCACAGGGTGCATAACAACAGGAGGTCGCATTGGAAGCCGAGTCAGTGCCCAAACTCAGACACTGTAACAAGGAAAGCTAGAATGCCAGACGGCACCAGTCCTGAAAAATAATCCCCCACATCACTCACATTTTAAGAGTTATTCTTCAACTATATTTGCTCACTCCATAATTCATTTACTAAGCCATAAACATAAACTTAATAAATCACATACAAAGGACAGCGGTACAAATTATTGTATATTCAGAAAAAGCATTGTTCCTCTGATGACTTGCCTTACAAGCACTAACACAAATGCAGAATAGGGAATAAAAAGATTTCAGAAACAAATACATAATTCAGTGCATCCATTAAGGCAAAAGCATATTTAAGGAACAGATTGAAAGACCAGTATCCCACACCAGAATGTCTGGGTTTGGACTCAGCTCCATTCCTGATTCTAGGATACAGCTGACATCTACCATGAGGGGCAGAGGTGGTGGATTCTGCTCAGGTGGGAGACTGGGATGGAATTCCTCCTTCTGGGTTTTAGCTTTCTTCAACCTTGAGCACTGTAAACATTGAAGGGGTAGGCCACGGGGTGGGGACGCTTTCTGTTTCCTTTTCTCTATCTGTTCTTCTTGAGTAAATTAGCACAAAGTGTATCTTTTTTACTAACTGATGAAAGTGATACACCACTGGAGGTGGAATGGTAGACTATAGCCAGGGCCATGAAATCCATTAAGTTTAAAAACTAAAAGAAACATATCTCAATGAAATCTATAGGTACATGGTGTTGTAGTAACTAAGAACAGCTGTCAGAAGGTAAGACATTTAAGAAGATACCTTTAATTGATGCATCAATCAAAAGTACAATTGCTTTTCTCTTAAGGTATAAAGCATCTTATTTTGTTATACTAGATGTATAATTAGTAATTAAGAAAATCAGCCTACCCATCATCTTCCCCTTCGCTTGTGAAATTGTGGTGAGGGAGGTGGGGATGGCAGTAATGGCATCTAATTTCTACTCTCTTGGCAAATTTCCAGTGGACAACATCAAGCTCTGTGCTCACTCATCCTACACACCTGCAGGTTTGCACTGTGTGACCCACTTCATTCTGCTTCCTGCCCCTCCCTACCTCTGATACCCACAATTCTACTTTGTTTCTATGTGTTTGACATGAAAGAATCTAAAATACATGAACTCATCAGTACAGAATCAAATACTGATTGTTGAGTGTGGGATAAGGAATGGAGTGAAGTAGGCTTATTGGTCAAAGTTTACAAAATGTGGCTAGAATAGCTGAAGGAGTTGAGGGAAAAAATTGTGTGTGCAAAGGGCTGGCAAGAGAGGCAAGATCAGTATTCTGTGTAGTACTGTGAAGAGCAAACACCAGCAGCTCTAGAAAGTCTAAGCATGACCATTACATCTTCTAATGAGCTAATAACCATCTCCTCCTTGAGTTGGACCACGCCATATCTTATCGTCTGCTCCATGAATTCTTTTTTTTTTTTTTGCATTATTTTTTATTTATTTTGCACTGGTTATCAACAAGAGAGCAAAAAAAAAAAAATTGACACGCAAAATTTGCACCTCAGCATCCTGCCCAGTTCCTGCACGTGCACTTGCATCCAGGAACCTGCTCCATGAATTCTTAAAAGGGCCTGTCATATATATTGAGTGGCTAGTATGTGTCAATGATTTGGCCACAGGGAGCCCAGATATTTGGATCAGTGTTATTTTTTTGTGCTTTCAAGGGTGGTTGGATGAGACTCATGTTTGCGTCAGTACCATGAATAAAGTAAATGGCCTTTCTAATGTTGTAGATCTAATCCAATCAGGTTAAATATTGAACCTAAATTTTAATTTTGAAAATTAAAAGGGAATCCCTCCCATTTGATATTGATTTTGCCCTACCTCCCAATTCAAATATAAACACAGGCTCTTCTCACATCTCAAGTCTGTTTTTTGGAAGGTTACAATTAGACAGTCCTAAATTCTCAGCCTGTCCCTAGAGTCTCATGGGCCAATTCCAATGATAAATATCTATGAAAATACACACCTGTATCGTAACAGCTCTTGGTCTAGCAGATAAGCCAAGGGTACAATACATTTTGTAGGATTTTAACTGAGCTAGCAGTTGTTTCAGGATTTGAAGTATCAAATTTTTGTACAACTCTTTTTTCTGTATTCTTAAGGCCATTTAAAAGCTTGTTTTATATTTCTCATCAAAATTTCCTAATGTGCCATGCGTTTTATGCGACCCTGGAGGAAGGCATTAGGTTTGCTTCATTCCTTCGAATAACCCACATTATACCGGCATTGTTTCTGGGATATTCTGTTATTGTTATGTGAATGATTATTAAACAGTCCTCACCTTCAATCAGCTTTGTAATTTTCACTTGAGTTCTTAACTATAAATCTTCTATTCTGGACTGACGTTGCGCAGCCAATAAAGTGACTGCCTGCAAAGCCAGCATTGGATATGGGTGCAGCTCATGTTTTGATAATTCCACTTCCAACCCAATTCCCTGCTAATGACCTGGGGAAAGTAACAGAAGATGGCCCAAGTATTTGGGTCCCGGTCTTGTAGTTGAATCTCTGCTCCAAGACAAGCACCCAAGTAAATGGCAAACAGCATGTTGTAGTTGCAACATCTGGAATTTCTGTCCTCTTGGATAACCAAGGACAGCAAGAGAAACGAGTACTTGACAGTGTTGAAAACCAGAAATATTACAGCTCTACGGACTACTAATCGTATGACCCTGAAAAGTACCCCCTTCCCGCTCACCCAGGGAGAGAAGACAGTGAGTTGAGGCTAAATACAGAACAGCCTCCCCATATGCCTTACACCCTTGGATTAACTACGCTTGTCAGATGCTACTCAGTATGAAAAGGTTGGATATTGATAGTAGAACTGCAGAAACTATGCTTTTAGAACAATTTTTATTTAACAGAAAAGATTATTGGAATTCTACTTAAAAATAAATGAATCGCACACACGCAGAGATTCTATCAACACATCTGTGTATTACTTTTATTATAATTAAGCACAAGATACTTTTCCACCTCCCAGTAATAACACTCTTGTGTGTTCATTCTCTACATCGAATTGCTACTTAAATTACGTACTCATCTATATTTTAGAAAAAAATAGTTGGTTCGTGATGAATCACAGGTGCCGTGTGTATATGAGAGGACTTTAAAAAGTGGGAAATGGAATTGAAAAATAAAGCAAAAATATAACATTTATCTTGACGTAAGCTCAGTCTATGTCCAGATGCCTTCATATACAATCGATCAGTTGGTTCATCCCTAAAGAACTGAGGAACTGGGAATTGAACCTTTGTGTTGTAGCTCCTTTGTGTGACTGTCCTTTGTGGGTCAGGGGAGAAACAAGAGGAAATCAGAATGAACCATGTCAGGATTCTTTGGAAATATATGAAGCATTTTTTTCAAAACACATTTTCCATGAACGATTTGAAAGTCCTTCATATATATATATTTGTAGCCAGACACATATTTATATTAATTTAGTTCTAATTATTTTTATTGTCTATCATAAAACTACAGCAAATCATGTGAATCTCTTTCTTACAGCATACAATTTTCCTTGGCCGTCATAATGTTGATAATTAACTATTATGTGGCTAGGTTTAAGAAGTACATTTAAAAGGATAAATATTTTCAGGCCCTTTGGAAGCTGCTGAAACAATTGACACCGCTTCTAAAGTTCTGCTCAGGAAGGCTTGGGAAGCAGAGCCTAAGTGGCATTGAACTTACCTTCACAAATTCCTGTTTCATAACATGAGGAAGACGTAAGTTTCCTAATAGATGACTGAAATGCAATGCGAATGGGGAACTGCACAGACTGGGTCAGCCTGATTGGCTGGAATGGAAAGACGGACAAACCCAAGGTGGTGGCAGCAGCAACCTGTGTGTTGGAAGTCCCTCTTGTATCTGCTCCATTAGGAATGAATGCCTTCTGGATATCAACAATGTGCTGTGTACTGTCTGAATCTTAGTTTAAAAGAAACATGAAAAAAACATGGAGTAAGTTTACCAAATTCCTAATGTAAGAAAAATATCAGTGAGTTATGCCTTAAATATAGGTTCTACGCAATTTTAAAATTTAACCAAATATTTTCATTTGTCCCATTTGTTCCATAGTAATGACAAATAATTGATATTTTAGTCCTAAATTATTGGTCTTTATTTTAAAGATGAATTATAAAATGTGGAATACTGTAACATGTTAATAGAAATCACCTTACCTATTAAGATGCACTATAGGAAAATATGATACAGCTATGCGAAGATCGCGCTTCGGCTATTCCTCCTCTATCTAAGGTACATGTTAATATAAATTTGTAGAACAGAGTACCATAAAAAGTAATGAAGTTCTTGGTAAAATTGTCTAAAACTTGATATAGCACAAAGAGCTATCATGGCATCTTTACTTAGAAATAAATAATAAATACGTTATTACTAAAGAAAGCGAACATTTTTCATAATGTTGCAGGAAACATCACTAATTTTCAGGTCACTCCAATCTTCTGGACAGATACAAATTTTTTAATTAACCAAGTGTCCACACGATGGCAGCATCACATAAAAGTCAACATCAATGAACTAAGGAACTAAGTACTTTTAGTTGTATAAATACAGCTCAAATATGTACCTCAGGTTTTTAATAATACTTTCTGATATTTATTTTTGTTTTAAAAACCTTTATTAATTTTTATTGGAAAGAGATTTACAGCAAAAGGAGCAACAATGGTCATCCGATGGTTCACTCACAAAAGTGACCCCAACAGCCGAGCAAATATGAAGCCAGGAGTGGAGCCTCTGTCAGACCCCCACACAGGTGCAGAGTTCCAAGGCTTTGGGCCATCCTCTAGTGTTTTCCCAGGCCACACGCAGAGAGCTGGATGGGAAGTGGAGCTGCCGGGATATGAGTCAGTGCCCAGCCAATTTGTGAAACCAGAGAATGCAAAGCTAGGATTTAGCTATTAGGCTACCAAGCTGGGCCCTGTATTTTAATTTCTGTCTGATCAAAGAATAAGTATAAAATAAATCATCCCTAAGTCTAGCTGAAGTCTTCACTTGCATACGCCGGGATCCTATATGGACGCTGATTTGTGTACCGGCTGCCTCACTTCCTTCCAGCTCCCTGTTTGTGGCCTGGGAAAGCAGTCGAGGACGGCCCGAGCCCTGGGACCGTGCACCTGTGTGGGAGACCCAGAAGAAGCTCCTGGCACCTAGCAGAGTGAACCAGCAGATGGAAGATCTTTCTCTGTCTCGCCTTCTTTCTTTAAATCTGACTTTCTAATAAAAATAAATAAATATTTTTTTAAAAAAATAAACACATAATGCATCCTTCTAGGAAGTGACTTATTGGGATGAATCACTAGAGACCACTGCACATTTTGAATTGTTCAATTATAATTTTACAGACACGGCTTCAAAACTACAAATGTTGTAAACTGAAGCCTAATAAAGACAGCATCATGACAGGCTTCTTCCCCAGGGGATAGGAGTAGGCTGGAGTGCTCGCTCGGCAGCACATGCGCTAGGATTGGAAAGAGTCAGCTTGAGTCACCTGCATCCGTCAGGGACTGGCACGGTCGTGGATCCAGCCTGGCTCCTCATTCTGTTCTTCTGCTCACACATGTGGAGAGCAGCTGTCTGTGATGGCTCAGGGAGTGGAGTCTTTGTCACTCGTGGGGGAGACTTGCGTTTCATTTCCAACACCTGCCTTTGGTCCATGGGCAGTCAATGTATGCATCAGGGGAGCAAAATAGTGCTCAGGTTTCCTCTCACTTTCTCTTTGCCTATCAAATGAAGGAAACTAGACAAAATATTTTTAGACTACGGAACTGTTTCCTCCCACTGATGCTGAACATGACCAGTGAGAAGCTCTAGCAGAGGATAAGAAAAACATCCACTAAAGCACCGGTTCTTCCTTCTCAACACCTCCCTTATCTCCTCCCAAGCCAGTCTTCATTCCCTATAGCATGGTGGTTCTAATTCCTGCCTGATAAATTACCTCTGTCTTTGCTTTGCAGGAAGACAGCCTAGTTCTGTGTCACCTTTGTTTTTGGCTTTTCTCAGCTCATTGTCTGAGTGCATTCCAGCAGGCACAATAGCATGCCGTGTGCCGAGTGGCATGAAACAACAGGAATTTGCCTCTCACCGTTCTGGGAAAGTTCAAGGTGCTGGCAGCTCAGGCTGTATGGGGGGGCTCTAGTCTTGTGAGCCTCCCTTGCATATGAGACAGGGATCTGTAATCCTATATTTACAGCAGCACAATCTGTAATAGCAAAGACATGGATACAACCCTGATGCCCATTGAACAAGGAGTGTATAAAGAATCTGTGGTACATCTACTCCATGGAATACTACTCAGCCATTAAAATGAATGAAATGCTACCACTTGTAACAAAATGATCTCAACTGGAAACCATTGCTCAGTGAAATAAACCAATCCAAAAAGGACAAATATCACATGTTCTCTCTGATATAAGGCAACCTTCATGCAAAATACAAGAGCAAGAGGTATATAGGTGAACAAGCATATACATATATTTATCTGTAGTATCTGTAGAATGGAGCCAAGCATACCCTGAAGGGGAGATACATTGAAGTATATGTCTCTACTTCCGAATAAATGTTTGATTCCCAATGAAACTGTTCAATAGATCTTGATACGAGAATTCTCGATTTTGTACTATTTTGCATACCTGCAAGGTCAGGATACACTTAAATAGTAGAATGATTTACTTGTTACTCTTGTTGAGGGAGTAAACTATTGTTAAAATATAGGGAGAAACAGTCGAGTAGGAGGGCTGGAGAGGGTGGAAGTGGAAACCACAGAGCCTAAGAAACCATGTCATGAAAAGTAAAAGTGGAAAGTTTTTTTTTTTTCCAAAACTATCATTTGAAATTATTAGGTCTTTGATTTTTCACATTTTAACCATTAATGGCATTCTCTCAGAAGGGAGTATTTCTGTTGGGATTTACTCTGTTGACCCTGGGAAAAAAGTCTGCCAGAAACGTGATCTTTGGTTTCTAACCCCTAGAACCATAACAAATGTCTGCTGTTTCAGACATCCAGTCTTTGGTCTGGGTGGGACAAGCTGGCAAATATATGACTTACTCCAAGAGCCATTTCAGCACTTTATTACTTTATCTAAATTAGATCATTGGCAACTAATCTAAAGTATGCTTTAATTACGCAATTTACTTTAGTGGTTGCTAAAGCAATGTTTAAAATCTTTGCACAATAGAGAGACTCCAGATAATCAGATAATCACAATGCATTTTGTACTTTTTTTAAAGTAAAAGCTAGCAGAAAAACTTTTGATGGCTTTGACCACAGAGAAATTTTAAATGTGTGAGGCATTAGACATGTTTTCTCTGATTGGTCATCACATAATATATAGGTTTATGGAAATAACAGATGATATTTCATAAATATGTATAATGTTTATGGATAAGCTATCATTAATTTTCTTAATTCTTGGTGCACATATTACCTTCCATACATTCACAATTTGTATTTTAGTTTATTTGTAATGATGCTTCATGGACACCAGATGGCAAACATGTTCCAAATCCACATCTCATTTGTAAAGAATGAAAGAACAATGTTCTTAAACCAAAATGATTACACTGGGCTTGCAGTTTGTATTTTTTATCAAACAAAACATGAACAAAGGATTAGACTGTCACGGGCTGATATGGGTGCTTATTCAAGCATGAGATCCTCCCTCTAAGCAGTCTCTCAGTTCCATTGTTTCAGGTGTGATAGAATGTTCGAGATTGCCTCTTTGTTCTCAAAAAGATCCATTAACTCCATGAAATTTTAAGCAAGCTCTTGAAAATGTTTTAATATGTACAGTATCATCAAAATCTTGATATTTTAAGATGTTCTACTTAAAGCATTTATACTATATTTATATCTTGGTAAATTAAATTCAGCATATTCTTTTATAAATGTAATTGTTAATATGTCAAGTTCTTATGTAGCAGTAGCTAACAATCACAACTGTAGATCCAAAAATTGAAACTTCTTCTTTTTAAGTGTATATTATTTCAAAATACTTAATTTTCCTGATAAAAAATTCATTGAACCAGAATTTTAAAGTAATGTGATCACTTTTCTTTCTAAAACGGTTTTACAGTAAACAAAATGAAGCGTATTTGTTTCTGCATAACCAACATTGTCCATATATTATTATTGAAAATCAATTATTTCTTGAAAAACAGTCTAATCTGTCGCATAAACTCAATAAGCTTAAATGACTATCTAAAGCACAAATTCTCACACTTTTGTTCCATTATATATAAAACACACTGTGGACTATCTACATCATAGTTTTGTGTGTGTGTGTGTGTGTGTGTACATATAGTAAGCTTAGAAGTATTGATTAAATTGTTGGACAATGAAGTATTAGTGAGAATTCTATAAACTACATACTGTATCAGAAAATTAAACTAAATGCATTGTACACTGGCCCTGATATTTTTTCTCTAACAGAAAGGCAAATGGGTATTACTAAAATTCACTGCAGGATTTCACAGAGTCCAGTTGTAGTTTGTAATAATTGGCTCACTGCATGTTCACCTTTAATGTATCAAAAGCACTTGCTTAGGAGGGAGGATTTCACTTGAGAGACAGCCAAAGTAGAATGCTATTCTGCTATGAATTTTGGGCCATTTCTTTACTTACATAAATGATTATTGACATTCTGGTTGATCAATTAGAGCTATGTTTATGTTTCGGGAAGGATTATTAACAATGAATTCTAAGCTGTGACTTAGTCACTCTTTTATTTTTTTTTTTAATTAATATTTAGCATTATGTGACAGTTTCATAGGCTTTGGGAATCCCCCTCCCCCTCCCTCTCCCCTCCCCCCTGGTGGATTCCTCCACCTTGATGCAGCATTACAGTTCAAATTCAATCAAGAGTCTTTCCTTGCAAACATATATTAAGCATGGAGTCCAGCTACTTATTGTCCAGATGGGTTGAACAGTTTCTTGGGGAGACCATTTCTGGTCCGAAGTCAGAGCTGGTATAATATCATCACAGTCAATTAAGAGTCCCAATATAACATCAACAGCAATTTGCAATATTATGGAATTGACATAGTTTTGAGTAACCAGTATGTTAAAAAACAACAACAACAACAACAACAAGAAAAAACAAAAAACAAACAAACAAACAAAAAAACTCAAAAAGAACAAAATAACAAAAAACAAGTCCTAACCACAACCTATGATTAGCTCATTGACATCTCAATTTTAGTTTATATACAGGACCGGACCGGCTGCTATATACCTTGAAAAGGCTATAGGGTACCATTCAGCTGTCTCATATCTATTTCATTTTAGTAGGAAAGAGCTGGCATGGATTGGCTCATGCCTTGCTGGGTGGGACACAAAGATTAGTCACTCCTCACCATGGTGTTGAGGATTTTCCTGCACACCCCCCCCAAAAAAAAAATGTTCTGCACATTAAATGTCGACAAATATCTTGTTAGAGTTACAAGCCAGTCTAGATTATCCCAAAATCTGCCAAGATCAACAAAATTATACTTCAACACAACAAATGACTTAGTCACTCTTACAGGAGAACTATGTTAAACGATTAACTTGGAGTGAATGTCTGTCATCATTCTATAGAGTACAGTATTGGGATGATGTGAATGCCATCTTCCTACATTATAGGGGATTTTCAGTCAAAAACTTTGTGCCTAGTGTCAAAAACCAGAGATTGCAAGTTACACTCTATCTGGTGTGTAGAGAGGACCAATGAGCTAATATTTTGCCAAAATATGTGTTCATTCTCTTTCCCTCTCTCACTGGTTCTGCCCCCTGTGCCTCCTCTCCCTCTGGTGTTCCTCTCCCTCCGTCCTTTCTCATTCCCCTTCTCCCTCTCTCTCCCTCTCTTTCCACCTTTTCCCTCCATGTCTCTGTCTTCTCCCTCCCCTGACCCTCCCTCCCAGCCTCCATTTCCTACCCCTCCACGCCTCCTTCTTCATGTCTCCCTCCTTGTTTCCCTTCCTCTCCTTCTAAATCTCCCTCTGGCTGCTTTTCCCCCCCGCCCCACACACACACCTTCTCTCCTCTCTCTCTTTCTGCCTGTACCCCCTGGCCCACCCCCCTCCCGTAAGGAATGTCTGTGAGAGAGAGACAGATGTTGCTGTTGTTTGGTGAAACAGTTAGTATTTTGTTTTGTTTACCAAGAAAATGTTTACACTAAAGGGAGACATGTATTGGTCCATTGCACTTTAGGGGCTTAGAAAAAAGAAAGTATCACACAGATCAGTCAATATCATTTCTTTTAAATTGTTTGCCACATTAAGAGATGTCATAGTCTTACAATGAACAGCCACTGGCAAAGAGAAAAAACTAGCTGTAAATGTTTAAACTTGGTTTACAAAGACAAATGGATGATTTTCACAGTGTTCTGAGAATTTATAGGCATTAGTAAACGAATTGTTACCAAGACTTTACGAAGTTTGCATGGTCATCTCTGTTTTGAAGCAAAATGGGAATGTTAACTAAGTGCAAGGTCATAGTATCAGTTGTAAAGCAAGGATTCAATAAATCCATGCTTTTCCCTCTGGTTAAGCCAAGTGCTTTCAACATCACAGACAGTGTTTTACAAACCAGAGGTAGGATTGTGTATCACAGATGACTGTATCTCTTTATTTTCTCAACAATGCATGTACACTAACTACTATAAGCATAGTACTCTCTATGTCGACGCTGCTTTCTTCATACGAGTGTAGGTATGCGCTCCATGGACAGCAGAAACTCAACTTACAGAATGTAAGTGTGACAAGGGCTGTAATTCCTCGTGTTAACTGACTACAACCTCTTTAAACATAAAATTAAATGACTTATTTTTATCATTCAAATTTCTGGTTTACAACACTTGGGAAAGAGGCCAGAAAATTAAAACAGCTTTGCAATTTAATAAGAAAAAGGATAAATAACATACACAAACCACTTTACTAATAAAATAAAATTATCTTTTTATTCAAATGGTAATCTGACTTGTAATTCTCAAATAAATGTCTCTTCTTGATGACATTACCATTTGAATCAAAATGATTATTCAACTAATCCTAATTTCCATTCAGAACTCACTTTTTGCTTTTCAGATGGAAAAACACTTCAAAGCCCTCCATTTTTCTAAGACAAGGGAGATCAATGTTATTTCAGTGCAATAAAAGCTTTCATTTCGATTCCTGCTTCATTCTTTCTTTGAATGTAACATTTTAAAATGAATATAAACTATGAAAAGAAATAAGTCTTTGCACGAGAACTTCACTGCTCCTGAATGCTTTTTTCTCTTTCCTACAGTTAAATTGCTTCTTATGGGAAAGCTTGACTTGCGATTTTTCTATCAATAATAGAGTAAACACCCCTCGCTGGAATGCCTTCATTGTTGGGGCTTATTTTCCGCAGGTCAGTAAGATGTGGATAGTTCTAGCTTGAACTATGTTGTTTGCTTACAGGCAATCCCAATAGCGAAGATCTCAAGTGCCACCAATCCAAAAATGACCTACTTCTTGGCGTGTAGATAGTCAGTCACGAAAAGTAACTGTAATGCCCAGTAGTTTATTTGCAGCAAATACAGAGACCATAAGGAATCACTTCTGCAATCATGGTTCCAAGCCATAGGAAATGGGTACTTTATATTCCGAGGAAAAAAGAATGTACAAGATGGGAAGCTCCCTCACAGCATTAAATCTGAGGTTCCTCAGTGTCTCGAGAGTGATCCCAACGTAGGCAGGTATCCTTTCAAGTCATCTGTACTCTATTAGTGAAAATTGCTTAGCCATGCACTTTGCAACTCTGCTATCTGTATATTCATCACTAACAGTTCTTTATACTGGACCTTCCAGTATAATGCCAAAATTCCATAATATGTGGAAAATCATCTCGAGTATATAAATCACTACCTACAAAAAATGATTCACATTGCTTGCTTTTTGGTTGAATTTTTTTGATTTCATAAAGAAAAATAATTCAGTATTAGTTTTAAGTCCAAGTCACTGTTTCCCTTGGGTGTCTTGCTATGAAAATCTGTAAGAGCAGGACCTTAATGAGCATTGCTTCATTCACTGTCCAAGGGGCGATCCTGGAGGCACATGCTATGGCTACGGCTCACTTCATAACTGTGTTGTCTCCTGTTGGATTATTGCATTGGACTGCCTTGCTTCCATTCTTACCCATGGCTGCTGTCACAACCATACCAAAATCCAACAAATGACAATGTGATTTGAGCCGCATTCAGTTTAGATTTTGTGTAATGTTTTTACCTGATTCACACTCTTTTTTGATAAAGCTAATAGACTTCCAGCTTACTCCAGTATGTCCAAGACTTCCAGAAACATGTGTATACTGCCCAGAACAACTCACTTAACAGAGAAACATGCAGGTACTAGCCCAGAGGACGTGCTGGGAAGTCGCGCATGCCCTACACAGACGGGTGCCAAATGTATGAGGCCAGAGAGGGAGCAGCACTCTTGGGCTGCATAGGATTATAAAATGACCTGTGGAAAACTCTTCCTGTTATCAGAATGCCAGAATGTGGGGGTGGATTTATTTCCTCACACCATGCAGTCAAACGTAAGTTCTTTCCACTTAGAAGTACAATTTAATATGTTATATAGAAGAATGCATCAAACATTTAGAAACTATTGTGAAACAGAATTGAAATTCCAGTAAGAAATTGTGAAACCTGCAAAGAACACAAATACAATTTGGGCACAGAAAACTTCTTATAAAGAGTCTTGAAAATTGGGCCCGGCAGTGTGGCCTAGCGGCTAAAGTCCTCGCCTTGGACGCCCTGGGATCCCATATGGGCGCCGGTTCTAATCCCGGCAGCTCCACTTCCCATCCAGCTCCCTGCTTGTGGCCTGAAAAAGCGGTTGAGGATGGCCCAGAGCTTTGGGACCCTGCACCCGAGTGGGAGACCCAGAGGGGGTTCCTGGTTCCTGGCTTCGGATCGGCGCAGCACCAGCTCACTTGGGGAGTGAATCATCGGACTGAAGCTCTTCCTCTCTGTCTATCCTCCTCTCTGTATATCTGACTTTGTAATAAAATAAATAAATCTTTTTAAAAAAAAGAGTTTGAAAATTGATTCCAAAATTGCATCTTGAATTGCAACCAAACAGGAACAGAGAGGCAAGGAATTTTTTTCAAAATAACAATAATAAAAATGAATAGTGATGTTTTACCACAACCCATGATAGTTATCGCAGAGAGATGCCATAAAATGACTAAACCAAGACATTAAGGTAAAAGAAAGTAGAGGCCAGGCTGTGACACATGAACAATGATAACATGTTCTAAATTAGATGATGTTCTATCTTTCTGTGTGCTTGGTGCAAATTGTAACTTCTTTTCCTTTTCTTCATTGTAATCAACGCAATCTTATTTTACTTTAATTTTTGACTGTGATTTTGTGCTTTCTCCTTGTCTGATAACATATAACCTTCAGGCCTCCACAATCCTGACTCTGAAATATACATGTGGTTTTATTGTAATTTTATATTCAGAAAGTCCACTTCTAACAAGGAAAACTACATTCAGAACTTTGTGTCTCAAAGCAGTTTGCTACTTCACAGGAAGCTACTTCTTTGTGGAAATGAAGTCAGCATTAATAATTCTGGAATGATTTCACTTAGACAGTTTAACTGGTCCCAGCTAAGAGGGAAAAGGAAGATGATTCCATCTGCCTAGAATGTGTAAGGAAGACGTGAAATATAACCTACCAGAATCATAACTGGTAACTCATAATCAACAGACTGGAATCAGCATTAGACAATAGTTAAACCACAAAGACATATAAAGGGAATTAAGAACAGTCCTAACAACCTCTTAACAGGAGGTCATATGCACAGAGCAGGGGGGGACCCCAGAGTGGAGCAGGGGGACAAGAAGAGGCTTGTATCCCAACCCTGAAGACTCACGGATTCTCACCAAGGACCATCAGTATGAGCACCAAGGACTACATCCCAACTGCCAAGGAGACCACGGGGAATTGGAGTGCCTTCGGAGGCCAAGAACTCTGAGGTCATCCATTCCCACTTGGATCCACCACATGGGATGAAAGAAATCCAAATCCTTCCTTCCTCACAGGGTCCAAGGGCATCAGAGAAACATCCAGGAGCCCTGAGCAGTCCGCAGAAACAGAACAGTAAACTTTCTTCGGGACTAGGGAGGAGAGCTTTCTCTGGTCCTCACTTAGTTCCAACTTTGGGTCCCCACCCTCTCTGGCAATGACCATCAGGGTCGCTCCAGAAACCCCTCAAAACATACAAACAAGCAAAAGTCTAGAATAGATAGAGAACAACAAGGAAAGGTTGGAATCAGACAGGAAACAGTCAGCGTGGATACACTTATACCTTACTAGGTGGGACACAAAGATTGGTTACTCCTCACTAGGGTATTGAAGATTTCTCTGTACACCCCTCCTAAAACTGTTCGTCTTGTTAGAGTTATAAGCCAGTCTAGACTACCCGAAAAAAAAAGCCAAGTTCAGCAAAATTATGCTTTAACGCTATATAATGCTAAATACTATAATGTAAATAGACACGAGACAGCTGAATAGTAATCATTTAATCTCAGCATGATTCTCTCAAGTTCACCAATGCATTCAGATGATTGTGAGACAATCATATAACCATCCGCGGTCTGTTAACAGGTCTTATAGTCTTCATTTGTTTTGAAAGAGTCACCATGGTTATACAATTAGTAATACTTTATTTTAGATGCAGTTGGCAGCACTTTCCTAAATGTTCTTGTTTTCCAAAATAGAAATTGAATTGTTGAGAAATAGACATAGCAGACTCTATTTACTTCATCTTCAGTTTCTAACAGTAAATTGTGTTGTGTTGTGATTAGGCACTATCAAGTCCAAATAACTATCACACATCACAGTTTGACATATATCTGTCTTTCCAGAAAGGAATGTAAGTAAACTCAGTCAAAAGACTGTGAAGGCACCAAAGCAGATGCATATTCAGAATGGAAAGATGGTAGCAAGCAGTAGGAGCAGTTCAGAGATGCTCAAAGGCAGAGAGCCTCTAAGTGGGACACACACAGGAAGGGGCTGGTGAGCAGGAAGGAACCGCTCTGTTAAAGTGGACAACCATTCCAGAAGCTACAGCCTGGGCAGGAGTAGGGAGTAGAGGACTGAAAGGTTGTCTTGCCACATCTGCTCCAGCTCAATTCCAATTTCCTCCATGGGAATCAGAGAACCATTCTCCGGGAAAAACTAAATCCATCTCAAATTTTCCAGAAGCTGAAAATCTGCCCAGAAAAGCCTTAACTTGTTGGTAGGTAGTGGAGCCCTTTCCATCAGGAAAGCACCCATTATTACATAAGGGAATTCTCATGGTCTTGATTACCACTTTCTTCTATTCTTCTTTCTTTCCCCTTTCTAGAAATAACATTAAATTTATATTGTTCTTTCTGAAAGCAATATCCAGCCTTCCTTTCTTTTTTTATGCCTGCTTTATTTTTGGAATTGTTGCATTTGCTTCTAAAAAATTGATCTGGAGGAAGATTGTTTCTATGATGGTTAATCCTTCCCTAATGTTTATTCTGATGACTGGCCCTTCCAGTCAGTGCTATAATCACTATTATAGTTAATGCTTATTAATCTCTGGTATCTATTATCATATTTTAGTAACTTTGAATTTGTAACCATGTGTTAGAATTTCTTTTAGCAAAAGTTCAGGTGTTTTTTTTTTTCTTTTTTTTTTTTTACTTTGTTTGAGGGCCTGCATAGTGTCACCTGCACGTGCCAGCATTCTGTATGAGCTGGTTCATGTCCTTGCTGCTCCATTTCTGGTCCAGCTTCCTGCTGGAAAAGCAGTAGGGAATGGTCCAAGTTCTTTGGTTCTTTCCTCCATGGGAGAGACCTGGAGGAAGCTCCTTTGGACAAATTAGACTCTTGCTTTTGATAACATTTGGGGAATACATGAACCGATGGAAGATCTCTTTCCCTTCCTCCCTATAATTCTGACTTTCTGGTAAAATAAATACATTTTTAAAATAATCCTTTGTATCTTTCTGACTTGGGAGACTCTTGCTGTTTCAGGTTCACCAACAGGACCCAGCTAGATTTCCTGGTAACTATGATTTATTTCTTACTTTCATGTTTCTTCCATTTGATTGAACCGTGACAATGAAGAAATACATGTGCATCAGATTTTTTGGGCTTGAAGTTCAAAATGGCATCTTAAACATTTAAGTAAAATAATAATGGTTTTGCATCGCTCTATTGATGAATACATGAATACATACATGGTCTTTGTTTTTGATTGTAGAATTGAACTATATGTTACATGGAAATTGGGATGAGAATTTATAATAGTAAATAGTAGTGGGATTGGGAGAATGCTTTAAAACAATCATTGTCAATAAAAATTATTAGGACAATAAAAACTATTAGGACACATGAACACAGCTTAGCCCTATGGATCTTAATTACATCATCATAGTTCCTAACTTAGTAACTCAAGTAGTGAGCTTTTTCCACTTTTTCTATATGTATGTCCTCTTAGGTGTGACTAGAACATCTCACTTTACAATTATTTGCACACTTTGGAATTTTATAGTGATTAATTCATGTATTACGCTTTTTGAAATATACTGATTTGGAACTCATTTCTTCATGAATCATGATCCCTCCAATCATCAGTCTAAGATGCCTTACTTGCTTTGTAGGGATGGCCTCTTTATCTCACTGTTGACTAACACGTTGGTTATCTACTTCATAAACTTATATGCTCATTGAATACAGACTTTTTTATCTTTTTATAAAATATTAAATTTGTTTTATTAATCAACATTTACAAAATACATTTTTCAAGTTTCTATATCTTCTTAATTTGTCTCTTCTACCTTATTTTCACCCTGGACATCAACTTACTCTGCCTAAAATATTCAAAGTTAATGGGATCTGGTCACAGTACCCATGGCTACCTCTATTTTTAGCATTCGATCTATTTTAAAATTGTGATTATCTATTTCAATGGAAGAAAGAGATATGCAGACAGGTATACATACAAAAGGGGTTTCTTCCAGGGTTGGACTAGGGTCAAAATCCGAAGCCAGGATTAGGATTATACTCCTGGCATCCAATGCTGGGCAGGGAGAGGGGCAGGCAATGAGGAACTCAATTACTTAAGCCATTGCCCCTGCTTCCTAAGGTCTCTATTGGGAGGAAGATGGAGCCAAGTGCCAGGGCTGGGGAGCAAATCTAGGCACTCTGAAAAGAAAGATCACTTTGTAACCACGGCACTAAATTCCCACTCCCACATTCACTATATTGTCCTTTCACTTTCTACCATATGGAAACTTATGGCATGTGCCAACACACAGGCTAATCTGTTCTTTTTGTTTGCATCAAACATTCTGAATGTTGCTGTTCTATTTTCTGCACTGATATTTCCTCGTAGGAATGGAAAGGGCATGCAGAGGAGACAGGATACCGTTCTGCAATGCACAATGTCATTCACAAGATTAGCAGTTGTCACACATACTATGCTGCCCACTGAGCCAGTTTTCTTGGGTTATAGCTACCCAATGACCTTAATTGAGCTGATCTTTAAACTTTCGTCATCCATTTCATTAGGTATCTTGTGCTATTGCCATGTTGTTGCAAAATCAATCCAAAACCCAACATCGTTTCCTTTTGGCTCACACTAGTTGGGGTAGGATTCCAAGCAGCCTTCTGCCATCTAACTCTGTACTTGGGGGAACTGTCTTTGCCAACAGTTTCATTTTCTGCTTCTCCCTGGTGTTGTGTGCTAACACTTGTGTGTGTGTTGTGGCTCTGTCCAAATGGCTTTTGAACTGAACACATAACCCAAATTCACTTCAGCCTTTGTCAGCGTGGGGATTGTCTATTGCTTAGGGCACACCACAGATCACATTTCTATCAGGGCGATAAGGTTGTCCCTCTCAATACAAAAATGGGAGTGGAAAGGATTTAGATTTTCTATATTTTCTAAGACCAAAACAAACGGCATTTTAGATTCTGTAAATAAACAATCATATACAAAATATTTCAGCTATTCAGCCTCTGCCAGTGTATTCAGTCATAAAAATTAGACTAGCGTCTACCTAGTACCTGAAGCACATTCGTTTCTCTTTGCTCCTCACCTGTCTCTTGCTTTTGCGTTCTTACATTTTGTTCTCTCTGTGTATGTGTGTGTGTCTCCCTCTCCTCTCTCAGAAGTATGTATATATGTATATATATAATATCTTACATATATTATGTATAATGTATATGTTACTGTGATTTTTAAAAAGTGTCTTGCAATAATTATAATGGCCAAGATTATAGAAATCAAATGAGCTCTCATCCATGCAACCTGATTAAGTCTTTGTTTATCAGCATATTTCGTAGGAATTTACAAGCTCAAAATCAAAATCTCCCAATGACTAAAATTAAATGTCATTGTTTAAAAACTAAGCCTCAAGCTCAGTGTCTTTCTGGGCTGTAAAGGAGTCATTACAGAGTCCCATGATCCTTTGCCTGAGAGCCAGGCAACTAAGAGGTGTCTTAGACTTCACCAAATAATAACATAACCTTGTTGATCCAGCTCCCTGCTATGACCTGGGAAACACGAGGTGGCTCAAGTCCTTCCTTCTCTACAACTCCATGGGAGATCCAGAAAAAAGCTCTAGGCTTCTGACCGTTTGTGGCCGTTTGTGGAGTGAATCAACATATGGAAATCTCTCTCTGTCTCTTTCACTCTCTGTACGTATGTGCCTCTCCTTTTGTCTATAAAATCTGAACTTCAAATAAAAAATATTTTAAAAGTAGATGAGATGTCACTTTTTTTCTTATTTCTCCTCTTATTTTTCGAATGCTAACACTCATCCCTTAGCCCAGTCTGACACAGATGTACTCTGTTTAGACTCTGTTTTTTTTTTTACTATATCTACTGTTCAGATCCATTTCCCTGTGCACACTCCAGTAAGAATCCTAATACACACTTTCAGTTGACTGTGAAAACATTGAGTATCAAAAACAAGCAAATCTGTATCTCCGACTAAATCACTGCCATCCAACTACTCATAATTACATGTTTTAATCTGTTATTCTAGTAGAATTTACAACTTCTAATTTGTATTTGAGTTCCATAATATCAAAGGGTACTAAGCGTAAAAGGTCAGTTTTGCAGTAGGAAACTCCAAAGCAGATCAAGAACACGCATGTCTGCAGGAGCCTGAACATATGTTCTGCACTGTAGGTTAATGGACTTTTAAGTAATCATTTCTAGTCACTTCAGTTATTTCATGACCGGATAACTTTCTTCTGTCTTAAAAATGCATATTTTATGCATTTATTTATGGCACCATTTTATATTCCTACCAATAATTTCCCAAGATCCCATCACTTCTTTTTTATAAATTCAGATTTTTTTTCAAACTGTTCTGTTGCAATTCTTAAGCATTTCCTAGGGGGCTGCTTCACAAATATTTGCAATCATTTCAGTCTTCTACTCAAGCTTTCTCATGAATGCTCTCACATAATCTCCATGGGCTGCTGTTACTACCCCAACCCCATTTGGTTGGACAGAACTCTCAGCTTCCACTTACGGCATTACCTGCTGTCACCTGGTTACACGTGTGACAAAGGACGAATAGACACTATTTTCTAAAGTTTATCCCATAATTTATTTGTCCTTATTAAAACTGTTCTTTTTAAAACTATCCTTTTTTAAACTGTCTCGTTTAAAAACTTTTTAAAACAACTGAAACCAAGTAGTGCTTCTCTCAAAGCTTTGGTAAAATACTGTGGAGTGACAATAAGATAATAAGAATGCAACAAAGGGATGATTTACATGCTATTTCTTCTCTCAATTCTGTATTAACATTTCTTAGTTTAATCCTGTGTGTTTTCAGCAGACTCTCCTTGATGGACAGCTTCCTCATCCTGACTTGTTAATGATATCACTTCAAAGTTCAGTGTAGATCTCGGATTCAGAGTAGCATGACTGAAAGGAGATTTTAACAGTAAAAAAACCAAAATGAACTCCTGCACTTTGTTATGCTTAACAAAGTCTTTATGTTTAATTATAGGATTCAAATATATAAAGTCGGTGAACTCAAAGAAATATGAACCACATTTGTTCCATTCAGTCAAACGTGGGGGGGAAGGACCATTAAACAGGAAATGCCTGCCAAACTTTCATGGTTTTTGTTTTGCAGATGCAATCAAAGTAAGCCCACGGTGAGAGGAAAGAAAGGAGAGCACAGGGACTGGTAAGAACCACGGCTCGCCAGTTACAAACTCTGAATGTCTCCATAGTGTGAAGGCCTCAGGCAGGGCAAGGGTGGAATTGAACCAAGCGATTATAGGAAGCGGTAAATTCAAATCGGTTCACTTTGAGGGAGGATTCAAGGATGTGTTTGTACAGAAGGCTGTTGTGGTTTGGAAGACTATTTCTCCATTACCTTGTGGTAGCTCTGTGTTCTCGTTTTTTCTCTCTCTCTAAATACACACACACACACACACACACACACATTTTTTCCATGTATTCAGTCTTCTGATGCTTTGTACATGAGGAGATCAACAGCAGTCAATGCCAGTGCTTTGCTCTTGAATCTCCAGATCTCTGAGCTAAATAAACCTCTCTGCTTTCTGTTACCCCCCAGTCTCACATATCTCACTACACCAACACTGAAACCAGGGCTTGGGAGATCAGGGGATTCTCTTTAAAGGATTTTCGGTAATTGGTTTGCAGAATCTTTTCTAGGAGAAACGCAATCCTGCTACCTGCTTTTCACATTTCCTATTGGCATCCATAATCCAAGGATTTGTGATTTTTGTATTAAATTCCGTTTCTTCATCGACTACATATGTATGGGCATGTGGGACTAACAGGTAAGAGATATAAAAGTTAATCACTGCCCTTATATAAATCTCTTTTACTATTCTGCATTTCTAGCTCCAGAGATAAGTTTCTTGAAAGCCTAAAACTGACCAGCTCCTTGAATAATCACACATCTCATTTGCATTCTTGATAGGGGCTTTTAAAATTTTGATCCCAGAAAGATGACCTAAAAATAATCTGACATTAACATGTTTTCTAAAGTTCAGGTATCAGTGTAGCGAACATGTTGTAGCTGTAAACTTACACAGTATCTGCTTTAATTAGTGATTGGAATTGGAGAAGAAACAATGGAATCAGAACCAGAACCATGGTTGAGCAACTAACATTATGTTAATTATGTTAAACATATACACCCTTGCCTCAGTTTAGTTAATTGTTTGATTGGCCAAATTGAATGTTAATGAGTTTAAAATGGGTGTATGGGAAGCTATGGATATACACATTAATAGACACAATTATTTCTTTTGGCAGTCTCCAAAAACCTGAGCTCCCAGATGAAAATGCCAGGCTATTTTTTTTCAAATCTCTATGAATTAGCATTTTAATTTTTTTCAAAAATATGCACTCCATCTGGTACAGAGTTTTCAAATAAGGTATTTCCTTCCACATTAAAGATGGAGCAAACTACATAATTATAACTACTGCATTTTATTTCTTATTGCAGAATCCATTCAAGTTTTTATATCACGACCAGTAATATCACCAAAAATATTACCAATCTAAGTTCACAAGTTACGTATCTTGTAATACTGATGATTAACTAACATTTTATATGTAGATCAGTGTATTTGCTAACCATACCAAGACAATATCATTTTTCCTTTGAATTACTAAGTAGCAAACTTATGCTTTTCACACATTTTCTCTACACAGAAACATACTGTATAATTTATTATTTTACAAAGATCTTTTTTTCTATCATCATTATGACTTTCTATAATTTTTGAAAATCTTTCTTGGTTGAAATTGCAAATGAATTTAATGTGTGATATGGAATTCACCACCTCTCAATTTTTAAATGTAATTTATCCTTTTCTTCTAAATGAAACTGTCAAGCATATGAAGTAGCCTGCCCTGTAGAGAGATAACTACAAAATGACTGTGGAGTTGAATCTATGAGCTGTCAACATTGGTAAAATAACAAAGCAAGAGCATGAATATGACTTCAGAGTAAGGAAATCATTTACCCTAATTGACAGTAAAAGCAAATACTTCTCAAATGTGTAAAGGAAGGCAGATTTTTCAAAAAGGCAATGAGAGGAACAGACTTGGACCTTCTGACTTATTTTAGAGATTAGAACAAAAAGTGCAAATCAAAAAATCTTATGCAAACAGGTAATTATCCTCTATAGGTTATTCTTTCCTCCTGACAAATGATAAGTCATATTCCGTTTCAACATCTTGCTTTCAAATCAGCCACGTATCGCGGCTGGAGATCACCTGCCTCTGAAGCACGCGTGATTCAGGTAAACCAATGCTCTTTTCTCAGGTTAGAACACTCTGTCTAGTTAGCACACCCCTTTTCCCAGGTTAGAGCTCTCTGTCTAGTTAGCACACCCCTTTTCCCAGGTTAGAGCTCTCTGTCTAGTTAGCACACCTCTTTTCCCAGGTTAGAGCTCTCTGTCTAGTTAGCACACCTCTTTTCCCAGGTTAGAGCTCTCTGTCTAGTTAGCACACCCCTTTTCCCAGGTTAGAGCTCTCTGTCTAGTTAGCACACCTCTTTTCCCAGGTTAGAGCTCTCTGTCTAGTTAGCACACCTCTTTTCCCAGGTTAGAGCTCTCTGTCTAGTTAGCACACCCCTTTTCCCAGGTTAGAGCTCTCTGTCTAGTTAGCACACCTCTTTTCCCAGGTTAGAGCTCTCTGTCTAGTTAGCACACCCCTTTTCCCAGGTTAGAGCTCTCTGTCTAGTTTGCACACCCCTTTTCCCAGGTTAGAGCTCTCTGTCTAGTTAGCACACCTCTTTTCCCAGGTTAGAGCTCTCTGTCTAGTTAGCACACCTCTTTTCCCAGGTTAGAGCTCTCTGTCTAGTTAGCACACCCCTTTTCCCAGGTTAGAGCTCTCTGTCTAGTTTGCACACCCCTTTTCCCAGGTTAGAGCTCTCTGTCTAGTTAGCACACCTCTTTTCCCAGGTTAGAGCTCTCTGTCTAGTTAGCACACCTCTTTTCCCAGGTTAGAGCTCTCTGTCTAGTTAGCACACCCCTTTTCCCAGGTTAGAGCTCTCTGTCTAGTTTGCACACCCCTTTTCCCAGGTTAGAGCTCTCTGTCTAGTTAGCACACCTCTTTTCCCAGGTTAGAGCTCTCTGTCTAGTTAGCACACCCCTTTTCCCAGGTTAGAGCTCTCTGTCTAGTTAGCACACCCCTTTTCCCAGGTTAGAGCTCTCTGTCTAGTTTGCACACCCCTTTTCCCAGGTTAGAGCTCTCTGTCTAGTTAGCACACCTCTTTTCCCAGGTTAGAGCTCTCTGTCTAGTTAGCACACCTCTTTTCCCAGGCTAGAGCTCTCTGTCTAGTTAGCACACCCCTTTTCCCAGGTTAGAGCTCTCTGTCTAGTTTGCACACCCCTTTTCCCAGGTTAGAGCTCTCTGTCTAGTTAGCACACCTCTTTTCCCAGGTTAGAGCTCTCTGTCTAGTTAGCACACCTCTTTTCCCAGGTTAGAGCTCTCTGTCTAGTTAGCACACCCCTTTTCCCAGGTTAGAGCTCTCTGTCTAGTTAGCACACCCCTTTTCCCAGGTTAGAGCTCTCTGTCTAGTTAGCACACCTCTTTTCCCAGGTTAGAGCTCTCTGTCTAGTTAGCACACCCCTTTTCCCAGGTTAGAGCTCTCTGTCTAGTTAGCACACCCCTTTTCCCAGGTTAGAGCTCTCTGTCTAGTTAGCACACCTCTTTTCCCAGGTTAGAGCTCTCTGTCTAGTTAGCACACCCCTTTTCCCAGGTTAGAGCTCTCTGTCTAGTTAGCACACCCCTTTTCCCAGGTTAGAGCTCTCTGTCTAGTTAGCACACCCCTTTTCCCAGGTTAGAGCTCTCTGTCTAGTTAGCACACCTCTTTTCCCAGGTTAGAGCTCTCTGTCTAGTTAGCACACCTCTTTTCCCAGGTTAGAGCACTCTGTCTAGTTAGCACACCTATTGCAGGGAAGCTTAGCTTTATGTCGCACCCATGACAACAGCCACATATGTTTGCCTATGCCTCTTCTCCCTGCAATGAAACATGCCACTCTCTCATAATCTACTTCGACTTAAATGTAAATCGAAAGATATTTATTAGTTGCCTTTAGCTATAAGCATAAGCTATACAATAGCAGCATGAAGAAACATACATTCTAGAGTCTTGGTAAGATGCTGGATTCCAACATCTGGGAAGAGTTCCAGACACATTTCCAGGAAATTAGTTTCTCAATGTTGCTGATAAGTACTGTTTCACCCAGGATTAACACTGTGAGCTAGCTACTGTCAGTTTAACAGTCAGTTTAGGAAAATAAACTGTTCCAATAGAGAAAGTCATTCAAATAAGTAACCAATAATTTTAAAGCTAATAAAATTGTTCTTTTATACAAGGAATTTCTCATTATGGGCCCGGCGGCTTGGCCTAGTGGCTCAAGTCCTCGCCTTGAACACCCCAGGATCTCATATGGGCGCCGGTTCTAATCCCGGCAGCTCCACTTCCCATCCAACTCCCTGCTTGTGGCCTGGGAGAGCAGTGGACGACAGCCCAAAAGTTTTGGGACCCTGCACCCGCGTGGGAGACCTGGAAGAGGTTCCTGGTTCCTGGCTTCGGATCGGGGCGCACCGGCCGTTGTGGCTCACTTGGGGAGTGAATCATCGGACGGAAGATCTTCCTCTCTGTCTCTCCTCCCTGTATATTTGACTTTGTAATAAAATAAATAAATCTTTTTTTTAAAAAAGGAACACTGAATCTTCCTAAATTATAAGCATATCAAAGATACAGGCTTATGTGATTTATTCTGACAAATTCCTTAAATTGATGAAATTGCCGCTTTCCTCTAGCAGCTAATTGAAAGATGAATTAAATTAAAACTTAAATAACTGAAGAACCTTTTTGATTTTACTTTTAAAGCTGTGACATCAGCAATTTTGCTGAACTTAGGATTTCCCTAAATCAAGTAAATTGACATAATTTACCAGAAATTCAGATTTTTCTTTAGAATGATTTGGAGATTAATCAATGTTCTGTACCTATCTAAAAAGCAAGCAGATAGAGTCTAAAAAGAATCACGGAAATAGGTCTGAATTCCACTCTTCGTTACAGAATGAGTAACTGACATGTTGCCTCTCAGGATGTATACGTATATAATAAAAAGCCATATAGGAATTTACATTTTGATTCCACTTTCCACAACCTTTTAAGGTCCCCTAATTTGTAGCTCTACTGTAATAAAAAACAGCTTAAGAATATCATGGCAGATGCTCTGTTAATAACCTTATTTGGCATTCCCTGATATTGCCAAGAAGTCATTTCAAACATTCCAATGACAATGTGGATATGAATAAAAGTAACACTTTTGTATTCCCTTCTGAACCCTTATCATTTACTTCTCAAACACTGTTTCTCCAGAGCTGGCCCTGCATGCTACGGAGGCACAGAAGAATCCCATTACAGGGAAGGAAACTGACTGCACGAATAAGACCAACAAATGATCTTAAAGCATAGTCGCAGAACAGTTTCAACATATGGAACAAAATAGGGGAAAATGCAGATACGTCTGTCATGACAAATATTTACGGGTAAAATCCACGTGGAAATATTTAGTAGCCTGAACTTTGAAAAGGAAATTCACCCTGCAGAAGTAGAATGTTGTATGTATAAAACACACACACACACACACACACACACACACACACCCTGCAAGATGAGGATTTAGCTACTGAGCTATTTTTCCGGGCCCAAAGGCAGTAAAATTTAAGAGTTCTGCTCCTAATGGTCTCAACACAAATTCTGGTTCTGCAATTCAATGAATTCAAACCCTAGGTGGATGACTTAACTTTGTGTTTCATTTTCATTAAATGTCAATGAGGTTAAGATTCTCCTAAGAGATGTGGAAATAGTACTTGAGCTATAAGTTTATTTGCTCGTTTAGAACAGCACTTAGTTCCTAGTCATGGTTATGTAATAGTTCATTTTATTAATATTTTTAAAAATTAGAATAAATTTTATAACTCATTATTGTTTACTTAATAAAACACACATTTATACAAATGTGATAATTTAGAAGAAAAATTATCATTCACATATTTTTATTATATATGAATTTGAAGTAAGATTGGGTTTCTGTCATTTAGTTATGTGTGAATTGAATTTTAATTTGCCCATGTAATAAGCATTATAAACCCTCACTTTGCTTTAGAGGTTTCCCTAGAAGTTGAAGAAACAGAGATGCGTAAGATACAGTTCCTAACTTTATCACATTCAGAGCAGTCAAGGGAGAAGACAAGAAACGGAACAACTACTGGTAATGCAGTAAGTGCTAACACAAACATGGCACAGAAGACACGATTAGTCTTACATGAAATGGTGAAACAAAAGATAAGGATTTATTTTTGTTAAAACCTAAAAAAAAGAAAATTGTAAGTGTTCATATCTACACTTCAGTTTGTGTGATAAGGTCAGTATGTATTCCATAAGATAAAAAAAAATTACAGTCAAGACCCAGTTTTACAATGAATTGGCTTTGATAAATGAAATTTACAGATACCACAAAGACTACTTTGCCTATTTATTTCAACATGATCTACAGTCAGTGTCATTTACAAAATTTCCAAAAGCTGTAAAATTTATATGTTTTAGTTTGAGTTGCAGCCCTGTGTGCTGTTTAGACAGAATGGAGGCAGACAAAAGAATGGAAGCTAAAAAATGAATGAAGTTGATAATTAAAGTCATTAAAAATGTAAGACTTTCAGAGATAATTTAGTACAAATCTTTGGGATAGAGATGAAGGTACAGGGGTCCCCTGTGGGCTTAGATCAATGTCACTCAGCTAGTTGGTTACAGAGCAGCAGCTATAACCCAGGTGTCCAAACAGCAGTGCTCATTAATTTATCCTAAAGAAAATGACAGCTCTGCAGCATTCCAGACGCAAAAGCTTTTTCCTCATTCTCTAATGCATTACGCAGTTCAAGGTCAGTAATTAAAGGAAAGACTTCCCGCTACTGTGTTCATTCCTAAATAAAATGACATAGAATGGTAAAAGCCCAGGGGGTGAAGAGTTGACTGTATAATATTTGGAAGAGTAACAAGCATAGATTTTAAATTAAGCTAGTGCAATTGAAGAGTCATAAGATTTTAAAGAAAGACAAAGGTGTCTAGATATAGAACCATTTCAAATACTGGAAACACCCTCAATGATGCAGTAACTCATCTTCAAATAAATTCTCAGATTGATGGTGAAAAATGTTGAAAATATAGAAATATTAAATTATACAAATATGTAGCACTAGTGTCTACAAAGTAGTAAAATTTCTTCTGCTTTCTATATGGATAAAATGCTAACTTCGCATTAATTTTTATGCAAGTAAACATATTGTTAAGGGCCTTATTCAAAGAGTCACTTCCTTTAAAAAATTGTAAGAACTATTACATCACATTTATACTCAAATAGAATAGAGTTTTTAAAGTGATCAGCATTTTCATATTTGTGACTTGCGTAGCTAATTTTCTTTTATCATTTTCCTGGTTATTACCAATTGACTTCATAATTGTTTTTGTTTTTGTTTTGTTTGTTTGCTTCAAAGCTGAGCTATTGCTATTATAAGCTATCATAAGCTGAGGCTATTTCTCTGAGTCTGAAATGCTAAGACCATGTTTAGTCTCTTTATTCAAAACCATTCTCTTGAACATTACTTCATGTTGGGAACAGTCTTCCTGAAAATTACAAATTAGTAATTTTCATTGTATCAATAGATGTCAATTGATGGGTGGTTTACACGTGATTGGAAGTGTCTCTATGTAATATATTGCAACACATTTGAATGCTTATAGTATCGGTTTCACAGTTTCACCTTAGAGCTAAGTTCCTTTAAAATGCATTGATAAGCAAGAAAATAAATTATTGATCAAGGCAACCTTAGGAGTATCTCAGGAATTTAAGGTAACATTAAAGCATATTTATTACATAAATAAAAAATTTAATAGCGTGATGAAAAAGACCAATGCACACGTTGTTCAATGATAGTCAACAACAATTTATGAAACCACTCTTGGAAATCATAGCACAAATTAGGAATAGAAATTATGTACCCATTTTGGGTACTGATTCGAGTCCCTGCTGCTCAGTTTCTCATTCAGCTCACTGCTTACGGCCTGGGAAAGTCCTGACACCCCGTGCGGGAAGAAAGCTTCACATCCCTGGCTTTGTACGTGCCCACTGCTGGCTGCTGCGGAGCGAACCAGCAGGTGGAAGATCTTTCCCTCCTTCTTTCTTTGTTTCTCTACTTTTCCAATAAAAATAAATAAGTCTTTAAAAAAATAGCCTTTAAAGATTAGTCTTTAGAAAAAATTACAGATTTATTGAGGTCTGAATCTGGCTTCTGTCAGGGCCACATCGAATGATTTCAAGGGCCTTTTTAGGCCCAATTCTTGGAGATTCCTCCTCCATGAAGCTAAGACAGCATTGATATGCTTATGTATGGGCGCTATTGTAAAAGAGCTGCTAATTGGAAAATATTACATATCCAGAAAGTCTCCTAACTTAGATTTTTAAGTTAAATGTTAGTGAACCAGCAGTCGGAAGATCTCTCTGTATCTCCTTTTCTCTGTAAGTCTGCCTTTCCAATAAAAATAAACAAATCTTAAAAAAAAAAAAAAAGAAGAAGAAAGAAAGAAAATAAAGAAGACACAGGCCAGGACCGTGAGTGTCCAGTGTTCTCGAAGCCAGCAGTGTGCATACTTGGCCTGTGCGTCGCAATGCGTGGGAGTGTGGCAGTGTTGAAGTGAAGAGACCCTTAGAAAGTGAGTCTTACTGTGAAATCATTAGACCGCTGGGGATGATTTCCTCACAAGGGATTCATTCTGGTTTCTTGGAGTCAGTTCACAAGACAGGGTTCTTAGTAAATACTCTGCCCCTGAGTTCCTAGCTTTCTGTGTTCCCATAGATCTTTCCCTCCTTCCATTTGCTCCTGCCACTGGTCTGTGGTCTACCATGAGACATCACCAATGTTATGTGGAATTGGGGCTCCTGACCTTGAATCCTCAGACTATGAGCTGGGGAGATTTTTTTCACAAACGATGGAAACCAAATGATGATGATGGCAATGCTTCTCTCTCTGACTTCCTGGCCAGTTACCTAGCTATTTAGCTATGTATGATCTATATACCACTAGAAATGGTGAAAGGAACAATCTGTGATTGTGTTTAACTGAGGCTTCCGGTTCACCAAAGTATTTTTCTAGGGCTCAACTTTTTGTTACTATCCTTGGCTAAATATATTCATCATTTATTAAGAGGGAGATTTTTTTACAACGTAGCTGGTTAGAACACTGACACTACATAGAACTGTTAAAGTTACAATATTTCCATAGAAATAAATGAATATGAATAGAAACCGTAAATGATGGAGATGAGAATTGTTGTTTCATTCACTTGACTTATTTTTCCTAACAAAGTGCTGTTATTGTGGAGGTTGTTTTGTGCCAGATGAATTGCCAACGTCCTTATGTAAACCAAAAGCTTGTATTGACCTGTTGAAGTGGGAAAGCTGGTAACCATGGCAACAGAGGACAAGGAAAATAGGTTTTTGCTGCAGTTATAAATAAGGTAAAAAAAAACCCAACGGATTTTTCTTCCTCCATCCCGTAATATAAAGACAACACAGAAAATAAAATTGCTCTTATCTTTGACTACAGTTTTTCTACGTATAAAATGTACATCACGTTTTAGATTAAAATCTCTCTATGAACTACAAGGTGCAGGGGAAGAACAGCTGTGGGTGGAAACTGCAAGAAAAAAGAGGAAGGAAATTTAGGTTTTAGGTCATGCCACTATTTAAGAAAGTCACGTTTTCTTAGGGGCATGCTGTGCATCATTTTCTTCAGTGTCACACATTTTAGTTGCAGGATGAGGGAGAGAAAAGATCACCAAGCCTTTCCCACTACTATGCTCTCTATGAGCTACAGCAACTCGGAAACCAAGTGGGTTCGTAAATACAACCATTTTTCGTATGTTCTACAATCTGTGATTCGTGATTCATGATATATAAGAGTTGCTAATAGAAAGCAGGTAGGCTTGTTTCTGTTGGTTCTTTTCAATCAGAATTCTCATAGTATATCTAAAATGTCCAAACCAATTTCATTCAACACTTGGTGGCACTACCACTTCATAGTAGGTTTGTAAACGTCTCCACATTTGCTTCAAATGTGCGCAAACCTCCTGGTCCACCGTTCCGCCCTGTAATTCTTCAACCATAGTGACATAACTTTACCACACTATGCAGTAATAAGTCTTGCACCCAATAGTCATATTGCTGTGGCCATAGAAAAAGGAGAAATGGTTACAAGCCCAAAGGTTCACAAAACTGGGTTCAAAGGATGAAAACGTGAGGAAAAATCACTGTTGCAGAAAAGTTAGTGAGTTAATTGAATAGTTAGCTGATGTTCTAGGATCTTTGCAGTCTAACAGAGCATTCTTAGATGAAGAAAGTGCATTATCTATGTGCTGAAAAGTAGCCACTGGCCATTTTTAGAGACTCAACCTTGAAATCCTCACCGTGCACACGCCGGGATCCCATATGGGCACTGGTTCATGTCCCAGATGCTCCACTTCTCATCCAACTCCATGTTTGTTGCCTGGGAAAGCAGTTGAGGATGATTCAAAGCCTTGAGACCTTGGACCTGTGTGGAAGTCCCAGCGGCAGCTCCGGGCTACTGATTTTGGATAGATTCAGCTGCAGCCATGACGGCCTCTTGGGGAGTGAACCAGAAGACAGAAGGTTTTGCTCTCTGTCTCCTTGTCTCTGTAAATCTGCTTTCCAATAAAATACAATAAATCTTAAAAAGAAAGAAAGAAAGAAAAGAAATACAGCTTGTTCAACAGAAATTTTGAAAGATTTCTTGAAATGCTATTTAGTTTTCAATGTAAATGTCATTAGTCATAAGGAAATAGGCCAACACCATGTTTGAACACATACCCCATTCCTTGTACTGCATGCATCTAATCTATTTGCTCCAAGTATTTGATTAAAGGGATACAAAAGATAGCGTGATAAAACAAAAGCGTTTGGTGTGGATAAACAGGAGGAAACCAATAAATCTCATGAAAAGAAATCAGTTCATCATCTTTCTCATTGTCACCTCAGAAGGAATAATTTTCTGTCTGGACATCGCTCCTTTATAGTGTTGTTTGGTTTTGTTTCCATCTGCCGACTATGTTGGATTGTGCAAATTTCGTGGAAGGCCCAATGGAACCTCACACTTAGCTCTGTACCCATAGTCTTGATTCAAGGACAGAAAAATGCTTTCCAGAGTAATTCTTATTCCACTGAATGTTAAGTAATCAGAAAAGTTGGGTGTTGCTCTGTAAAGTGATTTTCAACAAGAAAAGAAAATGTTTCCAAGTTACAACTAGCCCTCCCAAACAGGGGCATATTTGAAAACTGTGTGGTAGTGAGACGCTGTCACAAATGAATTTTCTCCCTTTACTTCCTGTGGCATATTTAGAATTTGTTGAGTTCAATTCTGTTTCCCCTGCTAGAATTTGGGCTGTCAAAGCAATGGAGTTTTTTATTTGTTTTCACTTTTGTTTTTGTTTCCCTTGTCCAATCATACCTTTCTAGTCTGTTTGTTTTGGCAAGGAAGATGTCATAATAGGAATATCTCAGTTATAAGAGTCATCGGCCACTAATGACCTGCTGTTAGTAGCAATATTATTACTCCGCTTGTGGTTATAGCTGTGCAGGAATTATTATTCTACGGAACTGCTTTTGAGTTCTAAGTGTAGGCAACTGTGTTTCCATGATAAAAAAAAATGCTGGAATACATCAAGAGTGATTCCACAGGCAATTGTGGTTATTTTTTAAACCACATTCTGTAGTTCTATTACTTGGTGCTTGCTTAAAAAAAACTTCATGAAATTATATTGTATCTTTCAATCAACTGCTTCCTGTTGCTTTCAGCTGGTCAAAATCTGGATGCCTACGTACCATATGCCAAGACTACTCCTCCAGTTCTAACACATTAAAATCTCCCCTTTTTCCTTCCACTTCCTGTAAAAAAAAATCCCTTCTTTTGTAATCTATTTTTGGTGGAAATGAGGAACAGAATGGACTCAGTGACTGCTTCCCATTTCACAATTCCTCGTCACATTTTCACCAATACTCCCTTTGATCTTTCTCCTTTTTCTTTCTCCAATATGTACATCTAGGAATTGCCAAGTTTTAAAATTTCTGTAAACTTAGAGATCCACCAGTGATACATTTCTTAACCTAGGGTTAATTAACACCCCAAAAAGGAAAGACAATAATATGTGCAGGGTACTTATCAGTCAACGTGCAGTTGGCAAGAACCTCACAAAAGTTCTGAGTAGAAGGAATATAAGGAATTGCTACCTAAAAATCAAGGGTAAAAAATAAAATACTACTGTATTCATCATGGAAATAAAAGCTATAGGAAAAAGCAGCAACTCCTACTTCTTCAATACAGAAAAAAAAAGGAGAGCTGGTATGAGCAGAAATTCATGTCTGGTAGGAGAGAAGATAGAGCTGATTTCCAGGATTGGAAAGCAGTATGAGGCTCACGGAGAAAATTGTCTGCTGGATTCAACTGCAGCGTGACAGTGTCAACGAGCTGTGTTGGTCACAGGACTGATAGACTGGAAACCACATGAGGCCATCAGGAAACAGACAGGAAGTCGGTCTGAATCCGACTCCACAGCCATGAAGCCGAGTGAAGAAGGATGGGCCTGAAGCTGAGCAACAATGCTTTCGTAACTGGTGCCCAATACCATCATTCTCCATTGACCCCCACAGAGGCCAATAAACATGGATGACTTTCAGAATGCATACCATGATTTCCCTATGTGTGTCTACCTTACACAAAATTTGATTTAAAGGTTAGACAAAGTAGGAAGTGAACAGAAATTAACTTAATAACATAAATGTATAATTATAAGAATGCACTGGTATAAAAGCTACAGGAATGTTTTCTCTCTCTCTCTGGTGCACATACAGTGTTGAGTTTCGGGGCAAAGGGATGATGGATTCTCATTCTGGGTAGAACGCAATGGGCCAACACAAGACATCATCATGATACTCAGAACACCATGAACAAAAACATTTTCACTAATACATTTAGTTCTCAGTTGATGACAGATAAACTGAAAACATGGAAAGTAAAATTAAGAAGAAAGTAAGACTACCATGGACACACGTATGCCATATATACTATTTTTTAACTTCTTAAAGCAATGTGTGATCGTAAAATGATTGAGAATCTCAGAAGTTATGAGGAAGAAAAAAGATTTTGTTGACAACGCCTAGTGTCTTTGTTACATTCCCATGATCAGGAAAGCATATTCAAGCAAATCGCAGAACACCCCATCCCTTAGAATACATTAGGCATTCGGAGGTGGCAGCCAGAAATTGAAATGAGAACAAAACAAGCCCTGCTCACAATCCAATTGATTTCCAGGTTCAAAAAATCTATAAAGTACTCAGAGCAAAATCATTATGTTTATTATAACAAAAGATATAACTTGCTTTTTTATAGTCAAACTTTACTCTTGGGTTAAATGTATAAATATATTGAATTTATAAATGATTTAGTAGAGCTTGATACTTTATAATGGATTTAAAATTATTAGTTCCAGAAGTAATCTAGTTTTTGCTACCTGGTTACTTGGGTAAAATTTCCTACAGAATGCTCATGCGGGAAATGCTTGAGACTCAAAGGTGAATCAAAGGCATAAAAGAGAAATCGAAGAATGGGTCAAATGTAGAGTATCAACGCTTGAGTCCAGATGTATCACACAATGTTTAAGACGGTATAGCAACCATGAACTTGTTTTTCAAATGGGTCCCAGAAACTATTTGGTGAATTTATACTTGACATTCACATAAGACCAATATAGTTCCCTGAAGTGTTAAACAGACCTTTCTAGAAATAGAGATGCTCAATAAGTTGAATATGCTGCTATGTTTTGGACAGATCCCATTGTAGGCAGATGCTCACAGTTCCGGGAATGAAATCACTATTAAGGAAAAAATCTGGCTTGAGTTTAAAAGTCTATTTGGACCCAGAAAATTGTTGTTTCATCATAGCAGGTCTCTAGATGCAATGTAGAACTGAAGAAGAAAGAGAAAATTTCATCTGAAGGGATTAAATCAAAGTCCCGCTGCTTGACAGGTACTCCGTCCTTCAGGAGACTAGAAATGGGTTTTGGAACAGTCAGATGAGCCACCATTTAGGCGGGGGAATTTCTGATGCCATCGTTGTACTTGGTTCACAAATTAAGCTGAGGGGCAGACAGCATAAGCAGAACTGGGAGAGGCAATGAACAATAGCCACAGTATCAGGCACATGGAAAAATAATAGCCATGCTGTGAGATATATTCTGAAAATTAACTGTAGCATCACATTAACTAAATTTACAAGTGAAAAGCAGCCCTGGTGCAATAGCCTACTGGCTAAATCCTTGCCTTGCTTGAGCCAGTATCCCATATTGGAGCCAGTTTATGTCCCGGCAACTCTGCTTCCCATCCAACTCCCTGCATGTGACCTGGGGAAGCAGTCGAGGACAGTCCAAAGCCTTGGGACCCTGCACCTGTGTTGGAGACCCGGAAGAGCCTCCTGGCTCCTGGCTTCAGATCAGTTCAGCTCCAGCCATTGCAGCCGCTTGGGGAGTGAACCAGTGGTGGGAAGAACTCTGTCTCACCCTCTCTGTGTAAATCTGCCTTTCTAGTAAAAATTACAAATAAATATTTTAAAAAAGAAGTGAAATGCACCAGTGATCCACATTGGAAAACTGTTTAGTATTATACTAAGTAAACTTCTCTGAGAACACACTGCAACCTCAGAGAAAATTTCTACATTAAGGCATGTGTCCGAACCTCAAATGTTCTTCACATGACAGAAAGAGTGCACACGTTTGTCCACCATGGCAATGTTATATGCAATAGTGTACAAAGCCCTAGGGGAGGGCATACACTTTATTTATCTTAGAATCATTGCCTGGCACCCAAGTTGGCACACACAGAGACCCATACTGTTGGATGAGATGTTGAATTTCAATCTCCTTTCAAAATGGATTCAATTGACCCAAACAGAGAAAAATTTTCACTAATTTCCAGTCACTCCTAGTCGTTCTGAGACTATGGATCCAACTTACAAAATGTTGCATTTCAAAGTTGGAAAGCACATGAGATGCAATATTCTGCTAATCTGTGAAATTTGAGATTGTTATTATCTATCTTTCATTTATTTATTTATTTATTTGAAAGACAGAAAGACACTAGAGGCACCAAGGAGAGGAAATAAACAGAGGTTGAAGTGGGGCGGGCAGAGAAGGCTGTGGGAGAAATAGAGATCTTCCATTTACTGAATCACGTTTCAAAGTCCTGTAACATCTAGGTCTGAGCTAAGCCAAACATGGAATCAGTACCCCACTCTTTCTCCTTTATGGGTGTCATGGCTCATGTCACTGGCCCATCTGCTTTATCAACCACGGTACCAGGAACAAAGGTCAGAAGTAAAACAATAAGAACTCCGACAATCACTCCAATATGGGATTTTGGTATTGCAGGAAATGGAGTAACTTACTGCAACACACCACCCCCTTAAATTTTTAAATGAGCTTACATTTTACTGAGGAAATATATGATATGCAAATCAAATAGCATGAACTCAATATTAAGTAAATTAACTTCTAAAAAGTATAGAGTCAAACAGAAATATTCAGGGTCCCATTATACTGGATAAGACCTTTTTTTAAAAAAAAAAATAACTTTTGGGCTTGAGGAGCAGAAAAAAGGAATCTGAGTTAGGAACGTACTTGTAAAATCTAGGACAACAGATGTATCTGAAGCTGAGAGGGAGAAAATGTGGAATGTTGTGAAGGAAAAATGGAGCGAGATCCAGGAGTCAGGTGTCCTTTATAAGGTCTAGGTTGAGACAGGTTTAAAATCTTTTCACAAATAGAATGGCTAGGAGGATAGATATAAAAGAGGCTTCTGTTCTACACAGCTCTATCAAGTCCTATTAGAAGCCAAATGGTGCAAGTTGCTTCACTAGCATAAATTCAGAAAAGATCAGGTAATTGAATTAGAAGTTACAGTAAAGGTGCATGCTATTATTGAAGCCTGAGCAATAGAGAGCTTTGAGAAAACTAAAGGCTGAGAGGGCAATAGATTGCAGTGTATAAGAAAATGTGGGCTCACTGAAATGAGGCTACTAGGTCATATGACCCTTAAAGGACCAGGTGAAGAGCAGTGGGAATACAGGCTGAATTTGTGAGTTAATAGTGAATGTTGAAAGGAGAAGTGAGGTGTGTTAGTATAAAACATTTTACTGGAAATACATTTTGGTGTATGTGGAGTGGAGTTTTATAGGAACTGGAAAGGCGCACATGTTACCAAAGTAACATGCCTAGCACAAAGCTGCCTCATCATGGCACTACTTCTATTCCAAACTGTGCCTGCACACGACAGCTTTGCATATACTGCTAAGGTATTTCTCTGCTTCCGTAACTCTTCTAATCATCTTATTTTACTCCCAAGTTTGCTTCAGAAAATATTCTCTTATCTCCTATTTACCTGAACTATTGCAAAGCCACACCACCATCTCCTGTGCCCATGAACACTTTACAAGACTGGAACAACTGTGCATCTTAATAATGGAAATACTAAGAAAAAACTGTGCTCACAATTTGAAGAACTTCCAAATCCTTTGTTGTCATATTAACCTCTGCCTTTCTTGCTAAAACTATATCAACAATCTATCTATCTGCCTACCTATCTATCTATCAATCAATTTCAGGACCTCCGAGACACTCTATGAGTGTCAGCAATTAGACAGAGCCTCGTCTCGTTAATTAAAAATCTTTGCTCCAGATTTTTTTGAGATGAACATAGAGACACAGGGAAATAATGAATAAGAGAGAGAAAATTAGCTTTATTCAGGAAACCCTGACTTACTTATCCATCCAGCAAATGTGGAAAGCAGAAAAAGAGATGTTTCCTTGGTACATGTGTCACATTGGGAGCTGAAAATAAGGAAGTACACAAGAAAAAACACAATGTTGATGCTGTGGGGCACAGACGTGGAAGACATTGACTAATAATCTCTATCAAATCCATTTCATCATCTCTCATTAAGAGTATCAACCAATTTTCTTACTCTATAGACAAGCCAAGTTGGGTTCAGTATGAAGCAGGAAGCACTTTGACTTCCTGGCTGTGCTCTTGGTCTTCATCAGTAGCTCTCATGGCAGTTCATGTTTTAACATCCCATGTGTTTATATTTTACTAAATACAATGGGAGCTTTTAAGGAAACGAAGCACTGTATATGCTTACTTGTTTTGTTTCCAAAGCATTCTATACACTGATTGTGAGTCTGATCTATCCACAGATTTAAATACTATGAACTTATTTATTGTAGTTTGACAACCAAAATGATATATTTCTTGGTCAGGAAAAATTCCCACTCTAGGACTGAATGGCTTTGTGTGAATGCCAGAGATTGGTGAAGGGTCATATCACTAGACTGCAGTTAGTTCCCAGGAACTATATTTGAACCAAGCCATTTACTATTCTCTATTTTTTGTGAGTGACCCAATCATTCAACATTTATATGCATGGATTGACAGATGACTTGAAATGCTCCCTGAAGTAAGCGGCATATATATATATATAAATTTACTGGTTGCAATTTATTTTTTCTCTGTGTTCATCATCTCTTCTTGGATAGGCAGATGTATCTACTTGCATGAAGACTGCATAATCAGGAACTGTTTATAATTAGCGTATCAATCAATTGGACACATTAAAGAAAATGAGAAAGAAAATCATTTCCCTAATTATAATTTCTAGAGATAGTTGGTGGTCTATGAAGAACAAATACTACAGATTTTTTCAAAAGGTGCCTATGGATTTAAAATGTAAGTTACTATACAATAGTCTAGAAGAAATCTGAATTAGAAATAATGGAGTTGGAAAAACTCTCTTTCACTGACACTTTTGCATAGATTGTTCTCTTCTGATCTCTCCCATTTTGTACATCTCAGTATCACTTTATCAGTGTCAGAGACTGAGCACAACATTGCCCCTGCCAGAGCGCCTCCAAGAAAACTAGTGCCTATGACATGCTTCACAGCAGCCACCACTACACAAATACACTTCTCATTTAATACTCGGTCATCTGACTAGGAGGTGGATCCTTGTTTTTACAACATACTGGAAGAAAACAAGGGAAAATGTCTGGAGACATTCAGGTCACTTCACTTGAACACACAAATATCTGCTTTCTCACTTTCCTTTGGAAAGAATAGGCCATGCAACTCTCCAGAAGACTAGGTGTGTATTTTCTCACAATGCCAAAAAAGTGGAGATAATCATGTATTGGTGAGAACTGTATTCTACAAATCTTGTGATATTTCTAAGATTTGAATTTCCATTTATACATGCAATCAATGCATTCTTGCTGCCATACGATGAATTTTGAACTATGATTCTAGCAATTATTGCATTCATTTGCTTGCAATTGAATATCAAATTATCAGGGCACACACCCCAGTTCACTTCACCTGGTGCCTTAAGGATCCATCCTTAAGGCATCCATCCGTCATTGTGCCCAGTATGCTACTTTGGCATGTATACATCCCAACAGCAAAGCTAGACTTCTACTTCTTTTGTATCAGGTGAACTTGTGGCTCAGAATCTGAAAGAAGTGAACTTATTTCAAATCCTGGCAGAAGTGATCATTAGATATGCCATCTTGGGATTATTACTCAACAGTTTACTACTAAGGATTACTTCTTAGTAACATACAGATTATCGTAATTTCTATCTCCATGGTGATTATGAAAATCAATTAAGAAAATATATACAAACATTAGCTATATTAATAGAAATCTTTACCTTTTTAGCCTTAAGACATTTTCTTCCCCTTTCCAAATCAATTGAACAGTGGTTTATGTACCATGATTCTGGAATTTTTGCATTGTTTTGATTTTTTGCCAAGCTCCTCTAAGTCATACCAAAAAATGTGGAAACCATTTTCTTCGGTTTCAATTACTCTCTCAACATACTTTTCTTCTTTATCTTCCTCTAAAGAAAAAATCCCTGCTCTTTTGAGCTATTTGCCTTCAGAACTCCTATATCCCCTTACTAAACCTGATGTTTTCCAACCTTGAGGGCCCTAACCTTGTGATTAACAATATTTCTTGCTGATTACAACATTGATTTGTGTGGCTCTTCTCAAAAATCTACCTCTGAATAGCAAATACTTCTACTTCGTTTCAATACCAGATTTTATTTCATATTTATACCTTAGAGGCACGCAAGCTCAAAAATTTCTTCATTTGGAATATACTGTTTCTCTACTGGCTACTGTGATTTTTCCAAATCCCTTACTTACTTGCATATCAACAATGCTTTCACTTTACTTAATAATAGTCCGTGGATCACATCATTTTAAATGCTCAATAGCCTCATCTGAAGTTTCAGTTCAGATGCCACTTTGTGGAAAAGACAAAGCAAATGAATTGGCATGTGCTGTTGGACTTCAGTGGAATGGCCAGCTCCAAGATCCCCACTGAGACCACCCTATATAGTTAACATTTTCTTCATTTTTGACAAACAACTTGGTGTCTTAATACTCGATGCCATAACTATGTTTCCTAATAGAAATATAAAACATCTTTCCAGGCATTTAGTGGTAACATAATCTTTATTTTATTTTTGTAAAGATTTATTTATTTTTAGTGCAAAGTCAGATATATAGAGAAAAGGAGAGACAGAGAGAAAGATCTTCCTTCTATGATTCACTCCCCAAGTGATGGCAACAGCCAGTGCTGCACCAATCCAAAGCCAGGATCCAGGAGTTCTTCTAGGCCTCCCACACTGGTGCAGGGTACCAAGGCTTTGGGCCATCCTGGACTGCTTTCCCAGGCCACAAGCAGGATGCTGGATGGGAAGCGGGGCTGCTGGGATTAGAACTGGCACCCATATGGGATCCCAGCACGTTCAAGGTGAGGACTTTAGCTGCTAGGGCACCACGTTGGGCCGTATTTTATTTTTAAAAGCTTATTTAGTTAGGATATGTGAAAGTTTAGAGAGATGAAGAGAGAGAGAGAGAAAAACCTTTTGTATGCAAGTTTACCCCCAAATGTCCACATCAGCTAGAACTGGGCCAAGCCTATTGCAGGAAGCAGGACTCCATCCTGGTGTCCCAGATGATGGCAAGGGCCCAATTACTTAAGCTGCCATTTGTTCTCTCGTAGGATGCACAGTCACAGAAAAATACCCCAGACACTTCACCATGGGGAGTTGGTATCTCAAGTGGCAGTATAACCAAGGCACCACAACGGCCACCTCAACACAATTATTTTCAGTGACATTGACAGCATGTGCACTCACAGAATTCAGAGGTACTGCCTTTACAGGTAAATTTATATAAAAATAATTTAGGCCATTATCTTCACAACTGTCATCTAAGTAAAGATAAAGAATTTGTAGACTTCTTGAAATACACTAGCATTTTAACTTGTGACTTACTTGTTATGTCAGTGAAATAAAAAGAAGAAAAATACGTGCAAGAAAATGCCTCTGCCAGGTAACAACCCATAAAATCTGCCTCAACAACTGGATCTTAAATGATCAAGGAAAAGAAATCTTTCATGTGCACCAACCCCCAGGCCATTATTTGAGAAATATATCAAGTCTTCCCTTGCACAGAATTTTAAAACAGATCTACTTGCAAGATGAGAGAATGGCTTTTGTCTGTGTAGGGACCGATTTCACCATCACAGATAAACCAAAAGGCGAAAAACACCTGGAGTCAGGACGGCCATTTCTTTGAATAACGGTTTGTTCCGTTTTTTCTATTTTTGATGCTTAATGTCTGAGAACGGTGGCAGATACATGAACGCAAAGTGCCACAGGAGGAAAGCTGTGCTGCGGATCCATGCATTTGATTCAGTGGAGAAGGCAGAGAGAGAGCCAAACACAATGACGCAGCCTTGGACAGGCCTGCTGGCAACAACTCACAGGTCATGAAAATGGGTGGGGGTGGGAGACAATGAGGATAAAACAGAAACACCAACAGGCTGTCTTATCAGGGAAGCAGAGTCAAAGGGAACACAAAAAGTGGGAGGTTTCAAAATTTGACAGAGTTCTGTTATTCACTGTAAGATAAAGCAGCTTCTTAAACTGTGGTAACATGGAGATTGATAGCAAAAATGACATGATTATTAAAATGGCTGTTCAGAGGTTAAACACAAGTGTGCCTTCACCGGCTTCTACCCACTAGTGTCTCTTATTCTACAGTTAGCTATGCTAGCAGTTTATATTTTTGCAGTTTCAAAATAAGATACAAATTGTGCTCCACAGTAATAACTTGCATAGCAAATTTCCTTAATATCAAATATTTCAGAAAACAACATTGTGTGGCCCAGATTATTTTAGACATTCAACAAAACAGCTAAGTGAAAGAGTGGTGACCGTGTACATCAATGAGTCCAGTAGCAGAAATTTAAAATTCAAAAATTAAGAAGGACAATCTAAACAAAAATCAGAATGAAGACGTTTTACTGTTCTTCCCGTAACGAGCAATGGTAGAGTTTACTAAGACCACTCGGCTTTTCATGCCCTCCAACGTCTGTGTTAGCCTTTCTCATGGCAACGAGACACAGAGAGTGCAGTAAGCCCTGTTTTCTTTATTCTGTGATTCCATACTCTTTTGGTATTATTCAAACAGCAGCTAGCTATTGCCACAGATTACTCAAACAACAGCTATCCCACAGGAAATTAATAGTGAATGTGTTTGCAAAGGGGAACTGCCTGTCTAGCATCTAACTTTGTAAAATGGCTTCTACACGACATTTCTCCGGAACTGCAACTAATTCAACAAGAATGGAGTCTGCAGAGAGATGTTAAAGTCTGAAAAACAGAACAACTCTAGAAAGCCTTTAATGTAACAACAAAATATGTATTAAATTTTCACATGCTTTCCTGAAGATTCCACTGAACAGTTGTTTTTTTGCACACAATGGATGCCTGAAACTGTGAGCCTGAGGTTTAGCCACCCAGATCCAGGTTCCTCTTGGTTGCCAAGGAAACCATGTCATAGACGTTCACATAAATAAACTGTAGACAGTGGGAGGGAACAGCATAAATATAGAAACAGTTTCACTTGACTTTTTTATTGCTTTGAGAAAGACTTTCTCTCTTTATAGCGAAGCATGCATTAAAAAGAACCAGGGACATGTGAACAATGTCTTACACAGGGCAGAGGCGGATTGGGTCATTACTACTGACACAGTCTGAGGATTCACAGTTTGAAAGATCCTAACATTGCCAATGTCAGTGACATTTCAGAAATGAGCATCAGAAAACCACATTTCCATTTGCAATAATGGGACACTCGTCTACACAATCCTGAAGACGGGCTGCTAGATTGTACTTCCTTTATGTCTGTACCTTGGGAAAAGCCAGGAGAAACCATGTTTTTTCTTGAAACACACTGCAATACCACACCAATGAATAAACACAGAGAAATATCCTAGCATTGTACTTTCTAATTTTGTATGGCAGTTAGCTGGAGAAAGTGATCTAAGGTTTTGGCTATATTATATGCACAAGTATTTCTGAAAATCATTTGATGTTTACATACAAATGAAACCAACTGAACTATATAAATTACTTTATAAGCATTACAATACCAACCATGTGCCTTCATAATCCAATCCTCTTCCTGATTTCTTGGAATTAGACATCCACCTCAATGATTCACTCCCCAAGTGACTGCAATGACCGGTGCTGCGCCGATCCGAAGCCAGGCACCAGGAGCTCCTGCCTGGTCTCCCACTTGGGTGCAGGGTCCCAAAGCTTTGGGCTATCCTCAACTGTTTTTCCCAGACCACAGACAGAGAGCTGGATGGGAAGTGGAGCTGCCGGATTACAACAGGCACCCATATGGGATCCCGGCATGTTCAAGGCACGGACTTTAGCCGCTAGGCTACCATCCTGGGCCCATAGCATCAGTTTTGTTGAGAAATATAATCTTAACTTCTAGATTTAATATGTTCTGGTATGGATACATATAAATGTTTTCAATGAGCATTGATCTTTCTACATATAAAATATAGGACTATTGAAAATTAGGACTATTGTAAAGATTAACTGAAACAGAGGATTATAACGAAGATTAAATCACATAAAGGAGATTAATCTATTTATCTCTGCATCTGCCATAAAGTGCAATCAAAATTCAATCATTGCTGCTCAGATTCTGCTCCCCAGGGAGTGTCCTGTAATACCATATTCTGTAACAGCAGGAAGGTACAGATAGGAACTGGAGTTGGATATTGAATCCAGGGACTCTGATAAAGGATGCAGCTAGCCCAAATGCTTATGCTAATAGGAGCTGTATTCACAATGTGTGAATGGAGCATAGAGACTGCCATATACTTGTCTAATGGATTATAAATGTGTTTACGTGATAATGATGAATTTTTCAACCATAAACAGACGTGAGGAATCTTAAACACACATTGTTAAGTCATGGAAGACTATGCAGAAAGACCTCTGATGATGTAATTTCAACTGTAAGCCATTTTTGGAAGAAGCATACTGTGGAGACAAAAAGCAGTGTTGTCTTTTTCTACCTGTATTTTTTTAATTTATTATTTTTAATGCATATATACAGATTATACAGAGAGGATGAAGAGAGACAGAAGGAAAATCTTCCATCCAATTGTTCATTCCCCAAGTGGCTGCAACAACTGGACCTGAGCCAATCCCAAGCCAGGAGCCAGGAGCTTCTTTCGGGTCCCCCATGCGGGTGCAGGGTCCCAAGGCTTTGGGCTTAAATTATTCCTCCTCTATGAACTAGAACCCGTATAAGGAAAAATCTAAAATTCTGAAGCATATAAGACAAGAAAAAAATGCCAAGCAGAAGTGATAATGTGAAGCAAGGCAGTGGAATTTTGGCTAGAGTGGGATCAGTGAGGTTATTAGAAGGGCAGAGCACTCCAACAGAACCGGTACTTACCCACACGGGGAGAGCAAACCTACTTAGATGTGATACGCTAAGAACCTCATGTGCCTCAACTTATCCCAGATGCGCAAGAAGAGAAGTTCTATAATCTCACCCACGATGTGTATCACTTCTGCAGCTCAGATGTGTCCAGATCAAATGTCTTAGCTGTTCTCATTCTCAAACTTCATAATCCACTGCTGTTTGTTGAATTTCTTGTAAAGAAAACGCCAAGGCTGAGAGCATAACCTTTTCTCCAGCTCTTCTTTCGTGCAATTAAAACCTGAGCCAAATCCTCCATTTTTGTATGTCCTCCAGCTGCAAGAAATTAAAGTTTCCTTAAATACAACCAAAAAGACTCTGCATTCATTTTGTTTGGAAACTGTGATTTATCCCTCAAACACTGTCATTTTCTCCCTTCAGTGAATCAATGATGCACAGCAAGAGTCCCCAGTTCCATTGTTTGTATGTGCAGTTTCTCTCATATTTCTCAAATTCCAGAGACATTACGCCAATGAATGGATATCTTGTCGCTTTTACTCCAGATAAATTCAGCATCAGAGGAAAAACAGTTTAATGTTCAGCACATGTCAGGTGCTATTCATGCCCCAGTTACTGTCATAGATGAGATTCTCAACACCAGGAAATTCTTGAGTAATATATCTTAGAACTCATTCTATAGCTCTACTCTGCAATCAACTGTATCATATCCAGTCCCTCAGAAACAAATATCATGGGGGAGACTTTCAGAAAAGTTATTCAGCAGTACTCTCATGTTATCATTCAAGGAAGTGTGGTACTTACTGTTAGGCACCTGGAGAAACTGTCAGGATACAGGTTGGCCCTTGGGTGATGTAACTTTACACAAGGAAATTCTACGTGACTGAAGATAAAATTCCTAGCGAAGATGAGAATTATCAGTCATCAAAAGCACGTAGTTTCATCAGCCAGCCCCCAAAAGACCAGGGTGTTCATTCTTCAGAGGTGATCTGGTGAGGCAACTATAGGTTATGTAAGAATTCATTCTAAATTTTTTTTTCATTTCTTCTGGAAGTTATAAATAAATTATATTCCAGAGCAAAAACTGAGGAATTCTATGAATTTTAAGGCAGCAGTGTAGGCAATAGAGCAAATTTTTCTAATGTCATGAGACACAACTTTTGACATAACAAGATGAGCGTGAGCGCAAGAGCTCCAGGGAATCTACAATTGGTTCATGATCTCGGAGTCTGTTCTAGGTGATAAGCCTGTGTGAAGAACCAGCCTGCATGCATGAAATGTGAAGCGATAACTCAGCCGCGGTCCCCTTCCAATCCAAGAAGTTCAATAGATGAAACAAGATATAAAATGCTAATTTCTAGCTTTGCTAGATCAAATTTCTTTCAATCCAGGACATAGCACACACTAAACAGATAGGGCCACAGTTTACGTTCAGCAACTTTGGAAAGTGTAACGGCCGTCATATCAAATAAGTCAAAGCATCCTGTCTTCAATCTTTCACTTCCAAATGCTCCGATTATCACTAGAAATATGCCAGACTGTTTAAAAAAAGCATGGACCAAAGTTATTGAAAATAAAATGCTTTGGTGACAAAAAAAAAAAGAAATTCATTTCCTTGATTTTTTGGAACCCTCTACAATTCACACATTTATGAGCAAGAATTCTTAAGTAGTCCTAGTGCTAAACTTGGGACTGGTATCTGGGAAGTATTTTCCTACATAAGATCTGGAATGACTAAATTAAATTAAATTAGTGTCTTGAATTGTTGATCTATAGTTCTTAGTATTAGCATAGGGATCCATAAATATATGAAGCTATTCATCAAAAACCACCCAGGATCTCAATAAGTTAGCTAATAGTTAATTTCTGACAATTATTTCAAATTGAGAAGGAAAATTTCAGAGTTCAAGCAAAACCTATCTTTCTATGAATCGAAAGCCAATTAAGAAATGGAAAAGATATTTAAACAGGGTTCACAATATCAACTTCCCCGAGAGACTCATGATTCAAGGGAGCAACGTGTGTCAGTTATCCGATGGTCTTCTGGTGCGCCACCCTCTTCTCAGAGTCAACTGTTGACCGGATTCAGAGAACAGAAGCTTTGTTCCAATTACCTGACAACAGGGGTGGAGAATAGAGCAGATGTACTATAGAGGCAGACTGGCATAAAGAAGGGAAGACACATACTCACAAGGCGCAGCCAGCACACCTCCACCTTCTTTTGGAGACGCTGGACCCAGGAACATACGACTCCTTGAAAACACATTGATGATTTCTCTTCCAGGAAGGAGTGTAGGAATAAATTTAAAACGGCAAAGGATTACTTCAATTCTGGTCCCTCCCAGGATTGAATGCTTTCCTTATATGAAAACAGTGACAACAAGATTTTCCCTTTAGCTGGGTGGAACCTCAATGTGGTTTTCATTTGTGTTTCCCCGGTAGCTAGGGAGTCTGAGCATTTGAGTTTGTTCATTTGAAGGATGCTTGCTCATTGTTTTACCCATGTCTTCACAGGGTTGTTTTGCTGTCATTGGGTTTCTAGACCTCTTTGATGATCCTGGGTATTAGTTGCCTAACAGTTATATAGTGTGGAAAGATTTTCTCCCATTCTTCTGATTGCTTCTTCACTTTGTTGTTTGTTTTCTTTGCTGTGCAGTGGCCTCTTAGTTTGTGGTCTCATTTGTTTTGGCTTTGGCTGCTGGTCTTTCGATGATTTTTATGAGAGGTCTTTGTCAATGTCGGTGCATTGTACAGTGCATCCTATGTTTTCTTCTAGTAGTTTCATGGTTTCTGGGTGAAGATTTGAGTCCTTGCTCCATTTAGAGCTGATGTTTTAATACAGTGAAAAATGGGGATCTTGTTTTTTACTTCCACAGGGTTATATCCAACTGTTCCGTGATCATTTATTCATGAGACCACACTTTTTCTAGAACCAGATTGCTTGGAGTATCACTGCCCTGTAGCATATCAACAGATAGAATGCATTCTTGAAGTTTGTCTTTTTTCAGATTTTAATTTTTCTTTTGACCCATTTTATTTTTCTTGGGAATTTTAACTTAACACATTAATCTTAAAATTAACTTAGAGTAAATATAATCTGGTTTTTACCGTATTTCTCTGCCATGTGGTCTGGAAACCTGGAAGCCCAAGACAAAGGGTCAGTAGATTTAGTTTCCACTGGGATCTCTTGCCTTGATTCTCAGGTGGCTGTCTCCACACCACGTCCTTCTGTGCAATTTCTTCTTGTGAGAGGCTCTTGTGAATCTTCTCTTTCCTAGAAGGACACAGTCGTATTAGGGCCCCTTCATTTATGGTCTTATTTACTCTTAGTCATTTCTTTAAAGACTCTGTTTCCAAATACCGTGGTTCTGGAGTTCTATTTTGCACACATAAATGTTGAGAATACACAATGCAGTCTGTGACAATTTGCTTTGTTTGGGGTACTCATTGAGAGATAAAAAGACACTACAAAGATAACTTCCAATCATCTGTTAATAATAACATGTAAGAAATTATACTCTGTTTTTTGGGAGAATAAAGACATTTCCAAGTATTGTCATACATGACAATCTGTGCCTTTCCTCCAAGGAGTCTATCTGTGAAAGGAAACGTTTATGTAAAGCATCAGTAGTCAATAGAAGTGCTGTAAAATCATAAAACAATGTGCAATGTAAGGCCAAAACCCACCCAGTAGTTTGGAATTAGCAAGAGATTTAGTGCAATGAAGGTCCATATTAGTATCACTTGGGGAAGGAATTAGTATATGAAGTTTCTTCTAAAAAAGATAAAAACTTCACTTGGGGTCAGGGTGGTGGTGGTGGTGCTGCATGCTAATCCTCAATCCAGTGGTGTGGAATCCCATTTGGACACTTGCTCATGTCCCGGCTGCATCACTTCCAATCCAGCTCTCTGCTTATGGCCTTGGGAAGCAGCAGATGATGGTAAATTCCTTGGAACCCTGCACCCATCTCCAAGACCCAGAGGACACACCTGGCTCCTGGCTTCAGATCAGCTCAGTTATGGTCCTTGCCGCTTTTTTGGAGAATGAACCAGGGTTGGGTCTCTCTCTCTCTCTCCCCCTCTCTCTATTTCTCTCTATCTCTCCTTCTCTCTCTGTAAAGATCTGCCTTGCAAGTAGGAATAAATACATTTCAGATGAGATCGGGAGCGTTCAGGGTGGTATGGCCGTAGACAATAAATACATTTCAAAAAACAAATCTCACATAGTTTTGAATTACTAAAAAAAAAAAAGCATAATCTCTTTTTTTCTGATTTATTTTTTTAAGTGGAAAGCCAGATATACAGAAAGAAGGAGATACAGAAAGAGCTTCCGTCTGCTGGTTGCAGTGTCCAGAGCTAGGCCAATTCAAAACCAGGAGCCAGGAGCTTCTTCCAGGTTTATCATGTGGGTGCAGGGGCCCAAGGCCTTGGGATGTCCCTTACTGCTTTCCCAAGCCGCAAGCAGGAAGCTGGGAGAGAAGTGGAGAAGTCAGGATACGAACTCCCACCCATAAGCACACCTGGCAGATGAAAGGCAAGGTTAACCACTAGGCTGTTGTACAGGCCCAGCACAATCTCCAAAGACAAAAGGGGATTTGCATTCTGTCTTTGTGGTTTGACTTTGGCAATTTGCAAGGAAACTCATCAACTTTCTAAAAGCACAAGTATCAGCTAAAAACTCTCTGGATTCCAAAATATTGAATTTTAGGAATGGGCAGTACAAAGGTTGATCTTTTGCAGTTAATTCTATGATAACTTGCATGTACATAGGTTAAACACATGGAATTCTAGACCCCATGCCTTGTTCTGATCTGTTTCAGACAAATAAATAAAATTCCATGTATAAATCATAGTTCTGCTTTCCAACACATTGCATTGGTTTTATTGTACATTCTGTATGAAGTTAGCCTTGTAAGTCAATAAAACCAAGGACAGAGCAGTTTTAACTACGAGTAAGATTTTTAATGATCAAAGCTGAGGATAAAATCACAGAGAAAAATAATGTGGTGGTCATCGATACAGGGTAGCATTTGACTTTGGTATTTGTGGGATTCTGAAGCTTAGAGTGGGAGCATAATAGAAGATAAAATGAGAAATAATACTTCTTTGAGACGGTAGGGGCTGGTCCCAAATCTTAATAAAAACCAGCTTTCACTCCCTATCATCTCCAGCTGTATTTTTAGCTGGCTCATGTAATAACTGACGACATCTCAATGAAAATATCAAGCGTGGCATTCAAAGTGCATTAGTGCTATGCTGGTATAATACCAGCCTCTTTCCTGGGCGCATGTCAGTGTTTCTGGCAAAAACTGAGAAGGCATGAAATAGCTACCTAAGTGTCACTTGCTCCTCAAGCTGCCACTGCGAACAGCAGTGGACCGTGGCCTCTCAAAGACGTTCTCCCTTTCAGAAAATTAATCTCTGTGGAAAATCATCCTTCAAGAGTCATGTAAGACTCTTTCCAGGATCCCATGAGAATTCCTACACTTTTCCATGCACCTAGCTCCCTGAATACATCCAGGAACCTTTATTCTCATAAGCTGTTGCACCTTCTGACATCCGGATCAACTTCAAACAAAGATATTCTTGCTTTGCTTCTGTCATACACCTAAGCTTTGCTAGAGGAGAAATATTAGGTGTCATATCTCTGGAAATTGCATACAGTTTTAGAGTATCCACCTCTCACAGCCCCAATGATAGGTTTTTGTTAAAATAGGCCAGATTCAATTACATACTTTTATACCTGAAAATGTAACTCTAAAACAAGCCATACTGTTATGTGAGTTCCTGTAATTCCTTTTAGACAGAAAATTAAAAATGTAAATAAGGAAAGACACTCCAAAATAACTAATTTATGTTAATTACTAATTTGTGTGCATCTGATGACTTTTTTTTATCTTTTCATCACGTTTTTATGGAAGCTAACCCCATATAACTGACTACTCACACTAGTTAAAAGTTGTGTGCATATAAAAAGGGCAAACTATTACAATTAATTCATGGCTTACCTGAATCATTTTTATGTTAAATTTGGGCAGTAGTTTCTTTTGAATGTTAACATAGCCTGTGTTTGTCTTTTTGGAAGGCTATCCAATCTATGTACCCTTTTCTACATTTTTAGACTCCTCATGATTCTTTCTGAAATTGTTTATATATTTATGAGAGAGAGAGGGGGAGAGAAAGCGCTTCTATTCACTGGCTCACTCTGCAGCGGCCACAATGACCGGAACTAGGCTGAGCAGAATCTAGGAGCCAGAAGCTTCTTCTGAATCATCCACATGCTTTCAGGGTCCCCTTAGCAAGGAGCTAGATCCATCAGGAACATTACTGGTACCCACAGAGGATGGCAGACTTCCAGGTGGTAGCTTTCCTCACTGTACAACAATGCAGGCCTCCTTCCTGATTCTTTTGA